>NC_072409.2:113065000-113695833 GCF_028858775.2 Pan troglodytes | reverse complement strand
TAAATGCGATTGTTTCGTTGCTTCCTTCCTCGGAGCCGGGTTTTGTCCCGGCTTGGCTCGGTTTGCGTGTTTAAGAACGAGCGCCTAGGCCTCTGGGCGAGGGTCTAGAGCTCCCGCAGCCCTTCGCTGGGTGACCTCCTCCTGTCGGGGCCATTTGTCTTCAGGGCGTCTCTTTGAGGCTCTGAACAGGACGCTCCAAGTGGGGCCCGAGCGCTTGGCAGACAAGCCCCTGGATTGTTGCTAGAGACCCTCAGGTCGCTTTGGGGCGGAGCGCGCCTTTCAGGAATCCGGGAGCCTGGGATGCGCATGGCGAGGAGGGGGAAACGTGCTGGGGAGAAGGCAGGCCTTGATGTATGCCCTGGTGGACAAAAGCTGCTAGTGTCAGCTTGATTTGCACGATCAACATTCATGAGTTTCACCGCTTAGAAAGGGGGATTATCTGCAAACCGGAGACTGAATGGAAGCCATAAATAAGTGATTTCACACTACCAAGCAGGAGGAATATTCTACCTCCTAAATTATTCTGAACAGCATGTTTGGCCCCTTCCAGGTTCCCACCGCTCGCGAGCCCTCAGGGGTGGTGTGTGCAAACGGTGGACCTTTCGGCGCCTAAGAAACCGAGTGCTGAGCCCGGGAGCAGCGCCTGCTTTTCTTCCCAAGATCCACTCCGGGTTTTGCCTAGCGCTGCTCCGGGAACCCATTCCAGACGCGGGTAACGCCAGGCAACGTTTTCCTTCTCACCCGCCCACAGCCAGCCCCGAGCCGCCGGGGTTCCAGGCCCAACACAGCACAGATGCACGTTTCAAAATGTGCTCGAATATGCAGCCTGCATCAAAGGCGTTGGGAGGCTCTTTCATCCTCTCAGCTGCCTAAGAAGGGACATGCTCCCAGCTACCCTCATTTGTGGCTGGGTTTACTCTGAAATGAAAATGTACCTCTGGATGCAAAAAGAAAGGCTGGAAGGTTTTTTTCCCCTACTCCTTGCACCCGATTTCTCATTTTGCCTCGCCCTCACCCTCATCCTTTGTGTATGCCAGGCTGTGTTAACCCTATGAGAACCCCCGTGGCTTGCTCTTTTCTTTCTTCCTTACGGTTGTCATCCGGTTTGTAGCCTGACTTCTTCGGCCTGTCACGTACCCCTTCCTTTTCCTGGAAGTGGTTTTGTTGTAGGACAGCCACAGGTGGACGGCTGGACCTTACCCAGCTTTGAAGGGCGAGGACCGGGCGAAGGCAAAACCTGGGAAGGCTCTGGCTGCCCCCAGAGGACCGGGCGGAGCAACCACAGTCGCTGTGGTTATTACGTCCAGCCTCCTGGGACCTCCACTTAGCTTGGCTGTCACCCCGACCCCCGCCCGCACCTCCCCAGCTGCTGATCTCGGGGAGGCAGCCCTCCCTGAGGTGCTGAGGGCAGGACCCTGGCGAGCAGAAGTGAAGGGGTTAACAGCCATCTCCCTACTAGAATGGTGCCCTGATGTTTAATGGCAAATTACCCAGCAAGCACCTATTTTTAAAACTTTCACCCCTTTTCCTTGGGAACCCCCCACTGTTATGGAAAATTTAAGCCTTTAAAGAAAACACGTGTGAGTGTGTGTATGTGTGTGTTTGCGCGCGCATGAGCATGAGAGAGAGAGAGAAAGAGATAGTTGTCGAGGTAAGTTGAGAGATGGAGGGGAGGGGAAGGATTTCAGCATCATGACGTAGTATAGGAGGAAGCTTTGTCCCTGGAGGATTGATTTTGTGAGGGAGGGCAGAACCAGACGACAAGGGAAATTGAGATAATACGTCTGTACTCCGTAAAGGTGAGGGTCTACAACAGTCATCTAAGGCAGTGACAGACAAGGGTCCGCACACTGAAACCGCAGGGTGTCAACAAGGCACAGGAAAGAATGCAATGTAGGGCGCAGTTCTTTGGCTGGGCTAGGCGTGAAGCATTCGTGAGAAAGGTCTATACTATGAAGCCAGCTCACTGTAGACTTGGGACTCACTGATCAGCCTTGGCTCTCTGTGGAGACTCAGGTGTTTGCTAAATGAACATAAGATACTGCAGAGAAGGCTGCTAGTCTCCGAAGCTCATGGAAAGCGTTTCTTCCTGACCAACTGCAAAAGAGTAGATGTATACTGTGCTAACCTTTGTGAGGAAAAGGAAAAATGGGAGAAATACATGTACCTGCATATCTTTCAAAAAAATAGAAATATAGGAGGAATAAACCAGTAAAGAATGCAGTGAGATGAAGCAGGTCACCTAACAAGAAGGTGGGAAACAGGGTGGAAGGAATATGAGAGGGAGAAACACTTCTATGGTATAGCTCTTTGTATTATTTTTGATTTTTGGAAGTTTATTAATGTTCTATTTATTTAAAAGATTAAACCAAAAAGTATGGGAAGGGAGAAAAAACTAAAAACCAAACTGAAAAAAATAAACCCAACTGTATTTCAAATGAATAACCACACTGAAAGGGGGAAAAAATCCGAGTAGTTTATGAATACCCATTAGACCATATTCCATTAGACTTAGGTAGCGTGGGAGTCGGGAAGGACTTAAACACTAAACTCTTTTTACTGGGTTTGTTTTTGTAGCAGCATGGGCACAGAAGGATTCTGAAATGATTTTAGATATTTCCTGGTATTGAGCAAATCGGTAAACACATTGTTGTTGAGAGCCAGGGTTCTCACTGTGGAGAAGAAAGTTACAAATACAGAAAGAGAGAAGACACGGATGTAAGAAGAATGGATTGCAATTGGAGGTGTTGTTGTGGACTCATAATTTCTGAAATGTGTATATATGTGTATGTATTAATGTGATACATATATATATCTATCTATCTCCTGGCTTTGCCCACTGAAGCAGAAATCTTGGTAGCAGTGGCCATACCTAACAGCCACACCTTGCTTTTGAATGTAGTATTCTAACTAAGAGGAATAAGGGATCCTTAGAGAAAAAATGTTTCCAGGGCAGAGGCAGGAAATATGCAAGATAAACCTGGAACTGTTTTTTTTTAATCGAGGTGAAATTCACATAACAAAATCAATCATGTCAAAGTGTATAATCCCGTGGCATTTAGTACATTCCCAGGGTTGTGCAACCACCTCCTCTGTTTAGTGAGAGCCTGAAATGTCTTGTTATTCCAGAATGTAAGGAAATGTACAAAACATACTGGGGGCATGTCATGAGGACAGAGGAAGCAGGCTGGAGCGGCTTCCCCTGCCCATGTCTGGGACAGTTTGAATACCAAAATAATTATTGGTAGCCACAAAGTATAAAACATTGAAAAAGTAGATAGAATCCATTGTATATACTCATAAGCATAGAAATAAATAAGTAAATGTGTGAGAAGGATGGCTCTTTTTACAGTAGAATACTGTTATAAACAGAATTGTGTCCTCCTAAAATGCATATGTTAAAGCTGTAACCCCTAACGTGACTGTATTTGGAGATAGGGCCTTTAAGGAGGTAAGCAGGGTTAAATGGGGTCAATAGGGTGGGGCCCACATCCAATAAAACTAGTATCCTTAAAGGAAGAGGAAGAGACACCTGGGGCATGTACACAGAGAAAGACCAGTGAGGACACAGCAAGAAAGCTGTCATCTACAAACCAAAGAGAGAGGTTCAAGAAAAACCTACTCTGCTGGCACCTTGATCTTGGATGTCCAGCCTCTGAACTGTGAGAAATAAATGTCTGATGCTGAAGCCACCCAGTACGTGGTATTTAGTTATGGCAGCCTGAGCAGGCTAATACAAATACCTAGTGTCAACTGGTAGATGTAGCAGGAGAGCTGGAGTTGGGGGAAAAAATTATTATTTTACCACCACTGTGTACTTAAGATTGTTTCTGGCAAGAGTCACCCCATGTTCAATTTAGATAAAATTTTGGTGACGAATGAGCAATTTACATGTTCTTAAAATGTCTCCTCATAGATTGCCTTTTGGTTGCAAGGGGAAAAATAGTAATTATACAGTGGAGAAATCAGATACCCCTTTGACTAGTGATTGAAATGAACATCACCAATAAAGGACAGATAGACATCATGTGCCTCTGGATACGATGCCCCAAAGAGGAGATAATACTAGTCTTGTACTATTTGACTGGAAATGCATAGCCTGAGTTTAATAATGAGGAAGCGTTATAGAAACCCCAAACAAGGAACATTCCATCTTACAAACAGGAACTGTTTTTAACATGTCAGTGTCATAAAGAAGAAAAAAATCTAAAGAGATATGTCAACTCACTACGATATATGATTTTAGACTGAATCCTGTACTGAAAAAACATTACTGTGTCTGATAGGCAGCCACTAAAATGGTCCCACTTCCAGATATTTGCCCCTTTGTATAATCATTTCCCTTGAATGTAGGCTGAACTAACAACTTACTGACTTGCTTTTAATGAATAGAAGATGGTAGAAGTAATAGAATGTCACTTCAAAGATAAGGTTACAAAGAAATGCTGGAAGTTTCTACCTGTGGGGCTTGTTCCCTCACTTATTCTAAGGTACTAGCTGCCATGCTGTGAGCAGCCCTATGGAGAGGACCATGTGGTGAAGATATGAGAGAAACTTCTGGTCAACAGCCAGTGAAGCACTGAATCCTGCCAACAACCATGTGAGTGAGCAGGAAAGTGGATCCTCCCCACATTGAGCCTTCAGATGAGACCACAGCCCTAGCCTACACATTGATTATAACCTGGTCAAAGGACCCAGCTAGGCCGCATGCATACACCTAACTCACAGAAACTGAGATCATAAATGTTTGCTACTTTCAACTGCTAAGTTTTGAAGTAACTTGTTATGTATCTATAGATAACTAACACACCATGTTCCTTGACAAAACTGGAAGCTGCATAGTAGATTATATTAAAGTATTATATCAATGTTAAATTTACTGAAGTTGGTAATCTTACTCTGGATATGTAACACTGTAAGATAATATTCTTATTCTTAGGAAATATACACTGCACATGGATAAATTAGGTACAAGGACATGCTATTTCCAACTTTCAAATATATATTATCTGTCTCAAATGTTATATATTGAGATAGATATTTGACATATATGTAAATACAAATAAATTTGTATATATACATAGAAGAGAGAAAGGGGAGGAGAGAAAGGGGATGGAAAGAAGAATGGAGGAAGGGGTAAGAAAGAGAGGAAGAGAGCACAAGCGCAAATGATAAAGCAAGTACAGCAAACTGTTAATGAACAGTGTATACATAAGTGTTCTCTGTACTATTCTTATACCTTTTCTGTATGTTTGAAATTATTTCTAAGAAAGTTTTTTTTTTTTTTTTTTGAGACAGAGTTTCACTCTTGTTGTCCAGGCTGGAATGCAATGGCGCAATCTCAGCTCACCGCAACTTCTGCCTCCCGGGTTCAAGCAATTCTCCTGCCTTAGCCTCCCAAGTAACTGGGATTACAGGCATGTGCCACCACCCCGGCTAATTCTGTTTTTTTAGTAGAGACGATGTTTCTCCATGTTGGTCATGCTGGTCTTGAACTCCCGACCTCCGGCAATCTGCCCACTTCAGCCTCCCAAAGTGCTGGGATTACAGGCGTGAGCCACTGTGCCCTGCCCTAAATAAGTTTTTTTTAAAAAAGGATCAGACTCTGATATATGTTTCACAAGGCATTTACAAATAATAATTCCATGCCTTTAAGTTATCAAAGTAAAACGACACGTAACACTCCATTTTCACCCTTATTTCAGGTGTATCTTACAGGATTTGTTTTTAATTCTTTACACAACATTAAAAGAAATAAAGCTCCAGACAGAATCTTGTTTCTATGAATCTCCTATATTTTGCCCATTTATGTTCTTCATTTCTCAGGTGTCTGTTTTGTAATTGTACTCTTAGGAACTAGCATTCTTAGCAACTTTGAGAGAGCTATTCATTCTAGGCTTTTTTTTTCTTTAACAACTTTATTAAGATACAATTAATGTACCATAAAATTTATCTTTTTAAAGTGTACAATTCAGTGATTTGTTTTAGTATATTCGCCAAGTTGTGCAACCATCACCACTATCTAATTTTGGAACGTTTTTATCGCCCCCCACAAAAAACCTCATTTGAACCTGTTAAGCAGTCACTCCCTGTTCTCTGCTCTCTCCAACCCCCGGGGATCACTAATCTGCTTTCTGTTTGTATGGATTTGTCCATTCTGAATATTTTATATGAATAGAGTCATGTAATATGTCATGTTTTGAGTATGGCTTCTTTCACTTAGCATAATGTTTTCAGACTTCATCTGTGTAGAATGTATGTCAGTAGTTAATTCCTTTTCCTTGTTCAGTAATATTACATTGTATGGGTATAACTATTTATTTATTCATTCATCAAGCGATGGACATTTAAGTTGTTCCCACTTTCTGGCTATTGTGAATAATGCCACTGTGAGCACTCATGTACAAGTTTTTGGGAGGACATATGTTTTCAGTTATTTTGGGTATATACATGTGAGTGAAATTGCTGGGTCACACAGTAACTTTATCTTCAATATTTAAAAATTCTTGCCAGGGTTTAATATACTTTTAAGCTATGTTATTTTTTCTAGCAGTGCCTTGGCCCATTTTATAGCATTGCTGTCCTGTGTATATATGTTTGCCT
This sequence comes from Pan troglodytes, assembly GCF_028858775.2. Classification (NCBI taxonomy): domain Eukaryota; kingdom Metazoa; phylum Chordata; class Mammalia; order Primates; family Hominidae; genus Pan; species Pan troglodytes. The sequence continues at coordinate 113,689,230 of NC_072409.2, read as the reverse complement.
ACATTTCTCTTCATGGATTTATGGTAAGTAAACTTCATCGTGAATTAAAACTGTTTATAAACAAAGACCCACAGGTACTATCATGTCCTTCCTCATCAATGAATCCCATTGCAGCCCACCCTTGTTTTCCCTTCTGACAAGTGACTGTTTAGACTCTGCAAACCATTCAGACACTTACATTTCCTGCCTGGGAATATTTAAACATTTTAAATATTTCAAGTGCATGTCTTTCATCTCCCACAAAACCATGAGGTCTTGGAAAGGCAGGTCCATGTATTATCTTCCTTTCATGTCTTTCACCACCTTTAGCCAAATATCTAATTTAATTAGACGCTGAAGGCTAAGTAGGGACTATCTGTTATACTTATTTAATGTCCTTCATAGCACTTAGCTGAGGGATGGGTATCTGGAAGGTGTTTATTTAATGCTAAATAAATAGATTTTAAGTTCCTAAGACTTTACCCTAAAATTATTTTTATTTTTGGGTTTCTTAGCATGACTTCCATTTGACAAATATAGGTATGGCAACCAGCATGTTCCCTCCCCCGGTACCCAGAAAAGATGTTCATTTCTCTACAAAGACGCTGCCAACACATTAAATACCAGTCTTTTAGTATGTTTGGAGGGGAAAAGAGAGAGTAATGGGCAAAGCACTTCCCTCTTTTCTCCTGATCCATAGCAACTTCTCTGAGGCGGATCTGCCTCCTCTTTTCTCAACTTTTTTCTCATGGTACCATTTCTCAGCAAGATTTTCACCATTTTGCTGGGAACCAAGAAAGAGAAGAGGGAAAATATTAAATAAAAGTGGTATTCTGGAGACTTAAAAACAGGCACTTCAGCTCTAAAACTATCATGTCCAAATGAGCTCTCATATATCCATCCCCTTTTCCTTTCCCACCTATTTCAAACCAAGACATCTTGTCCTGGTATCTAGAAAAAAAACTTACTTGAAAAATTATTTGTTCTGGTATATCCTAGTTAATGATTATTTACATTAGTCAAGCCTTACCACACACACACAATACCTGTCTCATCGTTTGTAAAGAACTAGAATACATAATATACTCAACACCACAGCTGTCCCGACATAATTTAAGCCCCTTTTGATGATTCAAAGTATTTTAGGATTTCCATGACATTTAATTATTTCAGTGCATATGTGCAAGAGTGCCAAAGAACAGAGCCTTGTGGGGAGAGGAATTCCAGATCACAGAAGAATTCCCATATTCAAACAGGATGTCCATTATACATTCCTTGCTCATCATGAAGAAGAGAACAATGACAACGACCACGCAGAATCAGAAGGTGGGAATGGGACAGCTCTGACAATCACCATCTTTTTTTTTTTTTTTTTTTTTTGACAGAGTCTCGCGCTGTCGCCCAGGCTGGAGTGCAGTGGCATGATCTCGGCTCACTGCAACCTCCACCTCCCAAGTTCAAGTGATTCTCCTGCCTCAAGCTCCCAAGTACCTGGGTTTAGAGGCATGCACCACCACACCCTATTAATTTTACATTTTTAATAGAGACGGGGTTTCACCCTGTTGACCAGGCTGGTCTCGAACTCCTGACCTTGGGTGATCCACCCACCGTGGCCTCCCAAAGTACTGGGATTACAAGCGTGAGCCACCGCGCCCGGCCCACAGTCACCATCTTTAAAAGTTGTACCTTTCTTATCTCAGAATTCCCAGTTCTCCCTGTAATAAGATTTCTTTCTGTCCAAAAATAAAATAAATCAGTGAAACTTGGTTTGTTTATTGAAACAAAATACAGTGAAAAAGCATAAGACAGTTTCCTCTGGGTTTTGTGATTTATATTCACAAAGTTATTCTTCACATTTACCTTTGCAAAGATCCTTCTATTTGAATCACTCACTTCTCTTTAGAATTGTGCGATAGCTTGTCAGGCTTCAACTGCACGTGCCTCAGTCTAACAAAGGCTATTATCAGGGACGATTTGTTTCAAGGGTTCCTCCTCTAGTGGGAAGATTATTTAGACAGAAGTTGTCCCCCTGAATGTCTCCTCAAGAAATTTGAAACATAAAGACTATAACAAGGTTGAACTTTGTCTTCAATCAGCTATAAACTTTCTTTATTCCTCTTCCACATGCAAACTGTTTACATGTCAGCAATTTGTCTATTTTTATTTTTAAAGGGACTATGGGAATGTATCTATGTGTTAAGACTGGATTTGAATTCCTTACTCATTAAAAAACCTTTTTTTAAAAAAGTAATCCACCATTCAATAAATTGGACAGCCGCATTCTCAAACGCATTTGGCTATTGAAGTCATTAGACAATGGAAACATTTAGACCAGGTTTGCAAACCTTATCTGCATGGCTCATTCTCTTGCTGCATTCAGATCTCTGTTGAGATGTCACCTGCTTTGAGAAACCTCCCTTGATCATCCTCTCTAAACTAATTATCCTCATCACACTTTATTATCTTATTCTGCTTGATTGTTCTTTCTAGTGCTTATCACTATCTAATATAATAGCATATACGCAGCCTCAGCAACAAACCAAGACCCCAGCTCCACAAAAAAATAAAAAAACCAGCCAGGTGTGGTGGTGCATGCCTGTAGTCCCAGATACTTGGGAGGCTGAGGTGGGAGGATGCTTGAGTCCAGGAGGTGAAGGCTACAGTGAATCATGATCACACCATGCACTCCAGCCTGGACAACAGAGTGAGACCCTGCCTCAAAAAAAAAAAAGTATATATGTGTTGATTTATTTGTCATCTTTATCTCCCAGAATGGAAACTTCCTGAAAACAGAAATTTATTTTGCTCGTTGCCAATCCCTGGAGCCTAGCACTTAGTAGATGCTCAATTAATTTTTTTTATTTTTTATTTTTTGAGACAGAGTCTTGCTCTGTCACCCAGGCTGGAGTGCAGTGGCACAACCTTGGCTCATTGCAACCTCTGCCGCTCAGGTTCAAGTGATTCTCCTGCCTCAGCCTCCCGAATAGCTGGGATTACAGGCATGCGCCACCATGCCTGACTGATTTTTGTATTTTTAGTAGAAACAGGGTTTCACCATGTTGGCCAGGCTGGTCTCGAACTCCTGACCTCAAATGATCTGCCCACCTCAACCTCCCAAAGTGTTAGGATTACAGGCATGAGCCTCCACGCCCAGCCAATAAACATTTGTTGAATGATTATTTCAGTCTTATTAATAATACAAAATTAACCTACATTTCAGAAATTCCTAGTTGATGCTAGAAGCAGCAATTTCATTTTTAAACACCAAAGTGTTTAATTGAAAACAATGTTCTGGCCAGTAGAAAGGGTGCAAGAAACAGGCTGAGTCCTCCAGGCACTAAAATCTAATACATGACATGTGATAGATCTACCTATCAATATGATCAATAACAAAGCCAGAAGCCATTTCCCAAGTACTGTAAGATAATTACAGGTGAGCCCTATACAATCTAAGAATTCAGAGGAAGATTTTTTTTTTTTTTAATTGAGGTGGTCAGGAAAGGTTTCCTGGAGGCAGGGTTGAATTGCATCTTGAATGGAGGTGCAAAAGTTAACTAACTGCAAAGTTAGGGGAACAGCTCTCATAGGAATACACTCTTCTGAAACCAACTGTGAGTTCGAGGTGTTCCCAAAACCACCCTTGGTTTTGATAACTCATTAGAAAGACTCTCAGAGGTCACTGAAAGCTATTTTATACTTGTGGTTATGGCTGATTATAAGGAAAAGATGCAGATTAAAATCAGCCAAGGGAAGAAGTAATTCATAGGGCAGAGTCAAGGAAAGGTAGCTGAAAGTGGAGCTTCTAATTATCTTCTCCCCATGGAGTAAGGAAAGTGCTGTTTTGCAGCACTGATGTGTGATAATGTGCATGGAGTATTGCCAACAAGGGAAGCTTGCTAAGCCTTGATATCCAGAATTCTCACTGGGGCTCCATCATGTAGGCACAGTCAACTGCCCACATGGTTTTTCTCAACATTTAGCCCCGCAGGAAGTCAAGCTGATACTACATGACCCAAAACTCCCACCTTAAATCACAGTGTTGTTGTGGCTCAGGGCTCCAACCTTAAAACACATTGTCACTACATGGCTGACCCAAGACACCCAGACAAACAAAGACACACCTATCCAGCATGATACTTCAAGGACTTAGAGATTACCTCCCACAATCTGTCTTTGGGCTGGGTTAAATTCTTTACTACACAGGGAAAGAGTTTAGATAAACCTATGATCAGAATAGTAGATCACCCAATAATAAATGATCAGTAAGCCTGTGACTGTATTGTTCCAGGATAATTCTGACTGTCAGAATTTGTCAGTTTTACACATAATTTTTATAAAAATAACTGCTTTTGAGAAATGAAGGTGGGTATTCAGAGTGAGCATTTATGAGGGAATCAAATTGTTTGACAGACTGTTCACATTTTCTAAGTGTCTCCAATCCTCTAATGTTGTCTCAAAGATTTAGTAAATGGGAATACTTCATTGATTATTTTTTGTAATTGAATATGATTTTCTTGATTTCTCAGATGAATCAAGCACTAAGCTAGAAATGAATCCTATGGCAGTTATCTATTGCTATGTAACAAACCACTCCAAAATTTAATGGGTTAAAACAACCAAGTATCTTATTTGCTTATGATTCTGTGGGTCAGTGCTTTGGGCTAGGCTCAGGTAGATGGTTTGATATGGTTTGGCTGTGTCCCCACCCAAATCTCATCTTGAATTCCCATGTGTTGTGTGAGGGACCCGGTGGGAGGTAATTGAATCATGGGGGCAAGTCTTTCCCATGCTTTTCTCATGATAGTAAGTCTCACGAGATTCAGTGGTTCTATAAAGAGGAGTTCCCCTGCACAAGCTCTCTCTTTGCCTGCCACCATCCATGTAAGACATGACTTGCTCCTCCTTGCCTTCTGCCATGATTGTGAGGCTTCCCCAGCCACGTGGAACTGTAAGTCCATTAAACCTCTTTCTTTTGTAAATTGCCCAGTCTTAGGTATGTCTTTATCAGCAGCATGAAAACAGACTAATACATGGTTCTGCTGCTTTAGCCTGGGGTCACTTATGCAGCTGCAGCCATCTGTGACTTGACAGGGGCTGGGTGGCCTAAGAAGGCCTCACTCACATTACCGGTGGTCGGTGACATTAATCAGGGTGCCTCAGCTCTCCTCCATCTGGCCTCCCCAGCAGACCAGCTCAGACTTGTTCATATAGGGCAATATCCAAGAGGGTGAGAGAAGAAGCTACAGGCCTCTGGAAGCCAAGACAAAGAAGTCTCACAACTTTACTTCCAATGCATTCTGTTAGCCAAAGCAATCTTCAAGACCAGCCTAGATTTAAGAGCAGGGGAAATAAACTTCACCTCTTGATAGGAGTAGCTACAAAGAATATATAGCCATTAAAAAATGTCACAAGTCCTAAACACAACTTCTTTTTCTTCATTCTTTAATACAGCTTTGTAAGTAGATGGCTAGGCCCTCACTTTCCTATAAAAAGTTGAGTGTTACTCCTGCCTAAGTAGAAGACGACATTGGTTTGACTTCTCTAAGTTGCCATTTAAAAACATTTTCAAAAGCATTTGAATGACTGTTTAATTTGTAGTGGTATTTTCTGAGTTGTTACTAATTGGTAAAAGGTTATTTTTCTTTTCTTCTTCTTTTTTTTTAATTTGGTATTTTACTCAGACAGACTTTTCCATGGTAGAGAAACTTGCATCCCTTAGATCTTCTATAAAACGACTCCTCGGCCTGTCCACAATGAACACAGCCACCTTCAGAGCCTGGCTAATGGGGCTGCCCTTAAATGCTGAACACCTGTGGGGAGGCCACTTCCCTGGAGAACAGGCTTCTGAAAGTAATCCCCTTCCCTGTGAGAAAGGCTTCCTGGAAACAACTGGAGCCACTCTATAGAGAAAAAATATTTAATAGATGTTGCAGCTGGGCTGCCAGAGGAGTTTAATTCCAAAGGAAGGAGAACTGACTTGAGGATGAAACAGATGCACAGAGATAAGTGAGGTGCTGGGTTGTGCTGTGGCTTTTACCAAGGCTTTGTGCACTGCGATTTCCCCCAGTACCTTGAGACTTGCATTTCTGGAGAAGTAAAAATTAGTCACTCAGAGAACAGAACTAAAATTTCAAATAGTGTAAGTTGTCACCAGTGATCTTTATCAATGCAGATCTGAGTCTTATAACAAAATACTTTATTCCCTCTGTGGTTATTAAAATTTCATTGCTCCAAATGACAGTTCCCTTTTCTGGCTCCCCTGGGGAATCAACTGTATTTGACTTCATGGTCAGTGGTCAGCTGGATGGCTATGTTTTCGGATGTCTACTTATTCAGATTTTTCTTTCCTGCTGCCTGAAAGCAAGGCTCAACATTGGCGCAATCTGCTCTGGTGCAGAGGAAGTGATTAGGAATGTAGAGGAACCACCCTGCTCATATCAGCAGTGAAATATTTTCAAGGAATTGACCTTGGAGTTTCTGCCAGTTGGAAACCATGGTAACCACTGCTTGCCCCTGGAAAATTATTTCTCCTCACAGCATCCCTGTCAATCAGTATATGCTTCCTCCAACCTTCAAAGCTGTGATCCTTAAAAAGGATATCGCAGCTAAAACCTATGATTCAAAAATGTGGACGACCCTTGGTGTTTGAGACCCAGGGAGGCCCAAGTCCTTCGTGCTCCAACTCAGAGGCCTTAGGCAAATAATAGTAGCTAGTATTTATATGGGACTGAATATCCAGCAAGAACTTTTTAAAGAATTTTATACATGCTGTATTAGCTCATTTAATGCTTACAACCTCCTAAAAGAGGTGCAATTATCTTCATTTTGCATGTGAGGAAACAAGGCACACAGATTAGAACACTGACATGGGATCAATGAGGCAGGCTATCTAATCCAGGCAGCCTGCTCTGGAATCCGTGTAAAAACCACTGTTTTGCCTATCATTAAAGAGAGTAAACTCTTTCTGGGTTGAGAGGAGATAGCAACCCTTTGCCGATGAGTTTTCCCCTTTGGAATGTATCATCACTCCTTGCCACCTCATCATCCTGGCTGTTAAGGCCCTTGTACTCATCTGGGTCCAGATAGAAAAGCAAAAAACACTTCAAGTATTTATAAAAGAAGAAATTTACTACAAAGCCACTGGTTCCCCAGGTGATGGAAGAGTTGAGAGCCAAATATGGGATGGCAAAATAACCTAAAACTAGTGACAGCAGGCGGCAGAGCCAGAGGAAAGGGGTCGTGTTTCAGGAGCCCAGCCGCTGATGTCACCTAGCTAAACCTGGAACCACAGCAATATCTTCTGGAGGCAGATGGAGCCACAGGGGAGTCTCTCAACTCCTTCTTTCCAGTTCGTTCTCCACATTGCTGCCAGGTTGGCCCTTCTAATCTCAGATCTAATCCCGTCGTGTCCTGACGCCATAGTGTACAAACATCCGACACTTCTGCCCCACCAGAGAGCGCCTTATACTACAGCATCTCTGAACTCTACAATGGCTCCCAAACACACTGTACTTTTTTCCACTCTTTGTTTCTGATCTGTCTGTCCACGCATTCTCAAATGCTGTATCAGCCAGAGTACCAACTGGGAAATTGTAGCACACCCAAAATGTTGTCCAAAGGGATATACGTATAAAGGGAAACTTTCACAGGAGGGGGAATGCAGAGAGGAGAACCTCAAGGGCTGATGCAGTAACATAGGGTCAGCCACAGTGGAGACATTACTACTCGCGTGCTGGAAGGGAAGAGGGGAGAGAATTTACTGGGACTCAAAAAGAGAGGTTCCCGTAGGGTCACTTGGAGAGGAGCCATGTCCTTTGATTTAGAAACGGCCAGCCTGAAGCAACTTCTCAAGGAATGAAACCAGAGGAATAAAATATCCTGACCTCACTCTCCTCTTCCACCAATTGCCTGTTTGGGCTACCCATTGACCATCATAACTTAAAGCCAAAGGGTTCAAGAACCTGTTGATATGATTCATCCAGGTCAGAAGTGTGGGATTTGGAGGGGCAAACAGGATGTCTAGCACACATGCCTTTTCCTGACATTTCCACTGCACATTTCTGCCATCCATTCTGGAAGACAAAGCCCACATGTTACCTCTTAGTGCTACCTCCAGGTCTCCCTATTTATTAGACAGTTACTCGTATCTCCCATGGTCTTTCTCACCCCTTGTGTCTGCATTATACATGGTGTACACTCAGGGTGTGTTCGTCTCCCTATTTATTAGACAGTTACTCGTGTCTCCCATAGTCTTTCTCACCCCTTGTGTCTGCATTATAGATGGTGTACACTCTGGGTGTGTTCGTCTCCCTATTTATTAGACAATTAGTCCCTTGAGCACATACACCATCTCTATTCATATTCACAATATCTGCACCTAATGCTAGGGCGTTTTTTGCACTGAAAAACATTGTGGTTGAAGAAATAAGTGAATGAATGAGCCATCTACAATAATTGGTTCTACATAGATGACACTTTCCATTAGCTCTGAGAACAGGGCATCTTCTTTCACACAGGGGTGTCACATCTTTATACAGTTTTTTATGCACTCAATTAAAAAAAATTTCAAGAACCAGACAACTAAATTTTTTTCTATGTAAACTCATCCAGACTTGATTAACCATGAACATCATCCACCTTAACTGGCCATTATATTTACAGAAGAAAGGCTCCAATAAAAACTCCCATTCTTACTCCTCATCCTCATAAGGAGATGTCAGTGTTTCAAGATGAGATTTCATGTCACTTCTCTTCTAGAAGCCTTAGATAACTGGGATATGTAGAGTTTAATATGATTCTCATGTGCAATTAATAATGTTTTTTCAGGCCGGGTATAGTGGCTCACATCTGTAATCGCAGCACTTTGGGAAGACAAGGCGGGTGGATCACCTAATGATAGGAGCTCGAGACCAGCCTGGTCAACATGGCAAAACCCCAACTCTATTAAAAATACAAAAATTAGCTGGGTGTGGTGGCGGGAGCCTGTAATTCCAGCTAGTTGGGAGGGTGAGGCAGGAGAATCGCTTGAACCCAGGAGGCGGAGGTCAAGACTCTGTTTCAAAAAAAAAAAAAAAAAAAAAAAAAGAATTTTTTCAACAAAGCTGTGGATTCAGCTCTAGCATAGGTATCTGTTCAAAGCTATTTTTCGTTTGATTTAACATTACATATCAGTAAACCAGCAACTTAGGAGCAAGATTTGTGGCCACATTACAAACAAAATCTTTCTGAGGAAGAGGACTCCAATTAAGAACCTGGGTGTTCCTAGTGTCCACCAGTCAAATAAAAACTGTATTCTCTCCTTTTAGCTGTGCTGATTAAGACAGACCACTAACGAAACAAAATTATGAGTTTAGTCCCAACGTGAGGCAGGTGGTTTTGTGTTTATAGATTTGAAATGTCAGAGCTAGAAGGGGTCATAGAGGTCATCTAATTCAATTCCTTCATTTTATAAATTGGAAATAACAACAACAAAAAAAACAAAATGAAAGTCAGAGGGGTTAAGTGACTAGCTCCTTGTCATAATTATGTCTGCAGACTGCTTTTAACCTTGGATCATCACACGCCCATCACTTTTGGAGAAAAAAAAATGTCAAAGCACATCTCTATAATGGTGTGCATCCGATGTTTCATCATTAAGCGAGAAGGATAACGCATTGCTCTGGGGAAAGATTTTAAGGGCTTACATACAATGGAAAGAGGTACCGAAGCAACATCCTGACCATGTTAATTTCCTTTTGATTCCCTTACATCTTGTTTCTTCAGTATGTCCACTAATAAAGGGGCTCATAGCCACACATTGTGTCGCTTTAATGCTTTGAGAGTTCAATAGTAAGCAATGACAAACATGTGATGCCCTGGCTCTTTCCTCTGACAGTGCATTGGGCTGAAAAAAATGTTCAATCATCAGCAAGCTTCCTCTTTCCTGCACCTGCTGACAAACCCCAGGAGCACCTGTCTGCTGATGGACGCTAAGATCCACAGATAATGCTTCAATCTTACTTTAGCTACAAGGAAGCATGGCTAGGTACTCTATATATCATTCATTTTATTCATACTCTTTGCTTAAGGTGATTTTAATGAGAGAGAAGAGAGGATAGGAAGAGAGGGAGAGGGATAGAGGATTTGTATAGAGGTTCTGGAAAAGGAAAGGGGGTTGTGAATTAAATATTTTATTGTCCTGGTCTGTCAGTTTTGTAATTTTGAGAATTTTTTTAAACCATTTGTGTCTCAGTTTCCCTATCTATAAAATGGGAGAGATTGGACTAGGCGAATTTAGTTAAAACCCTTTTTTAATTCTAACACTCTGTATTTTTCCTTTAGAAAAGAGGATAGCAGCAATAAGTCAGATTCTTCCACAGGTTGCACTGATGACCTGGAGGAGCAAACACCTTGACCCCAGTTTCCATTTTAATAAAGGGAACTGTAGCTATTCTGCAGTCCTTCTCTACCTCTCTTAACCAAGCACTAGGTACATATGTTTAATGACTTTTGTTATTCTTTTAAGGCTATCTTCACACTAGAGTAATGACTTGGACAGCAACAGAAGCCTATCAGATGATAGAAGAAAACAAGGAGTGACCTGCAGAAAGACAATAAAACCTTGGCTCTATAGACTGCAGTGTCTACAACACACACTGAAAAAAGTAAATGTCAAGTGCCATATTTTGGGCTGCTTTGCCTTGTGCATCATCTTGCTCACCATGCAGTTTTTAGCAATTGAAATCAGTTGGCCTTTTCTGTGGAATACCTACGTTTCCATATCTGCTATCTTGGCAGGCCTCAGTCTCTTCTGGCGAGTAGAACTAGGTATCTTCCTCCCCACCACCCACCCGATAACTATTTGTATCTACTCCCTAGCCATGCAGACTTCTGGTCTTTGGATAAGGAGGAAGGAGACATTTTGAGGTAGAGGTGCCTGGGGAAGAAAGAGAGATAGGATGAAGGCCACAAAGAAGATGACATGGGACAGGCCTTTCTGAGCCTGCCCACACCTGTCTTCACTCCTGTGGGACAGAGTAAGGAATTGAGGAGGCTTAGAAAGACACTAGGAGGCTCTAGGCACATCACTGGCACATCCATGCTTGAAGTCAAGTATAATGCAGAGCTGAGGAAAGGGATGTTTTGCCCACTCTTCCCAGGATTCTGCCTGTTTGGCACCCTGACCGTATAGACATCCTGTCACAGAAGACAGCCTTCATTAACACCAGGCACACAGGCAGCTACAAGGCACCTCATGAGCCCAGGAGAGAAGAACATGGGCACATTAGTCACAGAGGATTCATGGAGATAACGGCCAATGTTTGGGCTGTGCAGCAAGACTGAGGTGCTGCCATTAAACAGATCTAGGCTCAGAGCTACTAAAAATTGGCAACTAATGTGATCTCATGTATACACGGAAGCTGCTTAGTGCTTACCAAATGTTCTATGAGTGCCCCTATATTTCCCAGTTTTATTTGTAGTTTAGTTGCACCACAGGACTAGTTTAAGCCAGTGAGCTGTGGGCAGAAGGGAGATGTGCAATTTCTGGGTCAAATGTTAAGAGCTGGTGTCTTTCCTCCATCTCTGTCTTCCCTTCCTGTAGGAAATCATAGAGACCAGGCATTGGAGATGAAGGATCAGTAGATGGATTAAGGCTGCTCTGCTTGAATCACATGGGACTTAATGTGAACTCAAAATAAGCCTTTCTTGTGTTAAGCCATTGAGATTTAGGAGTTATTATAACATATGCTAGAAATTAAACTATTACAACTGGGTGCCAGGCCTGTAAAGGCAAGATTCTCTTCTCTTTGGAATGTAATTCCTGCCTCAATATATCATCGGTACCCAAGTGCCACCAATTTTACCTTTCCGGAGTCTCCTTTCCCATGCCACAATGTGTTAGGGACCTCATACAATAACCTCCTAAAACTATTCTCCCTACCTCCAATCTCCCCCTACCTGTAAGTCATTCTTTATCCCACTATTGGAATTATCTTTGTAAAACATTGCCTATAGTGTAAAACACAAACCCATTAGATACACAAAGTCACCTTGGAGGAGCCCAGGAATCAGGGTGGCAGGTAGATGGAACAGCCTCTCAGCATGTGTGTCACCATTGTCTCTGTGCACGTCTGCCAGTGGTCCTACTCTCTGGATTCTGAAGTGACTTCCTTGATCACTGCAAATAACTTTCTTGAGTTCAGAGATCAGGAGTCCAAATTCTAATTAAGTGAATCAAGACAATCTCATATTCTAACTCAATTAAATATTATTTAAGAAAATAACTTCAATTCCCTGTCTCTTCTTTACATGAATATTTTTCTCACTGAAACAAATTATATTCACACTTGGTATTTAAACTTTTAAAAGTGTTTTTAAATAACGATTTTGGTTTTTAACACAATCATCAAGCATTTGTCTGCATTCGAGTAGCTTCAGACAGTACGCAAAGGGGGAGGGCAATCAACAGCTTGTTTTTAAAAAATAGGTCTATATGTATATATATGTTTGTGTGCATGTATGTACACAGGTATGTGTGTATACATCCACGTGTGTGTATTAATTATTGCCATGCCAGCATCGATCTTGCTCCTCTCTGTATAACCTACTGTCCTGCCAGTGATAGTCCTTCATAAGACTGCATTTCATTAGCATATGTTTAAGAGATGACTAAAACAACTCACTGTGCTTCTTCTCACACTGCAAATGTGTGTGGCCTGCCTCTGTGTAGTGTCCCTGGGGGGCATTTATGGGCCATATCTGTACTTGTGGCTCTGCCTCTTTGTCCCCTAGAGCTTCTGATGTGCTTTTGCTCAAAATGGCTGATGGCCAGCTAAGCCAGTCCACCATTGTCCCTCCTCAGCTGCCTGTAGCCACAGCCACTTGTCATGTGGCTTAGTGTTCTACTTCAGCGCATCCTTGCACTACCCATTTGCCCCCTTTGGTTTGGCAGTAACTGGCTGTATTTTATCAATTAAATATAGCAGGGCTTTACACAGCACTTTCCCCCCTTCTGAGTCACCCTGCATGAAAGAAGGGATGAATCAGAGATGACAACACAGTTTCAAGCAGGAGCTGACTGGCACAGAACAAAGGGACCATGCCACACTTTAGGGAGGTCTCTTTTGCCTGGTGATTTGGCCCCTTGGGGACAGCCTGTTTCTTGTTTCTGAGTCAGTGACAGTTATTTTGTTGAATGAGAGGTGTTCTATTCAGTCCCTGGTGACATGAAATCAATGAATCTCAAGACTTGGGGCAGGCTCTAGGGCTTGCCACATCAGAGGAAAACACTGATTAAGGATTAATGTGATCTGGGGAACACCCAAGTCCAAACAACGGCATTGACACAGTGCCAATATGTGGCTGGGCTACCCAGCAGCATTCTGGGATCCACTGAGAGCCGGGGCTCTTTGATTTCTAACCTTTGAAGGGTGGGGGGAAAAGACTTGCTGGAAAGCCTTGATTCATGCTGTGGGTGGTGGTAATAAGTTCAGGATCAAATGACCACTTCATCTTCAAAGACTCCTGAGGCCACGCAGCACTGAAGGAGACTAGGGTAGGAAGTGTTATTTTAATAGTGATTCGATCAAGGGCTCAAGTAACTTGTTCTAAGTGCCTTGTGCCAAGTGGACAGTGGATCTATCTTCTTTGTATAGACCCCAGAACTGTCCAGCTGGAGAAATTCCAACTCAATTTATCAGGAATTGTCCTAGGACTCAATGAAGAAGCTTCCCTATTGAATACGGACATGCTTGTGAGCACCTAAGTAACATGTCTTCAAATACCTGTTATGCACACCAAAGGTGTAAGATCACATATCAAATGTCCTCTCTTCCTCCTTCCACGTGCTTTTGAGGTGATGTCAGATTCTTTGGAGATCCATGCTTTCCTTTCTGACTTTTGAACAGCTATAAGTGAACAACAGAGGTCTCAGAAAATGGTCCTGAAGTGGCATTCAGGATATCTTTTCATTCTGAGGTGGTGTATCCAGGCCTTCACTGGAAGATAATTTTATTGACGTAACATTCTTCAGATAAGTTGCCTTCATTCTTTATAGAAGACTCCTAGTGCTTTTTAAATTCTTGATATTATGCCAGGAGGAAAAGATCAGATAGATGCTTATATCTATTAACATCCCTCTTTGATCACTTGCTAATCTCCTCCTCCAGCTCAAGACTGTCTGTGGACATCAAAGAACAAGAAATAGTAAACACTGGGATCTGGTAATCCTGACCCCTGTGCACCAGGAGGACTCTTTGAAGAATTTGGAATGGATCTGAGAAATGTTCTTTCTCCTTCTTTTTCTAATTTCATTACTTTAAGAAAGCAACTATTTACTTGACTTTCACTCAGTTTTCTCATCTGAAAAATGGACGGGTTAGGCTGGAAGGTCTCTAAGTATCTTTCCAGTTCTAAACATTCTTAGCATTTTCTACTGAGCATTATTCCTCAGTTGTCATGATCTGCAATATTTACAACAGTCTTAAGGCAAATAATAAAAACTGAAATTGTCCTCAGGACTCTTCAATTTAAAAAGCTTATTTATACATGTTATTTCATTTGTTCTTCCCCCAGAGTCATGTCCAGTAGGTTGCATAGGTATTACTATCTTTCCCACTTACAGATGGAGAAAGTGAGGCTCAGAGAAATTAAATGATTGGCCTCAGATCCTGCCTCTGAGAAGCAGAATAAGAATTGGAATCAAGTGATCTAACAGGCAGAATTGAGGCCGGCTCTTCTCTGTGCAGCTGCATCTTGGCTGACAGAGGTTGCCTCTATCAATCTTGTCTATTCCTTAACTTTGTGGGAGAGCATGATGACCTACTTGATCATTTTACACACGAACTAAAACTTGATTGTTAAGAGCCTGGGAAATTATAAAAGGGCTGCTAAAATATTCCATAACATCAATTCACTGTACAGTCTGTCAATGCCATATTGCATCTTCGATGCCAGCTCTTTTTGTTAGGTTTTGTTAGGTGGGGGAGGTGGAGAAAAAGCTAAAGCTATCATCTTATTCCCTCCCCTTTAGCAACTGCCTGCAGCCTCCTGGGCTTTCCCTTTAAAAACAAAATCATCCACAAGGCAGAAGCGGTTTGTCATCTTAAGACCTTTGGAAGAATTGCTTGGAAAATGAACTTTGACAGCTCTGCAGGCACACTCCTGCAACAGGCTGCTGCACTGTTCTCCTCCATCAACCTTGCTTTCTTCCAGAACAAAGCCTCAACAGTTGGAGAAAGAGGGGCTTGAGCCAATATAAATAACCACCACCTAAGCACAGGCCTAGGAGGTTACTGTAGGTTTCTCAATGCTTTGCCACTTAGAGAAGATTATTTAGGGAAGAGAGGTGGAAAGTGATTATACCAGGGCTTCGATAAAAGTTGGGCACCAGGTGGATCAGCATGCAGAGAACTGCCCTGGGCTCAGCCTCTTGAAATGGGGGCTAAGGTTTGATCTCAGGCATGCTTGTAGAATAGAAAGTAGTCTAAAATGTCACTAGTCCCTAAGTAGTCTAATTGCAAATCTGGACTCTGAAGTCAGCACCAAGAGTTCTGGTCTGCAAAAACAATCTGTGAGCTGAGCACAGCTCTGCCATTACACTTATTTTTCTGGTCTTCCCTTTTCTCCCTCTCAGCTGTGAAAGAAGGGTTTTCAACTAGCATTCAACCAACAACTATAAGCATTCAACCAACAACTGTAAGACACTGTGTGCCCTTCATTGTGCCAAACACTGATGATACAAAATGGATAATAAATAAGCTCATTTGTTAGTGAATTAATTTCTGCATGTTATGTTATTATCAGGCATTTTGATTCTACATGTGTTTTAAACCCCACTATCATCATTATTGTTTAAGACAGTCTATTGTAATTTAAAATTGTCCACATTATTTTTTCGTTTTCATTGATCTTTATTGCAGCCTGCATTTCTGTAATTCCTTTTGAGTTCCTCTTTCCTCTTGCCAAAGAAACCTCCCTTCCTCTTTCTTTTTCTCCCTTTTCTAAGTGCAGTTCTGCAAGGGTTGAAATCTTCTCCATTTTTATTTGACTAGAAAGGTCTTCATTTTACTTTCATTTTGGAAGGCTGTTTTCTCAGGTGATAGATGCTAGAGTGGCAAGCATTTTCTCTCTACACTTTAAAGATGTCATTCTTTTGTCTTTTAGCTTCCATTGTTTCTCTGGGGAAGTCTTCTGTCTGCCTAATTTTTGCTCCTATGGTGTAATGGATCTTTGGATCAGGCAGCTTTTAAAATTTCCTTTACTGTTTGGTAGTTTTATTATGATGTGTCTAGGTGTGGTTTTCTTTATATTGAGCCTGTTTATTAGAATATAGGATTTCTTGAATCTCTCAAAAGTCTTAGAAAATTATCAAACATTTTCTCTTCCAAGACTGCTTCTTTCTCATTCTCATATCCCCTTCTGTTATACCAGGGGTCCTTGCTCCCAGAGCTCCCAAGATGGTGGCAGGCCACGTCCAAGATGGTGGCAAGCCTCGTGTTCTCTGACCTGGGGTTCTTGGCCTCACGGATTCCAAGGAATGGAATCTTGGGCCATGCGGTGAGTGTTATAGCTCTATTAGAAGCCTTGGGTCATTGAAGAGAACCGTGGAACCTAGTGACTAGTGTTCAGCTGGATTAGGACGAACCTGGGCACTTAGCCGTGCAGGAATAATGGCAAGCCTTCAGCCTATTCGGGAGCGGCAATGGGCGCCTCCCTGGATCAGGAGCGCAGCAGACACCCTGCCGGATCCGGAGGGGTGCAAGTCAGCAGTGGGTCTGTGACGGAGGCTATCAGCAGCGGTGGATGGTGAGCGAAAGCTCAGCTCCAGCCGTAACAAACACGGACCAGAATAGTGTATACTTGAAAGATTCAATAGAGTGAAAACAGAGCTTCCATAAAATGGGAGGGGACCCAAAGTGGGTAGCTGTTGCTGGCTGGAATGCCTAGGTTTATATCCTGATCAGAGCCTGTGCTCCCAGGCGATAGATGATTGGCTATTTCTTTACCTCCTGTTTTTGCCTAATTCGCATTTTAGTGAGCTCTCTTTACTATCTGATTCACTGGGTAGGAGCTAAGTTGCAAGCCCCGGGTTTAAAGGTGGATGCAGTCACCTTCCCAGCTAGGCTTAGGGATTCTTAGCATAGAAAATCCAGCTAGACCTGTCTTTCACTTCTAGTATTCCAATTATAAATATATTAGACGTTTTCCCTGTATTTTGTCTCCTGCTTTTTTTATATTCCACATTCTTTTTCCATCTCTGATTTAGCTTGGATATTTACGACTGACTCAACTTTTAGTGAAGTAATCTTCAGCAAAGTTAAATACACTTATTGAGATCTTAATACCATTTATATAATTCTCATTTAATTATTTTAAAAAATAGATTCTAGTCCTTGGTAAAATTCTCCATCTTATTGTTTTCCTGAACATGGTCAAACTGATGTTTGATAATACCGATATCTAATTCACCTGTGGGTCTGTTTCTCTTTTCTTTCTGCTTTGTCCTATTTTTTTATTCCCAGTAAATTTTAATTGCTTGCTAGACACATTGCATGTGGAAAATTGGAGAGGCTCTGAATGATGTTATCTTCTTCCAGAGAGAATTTACCCTATCCTCTGGCAGGCTGCTAGATGAGGGACACTTCACTTCAGTACAATTAGGAAGTAAGCAAACCTCACGTTACTCCTGATTTTGCCCTACTCCTAGAGGGTTCCTTCAGAAGAGATCTTGGGATGCCTAATAGGGTCTATCCTGGACACTGATTTTGGTTTCCCTGGGACTAAGAGACTGCTAAAAACTCCACTTTGATTTTCAGATGGTATTAACCTGGTTTTTAAGCCATTCATTCAGTCATCAAATGCCTTGCAGGGTAAACCACCTCCACTTCTTTGCATGCCCCCTCTTTCAGAGCCTGGCCTACACAAGTCCTGGATGCACTGGAAGCCACAAACTTGCATTTTTTTCCTTCCTAGTTCCAGAAGGTTGCTGAAAGCTCAGCTGGCTCCTCTGTCTCTTAGATGCCACCCTTTGCCTGCCTTCTGACCCATGACAAAACATGCCAAAAAACTACATACATTCTGAGGTGAATGTTGGGGTCACATCAGCAAACTCCCTTCTTCCTGGGGTCTTGGCCCCTTGAATCCTAATTCTCTTGATTATTCTCTGATGTTTTCAAGCAGATAAATATTTTTAGTACAACATTTCTTGATCCTTGGTTTTGCTACAAGCTACTTCATAGAAGGAAAACGAAAAGCAAAGGAGTACCTAGAAGCTTCCAAAATTAAGTATCAGGAGTGTGTGTCAGATTGTGAAAAGTAAGCATTTCTATAAATGTTTCTGGAAAACACAAATTTTAAGCAGGATTTTAAAGAAAAGTAGACTATTAAGCGCAAGCCATAGGAGTCTTCAGTAAAGGAAAGCATATATTATGCACACAAGTAGATGCTTGTCATTCATTTTTCCAAGAAATGTTTATCCAGATTTTGCTGTATGTCATCCACTGGGATAGATGCTACCTAATACACGGTAAATATTTTGAAGCTTACAGGTCATGGGGTAATACAGAAGTAATCAGGAAAGTTATCAGGAAATGACAATATGTTCTAATAAAGTATGTCAGACAAGGATCTGTTTGGTTGAAGCAATGGGGCTAGGTAGAGAAAAATACAAAAAATGAGAAGGTTAATAAAGTATTAGTGAGAGCAAGATAGCAAGAAATGCAGTTGGGTGGTGGGAAGAAATAGGTGATAGAAGATTATGCCCGGAGGACGGCTTGCATTTGTAAGGCAGGCAGTACAGTTGCATTCCAGGTTGAGTAGGGAAGTGTATCATAGCATCATTGTCTTTAAGAAAGGCTATTCCTGATGTAAAATTTTTGGATAGACTGGCAACCAAACTAGAGAACCTAGGGGTGAAGCCCCTTTGATGTTCAGAGTACAACAAAGGCATATCCTGTATCAGCACTTCCCCTACCTAGATTTGTGTGAATACTTTGGGTCCTATTCTATTTTAAAATGATGCTAAAAGGCCCAGAAGCCATTAGGTCTCTGGCCCCACTAGAGCTAAAAATTGTGACCTTCTTAGTCCTTTGCTTCTCTTTCTCTTCTACTCTCTACTTCATATTCCTTTCCCTTTTCTCTGTCCTCACTTCTTCCCTCTTTCTTCCTCATTCCTCTTCTATTTTTTTCTTTTTTCTTGCTTTATTACTCTCATTAGAAGCATCATCATGTGAGTAGTTTGAAAACCTCTAAGAAGAAATATTCTGGGAACCTTTTTATCACTCCTGGATCTTTACGAACAGCACAGGCATGGGTTAGTTGCAGCCCTCAGGGTTTACTGTCTTTCGCACTCCATTTTCTTGCTTGGCTAAAAGAACAGCTATTTTTGTGGTGCAGGTTCACCCTGTCTCCCTTTTTCTGTATCCCTAAAGAGAAAGTCTGATAACCGAGGCCAGACTGCGATCCCTTCCGAGGACTGACTGCAGCCAAGTTTTGAGAATGTGTCCTCCTGGGTCTGTGTCAGCAGCTCACTCAGCTCTGCTGGGAAGAGCATGCCAGGGTCACTCACTGTGCATTAACCTCAGTGGCTTGCTCGCTCCATCTCTCATCAGCTGTTTCTTTTCCGTGAAAAGCACACACAGTTCAGATAATTAAACACTTGTGGGGCATTTTACATTTTCATGAATCAATCAGCAGTGAATTATTTTTGAATGTGCTCATGCAATGTACTCCAAGTCTCTTAGCTATATTTTGCAAATGAACAGGAGTGGATTTATCATGAAGCAAATGAGGCTTAAGTTGGCCTCTTACGTATAGGGGCCCATTTCAAGGCCCCAGGAGAATCCCTGGTGATTTCATATTTGTAATTTATATTTTCTCTTAATGATACTCTTCCTTCATCCCCAACACCACTTTTACAAGCTTGAGATCCCACAGTAACTGAATCTACCCCTGGGAAAACTAAGATATTCTCATTTGGAGAATTATAAAATGAGAAGTAGCAAGACTCTCTTTCTTGTTACCAGGCTAGGTCTTATCACCATGTGCATCAGATATTGCTTTGCCTTTATCACTGATTTCAGATGGACAACTTTCGCTTTGTGGGCAGTTCGTTTCTCATATGTAGGCCAGCTCACCTTTTCTAAAGATCTGTCTTCAGAGTGATGGTGACAAAAATGTGCCTTCTGAACCCAAACTACAAGGAGCTTAATTGATCAAGGGTCCAGCAGCTGAACTCTGAAAATCCATCGCCTTATTAGTACCAAGGCAGTGCTTCCCAGGAGCTGGCTGCTCATGCAGCAGGAATACTAAGGCAGAGCTAGTCTGGGGAGATGTAGGATTCTTCTGACGGCTGGTTTTGACATAAGGACTCCCTGACAGTATTGCTGAAAACTCCTTAAACTTCCTGGCAGTTTAGTAGATGCTTCTAGTTAATTTCCCTTCCCTTTCTCCTTCACTTGGGGTCAGGCTTGTGTAATGGTCTGATGGCTTTCCCTGGTTTGTCCCCGTTTTCTGTCACACAGGCATTTCCGTTAATAAAATTCTTATACTCTGAATCCTGTCTTAGTGTCTGCTTTAGAAAATGCAAACTAACACACTGAGTTAACAGGAAAAAATAGGACTGGATGTTAGAATGCATTAATCAAGACCCACTGAATTTTCAGGGATCTTAGTAAATTAAAATTTGAAAATTAAAATACTCATTGTCATGACCTCCCCATCTTTCACTTTTGCCCACACTTGAAATTTCCTTTTTTTGCGTCTAACTAAATCTTGTTTATAATGTCAATCCCAGCTCCAGTCCATCTCTTCCATAGAACCTTGATTTTGTCTCTTCTGAGTTCTTATGTTCCTGGCCCTATGAACTTCAACGTCATGGTAATTCTTGATTAAAGGGTCAATCAAATAGTCAATCTTCAAAATCCCCCAAGGGCTAGCTCAGGCTAACAACTTCTATATGCCCTTCTTCTGTAAAGCTTATAGACTAGTATTTTAAAAATTATGTTCCAGTAATAGCAATAGACTATGTATATTTTAGAAGAGAAAGGGTCCATGGTCAAATAAATTTGGAGGAAATACCCACCACGTATATGGCCATTTCTCAGAGACTTAACTGCACGCCAGTGCACTAAAGACTTGGAAACAAACTATGGGAATGGTTTCAACTAACTCCGAGTTCCCCAAACCTATTTGATATTGCAAACCTTTTTCCATAAAATTACTATTAACAACCACATGGATTTATTTTTTAACAACACAATTTGAAAATATGTGTTGATATTTCTGAAGATATTTCTTTCAGAGGTGCATTTGTATTAAGTCACTCTCTGGATATATTGAATAGGGGTAAGGAGGAGGCAAGTCAATTGGCAACATTGGCAGGTGGGGGAGCTTCTGGACCTCAGCCATGAGATCAAAATGAAAGAGGGCAGGGTAGACTAACGCCAGGTGTGCAAAGCAGGGGCTGGGAAAGCAGGTCCAAGAATGGCCTGAGCTTATTCTTACCAGTTAATGTTTAAAGGGGACAGTGACAGGTTATTTTTCTTTCTTTACAGGAATCACATAATTAGCACCTGTAGGGAATACCCTTCAAAGATGACCCAAGAGCTTCTGGTCAACTGCTTTCCTTTGCAGGCTTTCTTACCATTTATACAGTTTCCTTTCCAGCTAGATTACAAGCCAAGATTAGGGAAAACGTCTTACCATTCTTTAATTTACCTCGGTATTTAGTATTCCTTCATTCTTCAAATAAATCTTTATTATGCCACTACTGTGTGCCAGACAATGTTCTTGGTGATAGAGATGCAGCAGTGAACCAAACCCAACAAGGTTCCTGTCCTCATGGAACTTACATTCTTATTGGGTAAACAGATAATAAACCCAATAAGCTGAAATACAACAAATATTAGTGGCAAGTGCTATGAAGAAAATAAAGTGGGATAAAGGATTAAAGAGCACACCAGAGACAGAGTAGATACTGAATAAATATTAATTGATTATGTATGACTTTTGAATTGCCTCAGTGATTTTCTGCAGCCCTCAAAGAGAATTTAACAGGAGGAAACTGCCATTGTGGCTTGCATAGGTGTGATCATTTTTAAAATGGTGACAAAACCTCAAAAGTGGGCAATAACATTGATGTCTTGTTTCTGCTATTCATCAGCAGGCAAACGTTCTATCTGCAACTGTCAGAACTACATATTTAGCACAGTTCCTCTTACTATTAGCGTCTTCAACATGCTGCTACCTTCCCCACATCCTCCTACCCATTACCCCCTTGTAATTACTGCAATAATTTCAGATTAAGATGTTAAAGTCCAAAATGTTTGTGAAAAAAATTGGCAAGCTGTCACCTCCAAATACCCAGCTGAGTTGCCAAATGAATAATAATGCAAAAATGCTTGCTGGAAAAATAATAAATAAAAGCTTTTTGTTGTGTAATAAATCCTTTTCTATAAACCACCCCTGAGGAAACTGGCTCTAGGCTAGTTTCCTAGTAACATTTTCCTCCAAGTAAGCAGGCCATTTTATTTCATTCTTTTCTACACTTTATTTTTTTCCAAGAGCTGCTGTATGGTCCCACCCCATTGTTGTTCATGAAATATGAATGCCACAGGAGTGTATGGGGAGAGATGCCAGCTACATGGCTGTGGATAGGAGCCACTAGTGCCTAGAATAAGTGATTAGTTCAGAAAGTGGCAGCTGAAAAGGAAGTGTGCATTGTGGGAAAACAGAGTTATTTTATTAACCATTGGCCAAAAGAGAAGACTTAAAAAAATAAAAAACCCCGAGAGGCTGGATTTAAGGGCATCCATCTTGCCTATTGCAGAGCAGCTCTGTTCATGAGAAAGGGGAAGAACAACACAAACCACTTGGGCTGGATTTGGATATTCATGGAAGGCTCCATTATGCTTCGGGCAGACCGTGGGCAAAACTGTACCCAAGAGCTCATCGTCACATTTGAGGAATTGGCGAGGCATGACAGATAATTAGGCAATAACTAACACTCTGCAGATACTACGTTTTCTATGTATATAGGATTGCCACATATGTTGTCATCTCATTTGATTCATCAAATAATCCTAAGAAACAGGATTATTTTGCCTACCTTAAAGGTGATGCCATTGACGTTTAGAGATGTTAACTAATTTTTCTAAGGTTACATAGCCAGCAAGTGGCAGAGCTAGAATTCAAATCCAGGTCTCTCTGACTCCCTAGTTGGGGCTTTAGCCACTCTTCGAAGTTTCCTACTCTTCTTTCCCAGACTCAGAGAAGGAGGCAGAATCTGGCAAGAGACAATGCACATCCTCCTCCTCCCCAGCTGCCCCACGCTCCTACACGAGCCAAGCATGGTGAGCCATCAAGGCCACTGCACTAGGTGAGGCCAAAGAGGCCTGGGTGAACTGCTCATCACCTATGGGGCATGTTCACCTGCAGCCACAGTACTGGTATGCTCAAAGACACAAAAGGCCCCAAAGATCCAGGAAAGTTTAGCATCGAAGAAAAGTAGATGTTAGAAAAATCCATGGAAAGCCAGGTTAAAAATTCTACTAAGGAGGATCATTGACGGTTAGTGGAGTGCTAGAGTCAAGAATGGGAAGAAAAGAGGACGGTAGGAACCCGTCCTAAAGAATGTTTAATAATAGTTTATTGGAAAAGTAACTTTGGCATGGGACCAATCATTGAGGTTTAAAAGCATAGTGTACAAAAACAAAACAAAACATAGTGCACATGAGAATTGAGACATGCTGGTAGAAAACAGGAAGTTCAGGCTTCTGAAATGAGACATCAGAACTGGTGAATTGTGTGTAAGTCAGGAGTCAGGCTGGCAGCCAAAGAAACAGCCAGGGAAGGTTGACGGGGGAGATACTTAAGCTCCACCTTCCTCTCACCTGATTGGGCCTTGAGTGGCTGGGGGTGGGACTAAATTGGTAGATGGGCATTACCCTGGGTGTGTGGAAACCAACCCGAATATGTTTTGAGGCAGATTCTCTCCCTCCTTCTTTCCCCTAGATACGCTATGTGCTCTAGTTTCCAGAGCCTCCACCTCTGTGCCATGCCCAAATCTTTCCTTCTGCTGTGAGTCCTAAAAACTTCCCAGGTCTAATGCTAGTAGAAATCCTACTTCTTCACTGCAAGAATTTTTTTGTTTTGTTTTG
This sequence comes from Pan troglodytes, assembly GCF_028858775.2. Classification (NCBI taxonomy): domain Eukaryota; kingdom Metazoa; phylum Chordata; class Mammalia; order Primates; family Hominidae; genus Pan; species Pan troglodytes. Next base: position 113,665,114 of record NC_072409.2, on the reverse strand, counting down.
TTTTGTTTTTTTGAGATGGAGTCTCACACTGTCACCCAGGCTGGAGTGCAGTGGCGCGATCTCTGCTCACTGCAAGCTCCGCCTCCCAGGTTCAAGCCATTCTACTGCCTCAGCCTCCCGATTAGCTGGGACTACAGGCGCCCACCACCACGCCCAGCTAAATTTTTTTTTTGTATATTTAATAGAGACGGGGTTTCACTGTGTTAGCCAGGATGGTCTCGATCTCCTGACCTTGTGATCCACCCGCCTCGGCCTCCCAAGGTGCTGGGATTACAGGCGTGAGCCACCGCGCCCGGCCTGCAAGAACTTCTCTCTACGTTAGCAAGAAACAAACACTTGAGAACTAAGTTATACTGCTGGAGGAACGATGAACGTCTCCTTACTGCCAATTATGTTAACCTTCCCAATGACTTGTTTTCACTTTTTAAATAGAAGCCTGTTAAATTAAAAGAATGCTTTGCTAATAGTGGGATTATAGGAGAGAAGTTTTTCTGAGATTGTGGTGATGGGGCAGGAGCCGTGATGTAGATGGGGTCCCTTAAAACTATTTGTTCTTCTTGTTCAGATTTTGATTCAGCTCATGTCTGTCAAGCCTTTAATAAGCCCCAAGCCCCAAGCTGCTTGTCTTCCTCCCCACCATGATCAAGGTCTAGAGGATAGAGGTGGTTTCTTGAAAGTGAGAAAATGTTTATTTCATATTGTTTTCAACAAGACTAAATTGGAAAAAAAACCCTCAACGTCCTTTTAGTGATTTCTACAGTGCTGGGAATTACTGGCTTTTTAAGTCCTTGTCCTCTACTGTAGAAGCTGCCTACTCATTCCAATTGCCTGATGTTTGCTAATTAAGCATCGTTAAAGGAAGAAATTAACTCATTTGCTAAATGCCACCTAAGTTTCTCTGTATATTCAGAAAAAGCATTAAATCCAATCCTGAGACAGTAATTTCAACCTAATTCAAACTCTTGCTTGCTTTAGGGATCAAAATAGTTATGCTGCAGGTTTACTAATATCAACAGTGGCATTGACGACAATAACGAGTGATGACCCTGACAATGATCATGATGCTGAACGATGTTTGTTACTTTTCAAATCCTTTGTTTCAAAAACTACCAAAAATTCTCCACATTTTTAGAAATCTTGTATTGAAGCATCGTCATTAGTATAATTTCTGATCAAATAAATCCATTGCTGAGATGTTTATACAGTATTCTCTGCGCAGAAGACAATAAATGAATATAGATAAGAATCTGATACAGATACTCAGGATGAGACACTTTTTAATTGAGAAAAATAATTGGACAGATTTTCATTCACTGCACATCTGTTTTCAAATCTATTTACTGTGTTTGTCATCTCCCTTTCTCCTTTCATCTCCTTCTTCTCTCCATTGTCCTGCTTTTTTTTTCTTTGGTTCTCCTCTCATCTTTCACTCTCCTTTTCAGCAAACAAATCAGGGAAAGAAACAGCTTCCTAGATAATGAATTGTATTTTAAATCTGGTTTGTTTTCAGGGACTGTAGTCCTGACTTAATGTATCAAACGAAGCTCCAGGATTTAATCAAGAAAGGAGGCCATCAGGAAAAAGAAAATCAACTCTGAAGCTTAGCTGAAAATAATTTGCATTTTGGGAGCTGTGCATTAGGGATGTTTGGTCCAAGCTCTTTCATGGGGAGATAAAGTGAAAATGATGTGCTTTATTACTTTAAAAGTCATACCCTTCTAATAACAGGGAGAATAGGAAGCTTTTCTGATTTATTCTGCTGAACCATCACTATCTGGAGTCATTTGCACTCATGGACCATTGGGAGAACATTAATTGACCAAAAAGAGGCTGCTGTTATTGTCGAGGCAGCATTGTGTATCCTTCTGAAATGGCTGATCCTGACCTGGGCTCTTGACTTTGCCCCCTCAGACTCTAGCTTTTATGGGACTGGATGGATCTACTGCCAGAGGTCAAGTAGTGCCAGACTGAAAAGCTTTATCAATTCCAGAACCTCACTGAGTACCTCCTACTAGGAAATTTGAATGTGAACACCTTGGTAACACCTCAAACATGCACTTGGGAGCTTTTGCCTATAATTCAAAGCAAACCGAAAAAGAAATTATTCCCACCGTGTTGCAAAAATTGAAATGGAAAAAGAACTGTTGATTCTAATTCCTCAACCCAGGACTTCAGATGCCAATAATGATTGCAAAGAATAAACACCCACTGAGTGCATCTCAGAAACTGAATTATTTTCTTGTTATTTAACATTTACAGTAGTAAGAGTGTGTTGGCACTGCTGGGTTCCTGTAAAGAGCCATTCCTGAAGTCCTCAGTGTTCCCACAGTGATGGCTGCACGTGTGAAAGGTTAGGAATCCAGGAATACTAACATGGAAAGTAAATTGTTCTTCCCGTTTCTTTTCTGTGCTGCCCTAGAAAGATCTTACACCTCTTGTCCTTTAAGGTAATAGCACTAGTTCCCATTCTTTTGGGTTCCATGTATATTAGGGCATCCACATCTACTGTTAAAAAAAAAGGAAGAAGGATTTTGAGGAAGAGCTTAAAGGAAAGAGGGTATTCAAAGAAGAAAATGCTTCCGGGCATTTGGGGGTTTCCTTCAGAGCAAAAAGGAGATTAGAGGAGAGGTGGGAGAGAGATAGAGAAGGATTTACCTGATGAATAACCCAGAACTTGGAAGTGATTCTGGGTAGGTCTCTCAAAACAGGAGAAAATTATTATATTTAAAAAGTGGGTGGCCCTTGAAGAAGAATCATTTGAAAATTCAGAAGCTACCTGGGTGCTGAATCATTGCTCTTCTCACTTCATTTTTGCAAGAATGAATAATTACACATTCACCCCATTGCCTGTGCCCGGGAATGATGTAATGAAGGACTTCACTTTGTTATATGCAGGACCGACCCTGGCTACGCACTGGGGCATCTGCTGGCTCCTTCACATTTATCCCTTATGCATATGACCCACCCTTTCCACACCCAACTTTGCTGACTATGCATAAAGCCAAAAAAGGAAGGGGTCCTAGTTACCTGAGGTCTGTGTACGTATGGGAGAGTTAGGGGTAGAGGGAAACTTGGCCTCATCTCTATCTGGGGGCTGCTGAATGCTTATCACACCCACAAGGAAGGGTCAGTAGCTAATGACCCCCATGTTAAAAATGAAAAAACTGAAACCCTAGATTGTTAGCCCGTGACTTGCTTTACCTTTGCCTTCTGTTCAGGAGGGATTTAATTCTGCTTAAAGTAAACGGCAGCCACACAACCTGCCATGTCTTCGGACCCCTTGGTCACCTAATTTTCCCATTAGGCTTCAGTCCTGTTGGCACAATGAGGCTGGACGCTGAGAAGCCACATGGGCCGGTGAGAGAGAATGGGAACCACAGTGAAATGTGCATTTTTGGGGAGACTCAATGGAGTGACCCAGAGCCAGCTTATTGCATCTTAGAAAGTTATAGGACAGAAAATTTAGATCTTGTAGTTTAGTTTGAAAGTGGGGGAACAGACTATAAACTAGGAAAACAACGAAGTGCTTTTGAAAAAATATTTGCTGAACATCTTAAGGCATAGGTTTCTGAGAGTAGGGTGAGTGTTTTTATTTCTTCCCAGATACTCTGCCTTTAAATGCAGATCTAGCTGTCTGCTGTATGCCGTCTGAGACAAAGGTTAATTTCCAATGCTTGAATTACCCACACCACTTTCGGCCCTTATCCTGTAGGTGGAATTTGTGAAACATCCAAATAGTCACTGTCAGGCCTCTGAGCCCAAGCTAAGCCATCATATCCCCTGTGACCTGCACATATACATCCAGACGGCTTGAAGTAACTGAAGAATCACAAAAGAAGTGAAATTTAAATGGCCTGTTCCTGCCCTAACTGATGACATTACCTTGTGAAATTCCTTTTCCTGGCTCATCCTGGCTCAAAACGCTCCCCCACTGAGCACCTTGTGACCCCTACTCCTGCCCGCCGGAGAACAACCCCCCTTTGACTGTAATTTTCCTTTGCTTACCCAAATCTTATAAAACGGCCCCACTCCTATCTCCCTTCACTCTCTTTTCAGACTCAGCCCGCCTGCACCCAGGTGATTAAAAGCTTTTTTGCTCACACAAAGCCTGTTTGATGGTCTCTTCACACGGACGCGAGTGAAGTTTGGTGCCGTGACTCGGATCAGGGGCCCTCCCTTGGGAGATCAATCCCCTGTCCTCCTGCTTTTTGCTCCATGAGAAAGATCCACCTACGACCTCAGGTCCTCAGACCCACCAGCCCAAGGAACATCTCACCAATTTTAAATCGGGTAAGCGGGCTTTTACTCTCTTCTCCAACCTCTCTCACTATCCCTCAACCTCTTTCTCCTTTCAATCTTGGCGCCACACTTCAATCTCTCCCTTCTCTTAATTTCAGTTCCTTTCCTTTTCTGGTAGAGACAAAGGAGATGCGTTTTATCCCTGAACCCAAAACTCCGGCGCTGGTCACTGACTCGGGAAGACAGTCTTCCCTTGGTGTTTAATTACGCCAGGATGCCTGCCTGATTATTCACCCACGCTTCAGGGGTGTCTGACCACATGGGGACACCTGCCTTGTTCCTTCACCCTTAGTGGCAACTACCGGTTTTCTGCGGGGCAAGAACCCCTCGACCCCTTCTCTCCATCTCTACCCCTTTTCCAATTTTCTGGAGGGCAAGAACCCCCCGACCCCTTCTCTCTGTCTCTACCCCTTCTCCACTTTCCTGCGGGGCAAGCACTCCCCACCCCTTCTCTCCGTGTCTCTACTCTCTCTTTTCTCTGGGCTTGCCTCCTTCACTATGGGCAGGCTTCCACCCTCCATTCCTCCTTCTCCCTTAGCCTGTGTTCTCAAGAACTTAAAACCTCTTCAACTCACACCTGACCTAAACCCAAACGCCTTATTTTCTTCTGCAATGCCGCTTGACCCGCAATGCCGCTTGACCCGCAATGCCGCTTGACCCGCAATGCCGCTTGACCCGCAATGCCGCTTGACCCGCAATGCCGCTTGACCCGCAATGCCGCTTGACAAACTCGACAGTGGTTCCAAATAGCCAGAAAATGGCACTTTCAATTTTTCCATCCTACAAGATCTAAATAATTCTTGTCCTAAAATAGGCAAACAGTCTGAGGTGCCTGACGTCCAGGCATTCTTTTACACATTGTCCCCTCCCTAGTCTTTGTTCCCAGTGCGACTCGTTCCAAATCCTCCTCCTTTCCCTCTCACCTATCCCCTCAGTCCCAACCCCAGGCGTCGCTGAGTCTTTCTAATCTTCCTTTTCTACAGACCCATCTGACCTCTCCCCTCCTCCCCAGGCTGCTCCTCGCCAGGCCGAGCTAGGTCCCAATTCTTCCTCAGCCTCCGCTCCTCCACCCTATAATCTTTTTATCACCTCCCCTCCTCACACCCGGTCTGGGTTACAGTTTCGTTCCTTGACTGGCCCTCCCCCACCTGCCCAGCAATTTCCTCTTACAAACATGGCTGGAGCTAAAGGCATAGTCAAGGTTAATGCTCCTTTTTCTTTATCTGACCTCTCCCAAATCAGTTAGCATTTAGGCTCTTTTTCATCAAATATGAAAAACTCAGCCCAGTTCATGGCTCGTTTGGCAGCAACCCTGAGACGCTTTGCAGCCCTAGACCCTAAAAGGTCAAAAGGCCATCTTATTCTCAATATACATTTTATTACCCAATCCGCTCCCGACTTTAAATAAAGCTCCAAAAATTAAATTCTGGCTCTCAAACCCCACAACAGGACTTAATTAACCTCACTTTCAAGGTGTACAATAACAGAAAAAAGTTGCAATTCCTTGCCTCCACTGTGAGACAAACCCCAGCCACATCTCCAGCACACAAGAAATTTCAAACGCCTAAACCACAGTGGCCAGGCGTTCCTCCAGGCCCGCCGCCCCCATGAGCTTGCTACAAGTGCCAGAAATCTGGCCACCAGGCCAAGGAATGCCCGCAGCCCAGGATTCCACCTAAGCCGCATCCCATCTGTGAGGGACCCCACTGAAAACTGGACTGTTCAACTCACCTGGCAGCCACTCCCAGAGCCTCTGGAACTCTGGCCCAAGGCTCTGTGACTCCTTCTCAGATCTTCTCGGCTTAGCGGCTGAAGACTGACACTGCCTGATGGCCTCGGAAGCCCCCTAAACCATCACGGACGCCGAGCTTTGGGTAACTCTCACAGTGGAAGATAAGTCTATCCCCTTCTTAATCAATACGGAGGGTACTCACTCCACACTACCTTCTTTTCAAGGGCTTGTTTCCCTTGCCTCCATAACTGTTGTGGGTATTGACAGCCAGGCTTCTAAACCTCTTAAACACTCCCCAACTCTGGTGCTTAGACAATGATCTTTTAAGCACTCCTTTTTAGTTATCCCCACCTGCCCAGTTCCCTTATTAGGCCGAGACACTTTAGCTAAATTATCTGCTTCCCTGACTATTCCTGGGCTACAGCCACACCTCATTGCCACCTTTTCCCCCAGTTCAAAGCCTCCTTCACATCCTCCCCTTGTATCTCCCCACCTTAACCCACAAGTATAAGACACCTCTACTCCCTCCTTAGTGACTGATCATGCACCCCTTACCATCCCATTAAAACCTAATCACCCTTACCCCACTCAATGCCAATATCCCATCCCGCAGCATGCTTTAAATGGATTAAAGTCTGTTATCACTCGCCTGCTACAGCATGGCCTTTTAAAGCCTATAACCTCCCCTTACAATTCCCCCATTTTACCTGTCCTAAAACCAGACAAGGCTTACAGGTTAGTTCAGGATCTGCACCTTATCAACCAAATTGTTTTGCCTATCCACCCCGTGGCACCAAACCCATATACTCTCCTATCCTCAATACCTCCCTCCACAACCCATTATTCTGTTCTGGATCTCAAACATGCTTTCTTTACTATTCCTTTGCACCCTTCATCCCAGCCTCTCTTCGCTTTCACTTGGACTGAACCTGACACCCATCAGGCTCAGCAAATTACCTGGGCTGTACTGCCGCAAGGCTTCACAGACAGCCCCCATTACTTCAGTCAAGCCCAAATTTCTTCCTCATCTGTTACCTATCTCGGCATAATTCTCATAAAAACACACGTGCTCTCCCTGCCAATCGTGTCCACTGATCTCTCAAACCCCAGCACCTTCTACAGAACAACAACTCCTTTCTTCCTAGGCACGGTTAGATACTTTCAACTTTAGATACCTGGTTTTGCCATCCTAACAAAACCATTATATAAACTCACAAAAGGAAACCTAGCTGACCCCATAGATCCTAAATCCTTTCCCCACTCCTCTTTCCATTCCTTGAAGACAGTTTTATAGACTGCCCCCACCCTAGCACTCCCTGACTCATCCCACCCCTTTTCATTACACACAGCTGAAGTGCAGAGCTGTGCAGTCGGAATTCTTACACAAGAACTGAGACCGCGCCCTGTAGCCTTTTTATCCAAACAACTTGACCTTACTGTTTTGCCTAGCCCTCAAGTCTGCGTGCAGTGGCCGCCACCGCCCTAATACTTTTAGAGCCCTTAAAATCACAAACTATGCTCAACTCACTCTCTACAGTTCTCATAACTTCCAAAATCTATTTTCTTCCTCACACCTGACACATATACTTTCTGCTCCCCAGCTCCTTCAGCTGTACTCATTCTTTGTTGAGTCTCCCATAATTACCATTGTTCCTGGCCCGGACTTCAATCCAGCCTCCCACATTATTCCTGATACATCTGACCCCCATGACTATATCTCTCTGATCCACCTGACATTCACTCCATTTCCCCATATTTCCTTCTTTCCTGTTCCTCACCCTAATCACACTTGGTTTATTGATGGCAGTTGCACCAGGCCTAATTGCCACACATCAGCAAAGGCAGGCTATGATATAGGACAAGCCACTAGCCCACCTCTTAGAACCTCTCATTTCCTTTCCATCGTGGAAATCTATCCTCAAGGAAATAACTTCTCAGTGTTCCATCTGCTCTTCTACCACTTCTCAGGGATTGTTCAGGCCCCCTCCCTTCCCTACACATCAAGCTCAGGGATTTGTCCCCACCCAGGACCAGCAAATGGGCTTTACTCAACATGCCCGGAGTCAGGAAACTAAAATACCTCTTGCTCTAGGTAGACACTTTCACTGGATAGGTAGAGGCCTTTCCAACAGGGTCTAAGAAGGCCATCATGGTCATTTCTTCCCTTCTGTCGGACATAATTCTTCGATTTTGCCTCCGCACCTCTATACAGTCCTATAAGGGACCGGCCTTTATTAGTCAAATCACCCAAGCAGTTTCTCAGGCTCTTAGTATTCAGTGAACTAATGGTCTTTTAAAAACACACCTCACCAAGCTCAGTCACCAACTTAAAAAGGACTGGACAATACTTTTACTACTTTCCCTTCTCAGAATTCAGGCCTGTCCTCAGAATGCTACAAGGTACAGTCCATTTGAGCTCCTGTATAGACGCTCCTTTTTATTAGGCCCCAGTCTCATTCCAGACACCAGACCAACTTGGACTGCGCCCCAAAAAACTTGTCATCCCTACTATCTTCTGTCTAGTCATACTCCTATTCACCATTCTCAACTACTCACACATGCCCTGCTCTTGTTTACACTGCCGGTTTACACTGTTTCTCCAAGCATCACAGCTGATATCTCCTGGTGCTATCCCCAAACCGCCACTCTTAACTCTTAAAGTAAATAAATAATCTTTGCTGGCAAGGCTATGCTGAACCTTCTTAGGCACTCTCTAATTAGATGTCCTAGGTCCTCCCAATTCTTAGACCTTTAATACCTGTTTTTCTCCTTATTCTGTTTAATTTTTCAATTCAAACAAAACTGTATCCAGACCATCACCAATAATTCTATATGACAAATGTTTCTTCCAACAGCTCCACAATATCACCCCTTACCACAAAATCTTCCTTCAGCTTAATCTCTCCCACTCTAGGTTCCCATGCTGCCCCTGATCCCGCTCGAAGCAGCCCTGAGAAATATCGCCCATTATCGCTCCATACCACCCCCAAAATTTTCGCCGCCCCAACACTTCAACACTATTTTGTTTTATTTTTCTTATTAATATAAGAAGACAGGAATGTCAGGCCTCTGAGCCCAAGCTAAGCCATCATATCCCCTGTGACCTACACGTATACATCTAGATGGCCTGAAGTAACTGAAGAATCACAAAAGAAGTGAAATTTAAATGGCCTGTTCCTGCCTTAACTGATGACATTCCTCCATAAAACAAGTGAAAATGGCCAGTCCCTGACTTAACTGATGACTTCGCACCACAAAAGAAGTGACAATGGCTGGTCCCTGCCTTAACCAATGACATTATCTTGTGAAATTCCTTCTCCTGGCTCATCCTGGCTAAAAAGCTTCCTCACTGAGCACCTTGTGACCCCCCCCATCCCTGCCCACCAGAGAACAGCCCCCCTTTGACTGTAATTTTCCTTTACCTACCCAAATCTTATAAAACGGCCCCACCCCTATCTCCCTTTGTTGACTCTCTTTTCGGGCTCAGCCCGCATGCACCCAGGTGATTAAAAGCTTTTTTGCTCACACAAAGCCTGTTTGGTGGTCTCTTCACACGGACGCTAGTGAAAGTCACCTGTCCTGGAGAGAATGTACCTGTCCTGATGAGGGAGACAGGCAAAACAGGGTCTGCCCTCTTCCTGCATGCGAAGCCCTGAAAGTGTCACCAGGCAACTATTTGGAGAATGTGCAGGTGAGGGGTCAGTGTTTTTTCCCCTTTAGTTATTTCAACCAGAGCAGAAAAGAAGGACCCATGGCAACATCCAATTACAAGCATCTATGTTCTTATTTGAGACTGATGGCCATGCTTTTTCTCGATCTTTGATAGAAACATATTTCAAAAAGCAAGCACACAAAATTCTCCGTTTTAACAAAGAACCTTTAGAAATAGTGTAATTTTCCAAAATAACTTTTCATCCCAGGAACTTTAAACATTGTGAAGTTTTTCTTCCGTATTCAGATAGGAAGATAACTGGAATGAGCTCATAGCCTTATCTTTCCTTGCTCATGAATAAAAGACAAAAGTCTGTTGATCTGTTGATCCAGTGGTTTCCATGTGGGGAGAAGAAAAATTCCTATATGGATATGTCAGGGAAGTAGGCCTTAGGACTCCCTCTATCCCCATCCTGAAGACAATTCATTTAGTGCTAGAAAAATCACCTCATTGCCACCTCTGTACCTTGGGCTCTGGGTGTGTAAATGCTCATAAAATTATTAGGATAAGCACTGATTCACTGTTAGGCTGAAGTTATAGAGCCAAATTTAATATCAGATTCAAGGTATTTATTGCCAGGGTTCAAATGCTAAAGTCACATTCCACTTTCTGTTAATTTAGAGAAAAAAAAATTAAGACCTAGTATTTTCTACAAAGTTGGAGGAAGCAAACATTAGATATGGCCTAAGGCCTTTTTATCAAATGCAATTAGGTTCAGCTGAATATGGTAGAAAATCCAACATGGCTTAAGATAAGGGTTTTAATTTTTTCGCAGAAAAAGGATATCTAGGCAGGTAGGATGACTCGAAGCAGAGTGGAAACCCAGATTCTTCTATCTTTATGTTCTGCAATACTTAGGGCTTGATTTCTACCCTGAAGGTCATATTCTAGTCACAAAATAGCCACTGTGGCTCTAGCTAAACGCAGTGGTTCTCATAGTGTGGTCTCCAGACCGAGAGCCACAGCATCACCTGGGAACTGGTTAGAAAAGAAAATACTCTGGCGGCACCTCAAACCAACTGCATCAGAAACTGCTGGGTGGGACTCACCGATTGGTGTTTTGAAAAAAGGTGCCCACCCCACCAGCTGAGGCACCTCCCTTGAAAGCGCCACCAAATGACTTCCAGATACTTTTCCCTGCGCCCTACCCCAGCCTTCCCAAACCTGGAGATGTCGGCTTCAGTTGGTCACATTGTCACCGACAATGTAGAGATTCTGTTAGTAAACAGAAGCAGCAATAGACACTTGGTAAGCAACTAGCAGAAGAATCATAGCAATAAAGTGCAGGGCTAGGCACATTTTCATTGTCGACGAAAAGAGTCAAACTCTGTAAAATATTCGAATAGATTTATCCTGAGCCAAATATGAGTGACCGTGGCCTGGGACACAGCCCTCAGGCGGTACTGAGAACATGTGCCCACCCAAGGTGGTCAGGATGCAGCCTGGTTTTATACATTTTAGGGAGGCATGAGACATCAATCAAATATGTTTGAGAAATACATTGGTTTGGTCCAAAATCAATAGAAAGGAAATGTTCAGATTAAGATAAAAGATGGAGACCAAGGTTTTTTTTTTTTTTTTTTTTTTTTTAAAGACAGAGTCTCGCTTCATTGCCCAAGCTGGAGTGCAGTGGCATGATCTCGGCTCACTGCAAACTCCACCCCCAGGGTTCAAGCAATTCTCCTGCCTCAGACTCTGGAGTAGTTGGGGCTACAGGCAGGCACCACCACACCCAGCTAATTTTTGTATTTTTAGTAGAAGCAGGGTTTTGCCATGTTGGCCAGGCTGGTCTTGAACCCCTGACCTCAGGTGATCTGCCTGCCTTGGCATCCCAAAGATTAAGATTCTTTTGCAGTCTCACAGTGGCTGTCCTTAGAGACAATAGATGACAAATGTTTCCTTTTCAGACCTTTAAAAGGTGCTAGACTCTCAGTTAATCTCTTCAGGATTGGGAGGGCCTGGAAGTAAAAGATCTAGCTATGCTAATAGAGATTCTTTACAGATGCAAGTTTTCCCCCACAAAGTATGGCTTTGCAGGGCTATTTCAAAATGTGGCAAAGAAACATGGTTTGGGGTAAAATATTTTGATTTTCTTGTCACATAATGTTATGCCAGAGTCAGATTGGAAAGTAAGTCAAGATATATAGGGTTAAATAAACCCATCTGATGAGAATTTGTGGTTTGTAGGGCATGACTCCGCAGACCCCTTAGGTAGGAATTTGGCAAGATAAGAAAAAATTAGAGCTTAGTCCTCATCATTATTGTTTTGAAATCAGGTATATTGGTGGTCAAACAAATTATTTTGGTGGGTAAATTATCATACGCTTTCAACTTTCAATTTTTTACTGTGACAATAATATCAAATGCCTGTATAGATTATGCATGACAAGATTTAATTCAACTGAGCAGGAACACTCAGTGGACCATTTATTAGTAACAAGAAATTATTTGAGGTTCAGTAACATTTTCTCTATGTTGAGCATTTTATATTTTTCAAACATAGGAAAAGTGAATAATCAAACTCCTAGAAATTTCTCTTGTTTTAGCCTCGCTCTGTCACACAGGCTGGTGTGCAGTGGTGCAATCTCGGCTCACTGCAACCTCCACCTCTTGAGTGGCTGGCACTACAGGCATGAGACACCATGCCCAGCTAATATTTTTGTATTTTTAGGAGCTACGGGGTTTTGCTGTGTTGGCCAGGCTGGCAAACTCCTAGAAATTTCTACTTTTGGACGTTTATTCACATGTAGTCAAATATTGTTAATATAGTCTCTATATCCTTAAATGAACTAATTGATTGACTCATGAGAATTAAAGATAACTAAATTAGAGTAAAACCAGTTTCTAACTCATCAGAATACTCTCCACCTCCTCCACCTTTCTTGTCAGTATTCCACTTTTAAAGAGCCCAGTGACAAAAAATGATTAGCCTATGCCAGGAATTTAATTAAAAAATTAACTCATTGATCAGAATAGGTTTGTTGTCATCTTGTACTTCTCTATGTACAGATACAGGCCTATATAACATAATTTATTGTTCACAATTGCCTTCAGTTGAGTTTACCAGGGTAGAGACTCTGATATTCTAAGATTTGTGTGCAAGAGTTTTATTGGGTACTGCTCTCAGGATCAACACCTGTTGTAAAGTCAGGATCAACACCTGAGTAAAGTCCAATCCCTCACTGTGACCGACAGACCCTACAAGATCTGGCTCTGGACCACTTCTTGATGTTACCCCTAGCCTCTCAAACCTGTCCACCCCTGCTTTCTGCTCCTTAAGCATGTTGAGCACCTCAGGGCCTTTGCACATACTGTTCCCTGCCCTGGACCATGCTTATCTCTAGATAACCATATGGCATGCTGCCCCTTTCCATCCTATGTCTGTTCAGATGTCACCTCTGCTGAGAGGCTATTTTGACCAGCCTTTCTAAAGTAACTCCATCCTATAGTTTCTTCATCTTCACAACACTTAATCACTACCTGACAATATTAATATATATTTCTTTTCAGTTTTTTGTCTGTCCTTCTATAAAGGAAAATCCATGAAGTCAGGGCCTGATATGTTTGGTCAATGATATATAACACCCCTAAAATAGGTGTTACAGGGTCTGACACACAATAGAAATTCAGTAGTAAGTGGTGAATTAATAAACTAATTCATTCAAATAAATTTTCTGATGAATTTACTGAAATGGAAGAGGTTAATTTTAGGCAGAATTGAAGAAGGTTAATAATGATCTTCAGATAACCAGATAATTTTAATTAGTATATCACAACCTCACCAACCAGTCTTTTGAAGGAACTGTTACTGTGATAATTTGCATCAACTTGTAATGAATATTGACTAAGTTAGTTTACCTGTAGTGAATCATCTGCATTTTCCATTTGGGATAGTTTCATGTTTCAACAGTTTTTATGCCTCTGTCACCTTAACCAGGTCCAACAGGGAGAAATAGCTGTGATGAGCTGGCAGGTGTTAAGTATAAACCACAGCTAATTCCTCCCCACTAATCCAAACTTGGAACAAAATCAGGGTGCTAGTTCAATTTATTTTTCTTTACAAGTTAATGAAAACCTCATTTTAAGTTTATAGACTACCAAGGCTGGCAAACGACAGCAGCACCTTTGGCTGATAGAGCTGATGTTTATTCACTGCTGGGAATTTCTAGCTTTACTACACCTAAGAATGGTGTTTGATGATGCCCTGGGGTCTCTTTTTGTGACCTGGGAAGGTGGACGGAGTGTGTTTGGGACTAGAACAGCTGAGGAGAAGGGAGGTGAAGATCTTGGAAGGGATAGCCTGGTCTCTGTTCCCTATTGGGTCAACTAAATGTCTCTGAGGCATTGCCAGTTATGGCCAGAAAGTAAGAGAATCAATTTCACAAGAGAGTTTTTGAGACCCTGGGCTGCAGAGAGTAGCTGCTGGGCCCAGGATACAAAGTGCAGTCTCTGGCTTACAGGGCCCACTCATACCACCTGTTAATGAAGAGTCAAACTACATAAAATATTTAAAGGTATTTATTTTGAGCCAAATACGAGTGACCACGGCCTGTGACACATCCCTCAGGAGGTCCTGAGAACATGTGTCCAGGGTGGTTGGGGTGCAGCTTGGTTTTGACCATTTTAGGGAGCTGTGAGAATTCAATCAAATACATTTAAGAAATAGTTTGGTTCGGTCCAGAAAAGTGAGACAACTCAAAGTGGGGGTGGTGGGGGCTTCCAGGTTTTACATAGATTTAAACAATTTCTGGTTGACAATTGGTTGAGTTTATCTAAAGACATGGGATCAATAGGAAGGAAATGTCTGGGTTGCAATAAGAGGTTATTGATACCAAAGTTTTCTCATGCAGATGAAGCCTCCAGGTAGCAGGCTTCAGAAAGAACGGACTGTAAGTTCTTCTTATCAGACTTAAGGCCTGTGTTGATGTTAATGCCAGAGGTACAATAAGGCATGTCCAACCCCCATTTCTCATCATGGCCTGAACCAGTCTTTCAGGGTAAATTTTAAGAGTGCCCTGGCAAGGAGGAAGTTTATTTGGATGGTTGGAGGGGCCTTAGAATTTAATTTTTGGTTTACATACCTCTGTAGAGCACCTACTGTTACTTTGGCTCCTCAAGAACTGAAAGCTTTGGGATCTTGGTGTTACCAGCCAGGTCCAGGTCCATTCTGCCTGTGTGCAGTAAACCAATCACTGTGGCACAGGTTTTACAAAAGAGAAAAGATTGATCCTCAAGGTTGCCAAGTGAGGAGGTGGGAGAACAGCTCTCATATCCACCTCCCTGAAGATAAGATTTAGGTATATTTATGGGTTAGGGAAGTGGAGTGGTCTAGGTCATGAAAAGGTGATTGTGAATGGGAGAGTTCTCTGAGCTCCCTTGCAGGATGTGCAAGAAAGATGTGGCTCATCTGTTAGGCTGTCATGTGTACTCAAACCACATATGGGATGAGAAGCACACAGATGGGCAGGTGCAGGAGCTGGGGCAAGTGCCCCTGGGCTCTGGCCCCACAGCAGTGTCCAGGGGTGAGTGCCTGCAGCTCCCAAAGCCCAAGTGGGTGCGTGTTACAGTGCACTCTCTTAGCCTTGCCATCCACAGACGGCTTATGTGTTAACTAGCTCAGTGCCCTCTTGGTACCCAGGTACTTGTCCGGCATGCGGGAAGAATCAGGTTGCACATGGACTTGAATGATGAATGTGGGGGTTTTATTGAGTGGTGGAGGTGGCTTTTAGCGGGATGGATGGGGAGCTGGAAAGGGGATGGAGTGGGATGATGATCTTCCCCTGGAGTTTGGCAGTCCAGAGGCTGATCTCCTCTCCAGCCATCCCCAGTTCAACTCCTCTCAGTGTACAGACACTCCTTCTCTTCTCTCTGCTGTGGTTCCTGCAGTTCTTCTGCTCTTCTGTTCATCCTCTTGTCTTCTGTCCATATCATTTGGCAGAGGGGAAAAATGAAGTAACAGGTTCATTCTACACAAGCATAGGTGTTTATGCCATTTCATAGGACATATGTACAGAAAATGGCAGCATTAACATGATCTGAGGGTGGAGTTTTTGGCCCTCTGACATCAAAAAGCCACCTCTTGAGTATTTATGCAGGCCCAGTTGAAGGGTTGGGGGTTGATATGGTTTGACTATGTCCCCACTCTCATCTTGAACTGTAGTTCCCATAATCCCCACATGTCATGGGAGGGACCCAGTGGGAGGTAATTGAATCATGGGGGTGGGCCCTCATGCTGTTCCCATGATAGTAAATGATTTCTCACGAGGTCTGATGGTTTTATAAGGGGACTTTCCCCCTTTTGCTGGGCACTTCTCCTTGCTGCCACCATATGAAGAAGGACGTGTTTGCTTCCACTTCCGCAATGATTGTAAGTTTCCTGAGGCCTCCCCAGCCCTGGGAAACTGTGAGTCAATTAAATCTCTTTCCCTTATAAATTACCCAGTCTCGGGTATGTATTTATTAGCAGCGTAAGAATGGACTAATGCCTCAGAAATTGGCATAAGTAACAAGGAGCTGAATGTTAATCACCAAGACAACAGGGAAAACGTCTTCAGGGCATGTCAGAAGTGTTCATGGCAGCCCTTCCCACCACAGACCCAGAGGTCTAGGAGGTAAAAATGGTTTCATGGGCTGGGCCCAGGGCCACCCTGCTGTGTGCAGCCTAGGGACTTGGTGCCCTGTGTCCCAGCTCCAGCTGTGGCCAAAAAGGGGCCAAGTTACAGCTCAGGCCCTGGCTTCAAGCCCCAAGCCTTGGAAGCTTCCACATGGTGTTGAGCTGCAGGTGGACAGAAGTCAAGAATTGAGGTTTGGGAACCTCCACCTAGATTTTAGAAGATGTATGGAAATGCCTGGATGTACAGGCAGAAGTTTGCTGCAGGGGTGGAGCCCTTATGGAGAACTTCTGCTAGGGCAATGTGGAAGGGAAATGTGGGGTTGGAGCCCCCACACAGAGTGCCCACTGGGGCACTGCCTAATGGAGCTGTGAGAAGAGGACCACAGTCCTCCAGACCCCAGAATGGTAGATCCACTGACAGCTTGCACCATGTGCCTGGAAAAGCTGCCGACACTCAATGCCAGCCCATGAAGGCAGCTGGGAGAGGGGCTGTATCCTGCAAAGCCACAGGGGTGGAGCTGCCCAAGGCAATGGGAGCCAACCTCTTGCATCAGCATGCCCTAGATGTGAGCCATGGAGTCAAAAAAGATCATTTTGGAACTTTAAGGTTTAATGACTACCCTTTTGGATTTCAGACTTGCATGAGACCTGTAGCCCCTTTGTTTTGGCCAATTTTTCCCATTTGGAATGGGTGTATTTACCCAATGCTTGTATTTCCATTGTATATAGGTAGTAACTAACTTGACTTTTGATTTTACAAGCTCATAGGCAGAAGTTTCTTACCTTGTCTCAGATGAGACTTTGGACTTGGACTTTTGAGTTAATGCTGGAATGAGTTAAGACTTTGGGAGACTGTTGGAAGGACATGATTGAGTTTTGAAATGTGAGGACATGCAATTTGGAAGCGGCCAGCAGTGGAATAATGTGGTTTTGCTGTGTCCCCACCCGAATCTCATCTTGAACTGCAGTTCTCATAATCTCCACGTCATGGGAAGGACCAACTGAGAGGTAATTGGATCATGGGAGCAGTTACCCTCATACTGTTCTTGTGAGAGTGAGTGAGTTTTCATGAGATCTGATGGTTTTATAAGGGGATTTCCCCCTTTAGCTTGGCATTTCTCCTTGCTACTGCCATGTGAAGAAAGATATGTTTGCTTCCCCTTCCACCATGATTGTAAGTTTCTTGAGGCCTCCGCAGCCCTGTGGAACTGTGAGTCTATTAAACGTCTTTCCTTTATAAATTACCCAGTCTTGGGTATGTCTTTATTAGCAGCGTGAGAACGGACTAATACAGTGGTCTCAACCAATTTGAACTGAACAGGAGCTGGCCGAAGTTCCTAAAAAACAACTGACATGCTCATTACCCTGGCAACCTATGAATGTTATCTATAAAGTAGCCAGTGAAAGTTAAGTTTTAGCTGTTCAGACGAGAGACCTTTAGCTTCTGCAGCCTTCAGCATCATTGAAAAAGAAAAAAATAACAAAAAGCAAATGACCAAAAGCAAGCAGGACAGGCAGACTTGATGGAATTAACTTCTCAGTTTCAAGGAGGGACAGCATGCTTGGTGTTGTTATTGGCATCCCATGAGAGGCAGCAGCAGCAGGGGCAACAGAGTTTCCTTTTTGGGCAACCAACCAGGGCAAGTGGGTTGTGGCAAGAAAGAGAACCAGGGAGAGAGATTGTGTGGCACCCATAGTTCCTGTTCCCATGGGCACATGGAGACACCCCTCAGAGCATTCTAGCAACATCCAGGGCAAGGGGTACTCATAATTTGCTTGTGTGACCATGGGATTCCTAGAGGCACTGCAATTTTGGCCTTAATTTAGATGTAACCCTGTTTGTATCCACAGCCAGGTGACATTTAGGTTAAAGAGTAATTGACCTAGAGTCGTTGCAATGTAATTATCCTGGAAAAGCTACCTCTTAAAAGCCTCTTTAAAGGCTTAATTTACATTCCAAATAGAATGCATCTGTTTTTCAGATTCTAATTATTTTAATGTTGTTTTTGCAAAGGGTGATTTCCATAACTTGAATATTTGAAAAATTCAAATTGTAACTATGTAGAACTGAACCAATATAGAATGAAAGGAAACCCAATGCATTTGTTTGTGAGGCATTGCCCTCAGGAGATATATATAGCTAGAATTTGCACTGCCCTTATTTTAAAAATGTCCAGAACCTCTAGGCTCCTACTGTTTCCCTGGCTCACTCATAAAAAGCTGCCTAGCAGTGTACTTTTTGCCCTTGTAGTAATGCCTAATTTTCTTTGAACTAAATGCTTTATGCTTATCTCTTTTAATTGTAACCACCTGAAGTAGAAGAGGTTTTTTTTTTGTTTTTTGTTTTTTGTTTTTTGAGATGGAGTCTCACTCTGTCATCCAGGCTGAAGTGCAGTGGTGCGATCACAGCTCACTGCAACATCCGCCTCCCAGGTTCAAGCCTGGGAGTAGCTGGGATTACAGGCATGCGCCACCACGCCTAGCTATTTTTTTTTTGTATTTTTAGTAGAGACAGGGTTTCACCATGTTGTCCAGGGTGGTCTCGAACTCCTGAGCTCAGGCAATACACCCGCCTTGGCCCCTCAAGGTGCTAGGATTACAAGCGTGAACCACCTCACCTGGCCTAAAAGATAGTATTGATCCCATTTTATAGAAGAGGAAACTGAAGTGCACAGATCAAAGCCACACAGTGAATGAACAGGAAAGTGGGACTCTAAGGCCCCTCCCTAATGTGCACTGTGTACTACATCCAATCAGGAGCCTTCTGTATGACAGACACACCTGACAGCAATAACATAACTTAGGCACACTCTGAGAATGACCCTATGGTCTAAGAAGAATGTGTGTTTGTAGCTGTAAGCTAAGGAATCCAGAAGTAGCCAACATGGAGATTCATTCCTTATCCCTTGGCCCATCCTGTGGAGCACAGGCTGTACAGGGGATCAAGGCTCTTTGTTTTGGGTTAAGTGAAGGTTAATGGGTAGAGGTTCCTAGGAGGAGGGTGTTAAGTGAAAACACTATATAAACTGCATGCTTTATACAAGTTGTTACAGTTCTCCTGTCTAGTCCACCACCACTGGACGGGACTGCCCTGTATGTAAGTTCCCTCAATAAACCCTATGTCTTGTTCACTGGTTCCAGGTCTTTTCTTTAGCCTCTCAAACACGATGCCATTCCTATTGAATGAAGTCAATAGGGGTCCAGCATGATACCTGCCAGTCTTGAATTCTTTTTATACCATTTTGCAGCCATCCCCCTCCCCCATTCCATCCTTGAGTTCTAACTCTAAGGACACACAGTAGCTGCTCAATGAGCTTTGGTTGTGTTGTCAGTTAATCATTAACAAAATGACCCTCCAGCTCCCTTTTAGAGTATCACCAAAAAGTGTTTTGTGAATACACCATTTGCAAACGTTATCATGAATCTGGGCTGGATTCAGAGCCTAAAGGAGGGTAGAGTGCCCGCCTGGCTAACTGCAGGGCACTCACCTGAGCTCTTCAGGAATGATTTCACATGTTTTTGCCAATTCTAGAGCCATTGAAGTCCACAGCAGGTTTTTTTTTTTCCCCAGCAGTCCCCAGCCTCCCTGGTATTCTGACAAGCAATTTGATTTATCTCTTGGCTTTTATGTGGCTCTATCTGGAGTAAAAGTGGCAAGGTATTTGAAAGTAAGTTAGAGTGTACGGTTGCTTTTCTTGAGCATGGGAGAACCACTGGAACTGATTTTTTAATTAAAAAATTAAAAAAGGCTGGCCAAGGAGGTAAAGGGCTCAAACAGCCTGGCTTTGGGAAACTTGATTCCTGCTTTCAGCTTGATGGAGTCTCTCCTGAGCATTTCAGACTGTACAGCTGTCCACAGTTTGGAGGTAAAAAATGCCATCATCCTCTTAACCAAGCTTCCCTTTGTCAGAAATTCGGTTTCCAGTCCTGAATCACTTTGCATTTCTATCTCCACAGCCTTTTTGATATTTCATTAACACACATGAAAATCCTTCTGAATGATGTTCCTGTGCTTTGTAAAAACGCATCTAGCATCCCACAGGTGATATAGACAGGAGACAGGGAGATACTGAGTAGAAGAGGGTGGTTTCCTGGCAAGAACCCCACCCTCAAGCCTGAAGACCCTTGGCCCTAAATGAGGACAGGCATTCCTGTTTTTGCACTCAAGAAGTTGCCTTTCGGCCTGCTACGTTCCCTATCCTGTACCCATATAAACCCCAAACCCCAGGCTCCAGGAGCAGACCAGCAGATGAAGAGAAGCAGAGGGACGGCAGAAGGACGCAGCAGGGAGACAGGAAGAGGAACGTTCAGCTGGGGGTGGTTGGAAAGGAGTTTGGCAGCTGGACAGCCCAACTCCAGGGGAAGATCATCTTCCCACTCCATCCCCCACTTCCGGTTTCCCATCCATCCCGCCAAGAGCCACCTCCACCACTCGATAAAACCCTGCATTTATCCTTCAAGCCCGTGTGTGACCCGATACTTCCGGGATGCTGGATAAGAACTCGGGATACAGAAAGATTTCACACTGGCCCTCTGACCTTGCAAAAAGGCAGAGGGTCCATAGAGCTGGTTAACACTTAAAGCCATCTGTGGACAGCAAGGCTAAGACGGCATTGTAGCACTGGGATTGCAGGCACCCACCTCGAGACCCTACCATGGGGCTGGAGCCCAAAGTGCTCGCCCTAGCTCTGCATCTGCCCTTCTGCGTGCTCCCTTTCCCGCAAGGGGTTTGAGAAGCAGCAGGACGGTGACCTATCAGTCACTCCACACCCCTGTCACAAGTACTGAGAGGGGGAACCGGGAACTCTCCCATTTCACAGGGACTCTAACTTACTTCTTCATCACTAAGTTTAGAGTTGCTCCACGCTTGCTTTTTTCTTCTATGGGTATAGGGGAGTTGCAGTTGCTAAAATGTGCTGCAACCCATGTTTTCCCTTTAGCCTGGAGTACTCTTGCTTGATCCCTTCCCTCATCCTACTCTCACCCTACAGTCACACTCCCAAAAGTTTGCCCGGATATGGCTTACTTACTGTACCCATTCTTCATGTTACCTCCTCAAAGCCTTCTTTGAAACTTTCCACCTTAAAGATCAAGTATCCTGTAGATGTGATTGGGTGGATTAACGAATACATGGACAGTTGGATGGAGACCAAGCAAGGTTGTGAAATCCCATTCTGTGAAAATTTTAAAAAATAAGAAATTGAACTCACGAAGGGACAACAAATATTTTGGTTTCCAAGGAAGAAAAAAGAACATTCTATATGTATTGTGATTACTTTTTTCCAGGGACTCTTTAATTCCTAACTTCCTAGCAAGGAGTGACCAAGATAGCTTTTTGAGCTATCATCTGGCTCTATGACTGTGGTGTGAGGAGGGTTTGCACTTGGTGCCAACACAGAGAAATCACCCTGTTTAGAGTAGAGGGGATGAAGGAGGGGGGAGAAATCACATCCCCTGAACTCTCAGCTATGGAAAGGCCTGGCTCTTGGCACAGTTACCAGGTATTACCAGGTACCAATGTCTGTCTTGGATGACTCCAATACTCTCTCCCTCTACTCTTCCCTTGTCCCTCACTCCCTGACCCTCACCTCTCTGGGCATCAGCAGAGGGAAGCAGGGGCCTCTGCCATCCCATCAGCCTGTACCTTCCTGCCAGACAGCCTTGGAGATGATTGTCACTGCAGGGGCATCTGGGGAACCCTTCCTTCCTCTGTCTTGGCTCATAATCTTTCAGAGCAGGAGGAGCAGCCACTCTAAGCAGCTCTGCACTGCTGTGCTTGGATGCTCACAGTTCAGACACGTCATCTCCCTCCTCAGCAGAGAACAAGCTCACATAGCTGCTGCACAAATTTATGGCTCAGCCTGAACATCCATTAGCTATGCTTCCCTTTTATTTTTTAAAAATGTTAATTATACAAATAATACATGAACACATTTTGGTTGTAAAATTTAAAATCTAATCGTAAAAGTAAAGCTAAAGTCTACTTTGACCATACGCTTTCTAGAACATACCCCTTTCTTCAGGTAACTGTTGTTACCTTCTTTTGTGCATTTAGGCTCATATACAAAAATACAGAAAAAATGGTTTTCATATTTAAAAAATTTAAAAATCATGTTATGTATAGTGTTCAGTAAATTGTTTTCTTATTTCACTAATATTTCTTTTCCTATTAATATATGCAGATTAACCTCATTCTTCCTAACTGTTGCATACAGAATGGCTATGGATATAGTAGCATTTATTAACCCATTTCTTATTCATAGATAGACTCATTAGAGTTTTTTTTTCCCACTAGAGACAACACAGCTACGAAGATCCTTGTGAACTCTAGTTTGTGCATGAGTGGTTCCCTGAAACAGCATGGTAGGCACATACGAAATTTTAATGCATACCAGCAATTGTTCTTTGAAAGCACTAAAGCAATTTACATTCCACCAGCAAGATATTTAAGGACAATTTAATACATCCTAAGTAACACTTGATTATTTCATATATTAAAATCTTCATATTTGGTATACCTTTATTATTATTATTCATTTAATCATTCACTGGCTTATTCAACAAACGTGTATTGAGTTTCAGATATGTATCACCCACCAGGCAACAGAGTTGTAAAGCTAGCAGCTCTGCAAACAGCAACCTGCATGATGATTTCAGTGTCAGGAAAGCCTCTACACCAGAGCAGCCCCCTTCTTCTGCTTGCTGTAAGTGTCTTTAGCAGGGGATCTCAGCTCCCCTTGCCCAGTGAGCCATTAGGCTGTCAGTGCAAACCTGCTCATGGGAAGTCACATTCACTGGAATCACTCATACCACGCTAGAGGCCCCATGGGCTCATTCCTGAGAGAGGGCTGTGTTGGAGGAGTTAGGAAAGGAGGAGGGAAAGCTGCCAGTTGTAGGCAGGGGTGAAGATGGAAGATCTTGTCTACTTCAAAGCTCCTCCTTGAATCAGCAGGTTGCTACTATATGTATGGTGGCACATTAGTGTGTTTTTTCTTACATTTTAAAGATAATTTACATGGATTGTTATAAAGGGCCTAGTATAATAGTGAGGATGATGATGATCATAATAATGTTTCATTGACTCTTAACACTCCATTGATTGTGACATGAGCCATTATTTTGTGAGCCACTGAGAAATAAGTCAGGAAGAGAAGCAGATAATCACCTCTTGCAAGCCAGTGAAAGCTGACCCTAGAACAACGCTAGATAGATTTCATTATTATTACCATTTTAGAGATAAGATAACTGAGATTTAGAAAGATTAGATAATTTGTGCAGGACTATATAGCTAGTAAATAGCAAAACTTGCCACTTCACCACTGCATCCTTACAAAACCCTCACTAATAGGGGCATGAGTAGTATGGATGAAGGACTTGGAATCATTCTTACAACAGCCTGCTCTGATGAGCAGTCAACTTCAGCTGACTCCTAAATCCCACTGCTGGATCATTCTTGGGGATTACGGGAACAACTGAGTTCTATTCTCATATAGTCCCTGCCCTTTTCCCTCTGTGGATATATTTGTTCCTTCTTAATTCAACACAACAAATATTTATTGAGCACTTACTGTATGCAAAACATTGTCCTAGGCACCATCCCCTTGGCTTCCAAAGGGCATGGGAAGGCACCACTCTAACTTGCCAGTGGAATCGGAAGAATAACTGCCTACTAAATATTAGAACTACCTAGAAAGACACATGAAATCATCTCTGAAAATTTTGAAAAATAAATCAGGATTCTATTAGTGTTGAGGTAGAATAATAGAACATTTTTAGCTAAGAAAGAAAATTAAAACCTGCTTCTACCATATACCCTCCTCCTTCCTCCTAAATACTTTAATTAAGCTCTCCACGAGAGGTCACCAGGATGAAGACATAGCAGCTCTGACTTTTCTCATTATCCATCTCCTAGAGACTAGATGTGATTAGACTGACTGAATCTTTTGAGCCCAGGGAAGCATCGTGAAATTTGTGGTGTCCCTGAAAAGATATATCTGAAAAGATATTATCATTAGTTGTGCAAATATCCCAAATAAGGGAGCACTATAGAGAATTTAAACTTTCAAGTTCACTGATGGATAAAAATTCTGTATGTGTGCATCTGTCACTTCTTGGATATCTGACTCTGCTTCCAAGGAGTAGATTATATCCAGATGGGCTTCTGTCACCTGGCTACAGCAACAGCATGCAACATTTTAAATTTATTTATTTGCAGCCATATCCTGTGTTCTTTTGTTTTCCCTGGCTATTTCCCGCATAGCCCAGAGGCAGGTGTTACAATCCCAGTGGCCTGATCCTCTTGTAAGAACATCACCAGCACACCAGGGCATGACTGCCTAGGCTGCTGCCAGATGGGGAGATCTTGAATGGAAACAGTCACACATTGAAATGGTGCCAAGTAGCAGGCAGTCTTGCAAAACCAACATGGCTTTGGAGACACAATACCTCTGATGAGTGAGAGGCGCGGTGGTATTTGTGGAAACCCAGCTGTTGCAGACGGTGGCATTAACTTGCCCAGCTTTGGCGACAGTTGTCTGAGTTTGGGATCACTGAACCTTAATATAGAAATTTTTTTGGCCCTAGTATTATCTGCGGGTAAACCATAGCCTTGGGTCTCAGCTGCAGCTGTATACAATATTTCTAAAGACAGACTTTTCCAGTTCGACTAGCGAGAATGTATTAAATCACATGGCCATGCGTTCACTTCTAAACTGGAAATTCAACTTTAGTTGGGAACTGGCCTAGCAGGAGAACAAAGGCCATATAAAAGTTTCAAGGAAGAGGAAATTGTTCTCTTACATGACTGTGGACCCACTAAATGCAGTAATATTGCAAGATTCAGCTAGGAGGTTGAGTGAAAACAGAAGCCTTGGGCTGCCTTCTGGCCACTTTGAACAAAGAGACATAAAGCGTGTTTAGGAGGAAGGAGTGTGGATTGAGCTTTGATCTTCTGGACACTGTTAAACCCACTCTTACACCCAAACATAAGAAGGGCTGATTATCTGTTAACTTTCTCTAGTTTCCTTCCTCGTTCCATCTTCTCAGTGGGAAAATGAGTGGGTTTATTCTCAACTCCCTTTCAGCCTCATGACTTTACAAATGATTTATTGGATGCCTGTCCTTGTGCCCAGCCATGTGCCAGGAGGACTGAGTGATATAAAGGACTTCTATTTTTGAGAAGTTGAACAATGAAATATGCACTCACTGTACAGCACCAGTAATAAAAGTGAGGGAGAGAGGGGGAGGCTCACTTAAGTGTGGTCTAGTTTTCTCGCTGTAATGATGGCAGGCTCTGATCAGCCTCTTTTTCTTCTCTCTTTAATTCCTCTGTTCTTTCTTTCTATGAGACAGGAGGAAGAATTAAATGAATGACGTGAGGTAGGATCTAGAGAACTCCAGAAAATTGAATTGTCTGAGCTGTAGTGGCTTGACTGGCTGACTGAGATAATCAGTCCTCCAAATTGGTCCTGCAGTCTTAAGCTAGGCATTGGTAGACGGTGCCAAACCCACACATGGTTTTCACTGATCTCTCTATTTGTTCGCAGTTTCCACCTACCTCCCAACTCCTAAGCCTTCTCCCCCAGATGTCCATGCCTCAGGCTCTTTAAAATTACTGTTTAGCTGCCATTTACCAAGCTCTGAACTGTCCCATGTGCTATGTGGGTGCTCCATGATGTTCCAAGGGAGCAGTGTTGTAACCCATTTCAAAGGTGAGAAATATATTCTGCCTGAATATCCAGTAGGTGCTGGACTTTTAATGCAAACTTGGAATTGCCCATTCTTAGAGCCTGTGCTCTTTTTCTCTTGAAGTTTGTACAATGTGAGTTTTTGTAACACAGGGAATGAATAACGCTAAAATACTCACAGGGCACATCTGAGACTTTGCCTGGCAACTTACTAGGATGATAAGCTTCCTTTGTTGAAGTTTCTTTAGATCTCAGATTCCCCAGTTATGAAATAAGTGCGGTTGGACTGGCTGATCCCACTCCAACCTCTTAGAGTCTGTGAGAGCTCAGGACAGAGCAGTTATATTTCTGTTAATCCTGGGAATTCTGCCTCTTAGGCCGGAGTCCTGGAAACTTAGCTATTGGAGAGTAATCCACTTCAGACAATGAGCCCTCTAAATGAGATTTTTTCAGACTAGATTGTAGTATTTCAGCTCTTTGTTCCCATGAACACACACATGCTTGGAGGTCCATGAGACCAAATCTGTTCTTTGGGAAAGATGATATCCCATCTTTGGGAAAGATATCAAATGCAGGAATGTAAGCAATTTCTGCATTTGAAAAAGACCAAATTTGGGGTATGTCCTGGGGGAAACTGTATTTGAAGAAGAAAGTTTATTACAAAGCTTTATGGAAGGAAAGAAGCTTAAGCGGTTCATGTAGATAAGCTCTAAGGCACTGCTGAAATAGGGGCCTAGGAAAGAAAAAGTGATTTAACCTGATCATATGGAACAGAGGTAAAGCAGCCGCACTTTTACTGCCAAGATAGATGAAAGGGATGAAGAGAAAAAAGCCAAGGGCATATTACAGTAGGCTTGATAAATGTCATCCTGAAATCTAACTCAATATTTGAATGCTATAAATTGTGTTAAGAAATATAAGGCCAAATAAACCTTTGGGACTGTTTGTGACTGATTCAAGGCGACTGAGTTTAAACTGCTGCTGATGAAATGGATGAGGGTAGAATAATGGTATTAGCAATTTAACAAAATCCTAATAAATCAGAGACGAAACTTGATTTAAGTTACACAGAAAGCCTTGCCAGAGCACATGGCCTCAACTCGGCTGAAGCCTGTGATTAGGATGGGAGCTGAAGTTGGAGCATGGAATCGCTGCTATTTTGGATTCACTTCTACATCCTAAGGAGGTTCCGTCAAGTGGTAACAGGGAAAGCATCTGCTCTGAATTCACTCACCACATTTGCAAGCCTTGTGTTTTTATCACATGTGAATCTCACCTGTGTACTCCCATTTTATCACTCTCTGGTTTGAAATCATCTCATCCATCCCTCAGTTACCACCTTAGGAGCAAAGGTTTCATACCCAGTTAAGAAAGGACCTGGGAAGAAGGTAATAGGAAGTGAATATTTTATCAGCATAAGAAAGAGCTTTCATCTTATTTCTTAACCCCTGAGAGCCCTGTAATGTCAATATTTGTATAAAACATGAAAGCAATGTTTGTAACATATATGCATATGAGGGCTAATAATTTAAAATACAATTTCTGAAGTGTTCCATCTCCTAGAATGATGGTTGCCCTGGGGTCTTCCACTCATGAAGCAATGGATTTAAGATCTTCAGGGAAAGGGTGGAGGCCAACTCTAGCAATGGAGTTATTTCTCATCTTTGACTAGCAAATAGGATTTTTGAGTCACTAGCAAGATAATAGTCTTCAAAGTCAGGCTTTGGTGAAGAAAAATAAATTTCTAAATTCCTTGAGCTCCCATTAACATGTCAGGAATCATTGCTGGTGGACTGGCTCATAGAGTTTCTATAAACCTTGATAGAGAAAACTTAGCATATAATGTAAGGGAAGCCTTGGCTACACCGGAAAGGTAGGGAGAAATCTTGCATCTTTAGGGTTGAGGAATTGTGGTAAGAAGAAGATAGGAACCAGGGAATAGCCAAAGAGTTAAACACATGTGTTCACAGTTTCCCTTCTTGGGAGAATCTTGAGTGAATCCAACACTGAGGTTGGTGGCCTGCTACCCTCACTGGAACCTCTGTGCTTTGCAACTGCAGGGGCACCAGTTACATTGTATTCTTTGTGAACGGCCATTCCTGGAGTTTTGTAATGCTGTGGCCCTTTTTTTCAAGCATGGCCTTATGAGGACTTCAGGTCTCCAGGAAAAATCTGGTAGAAGGATAAGGGGCAGCACCAGTAGAGGAAAGTGGCTTGAGGGACGAGCCTCTGGAAGCTCTCTTGGCTCTGCTGAACTTTGGTGTGTTGGGTAAAAGGTCTGAAGCTTGCTTCATGGCCTGGTGAGAACTCACAGAGCTGCCAAGAAGGGCCTGGCATCAGAAATAAGCAACTACCAAGGACAGGAAAGTCAACAACAAATGCCAGCCATGAGCATCAGATGATAAACTTCATGCCATGAGGCCAGGTGAAATTGTCAGAATTGGCAAATGCCAATCCTGAGATCAGATCGACACCCCATGCCAGGTTGGCAGAGAGGGGCAGTACCCAGGCCAGCTTTCTCTCACCACCTCAACCCCCTTCCTATGTCTCCACTCCCCCAGTTATCAGAAATACCCTCAAGCTTTCACCTCCACCCAGAAGCCATCTTGAAAAGCAGGAAGAAGAGGGGGGAAAACAGCTCTGTTCAAAGAGTTTAAGTTAAAATTATATGAATGTTTGTTCCTAAAAAAGCATTTGAATATGTAGATACTATTAATTTCCAAATTCTGCCCTTATTCTCACCCCATCTCCCTACTATCTAGCAAAATTGGGAGGGAGATTGGCAGTTAATAAGGAAGACTGGATCAGTTAAAGACTATAAAGAAGCTTGTATTTTGTTTTGTTTTGTTTTTGCCAGCTTAGTGAAGTATGCATTTGCAATCCTGTTCTACCATGTTGGTGCATAGCTCTTAGTCCTTTAGACAAACAGCTCTTAAACTATTCTACTGTGATTTGTCTGAGATTCCTAGAAATCTCCTACCTTCCAAGTAAGGAAGGGATTAATGGCTGAGTACACACACTCTGGGATGGAGTTAAAGCATCAGACTCTTGGGGCTGGAGCCATCTGGGAGACCATCTCATTAATGAAAGGTTTTATTTTCAGAGAGAAAACTACAACCCAAGAAGCTTCTACTTCTTCTCTTCTGGAACTCTATCTGGGGTCTCTGAGTTGCTGAAAAGAAGCCTGACTACCCACCTACACATGCTAGAGAACATCTAGACACTCCATTCCCACCAGTGTGTTAAACATTGAGCGAGCTGTCTTAGACCATACTTACTCATTCACCAGATGAATTCCACCTAGTGACTTCAGCTTATATCACGTGAAGAAGAAAAATTGCCAACCTGAGCCCTTTCCAAATTCCTGATCCAAAATCATTAGATAAAATAAAATGCCAATTGTTTTAACTGGTTACAGTTTGGGATGGTCTGCTATCCAGCCATAGGCAACTAGTGTAGTAGAAAGAAAGTGCAATAGAGTGTTAGAAAAGAAGAAATTAATGCTAATTTGGGAGATCTCTGGGATAGGGGGAGGTAGGGTATAAGTATAGCTTTAGAAATGGCCAGACCTTGGGCAAGTGGTGATGGTGAGAGGCATGGAGAGGAGAGTAAGAAAGCTGTGGAAGTGGAAGCACATAGAGAATGTTCTGAGCTTGCCCAGAGTGACTGGAGTGAGGCTGGCATGAATGGGAGCAGCAACAGGGAGAGATTTTGGAAAAAAAAATCACTGGTTAATGCCAAGACTGTGCATGAAATTAAGGATGCTTGTTACTACCAAAAAGGAAGTTTTAAAGTGAAAGCCTTGTCTCTGGTTATTGCTCCAGTGTCAGAAGCTGTCTATTGAAATATGTCACAGTGATAAACAAATAGGTTCATGTGTTCAGCCTGAACCCTAATGTGAGTTTTCTTTCTCCAGTGGAAGTACTAAACTGTGGCTTACACTAAATCTATATGAGCTTTGGGTGGTTCCCTGGTAAGGAGTTAAACCTAAAACCTACATCCTTAAAAGTCCCAGAAAGAAATTCTGATTTACCCTTTTTCAGTCTATTCTCACACTGCTATAAATATACTATCTGAGACTGGGTAATTTCTAAACTAAACAAAAGAGTTTTAATTGATTCACAGTTCTGCATGGCTGGAGAGGCCTCAGGAAACTTACAATCATGGCAGAAGGCAAAGGGGAAGCAAGGCACATCTTCCACGGCAGCAGGAGAGACCGAGCAAGCACGAGGAAGTGCCACACTTTTAAACCGTCAAGATCTCACGAGAACTCCCTCACTATCATGAGAACAGCATGGAAGAAACCATCCCCATGATCCAATCACCTCCCACCAGGTCTCTTCCTCAATATGTGGGGATTACAATTCAAGATGAGAGTTGGGTGGGGACATAGAGCCAAACCATATCAGAACCCTTGGTTAATCTCCCTGCAACATAGGGATGGCCATTCCTAGAGTTGTGCAATTTGTGCAATTCTGAAATTCCAGCTATGTGTGTAATTCTGAAATTCCTGTATTAATGGCCATTCCTTTTCAGGTTTCAGAATCCCCTTATTAAATCATCACCATTCTGCTCATTTATTTGTTTAACAAATGTTTCTTGATAGCCTACTACTATATGCCAGGCACAGCTTTAGATACTTCCCAACATTGAGTAAGATAGACAAGCCTGTGGTTCTGGGAGGAACACCATTGGAGGAAACCAATGGTAAACAAGTAAACAAGCAAGCACAGAGGATAATTGCAAGAGGTATAAGAAAAGAAACTAGCACATGTAACACAAAACCAGCACATGTGATGGAAGGCAGGGTACAATATTTGATAAGAGATCATGATTGCCTCTCTGGGGAGACAATGTTTGAGTCAATATTTGAATCATAAAGAAGAAACAGCCATGTGAGAACTGGAGGAAGGGCTTTTAGCGAGCAGAAACAGTCAGTGCAGAGACCCAGAGGCTGGAACCAATTTTGCCTGTCTGGAGAACAGAAAGAAAGAGAGTGTGGAATAGTGAGTGAAAGGGGGACAGTCAGAACAGATCAGAGAGTCAGGCAGTGTTGGCCATGGAAAGTCTGTGGGGCCTGGGCAGAAGCTGGTTTTCATTTCAAGTGTAGAGGGAAGCAGTAGGAGAGAGCATGAGTAGGTTTATTTTTAAGCAGATCTTTGGCTGATGAAATGAATTGTCAATATTAGTTATGAAGTTACTGGGGATTCAACCAGAGGTTGGCATACTTGTTTTCTGTAAAAGGCCAGAGAGTAAATATTTTAGGCTTTGGGGCAATTTAGTCTCTGTTGCAACTACTCAATTCTTCCTCACAAAAGCAGCCACACACAAGATGTGTAAATTTAGTTACAAAAACAGGTGGTGGACTAGATTTGTCCCAAGGGCTGTAGTTTGGAGACCACTATATTGGATAATGGGGTGTGGGAAAAGTAGGCAGTTGAGTGCACCAAGCAGAGTGGGGATGTATGGTTAATGGGAGCATGGAGAATTCTA
This sequence comes from Pan troglodytes, assembly GCF_028858775.2. Taxonomy (NCBI): domain Eukaryota; kingdom Metazoa; phylum Chordata; class Mammalia; order Primates; family Hominidae; genus Pan; species Pan troglodytes. Next base: position 113,633,579 of record NC_072409.2, on the reverse strand, counting down.
AGAGGCAAGGCCACAGGCTCTGAGAGAAAAGGCAGGTGGAGGAGAAGGATGTCAGTGACAGATTTTGCGTTTTCTAATTTCGCAAGGGCTGACTCCCATGAGCATGTGTGTGCATGTCTGCGTTCAGCCTGGTGGCAACATGGGCCAAAGGCTCTGGTGTACTGGGGTGGTTGCTTTTGTGGGCCATGAAACTTAACAATATGGGAGTGCTCTTTAAGAAAGTGAGTATAAAATTACAAATACAAAATTGAGGACAGGGCCTTGGAAGAAACGTAGGCAAGTGACAGGCCCTGAAGCATGAGGCTTATTAGCTCCAGGGTAAATTTACCTCTGCTTGCGTATACCTACTCTCTCCCCACAAGCTCACAGCAACAATCTGAGCCTCATTAAGTCAGACTGTTTCAAATAAAACCTCTTTTAGTGACATCTGGTGCATGATCGATACTTCGAAACACTCAGAATCCTAAACAAGGAAAAGGGCACCTGCTCTGGGTCCTGCTGTGTCTGATTTGTCATCACCAGGGTGCAGGTGCTCAGGCCTCGCCCCACCCCGCTGTCCTTAGCAACACAAACAGCAGTAACTGGAAGCCACACTGCAGCTTGTGTGGCTGATGTTTGCTTTATGTCCTCATACTTCTATTGCTGGAAATGACACTGGAACCCAGAAAGAATGTATGCTGGTGCTTTAGGTCATGAAATGGGAGAAATTTTGTGGATTGTGTTTATTCTATCTTATCCTGAAAAATTTTGTCTGTGAGACAGCCCCTCCTCTGGATTCCACAGATCTGTACGGGGAAAATACTGTAATAAGCACCTGCAGTGGGAGCTCAGTCTCCAGTGCATCTAGGCATGAGTGGAACTGCCCTGTGGAAGGTTGGAGGAGAGGGTGTGCTTGGTAGCTTAGGAGAAGGAGAGAGAGGTAAGGGCAAGGGGGAGAGAGGGATGGAGCCAGTGGATGGTGAAAGGCCTTGCCCTCTGCAGTGTGAGCTCCCTTCAAATCTCTGCTCTGTCCTTTCCCTATTATGCAAATTGTCAGTTAAATTTATGAAGTCAAGGAAGGAAGGAATGAAGGACATAAAGTGCTTGATGCGCATGATTTTCTTTAGAAACAATAGAAGTAGCTGAATTCTTCAGCAAGCGTGTGGAGGAGGATGTTGGAAGTGGGTGAGTGGTAAACAAAATGGATAAGGAGGATGGAAGCCATGGAAACTCGTGGGAATTGTGGGGGAGGCTTAGGTTGCCACAGCTCTGGATTTAAGGTTGGTTCCAAATTTAACCACATCTATGAAATACAGAGGGGCCCTGCCTGAGAGCTCTGGTGGTGGCAGATGGCACGTGCCTGGGTCGCACAGCAGCCAGCAGGCACAGCCTGTTGATGAGCACATGTGAGACATCCCTTTAGGCCTCCAGAAACATTGGGCAATTTAGCAAGGGGCTGATTTTCTGTGTGAGTAGATGGGTCTATGGAAATCAGTGAGATGTGGGTATAAAAGTCCTGTGACCTCATTGGAGACCACAGGGGAGAGAGGCCTGGGGACATTTAGGCTGCCATGGGTTGCATATCTACCTACCCCACCTGATGTAAAGTCACTGAGGCCACAAACCTTGTCTTATTGTCATAACTCTTCCTGTCCCCCAATCACCTTTCCCAACTTACCCAGTGCCTAGCATAACCCCTGGCATATATTGTATTCACTCAGTGAATATATGTGCAACGAATAAATGAATAAAGAATGCATGAATAAAACACTCTTATGCAGGAGTCTGTACCCTGGCCCATGCTATCCTTCATGCTTGATCAACTCTAGCTTCTTCCTGGACTTTTGGTCTCTATCTGCCATGAGAGAATTAATGGTGCTATCACAGCATCATTCAGGCTGACATTTAGAATTATAGAATGGCAGAGCTGGAAAGGACCCTAGAGCAGAGTCCAATGATTTTGATGAAATCTGAGCTCCTTAAAAGAAAAGCCAAGTGACTTCCATTTATCTGAAATCAAAACAAGCAAGAAATGCAAATGACTAGACTATTTTTTATACACCCTATTTATAAAAATACCTGATACATGTGAAGGTTTTTATGGGATATCAAGTTCTCTCACTTACATTATCTCACTGGATTTTCATAGTATATTTTTAAGTAGTCATTGATCTCCATTTTAGAAAGGGTGAGTGACTTAACCCAGATCATTCAGCTGGCTAATGACAGCTGGCGTTCAAAGTGGTTGCATTAGTTGTTTCTCATACAGCAACAAAGAACTACCTGAGACGGGTAATTAATGAAGAAAAGAGGTTTAATTGGCTCACAGTTTTACAGGTTGTACAGGAGGCATTGCTAGGGAGGCGTCAGGAAACTTACAATCATAGTGGAAGGTGAAGTAGAAGCAAGCCAGTCTTCACATGGCTGGCAGGAGAGAGAGAGAGAGAGAAGGAGGGAGGGAGAGAGAGAGAGAGAGACAGAGAGAGAGAGAAGGGGGAGGTGAGACACACTTTTAAACAACCAGATCTCATGAGAACTCTATGATGAGACAGCACTAAGGGATGGTGCTAAACCATTAGAAACTACCCCCATGATCCAATCACCTCCCACCAGGCCCCACCTCCAACACTGGGAATTACAATTCAGCATAAGCTTTGGGTGGGCACACACAGCAAAACCATATAAGTGGTCTACTGATTCCAGGTCCAATGTGATATCCACCATCTGACAGGAAGCTTACCAGTTCATGGATAACAAACAGGCAAACTGATCTCAAGCATCTCCTTGCTAAGAAACACAGCTTCTAGGTGCTCTCAGTCTCCTATTTCTTAGATAACTCCAGAGCTATATGGCAAAATTCTAGATAAAAGACACATGCTGTTCCACTAATTCTGCCGAGTTGTGAGAGAGTCCGAGTTTCCCATTGCCCCTGTAACAAATTACCACAAACTTAATGTTTTGGAAGTCTTATGGTTCTGGAAGTCACACGTCTGAAATGAGTTGTACAAGGCTAAAATCAAAGTGTCAGCAGGGTATATTTCTTCTGCAGCTCTCAAAGGGGAATATGTTCCTTTCTCCTTTCAGCTTCTAGAAGTTGCTGGCATTCCTTGGCTTGTAGCCCTCTCACTCCAATCTCTGCTTCTGTCCTCACATAGCTTTCTCCCCTGACTCTCTGACTCCTCCTGCCTTCCCTTTATAGGGACTATTGTGATTACATTAGGCCCAGAATAATCCAGGATAACCTCCCCATTTCAAGATCCTTGATTTAACCATCTTGACAAAGACCCTTTCGCCATGTAAGGTTAAATTCACAGGTTCTGGAATTAGAGCATGAACATATTTAGCGGATATTATTCAGCCTACCACAGGGAAGAATTTTACTTTTATAATGTGTCAGGTTCAGCAGTTTTCAAAGAAAGATTTAAAAATTATACTTGCCAATGGGTTTATCTGAGAAGAGAATGGGAAGATTATGGTATAAAAGCCACTGTACTCCCAACAATGAGGAAGAAGCTATCTTCCTCAGTTTCTCTAGGGCATGGACTGTCCTCCCATGTACCCTCCTTGGTCTCTGAGTTCAGAATAGAGATGGAGGTAGCCAGACTGGTATCTATGAATAGAGAAAAATTTTTTCAGTCTTGGCTTTTGAGCCTCTACTACCTATAGGTATGAGTGCCAAATGCCAGTATTTACATGCATATTAATCAGTCTTTGGTATCAGTGTGTTTTTCAGTGTGAGGTTGTGGGTCTCAGCTTGAGAACCTGGGCTGTCTCTATCCTAGGATTTGAACCTGTCTGAGCATGTCCAGAGGGCCCAGCAAAGCCCTCTTTGCCTGTGGGACGCAGGAGCCTGCAAGATGCGACAAAAAGAGCATGGAAGCTGCGTGCTTGGAGCAAAAAAAGTCTAAAGGCATTGGAGAACAAGGGCCATGTCTCTCACTAAGAGTACCCCTTGCTCCAGCTCTATAGGCTCACACCCAACAAAGTTAAACAATGAGTACAAGCTAAAAGGTCTGTTTCTCTAAAATCCCTGGGGGACATTGAGAATGCAGAAAAGCCTTCACTGACTTGGCAGCATGGTGCTGCTGGTTTGAGCAGCAACAGGAAATGTAATAGGCAGCTTTTATAGTGGCACCTCATGCTTTTTAGGGTTTAGAAGACAGTTAGTAGGTATATTAGTCCATTTTCATACTGCTATGAAGAAATACCTGAGACTGGGTAATTTATAAAGAAAAAGAAGTTTAATGGACTCACAGTTCCACATGGCTAGGGAGGCCTCACTATCACGGCAGAAGGCAAAGGAGGAGCTAAGGCATGTGTTACATGGTGGTAGGCAAGAGGGTGTGGGCAGGGGAACTGCACTTTATAAAACCATCAGATCTCATGAGACTCATTCACTGTCATAAGAACAGCATGTGAAAAACCTGCCCCCATGATTCAATTACCTCCCACAGAGTCCCTCCCATGACACATGCGGATTATGAGAGCTAAAACTCAGGATGAGATTTGGGTGGGGACACAGCCAAACCATATCAGTAGGGGAGGAGAACAATAGTAAGAACACATTTTAGAATTCCCCAAGGATGAGTTGAAGGGCTGAAGAGCTTTGAAGATGAGCTGAAGCTCTTGAAATTGCTAGTTGCAACAAAACCAGAGAATATTTGTGGCAGAATAATATTTTAAAATATTAACAGGAATGATAATTTTCCTATTATTTTCTATTACCCTGTAATCCCATGACCCATTTTTGTTTCAAGCCCAGACCCAGACTTGGAGGTGTTGATTACCACAGACAATTGATGTTATTACAACAGCAGAATAAAGGCTTTGAGTTTCATAAGCCTAGCCTTGAGGGCACTTAAGGCATAAACAGCAGATTTGCATTAATATCTGATGAGTTAGAAAAAGGTGGTTTACTTCCAAACTAGAAAAAGATTCCCTGAATTTGGGGAGAAGGGGATGGTGGTGGTGGTGATGGTGGGGAGGAATAAAGGGGAAGCCAATAATGAATGTATGTAGTGGATTTGGGGAAGAGGATATGGGAGTTTATTCCATTCTATTCTATCTGTTACTAACCTGGGAGGTGAAAGCACCTCCAATTCGATTAGGGATATCTGAGAACAAAGATCCCTTGAGCCTCCCTGTCCTAAGTAGCTCCCTAGGAAAGAGACTACACCCCACACTACGCTCCTGCATGTTGTTTTGGTACATGGGGTTCTACACAGCCTTGTGGATCTTACCATGCCTCAGCGTGGTGTGGGAGCCCACAGAATTGTGCCCCGTCCCTCAGTGGAGCATGGCAGTAGGCGTGAAGGACAACCCAGTGATTGTTTTCATGTGCAATTGATGTACTGATGGAAATAGGAATGTCTCAAAGGATGTTGATCTGGAGAGACGATGACATAGAGTGCCTCCTTCTCACAATGATACCATTTAAACCCCCTCCCCAGACTTACACACAATCCCAGGGAAAAGGTAAATCCAAAATAGAATGTGATTCGGTCTATGCTATTTTGGCATAAAGGGAAATCGAAATAGAAATCATATTGTTCAGTTGCAGAAAAATAAATACAATCGTACTTTGTTGACATCTGAGTGAGGGGACCACACTTTGCATTCTCTACATTCTGTAGTTGCATTTGCACGTGACCTGAAACTCCCTGGTGTATAGCAAGGTACCATTTTGATGAGGCAAGAATTTCAATCCTTCACGTATGGTAATGAGATATTTATCTGAAATGTGCTTCTATTTGATCAGCAGCATCTCAGTGTTGCTCTTGCATATGAAGTTACTCTCAGTGAGGGTCTGAGCAGATTACATAAAATTTAATTTTTATTTACCTAATATATTGCCCAGGACTTGGGGGAATGTGATCACAGCAAATTCTATGCTGTAATGATTTTGTTAGTCTGAATATTTGGAACAGCTTTAGGATATATTTAAGTCATTTGTGATGTTTGACGTCTTCAAAAATTGATCAGCAGTAGAGAATATTTAGAGAAAATAGATTTTTTTTGAATGTGTTATGCAAAGTTTTGAACATATTCCAAATAAGAGAGAACAGTATAATGTTCCCCCATGTTCCCATTCCCCAGCTTCAACTATTAATATTCTGCCAATCTGAAAATATAGAATTTTAAAATGGCAAATGCTTCATTTGAAAAGTAAGGAAACAGAGGGGAGGGGTACAAGGGATCTTTCCACTCACACATCAGTGACCTTTCTGCTCTGAAGTGAATAAAATTATGCACTAATCAATATTTAATAGCCATAATATTTCATAGTTCAGCCATTCTGAATATATGGGAGACTGCCCCCAAATCTTGATTGAGCCTGAATCCTCTGCAATTTCTGAAGAACTCCCAAAGTGAAGGTGGTTAAGCACAGGGTTGCCAAACACTGGGACTAAGCTTAGGCAGTGAGGCACCTAGGACACAACATTTAAGGGGCCCTGAGTCTCAGGTTCACCCATACACAGGGTGAGCACCTCATTCACTCCATCCCATCCCTTGGGCTACCACATGCTCATTCCAATTTCTGACTCATGTTAATCCCAGGATCCCCAAACTAGCTGCTCAACTGCCTTGACTCTTGGGATCACACACTTTTGTGAGAAGAGGTGGTCGACAAGGCACGACTGACTCCTCCTGCACTCACAAATTCACTTGATGTGAAGTGACTCCTGGATGCCAGAAATGAGGCTAGATGCCAGGGTGTGAAGATGAATAAGTCAATGGCCTTGACTTTGAGGACATTGCAGTCTGCTAGGGATTCTCTCTAAATGGTTTATTTTTCCATTTGCATTTGAAGCAGTAAACTCTAAACCAGTATTAATTCCAGGGAGCACATGCACTATGGCTGAATGGAAACTATTTATTCCTGGCAATTTAGAGGATGCTGGAGGGGGTAGTAGTAGTTGACAATACATTTTTCCTACAGTTGTTTATACTTGATTCTCACAGCAGTTCTATGAGATGGGTATTATTTCATTCTTTTAGAATTGACAAAATGTTGGCTTAGCAGTATTGAGAAATTTGCAAAAGATCCAGCAACAAATGTTTCCCATTGGGATTTGAACGCTAGCCTAGTGCCTCAGATTAAATGTCGTATGACATGGTAACTACAACAGTCAAAAGGTCCCCACTAGAAATGACAAAGGAATACTGGAAAACTGGGGACTTGGAAGGAACATGTTACAAAGCAGCTACCAAGGTGGTGAGAGAGGCCCTCGGGATGTCACAGACACGCCCAAACTCTGATCCTCACCTGCAGTTCTTCCCTTGCATTCCTCAGATTATGATCCATAAAGCCTCTCTGAAGAGGCAGCCGACAGCCCTGTGCTTGCTAACAACCTGCGTATCCTCTGAATAGTATCTCCATCCTCTCCTGACAATGGGGAGTTCCTGTTACTGTCTGCTGTTAGAGGCAGGAAGCCACGGAAGAGAATGGCTTCTTCCTAGCTTGAATGCTTCAGTTCCATAATGGAGCTGACTTCCAGGCACGGATGGGGCCTGGGCTAAGAAGCAGTGTGGAATGGGGACTCTTTCCCGGAGGCAAAGGATGCTGGGATTTCATATTTGAAAGTGAATTCAATTCATCCCAGCGTCACTGATGACTAGTAAAAAACCAATTTTGGAGTCTACTGGGTTGGAAGGGTGGGACAGTCCTCACACTCTTGTGGAGCCCTGAGTTCGGTGTCAGAGATCTCTGAATGAGATCAGACATAAAGCCATAGGGGTATGCTACCAGACTCAGAGGAAGGCTATCATACAGCTCTAACCTGCATCCACATTGTTTGTGGTGCCCTGTGAATTAAAAATACATAGAAACTCTGTGTCTTTAAAATAGCACAGATATGTGTATACTGTTGATTTTAAAGATAGCAATATTTACTGCATTTTGTTACCTTCTTTTGACATTTCTTCATTTTAATCTTCAGAAGCATCAAAATGTGAAATTGGTCTTTTATGACGTCTGAAGGTCTTGCCTAGCCTTAATTTTCTAGGAGGCCTAGTCCCAAGAAAAAACTATTGTTTCATAAGCCACTGATGTGTTCAGGTCTAGATTTTATTTAACGTCTTCAAACCACATCAAGAAATTACTTAATAAGCTGTGTCTACCACCGCAGAGTGACTTTGAAGAGTTTGAGGCAGTTGCCTGAGTTATTATAGTCCTAAAAACTGTTCATCTCAAATATGCAAGTAGTAGACACAAGGATGACTTCACCTTTATCTGGGTAATTGTATCAATTGCCCTCTAAATCACAGTAAATAAATGTATTATATAGGTGTGTATGTATAACACTATAAAATATATGACATGGCCTGGCTCACTGGCTCACACCAGTAATCCTAGTACTTTGGGAGTCTGAGGCGGGCAAATCACTTCAGGTCAGGAGTTCAAGACCAGCCTGGCCAACATGGTGAAACCCCATCTCTACTAAAAATACAAAAAAATTAGCTGGGCGTGGTGGCGGATGCCTGTAATCCCAGCTACTCAAGAGGCTGAGGCAGGAGAATCGCTTGAACCTGAGAGGCGGAGGTTGCCATGAACCTAGATAACGCCACCACACTCCAGCCTGGGCAACATAGTGAGACTCTGTCTCAAAAAAAAAAATTTTTTTATATATATATATGTATATAAAACATTGAATAAAATATTTTTATACTTTAGTACTCATGTTCACAATCAGTTCTTAATGTTTAAAAAATAATGCATTGTAGGTTATATAAACATTTCTCCTACTTTCGTTTACATCCTGTTTTCTAGTCAACGTCTTCCTTGTTTGGTTGTTTAACTTTGGAACATGTGCTTTGTTGGTTCAGTTCAGGATTCACGTGCCCAGTACCTAACCTAGTCATGCAGTGATGTGTCACAGTTTCTACATCTAGGTCCCTGTGATGGTCCTTGGTGCTGTTCACCAGCTATTTCCAGGCATTTCCTGTTTGCCTTGTGTTGGGGAGGCCATGTGACTTTCTCTGGCTGAATTTTAACTGGAAGCACATGTTCCTAGGCCAGACCATTTAACTCCTGACATAATACCTCTGGAGCTTTCTTTGCCATTTCTGGGGTAACCAGGAATCTTGCAGACTATGGCTGCTCCATCAGCTTAAGTGTTGGAGTTAAGATGATCTGGAACATAAAAGAGAAATAAACTTTTGTTGTATTAAGCATCTGAGATCCTTTTTTTCCCCATAACATAGCCTACTCCACCTTGACCAGTAGAGAATGTACTACATTTCTTTTAATTTTTTAAAAAACATTTTTATTTTGTGGATACATAGTAGGTGTACATATTTAGGGGGTACATGTGATATTTTGGCACAGGCATGCAATGTGAAATAATGGTATTATGGAAAATGGGTATCCATCCCCTCAAGCATTTATCCTTTGTGTTACAAACAATCCAATTATACACTTTTAGTTGTTTTAAAACGTGCAATAACATTATTATTGACTATAGTCTCTCTGTTGTGCTATCAAATACTAGGCCTTATTTATTCATTCTAGCTATTTTTTTTTTGTACCCATTAGCTATCCCCACCTTCCCAGCAAGTCTCCCTTCCCCAGTACCTTTCCCAGCCTGTGGTAACCATCCTTCTACTCTCTATCTCCATGGGTTCAATTGTTTAATTTTCAGATCCCACAAATAAGTGAGAACATGCAATGTCTGTCTTTCTGTGCCTGGCTTATTTCACTTAACATGATGGTCTCCAGTTCCATTCATGTTGTTGCAAATGTTGCAAATGACTGAATCTCATTCTTTTTTTATGGCTGAATAGTAATCCATTGTGTACAAGGACCACAGTTTTTTAATCCATTCATTTGTTGATGAACACTTAGGTTGCTTCCAAATCTTGGCTATTGTGAACAGACCTGCAAGAAACAAGGGACTGAAGACATCTCTTCAGTATACTGATTTTCTTTCTTTTGGGTATATACCCAGCAGTAAAATTGCTGGATTGTATGGTAGCTCTATTTTTTATTTGCATTTCTCTGATAATCATTGATATTGAGCATGTTTTCATATGCTTGTTTAGCATTTGTATGTCTTATTTTGAGAAATGTCTATTCAAATCTTTTGCTCATTTATTAATCAGATTAGATTTTTTCCTGTAGTGTTGTTTGAGCTCTTTGTATATTCTAGTTATGAATCCCCTATCAGATGGGTAGTTTGCAAATATTTTCTCTTATTCTGTGGGTTGTCTCTTCATTTTGTTGATTGTTTCCTTTGCTGTGCAGAAGCTTTTTAACTTGATGTGATCCCATTTGTCTATTTTTGCTTTTGTTGCTTGTGCTTGTGGGGTATTACTCAAGAAATCATTGCCCAGATTGTTGTCTTCGAGAGTTTCCCCAATGTTTTCTTGTAGTAGTTTTATAGTTTGAGGTCTTAGTTTTAAGTCTTTAATCCATTTTAATTTGATTTTAGCATATATCAAGAGATAGGGGTCTAGTTTTATTCTTCTAGGTATGGATATCTGGTTTTCCCAGCACCATTAATTGAAGAGGCTGTCTTTTCCCCAGTGTATGTTCTTGGCACCTTTGTCAAAAATGTTCGTTGTAAGTGTTTGGATTTGTTTATGGATTTTCTATTGTGTTCCATTGGTCTATGTGTCTATTTTTATGCCACTACCATTCTGTTTTGGTTACTATAGCTCGGTAGTATAATTTGAAGTCAGGTAATGTGATTCTTTCAATTTTCTTCTTTTTGCTTAGGATAGCTTTGGCTATTCTGGGACTTACGTGGTTTCATATAAATTTTAGGATAGGTTTTTTTCTATGTCTGTGAAGAATGTCATTGGTATTTTGATAGGGATTGCATCAAATCTGTAGATTGCTTTGGGAAGTGTGGATGTTTTAACAATATTTATTATTCCAATCCATGAACATGAAATATTTTTCTATTTTTTACTGTTCTCTTCAATTTCTTTTATTAGTATTTTATAGTTTTCATTATAGAGATCTTTCACTTCTTTGGTTAATTTCTAGGTATTTAATTTTATGTGTGGCTCTTGAAAATAGGATTACATTTTTTATTTATTTTTCAGACTGTTCCCTGTTGACATATGAAAATGGTATTGATTTTTGAATGCTGAGTTTATGTCCTGTAACTTTACTGAATTTGTTTATCAGTTCTAACAGTTTTTTTGTGGAGTATATAAGTTTTTCCAAATATAGGATCATACCATCTGCAAACAAGGATAATTTGACTTCTTCCTTTCCAATTTGGATACCCTTTATACCTTTCTCTTGTCTGATTGCTCTAGCTAGGACTTCCAGTACTATTTTGAATAATAGTGGTGAAAGTGGGCATTCTTACTGTGTTTCAGATCTTAGAGGAAAAGCTTTCAGTTTTTCCCCCATTCAGCTGTGGGCCTGTTGTATATGGCCTTTATTATGTTGAATATGTTCCTTCTATATACAGTTTTTTGAGGGATTTTATCATGAAGGGATGTTGAATTTTATCAAATGCTTTTCAGTATCAATTAAAATGATCATATGGATTTTGTCCTTCATTCCTTTGATATGATGTATCACATTGATTGATTTACATATGTTGAACCATCCTTGCATCCCTGGGATAAGTCCCATTTGGTTATGATGAATAATCTTTTTAATGTGTTGTTGAGTTTGGTTTGCTAGTATTTTCTGAGGTTTTGCATCAGTATTTATCAGTGATATTGGCCTATAGTTGTTTTTGCTTTTGTTGTTGTTGTTTGATATGTCCTTTGTCTAGTTTGGGTATCATGGTAATACTGACCTCACTGAGTTTGGAAGTATTCCCTCTTCCTCTATTTTTCTGAATAGTTTGAATAGGACTGGTATTAGTTCTTTAAATGTTTGGTAGAATTCAGCAATGAAGCCATCAGGTCCTGGGCTCTTCCTTCTTGGGAAATTTTACTTATGGTTTTGATCTTGTTACATGTTATTGGTCTGTTCAGGTTTGGGATTTATTTATAGTCGAATCTTGGTAGGTCATATGTGTCTAGAAACTTGTCCATTTCTTCTAGATTTTCCAATTTATTGGCATAGAGATGCTTATAGTAGCCACTAATGATCCTTTGAATTTTTGCAGTATCAGTTGTAATGTCTCCTTTTTCATCTCTGATTTTATTTATTTGGATCTTCTCTCTCTTTTTTCAGTCTGGCTAAAGGTTTCTTAATTTAGTTTAAGTTTTTGAAAAACTAAATTTTAGTTTCATCGGTCTTTTGTATTGTTTTCTTCATTTCAATTTCATTTCTGCTCTGATTATTATTGTTTCTTCTATTAATCTTGGGTTCAGTTTGCTCTTGCTTTTCTAGTTCTGTTAGATGCATTGCTAGGTTGTTTATTTGAAGTTTTTCTTCTTTTTTGATGTAGGCATTTATAGCTATAAACTTCCCTCTTAGTACTGCTTTTGCTGTATCCCATAGGTTTTAGTATGTTGTGTTTCCATTATCATTTGTTTCAATAAATTTTTCAAATTCCTTCAACCCAATTATGCCTAGTATTCCATTATTGGAATGCTAAGCATGTGGAATTATTTATATTCTACTGCTCAAGGTCATCGCCAAAGTCTGATTTTTCAAATTAAAAAATTGCAACCTCAGGCATAAGTGGGTTAATTTCTTCATGAATCTACTGCTCATTCAGTACCATAATGTTTAATTTCCACTTATTTGTATAGTTTCCAAAATTCCTCTTATTATTTATTTCTAGTTTTATTTCATTGAGTCTAGTGAAGATGCTTGATATTTCAACTTTTTTGATGTTTTCAGACTGGTTTTGTGACCTAATATATGATTTATCCTTGAGAATGATCCACGTGCTGAGAAAAAGAATGTATATTCTGTAGGTATTGGATGAAATGTTATGTAACTATCTATTAGATCCATTTGTTCTATAATGTAGATTAAATCCAATGTTTCCTTGTTGATTTTCTGTCTGAAAGATCTGTCCAATGCTGAAAGTGGGGTATTGAAGTCTCCAGCTGTTATTGTATTGGGGTTTATTTCTCTCTTCAGCTCTAATATTTGCTTCATATATATCTGGGTGCTCCAGTATTGCATGCATATATATTTAACATTTATATCCTCTTGCTGAATTCACCCCTTTATCATTATATGGTGACTATCTTTGTCTCTACTCATAGTTTTGGTCTAGAAATCTATTTTGTCTAATATAATTACAGCTAACTCTGCTCTTTTTTTTGTTTCCATTGGCATGGAATATCTTTTTCCAACCCTTTATTTTCAGTCTATGTATATATATCCTTATAGATGAAGTAGGTTTCTTTTAGGCAACAGATCATTGGGTCTTTTTTTTTTTTTAATCCATTCAGCTACTCTATGACTTTTGGAGAATTTAGTCCATTTACATTTATTGTTATTGTTGATAAATAAGGACTTACTCCTGCCATTTTATTACTTGTATTCTGGGTGCTTTGTGGTCTTCTTTTCCTTTCTTTTTCCTTGCTGTCATTCTTTAGAGAAGGTGATTTCCTCTGGTGGTATGATTTAGTCAATTGCTTTTTATTCTTTTTGTATCCATCGTATGATTTTTGGTATGAAGCTACCATGAGGCTTCCAAATACTATCTTATAGTCCGTTACTTTAAGCTGATAACAACCTAACACTGTTTGCATAAACAAACCAACAAATAAGCAAAAAGAAAACTAATAAAGACTCTATGCCTTAATTTCATCCACACAGCTTTGTTAATTTTTGCTGTTACTATTTATATCTTATTGTACTCTGTATGTCTTAAAAAGTTGTTGTAGTTATTTTTTGTTGTATTTCTTATTTTTTGTTGGTTCATTGTTTAGTCTTTCTACTTAACATAAGAGTAGCTTACACACCACAGTTACAGTGTTATAATATTCTATGGTTGATACGGTTTGGCTGTGTCTCCACCCAAATTTCATCTTGAATTGTAGTTCCCATAATCCCCATGGGTCATTGGAGGAATCAGGTGAAGACAACTGAATCATGGGGTGGTTTCTCCCATCCTGTTCTCATGATAGTGAGTTAGTTCTCATAAGATCTGATGGCTTTATAAAGGGACTTTGCCTTCACTGGGCACTCATTCTCTCTCCTGCCATGCTGTGAAGAGGTGCCTCCCACCATGATTGTAAGTTTCCTGAGGCCTCCCCAGCCATGCGGAACTGTGAGTCCATTAAACCTCTTTCTTTTATAAATTACCCCACCTCGGGTATTTCTTCAAAGCAGCATGAGAACAGACTAATACAGTTAATTGGTACCAAGTAGTGGGGTGCTTCTATAAAGATATCCCAAACTGTAGACGCGACTTTGGAACTGGGTAACAGGCAGACGTTGGAACAGTTTGGAGGGCTCAGAAGAAGACAGGAAGATGTGGGAAAGTTTAGAACTTCCTAGAGACTTGTTGAATGGCTTTGACCAAAATGCTGATAGTGACATGGACAATGAAGTCCAGGCTAAGGTGGTCTCATATGGAGACGAGGAACTTGTTGGGAACTGGAATCAAGGCGACTTTTGCTATGCTTTAGCAAAGAGACTAGAGGCATTTTGCCCCTGCCCTAGAGATCTGTGGAACCTTTGAGCTTGAGAAAGATGATTTAGGGTATCTGGTGGAATAAATTTCTAATCAGCAAAGTGTTCAAGAAGTGACTTGAGTGCTGTTGAAAGTATTCAGTTTTATGCTTTCACAAAGACATGGTTTGGAATTGGGACATATGTTTAAAAGAGAAGCAGAGCATAAAAGTTTGAAAAATTTGCAGTCTGATAATGCAATAGAAAAGAAAAACTCACTTTCTGAGAAGAAATTAAAGCCAGCTTCAGAAATTTGCATAAGTAATGAGGAGCCAAATGTTAGTTGACAAGACAATGGGGAAAGTGTCTCCAGGGCATGTCAGAGGTCTTTGCAGCAGTGCCTCCCATCACAGGCCTGGAGGCCTAGGAGGAAAAAATGGTTTTGTGGGCTGGGCCCAGGGCCTTGATGCTTTGTGCAGTATCAGGACTTGGTGTCCTGTTTCCCAGCTATGCTTAAAAGGAGCCTATGTACAGCTCAGGCCATTGCTTCAGAGGGTTCAAGGCCCAAGCCTTGATGGCTTACATATGGTGTTGGGCCTGCAGGTGCACAGAAGTCAAGAATTGAGGTTTGGAAACCTCCAACTAGATTTCAAAGGATATATGGTAATGCCTGAATGTCCAGGTGGAAGTTTGCTGCAGGGGTGGAGCGTTCATGGAGAACCTCTGCTAGGGCAGTGTGGAAGTGAAATGTGGAGTCAAAGCCCCCACACAGAGTCCCAACTGGGGCACTATCTAGTGGAGCTGTGAGAAGGGCAACACCATTATCCAGACTGCAGAATGGCAGACCCACCAACTGCCTGCACCATGTGCCTGGAAAAGCCGTGGACACTCAACACCAGTCTGTGAAAGCAGCCGGGAGTGGGGCTGTATCCGGCAAAGTCCCAGAGGTGTAGTTGTCCAGGGCCATGGTAGCCCACCTCTTGCACCAGCATGGCCTGAATGTGAGACATGGAGTCAAAGGAGACCATTTTGGAATTTTAAGGTTTAATGACTGCCCTATTGGATTTCGGACTTGCATGGGACCTGTTGCCCCTTTTGGCCAATTTCTCCCATTTGGAAAAAGTGTATTTACCCAATGCCTTTACCCACTTTGTATTTAGGAAGTAACTAACCTGCTTTTGATTTTACAGGCTTATAGGCAGAAGGGACTTGCCTTGCCTCAGATCTTGGACTTGGACTCTTGAGTTAATGCTGGAATGAGCTAAGACTCTGGGAAACTGTTGAAAAGGCATGATTGTGTTTTGAAATGTCAGGACATGAGATTTGGGAGGGGCCGGGGTGGAATGATATGGTTTGGCTGAATCCTCACCCAATCTCATCTTTAGTTGTAGTTCCCATGATCCCCACATGTTGTGGGAGGAACCCATTGAGAGGTAATTGAATCATGGGGCAGTTATCTCCATGCCGTTCTTGTGATAGTGAGTGAGTTCTCACAAGATCTGATGGTTTTATAAGGGGCTTCTCCCTTTTGCTTGGCACTTCTCCTTCCTGCCATCATGTAAAGAAGGATGTGTTTGCTTCCCCTTCTGCCTTGATTGTAAGTTTCCTGAGGCCTCCCCAGCCATGTGGAACTGTGAGTCTGTTAAACCTCTTTCCTTTATAAATTACCCAGTCTTGGACAGTTCTTTATAGCAGCATGAGAATGGACTAATACGGTGGTTTTCTGTGTACATACTATTACCAGTGAGTTTTGTACCTTTGGATGATTTCTTTTGCCTCATTAACATCCTTTTCTTTCTGATTGAAGTATTTCCTTTAGCATTTCTTTTGGACAAGTCTGGTGTTGATGAAATCTTTTGGTTTTTGTTTGTCTGGGAAAGTTTTTATTTCTTCTTCATGGTTGAAGAATAATTTCTGTAGATACACTATTCTAGGGTAAAACTTTTTTTTTCCTTTAGCACTTTAAATATGTCATGTCATTGTCTCCTGGCCTGTAAAGTTTCCACTGAAAATTCTGCTGCAAGATGTATTGGAGCCCCATTGTATGGAGCTCTTGCTGCTTTTAGAATCTTTTCTTTGTCCTCAACCTCTGGGAGTTTGATTATTACATGTCTTGGAGTAGTCTTCTTTGAGTTAAATCTTGAGTATTCTATAACCTTCTTGTACTTGGGTATTGATATCTCTAAGTTTTGGAAGTGCTCTGTTATTATCCCCTTGGATAAACTTTCTACCGCATCTCTTTCTCTACCTCCTCTTTAAGGCCAATAACTCTTAGATTTGCCCCTTTGAGGCTATTTTCTAGATCTTGTAGATAAGCTTTATTGTATTTTATTCTTCTTTATTTTGTCCCTTCTGACTGTATTTTGTAATATCCTGTCTTCCAACTCACTAATTCTTTCTTCTGCTTGATTAATTCTGTTATTAAAAGACTCTGTTGTATTCTTCAGTATGCAATTGCATTTTTCAACTCCAGAATTTCTGTTTGATTCTTTTTATTCCAATCTCTTTGTTAAATTTATCTAATAGAATTCTGAATCCATTCTCTGTGTTATTCTGAATTTCTTTCAGTTTCCTCCAAACAGCTATTTTTAATTCTGTTTCTGAAAGGTCACATATATCTGTTTCTCTAGGATTGGTGCCTGGTGGCTTATTTAGTTCATTTGGGGAGGTGATTTTTTTCCGGATCATCTCAATACTTGTAGATATTCATCTGTGCCTGGGCATTAAAGAGTTAAGTATTTATGGCCAGGCATGGTGGCTCACACCTGTAATCCCAGCACTTTGAGAGGCCAAGGCAGGCAGATCACAAGGTCAGGAGTTCGAGACCACCCTGACCAACATGGTGAAATCTCATCTCTACTAAAAATACAAAAATTAACTGGACATGGTGGCACACGCCTGTAATCCCAGCTACTCAGGAGGCTGAGGCAGGAGAATCACTTGAACCTGGGAGGCGGAGGTTGCAGTGAGCCAAGATTGCACTACTGCCCTCCAGCCTGGGCAACAGAGAGAAACTCTATCTCCAAAAAAAAAAAAAGGTATTTATTGTAGTCTTCTCAGTGTGGGCTTGTTTATACCCAAACTTCTTGGGAAGACTTCCCAGATATTCAAAAGGACTTGGGTTTTGTGATCTAAGCTGTATCTGCTTTAGAGGGAACCCAAAGCTCAGTAATGCTGTGGTTCTTGCAGACTTGTAGAGGTACCAACTTGATGATCCTGGTTAAGATCCAGAAGAATTCTCTGGATTGCCAGGCAGAGACTCTTGTTCTCCTCCCTTACTTTCTCCCTAACAAATGTTGTCTCTCTTTTGTTTCTAAGCCACCTGGAGCTGGGATTGAAGGGACACAAATACCCCTTTGGCCACCACCTCTAGCACCATACTGGGTCAGCCCTGAAGTGAGCACAGCCCTGGGTCTCTCTCAAGGCCTTCTGTAACCACTCCCTGGCTACCACCATGATCACTCAAAGCCCTATGGCTGTACAATCAACAAGTGGCAAAGCCACCCAAGCCTATGTCCTCCCCTTCAGGGCAGCGAGTTCCCCCAGTCCCTGGGTAGGTCCAGAAGTGCCATCCAGGAGCCAGGGACTAGAGTCAAACATCTTAGGAATTTACCTGGTGTTCTGTTGTACTGCAGCTGAGCTAGCACTCGAACCACAAGATGCAGCCCTTCTCATGCTTCCCTTCCCTTTCAAAAACAGAGAAGTCTCACCAGAGTCAGAGGAGTCTCGCCTCATGGCCAGTATCACCTCAGGCCCATCAGGAGTACTGCCAGACTACTGCTGATCTTCCCTTAAGGCCCAAGGGCTCTTCAGCTAGACTGTGGTAAATACTGCCTGGCCTAGGACTCACGCTTCAGGAGAGTGGGGTCCCCTCTGGCCCAGGGAAGGTCCAGAAATCCCATCTGAGAGCCAAGTCCTGGAATCAAGGACCCCAAGAGCCCACTTGATGCCTTACCCACTGTGGCTGAGCTGGTACTTAAAACCAGAAAGTCTCAGTGTCTCATCCAGGGCACTCAATGTACCTGGGTATTGCTCCTGGTTATTCAGGGCCCAAGGGCTCTTCAGTTAGTAGATGGCGAATTCTGCCATGACTGAGTCTTTTCCTTCAAGGAAGCAGGTTCCCTTTGGCCCAGGGTGTGTCCAGAAATGTCTAGGAGCTAGGGCCTGGAAAGGGGGTCTCATGACTCTGACTACAGCCCTATCCTGCTGTGGCTGAGCTACTATTTAAGATGCAAGACTAAGTCCTCCCCACTCTTTCTTCTCATTTCCTCAATCAGAACAAAGGAGTCTATTTTGAAGTTGCAAGCTGTACACCCTGGGGTTAGGGTTGGGGTGATGCCAGCACTCCCTGAGCCATCCAGGCTGGCTTAATCTTAGTACATCATGTGTGTCTCCCCCACAACACCCCACCCAGTCCACTGTCTTTGGGCCTAGTTCAGCCGGAGGACTCATCTAGGTGTTACATTCCTTGCGGCCTAGACTGCCTTTCAAGTTTATTTGGGGTTTCAACATAATTTAGTCCATGTTGGTAAGGCTTGTGGGAACTCAAGTTCTGACCCTGGGATCAGCTATTACCCTCTGGCTAGGGCTGGTTTAGATGCTTCCTCCATGGATGAGTGTCAGCTAAGTTTGGTCTGATTTTGTTTTCTGCCATAATAAGGGCAGCACTGAGTTCAATGCCTTACAATTGCTGGCTCTCCCCAGGGCACAGAAATGCTCTCCATACCATGCTGCAGAGGGAGGGATGGCATGAGTGAGTCAAGACTGTCTTTCCTATCTCTTCAATGCCTCTTTCAGTGATACAAGTTAAAACCAGGTACTGTGAGTGGTCATCTGATTTTTGGTTCTTACGAAAGTTTTTTTTTTGTGTGTAGATGGTTGTTAAATTGTTGTCCACGGAGGGATGATTGGTGGAGCCTTCTATTCTGCCATCTTGCTCCACCCCTCCAGTGCTACATTTCTTAACGAAAACATTTAAAATCACTTAGGTGGCTTGCTAGTCTGAAAGATTACACAATTTTACATTCTTTTTCTATATTTTTATCTCTGTCACATCAGGACAATCATATAACATCACACTAATACTAATGAGCAGCTTTTTCTTATGGATATGAATAATCACATTTCCATCTACATTTGAACACCTCTCATCAATATTCAAATAGGGTCTACATTTTATTAGCATTTCACTTATTTTTAAAGCCACGTGCCTCAGTTTCCATCAGAGCTAAAGGGTGGGAGATGAAAAGGTTTTATGGGAGGAGGTAGGTAGTTTTAAATATGGGCTGTGCCACCATAACCAGAGAAGCAGGTCAATCATCTCTGTACATTGAGCTTCTGTGTAAATTGTTGTTGAAGAGAATATTCTATTGTGTGAAATAATCGCATCACATGAAACAAAGTTTGAGGTCTTTCTGATGACTTTGACAATTATAATTCTTAATCTTATGCTTACAGAATATTCTAAGAAACACATCGTGAATTAAGGATTGTGTACAGTGGAACCATACAGACCTGGGATCAAATTCCAACTACTAAACTGGCTAGTTGTGTGGTCTTAGGCAAGCAGCTTAATTCTTTTTTTTTTTGACGGAGTCTCACTCTGTCACCAGGCTGGAGTGCAGTGGCGTGATCTTGGCTCACTGCAACCTCTGCCTCCCGGGTTCAAGTGATTCTCCTGCCTCAGCCTCCTGAGTTAGCTGGGACTACAGGCGCACGCCACCATGCCCAGCTAATTTTTGTATTTTTAGCAGAGACGGGGTTTCACCATGTTTGCCAAGATGGTCTTGATCTCTTGACCTCGTGATCTGCCCACCTCGGCCTCCCAAAGTGTTGGGATTACAGGCGTGAGCCACTGCCCCAAGCCTGGCTTAATTCTTTTATCCTTACTCCAACATCTGTAAAAATTGAGGTAATAAGACGCTATTGTAATGATTAAATGAGAGATTACCTGTAAAATGCTTAGCACACTAGGCAAGTGTTTAATCAGTGGTGTTACTTGTTTTTGTTATTACTATTATTTGTCAGATTTATGAAATGAAAGCAATACTAAGGTAGAAAACTCATTTTAAGAAAACAAAGGAATAGAGCCTGGGTAGAATCTAAACCTATTTGTTTTGGAATGATTGAGATATCCAATATCAGCATTGGGGTGTGTAACACAATACAATCTTCTATAATGAAATAGCTTGTTTCAGCCAGGGGGTGAAAAAAAATAGAATGAAGCTGTGTTGGCTCTTCTATTGCATCCAGTGAAACACATTTGTTGAGCACAGAGGAGGAAGAGACAGTGTGGTAGAGGGAGGAAGGTATGCAGAATTTAGAAACAAGCAGGACTCCTCAGTTTGAGTCATAGCCTTTCCTCATCCCAGCTGTATAAAGTGGAAGAATATAGTTAATTTTCTTTTCATCTCAGTAACTCTCATCTGTAAGGAGGTATTGGCAGTCCAACTGGAATGCATCCCTCCAATTTAGCCCAATTTGATTGGGATATTGGGAGTATTAAGAATAGCCAATATAGAGGAAATACTTACTAAGTACTTATATGTATTACTGCATTCACTGTGAACCCATGAGGTAAGTTACTACCCCAATGAGACAGATAAGATGATTGAGGTACAAACATCTAATGAGTGGTAGAGCTATGCGTTGAGACTGAGACATTTCCAGAGGCTGTGCTCTTAACCACTAGCCTACATTGCTTCTCATGGTAAGTGAATGCCAGGTCAAGTATCCTATACACAGAAGCTCTTCCGGAACTATCCCATGACTTCTCTCTCATGGGAAAATCACTTTGCCTGTCTCTCAAACATTCTAAACATCAATCAGGATGCAGTCAAAGGCCACTTTCTTTATGAAGTCTTCTCATATTACCTCAGCCTGCTCAGCTCTCAGCTTCTCTTGAACCCCTGTGATACTCACTAAAATGCTAAAGAGATCTATTAGTCAGAACTATTTCTATTTAAAGAAGCTTAAGATCTATAGGTCAAAGCCATTCTAAATATTCAACATGTAACACATAAATTTGGTATTATGAATGACTCCAACCTCTTAACAGCTAGAGGAAGACAGTCTCATCCCAACAACTGAGGGTGCACTTTCAGTCTGACGTGGCACCTAACAGAAAGTTCTGTGACCTCTGGAATGAGTACATGCTCGTGCTGTTTCAGGGTCTTCCAGCCTGGAGTTGATGGAGGCTCGGATGAATTATTTTTTTGATATTTTTTAAAGTTCTAAAGGAGCCATAATGAGTTATTGGCTCTCTGACCCAACAATTTTTTTATGTTTTTGGTGGGAATTATAGCCATTAATATCTACATTGGACACTCTGATTGGCTGTTGATGACTGGATTTTTGAAACATGAATGATTAGTAGTCTTGACAGGGTTATTGGAGCCAGGATCAGGAAGTGACGATACCTGACAGCATGCTTCCAGGACAGGTCAAACTTGGACAACACCCCAAATAAAGGAAAGGGTAACAGTGACTGCCCAGAGTTGGTTTGCTTACTTGACTTATTGCATACTAACCCCACAGTCCAGCCAGGGTTTACCTGATTTCACAATGTATCACCACTTTCTTGGTGTCTTAGTTGTTTTGGCTGCTGTAACAAAATAGCCTAGACTGGGCAGATTAAACAACAGAAATTTATTTCTCAGTTCTGGAGGCTGGGAAGTTCAAGATCAGGGTGCCAGCCAATTTGTTTCCTTGTGAGGGCCCTTTGCATGCCAGCTGTCTTTTTGTTGTATCCTCACATGAGAGGTAGAAAGTGTGGGGGAGAGAGAGGGGGAGATGAGGAAGGGAGGAGGGAGAGAGGAACTGGAGGGAGAAGAGAGAAAGAAAGAGGGAGAGGAGGAGAGGGAGAATGAGAAGGGGTAGAAGAGGGAGGGATATTGGAGGTAGAGGAACACAGAGAGATTAACAGAGTGAGGGAGAAAAAGAAAACACTAGTCTCTTCCTCTTATAAAGACACTAATCCCATGATGGGGGTTCCATCCTTATGACCTCATCTAAACCTAATTGCATTAAAAGTCCCCACATCCCCAAAACCCCCTCATCACACACATCAACATATGAATTTTGGGGGGACACATTCAATCCATAACATTTTAAAATTATGAATCCTTATTGAACATTGTAATTATTAATTGCATTATACTGGTTTTCTCTTTTCTCTCATTCCCTGATCCCTGAGTTTCAATCCTCTCCCTTCTTTGCCCTGCTCTTGCTCTGAAAGGCCAACCTTAACAACTGCAACAGCTGGGCACCCTGAATCACCAACAGAAGATTAGAAGGTGGAAGGAGAAAAAAATGTGGTATTTTTTCTACTTCCTCACCCTCTTTGTGCTGTTCTGGGAATGCCTACTTCCCTCTTTGACCATAACTTCTGCTAGGCAGTTCCCTTTTCCCTCACCTGGATCTCACTTGGGTGTTTGCAACACTGCTTCATTTCCTCCTCCTCAGACCTAGGGGTGGTAATGGCTTCCTCCTGTTGCTAGGTCCTGAGCACCTTACCATCTCTTGTCTGGTACCTTAAAGCAGGATTTCTCAACCTCAACACTACTGATATTTTGGGCCAAATAATTCTTTGTTGGTGCAGGCTGTTCTGGGCATTGCAGAATGTTTAGCAACATTCCCAGTCTATGCCCACTAGATGTCAATAGCAACCACCCCAGTTGTGACAATAAAAAATGTCTACAGATATTGCCAAATGTCCTTTGAGGGGCAAAGTTGAGACCCACTCTCTTAAACTTATCTATATTTCTGTAAATGGTCCTTTCATTTAAAAACATGTCTAAATATTCCAATTGTGTTATCTATTTAAATATTCCAATTGTGTGTTACCCAGGTGAAAACATGGGTAAATAATAATAGAATAAATGGAATTTATTTATGATTTATTACATGTTGATCAGGATAAGAATCTTTCAAAATGTGGGATACAAAACTGAAAACAACGTGAAAAAGGGTATTGTTGGTGGCAAGCCTAGAAGTACTGATCATCTCAGTGGCACAACAGCCATTGGTGGTCTGAATGGTTGCCACATTGAAGCTGTGGTTTCAGACAGGGGCCACAATACAGGGCGGAGGTACATGGTCTAAGGCCTTGGTTGCATGGTGATTATGATCGGTGCTCTTGGATTAGACTGCTCAGATTCAAATCTTCATCCTATTGCATGCTAGTCCTGTGATGGTGGGCATGTTAATCTCTCTCAGATGGAATGTAGACAGTTATTGGTGTCAGTGGTTATTTTCTTATCTGAAAAATGCATCTAATATTTTCTCATATTTTTGTGAAGATTAAGTGGTATGTTTGTAAAGTGGCACAGTGCCTGGTACATTGTAAGTTTTGCAGTAATGACCATAATAGGATTATTTCTGAATTATACACATACACATATACATACCACATTAGGTGCACACATATTAATCATGCAGACATATATCACAAGGTAAGCAATTATTACTCATAACAAATATGTCAAATCTGGAGTTTTACTTTTAAGACATTAAACATTTTATTCCATGATACATAAATGCATAACCCCTATAAAGACTTAAAGAATACTATAAAGTGTGGTTCTTCTCTTAAATATAACTTCTGTATTATATGCCATTTAATTATTTTAATAATATCTTGAACCATATGACATTGCCATTTTTTAGGTCAAAAACTGTCAAACATTGCAATATCACGTAATTCAATCTAATAGCGCCGTGTCTTTCTCTAATTTTGTTCCACGCATTTACACACACTTATAGGTACATATGCTACATGACTTTCAAAAACATGAATGGCACTGTAACTACTTATCTTTTTTGTTTTAGAGATAGTGTTTTGCTCTGTTGCCTGGGCTGCAGTGCAGTGTCCTGATCCTGGCTCATTGCAGCCTTGAAATCCTGGGTTCAAGTGATCCTCCTGCCTCAGCCCCCTGAGGAGCTAGGACTACAGGAATGCACCACCATATCCAGCTAAATTTTAATTATTTTGTTGAGGTGGGGTCTGACTATGTTACCCAGATTGGTCTCAAAATCCTGGTTTCAAGTGATCCTTCTACCTTGGCCTCCCAAAGCGCTGAAAATAACTACTTTCTTTACTAATAATGTGCTGTGGCGGTCTTTCCAT
The DNA here is from genome assembly GCF_028858775.2 of Pan troglodytes. NCBI lineage: Eukaryota > Metazoa > Chordata > Mammalia > Primates > Hominidae > Pan > Pan troglodytes. The sequence continues at coordinate 113,608,983 of NC_072409.2, read as the reverse complement.
GTCTATCTTGCTTTTTTGAAGGTTGGCAAAGTATTCCATCTTATGAGTGAACTAACATTTATTTAAATTCTCCTTTATTGATATGAATTTTCCAAATTTATTGCTGTATGCAAATTATAGTACAATCAACACCTATTACATAAATATTTGCACATATGGGTGAGCATCTCTGTAGAATGGAATCCTAGAGTAGAATTGAGGGGTCAATTTAAAATTGAAATATTTAAAATAATAACAGCTTTACCAATCTATATCTAATACTATATCTATATTTATACTAATCTGATTAGTTGTTAGTAACCCTCCATTTTCTTACATGTATAATTCTATGTTAAAAGAGTTTGATACTGTATAAAAGTGCCAGGTCCTCAAACTTTTAAATTTTTGCAAATGTGATAGAGAAAAAGAGAAGTTATTATGGGTTTAATCTGCATATCTCTGATTACTAATAAGGTTGAAAATCTTTTCATGTGTTTATTGAGTTTTTGCTTTTCGACTGTGAATTGCTTGTTCATTTCTCAAGCCCATTTCTCTGTTGGGACATTTGTCTTTTTCGCATCAATTTGTAGGTGCTCTTTATAGATTCTGGATGTAAATCCTTTGTTGTACATGTTACTAATATCTCTGTTTGTCATTTGTCATTTAGCTTTCTTTATAGTATCTTCTATCACCCAGAAGTTACAATTTTTATGTAATCGCATGGCAGACATTTCTTTGTTAACTGTGGGGTTATCAAGCCTGACTTCTAGAATGCTAGGGTGTTACACCAAGGGAACACTCAAGTCAGAATCTGGATACTGCCTTGAACTGAATTATTTGTGGTTTTTTTTTTCCTTCCTATTAATGATGGTATATTTTTGCTTGGGAAAAATAATCTACTATATATAAGCAAAACCAAAACCCAGAGCACTAATACTTGTTTACACCAACTGAAAAATAGACTAAAAATGGAGACTTGTAGTCTCATAGCAGAGAGTCTTCTTACAGAACAATAACAATAACCACACACACATACATACACACACACACAGAGTTCTCTGTGAATATACAATTTTTAATTTGTCCACTTCACCATGTCAAAAGCTCCAGATAAAATGGGCACACAGTAGAGCAAGGATGATAACGCAGAAGCACTAGCTAATTTATCATTATAAAGATAGGCAACCTACAGGCAAGTCTGGAGGGACTATGAGTTAATGAAACTGATTTTCTATTGATTGGGAGCATTTTTGGGGTCAGTGAGTATTCTTCTATTTGCTTTGTGGGAATTGGGATTTGCAAGGTTATAGAGTTACTGTATGGTTGACCTGGTCAGGTTTTGATGGGGTTATCTCACCTGGCTCAAGAGGAATATAGCATTTCTGGTCCTGATAGTAAGGAAATGTACAAGATTGCTGCTCATCCCTCTGAAGAGAAGGAGGCCTAGACAAGGAGGTAGCCAAAGGTGCAGACAGGTTGTACACTTAGGCCAAGGGATGTCTGCACGTATGAGGTCAGCCTGGAAAGAAAAGCCATCAGCAGGGAACAAGATGGGAGGGCAAGGTGGAGTGATGAAACATGTATTTCATGTCTACCAGGTTGAAGGCTTGTCATACATCATGCCTCCCACTTCTGACCGCACTGACTGATTCTGAATCCATCCTTTACACTCAGCTCAGGTTACCCTCTTCCAGCAAGATTCCCGTTGTCTCCTTATCACTGGCCAGGGTTCTGTTTTCTAGGCTCTCAGATCTCTCAGTGCACATCCCCCCTTTTTTTTAAACCACATTTAACTGTGTTAGATTCTAAATGTCCCTTCATGCATCTGACTCCTTCACTATGAGCTTCTCATTCATCTCAGTATTTCCAGGACAGACACAACTCAATAGTAATACTAATAGCCATCTTTTATGTAATGGATTCTGTATTCCACATCCTCATCTAAAGCTTTACATATTTGAATGCATTTAGTGCTCACTGGGATCCTGGGAGGGAGATACCATTAATATCCCCATACAGATAAAGAAACCGAGGCACAGAGGAATGTAACCAAGGTTAAGCACTTGCTCAAGGTCTCCTAGCTGGTGAGCAACAGAGCTGGGTGTAGGATTTCTGCTGTCTGGCTCTTACTAAACATACGAGGCTATACAAATGTAGCATGAGGGATGAAAAATATTTAAGTAAAGGAGCAAATGACTTATTTCATCCTGACAATGATCCCTCAAAGAAGGAGAGCATTAAGAGAAGAACCACATAGCTAGGAAGAGGAAAAGCCTGGGTTCTTACTCGTGTCTATACTCTGAAGTCCATGTTTTTCCAGAATTATATTAATACTAATATCTGGAAAGGATATTAGTGAGTTAGCCCAAGAGGTGTGCAAAGAATCTCCATTGCATGTACTTTGGGTAAGAAGTGACCAGAGGGACAGGCTGATGATATTGGAGTGAGGAGAACCCAACCAGGCCAGGAACTATACTCTGTACTGGATCTTTTCTAAGTAGCTTTTTAGAAAACCTCAATATTTTATTTATTTATTTATTTATTTTTGAGACAGAGTCTCACTCTGTCACCCAGGCTGGAGCGCAGTGGCACAATCTCTGCTCACTGCAAGCTCTGCCTCCTGGGTTCATGCCGTTCTCCTGCCTCAGCCTCCCAAGTAGCTGGGACTACAGGTGCTCGCCACCACACCTGGGCTAATTTTTTGCATTTTTAGTAGAGACGCGGTTTCACAGTGTTAGCCAGGATGGTCTCTATTACCTGACCTTGTGATCCACCCGCCTTGGCCTCCCAAAGTGCTGGGATTACAGGCGTGAGCCACTGCGCCCGGCCTATTTATTTACTTATTTTAATGGAAAAGAGGTTAAACCCAGGGAGGAATTTTTCTTGAGGCTTCTTGAAAGCATGAGATGGTGATGATGATAATGATAGAAAAGCACAAACTGAATGGTTTCAAATTCTAGCTCCATATTTTTCTACCCATGTGACCTTTGACAAGTTACTTAACTTCTCTGTACTTCAATTGTCTCACCTTTAAAATGAGGACAATAAAAGTAAGCATCCACCTCAAAGGGCTGTTGTGAAAATTAGGCAGATTAATTCATATGAAGCACTTAAGATAATCCCTAGCATATGTAAGCACTCAACAAATGTTGCTACTATTATGTTCATACATCCATGTGGTATTAGGAAAGAGCACCAGATTAGGAGTCAAGGCCCTTGGGTCCCAATTCCATCTCCCTCGCTAGAGGTGTGACGTTAGCCATATCCTTCTTTTCTAATCTGATTAGTTGTTAGTAACCCTCCATTTTCTTACATGTATGATTCTATGTTAAAAGCGTTTGTAAATAGACTTCTCCTGTTTTAGGTTTGTGAAGATCCACGTGCAGAGATTGGATCTATGGAAACGGCACTGCTCCAGAGACTGCGCTGAACCAGCAAACAAAGAACTGTGATAACAAGCAGGGAGCTCTGTCCCTGAGAACACCTCACAGAAAGACTGAAACCACAGTTGCTGACCTGAGAGGGGAGCAGAGGTGGAAACTGGAAGGCAGTAGTCTAACATGAGAGCTGAAGAGGCTACACAGAGATGGGAAGATCTCCTAATGCACTGATCATTTGTTGTCTCACATGGTTAGGTAGATTATCATACCACCTGCAAATAATTACAGTTTTGTCTTTTTCTTCCCCATGTTTATACCTCTCATTTTAAAATTTATTTTGTATCATTTTGTCTAGGGACCTCAGTACAATTTTAAATAATCATGGTTACAATAACCAAATGTATCCAGCCTAGATGGAAATGTCAGTGTTTCAACATTAAGTATTTATTATAGATTAAGTATTTATTATAGATTGCAGCAGATACCCTTATCAAATTCAAAAAGGTTTGTTCTAGTGCCAATTGACTTACAGTTTTTCTTTCTTTCTTTCTTTTTTGTTTTTTGTTTAAAATTAGGAACGTATCAGTTTGTCAGGGTTCTCCAGAGAAACATAACCAAGAAGATGGATGATGGATAGATGGGTGAATGGATGGATGGATGGATGGATGGATGGATGGATGGATGGATAGACAGGCAGGCAGGCAGATGGATGGATGGATGGATGGATGGATGGATAGACAGGCAGGCAGGCAGATGGATGGATGGATAGATGATAGATAGATAGATAGATAGATAGATAGATAGATAGATAGATAATTTTAAGGAACTGGCTTACACCATTGCAGAAGCTGGCAAATCCAAAATCTGCAGGGTAGGCTTGCAGGTTGGAGACTCAAGGAAGACCCAGTGCAGCAGTTTGAGCTTGAAAGTGGTCTGCTGGGAGAATGTCTTCTTCCTCTGGGGAGGTCAGTCTTTTTTCTCTTAAGGCTTCCAACTGATTGAATGAGGCCTACCCACATTACAACAGGTAATCTGCTTTACTCTAAGTCTATTGATTTTAATGTTAATTTCACCTAAAAAAATCTTCACAGAAACATCTAGAATAATGTTTGACCAAATATCTGGGTACCATAGCCTAGAGAAGTTGACACATAAAATTAACCGTCACAAAGAGTTGGATTTTATCAAGCACATGTTTGGTATGTATTTTATGACTTTTATCCTCTGTTAATATACTTAATTTTATTAATACATTTTGAATATTAGACTCTCTTTGCACTCCTAAGAGAACCCACGCAAGTCTTCACCTAAATATTTTTAAAGATTCTATATATTTTACCCAAATATTTCAAAAGGTTCAAAATAACAAGTTTTGGCATGGATATTTCACATGGATGTAAAGTGGCAAAGTCTTTTTGGAGAGTACTTTGACAGGATCTACAAAAATTTAAATGTATACCTTTGACTTATTGGTTCTATTTTTTTCTTCTGGATCTTCAAAAATACCTTTGCATATGAATAAAGAGGCATATGTCAGGCTGTTCATTATAGCATTGTATGGAAAGTAAAAAATTGGAAACAGCCAAAGTGTCATTAAGAGAGGAATAAATGAACAAACATCTAAGAAATTCTGGCAGCAGTCAAAATTAATACATATATACTAGCCAGACACGGTGGCTCACGCCTGTAATCCTAGCACTTTGGGAGGCTGAGGCGGGCAGATCACAAGGTCAGGGGATCGAGACCATCCTGGCTAACATGGTGAAACCCCATCTCTACTAAAAATACAAAAATTAGCCAGGCGTGGTGGCATACGCCTGTAATCCCAGCTACTCAGGAGGCTGAGGCAGGAGAATTCCTTGAACCAGGGAACTGGAGGTTACAGTGAGTTGAGATTGTGCCACTACCCTTCAGCCTGGGTGACAAGTGGAAACTGTGTCAAGAAAAAAAAATCTATATGTATATATTTATTTAGAACTCTATAACATATTGATATTTGTTTTTATAAAAGCAAGTTTTAGAACAAAATCTCAGAATGACATGACATATTAAATAATCAAATTTTTGTATATACATTATGACATAAATGCAAAGAAAATCATTTAAATTATACTTATTACTCTGATAATAATTGTTACCTCTAGAGGCTCAGGGAGGACTGCTATTTATCTGTATTGTTTACATTTTTTTGCAACGAGAAGGTACTAACAAATTACTTGTCTAATTTAAATTTAATACCAAAAGCTATAAATTAACAAGACATTCTTTTATCTCGAATATTAGAATTTAGTCTAGAACCCTGATGTGTTAACTACATATATTAAAACTCATTAGAAAATGCTTTATATCATGTTTAAAATTGAAATTTATATTGAAATGTTAAATACCAGATTCTTACAATATTACTTTAATTTACAACGTACAATGTGTCATCTCCAGGCAAAAAGTGAATGCATTTCATGTAAGTTGATAATGGTACTTTGGTAAGAAGTCTCTTCTAGTTTGGTTAACACAAATAGATATAACACCTAATTTTAGCTCACATAGTAGTAATTTGAAAAGCAAAGATATATTACTGTTTCATAAAATGTTAGCTTTGTTACAAAACAATCCCCAACATACTAGATGTTTTGCCTTGGAATTTTACAGTAATAACCAAGGGGAAAAAGAAAGTAATAACAATATGATTTAATAAACATGGTTTCATATAAAAAACTTACAAATAAGTGGAAATATTTCTTTGTAATTTCATTGAAGAAACTAAAATATCCTCTAGGCACTCGAGGCTGAAAATTATCTTCCGGTAACTTTCATTATACTGATCAATAACATATATAGCTTTTATGAGATGGTTTCTTGCTTTTGAGAGAAAATATAACACATGAAAATAAAATAATCTCACATTTACCTTGAATCTTATGTGTGAATTTAAGCTATATTTTTAATAGAGAAAACGGGGGACAAAAGGCCTTGCCTCATGATTGAGGGTACTGTTCTCAAGAGAATAAGCTATTCCCAGCCAGCTAGATCCCTGGACCTTGGATCCACTACATAGGTCTACATATCACTACATAGGTCTAACAGAAAGGAAGCCTCTTTTGAGATAGAACATGGGTTTCCCCTACATTTAAAAAAATTTTATTTTATTTTAAGTTCTGGGATACATGTGCGGGACGTGCAGGTTTGTTATATAAGTAAACGTGTGCCGTGGTGGTTTGCTGCACCTATCAATCCATCACCTAGGTATTAAGCCCAGCATGCATTAACTATTTATCCTGATGCTGTCCCTCCCCCTGCCCCTGACAGATCCCAGTGTGTGTTGATCCCCTCCCTGTGTCCCTGTGTTGTCATTGTTCAGCTTCCACTTATAAATGAGAACATACAGCGTTTGGTTTTCTGTTCCTGTGTTAGTTTGCTGAGGATAATGATTTTCAGCTTCATCCATATCCCTGCAAAGGACATGATCTTGTTCCTTTTTATGGCTGCATAGTATTCCATGGCATATATGTATGACATTTTCTTTACCCAGTCTATCACTGATGGATTTCCCCTACATTTTTATGGCACTGAATGTGTGCCTCCCTCCACCCCCTCCATCTCACCCGATCCTCTGTCTGGAATGCCCTTCATAATTTTATATTTTCTGCGTCATCATTCTAGCACCCAAATAGGCTGGCTTTGCGGGTATGCAACCCATGCAGGGCACAGGGCCCCATGCTCAGAAGAGCCCTATGCATGGTTTAGTGCTCTGTGCTCCCTGTCTTGAAATTCTTAATAATTTTATTTTTGAACTTGTGTTTTGTAGGTGAAGCCTGATGGGACAGTGGAGCATGCACATGAGCAAAGGAGACGCACAAAAATATGAGTTTCCTTCCTTCTTTCTTCCCCTATTCACATAAAGTGTTCAAGATATTCCATGAGCACAGGATTTTAGTGTGCCCGTCATGCATGGCACTTCAAAGTGAGTTAGCACAAGGAAAGCATCTTAAGTATGCCCAAGTAAGAAGGGTGCTGATATCCTGCAGAAGCCCTGATTTCTGCTCTAACCAGAACTTCCAACATGGAAAGAAGGCAGTGATGATGTAAGAAAGACTGACAACGAGATCTTATACCCATTCTTACCCATGTTACTTCCCTGTATTAGCTAACCACTTAACACTGAAAATGGTAACACAGAAGGCAAGGGAAAGATAGGGCAACCATAGTTTCTTTTCCTTCAATCTTTCCTTACTGATCAATAAGCTGAAGGTAGAGAGCGTTGATGGAATGTGCACATGTAAAGAAGTGAAACAAAAGAAGCTCGGTTTTGTGCAGTGTTTTTCCTGTTTAGGTAAGAATGAAATACACACGTATGTAGGAACTCTGAAATATAAATTGTGTTATATCAGTGATTTTGCATATGAATTAAATGCTCTTAAATTTGCATTCAAAGCTGACATTGCACAACATAAAGATGAATGGTGGCCGGGTGCGGTGGCTCACGCCTGTAATCCCAGCACTTGGGGAGGCCAAGGCGAGCGGATCATGAGGTCAGGAGATCGAGACCATCCTGGCTAACATGGTGAAACCCCGTCTCTGCTAAAAACACAAAAAATTAGCCGTGCGTGGTGGTGGGCGCCTGTAGTCCCAGCTGCTTGGGAGGCTGAGGCAGGAGAATGGCATGAACCCAGGAGGCGGAGCTTGCAGTGAGCTGAGATTGCACCACTGCACTCCAGCCTGGACCACAGAGCAAGACTCTATCTCAAAAAAAAAAACAAAAAAGAATGGTAAATTTATGCAAACAACTCAATTTAAAAAATTTTTGAACTTCATTAAATAGCAAGTGAAAATCAGCATAACAAGTTGAGAGACTGAGAAAGAAAGGAAAACTTTATACTTTAGTGCCATTAATATGCTTTTCTTGCCTTTTGAGCAAATGACCCCAAATTTTCATTTTGCACTAAACTCTGCAAATTATATGGCCCAAATACGTCACTGAAGTCATCTTTGGTTACTGCCATTGCCCATTAAAAATTAATTGCTTGCCCGGTGCAGTGGCTCACATCTGTAATCCCAGGACTTTGGGAGGCCGAGGTGGGCGGATCACCTGAGGTCAGGAGTTCGAGACCATCCTGGTCAACATAGTGAAATCCCGTCTCTACTAAAAATACAAAAAAAAAATTAGTTGGGTGTGGTGGCACGTGCCTGTAGTCCCAGCTACTCAGGAGGCTGAGACAGGAGAATCGCTTAAACCCGGGAGGCAGAGGTTGCAGTGAGCCGAGATCGCACCATCCAGCCTGGGCAACAAGAGTGAAACTCCACCTCAAAAAAAAAAAAAAAAATTAATTGCTGTCTGTCATTCACATCTAATTATTTTAAAACTTGTACTTAGCACTTCATTGTGCCATGCTGTTTGGAATTACAGATACTATGCACTTACCTATAGCTACCGTTAGCTGACATAACTTATTCCAAATATCACCTGTGGGTCACCTACATCAGAATCACTTGGAAGTGCTGGTGGCAGGGGGACCCTCCTAACAAGTTCCCTCTCAGGTTGGAGGGCATTGATACGGTGCAGTGATCTGAGGACATCACCTGGGATCCTATCAGACACGCAAATTTGTGGGCCCTCACCCCTGGGGTGGGAAGGGGACTGGCAATCTGTGTTTTAACCAGTCCTCCAGGGGATTCTGATGCATGCTGTAGGTAGAGCTGATAGAGCTGGAAGAACATAAGCTCTTGAAGCAGCTAGACTTGGGGTTGGGTCCTGGCTGAACCACTTACTACCTCTCTGACCTTGGGCAAGCTCTCTCTTCCTGAAGTAGCCTGAGTAAGAACCTGAAACAAGGGAAAAAAACTTGTAATACCTGCAAATGCCCTGTTAAGAGTCTTTGTTTAGAAACTATACTTTGCCTTTTCTTTTTATTTTGAATAGGGAGAAACCTAATCCGAATGCACTGAAAGAGTTCTAATTAGACATTTCATGGGCCTCTGAGGCTCCCTGAGGAAAGTAAGAGAGAAGGTCAAAACACATGTCCCTCTTGGAATGGGGGCCTGAGTCCATGCTGCAGGAAGCTGGCTGTGGAGAGTGAAGCCCTTTCAGAGGTCAGCACCCACTGACCTGAGCCACTGAGTAAGTCGATCCAGCTCATAGGCAATGAACTGAGGATGGATGAATCCCTCTCTCAGAGGTGAAAAGGAAATCCGTCATGTATGACTACTGCTTGCACTGCATTTATTAAGGGCTGAAACAATGAAACCCTTTTGGCCCGTCTCTAGCTCCTGGTATCCTGTAATTTCTATTTGATTGTGACATAGGAGCAACCACAGTATGGCTTTAACCAGATTGAGATGATAGTCCTCATTTTGAGAAGCTCTGAGAAACTTGTTTAGCATTCAATTTAACAAACGGTGGAAATCGGAATATAAGGGGGAAAGATATAGAAACCAGTTCTATGCCTTAAATGTTCCCTCTGCATCTATATATGTGTATAAATGTGTGTGTATTATGTGTATAATTATGGGCTTTTATTGTTTTATTATTTTATTTATTATTGTTTTACTGTTTGATTTATTTGATTACAATACCAAAGCAAAATGCCAGTTTCAGTAACTTGATACTTATTTTGCATAACATTAAAATACTACTATTGATACTGGCATTGTATGTTTTTTAATGTATTCAGAGTTAGTGAAGCAAAAAATTAAACCAAATATTTAATGTGTTAACAACTAAAAATTCAATATACCTTAAGACAAGTAAAAATCTAAATTTTTAAATGTATGTGTACTAAACATACATTATTATTGCAAAATTGTTTATTAGCAGTAAATTAATAAAATTACTAAAAACTTTATATAAAATAAAAACTTTAACAATCCCCAGAAAGTTGAAATTTAAGTACTAAATAATTATTAATTAACTTATTAATAAATAAAGTACTTAAAAATTTACCAAAAAAAAGGTGTCATAATGAGAGTTTACTGTCCTGCAAATTTGTTCAGCTGTTGAAAAATCTTTGACATTTTATTGGAATGTAAGACACCATGAATGGTGACATTAGGGTTATAAACTAACTCCAAATATTTTCCTCTGGCCTAACATTTTCAAATAATCCCTCCTTTTATTTAGCAACTTTGAGGAAGTGTTTCTGCAAAGCTCTTCCTTTTTCAAGGATCTTTCTGTGGCTCGTGAGCTATAACCTTGTTTTAAAGAGAGCACTGCCAGTTTATCTTGGACTCTTCCAGTGTCATCATCTGTAGATGGGGTATCTGATGCAGTTACCTGCATCAACTTCAATTTTGTATTGTTTATATTCCACTTTTTCAAAAAGTCTTTGAACTGGAATAAGAAATATTCCTTGCAATAGATGCTTGGTTTTGATTGTCATTTTCATTCTCCTCTTGAGGATTATGGAGGTATAGAAGAGTACTTTCTAAATGAGTGCAGTTTTGTTGGATTAGAAATTGCAATGCAGCAAATAGCTCTCTGGGTATATCTCAAGTTGTAAAAGATTCAGATTCAGAATTTCAAAAAATATTTAAAAAATTGTTCCAAGAAAAATATAAGTATTTCAATACTATGATTCAGAATTTAAAAAAAAATTTCAAAAGTATTGCTTCCAGAAAAATGTAAGTATTTCAATCCTTAAAAATCATCCACTGGGCTGGCTGTGGTGGCTCATGTCTGTAATCCCAGCACGTCGGGAGGCCAAGGCAGAGGGATCACTTGAGGTCAGGAGTTTGAGACCAGCCTGGCCAACATGGTGAAACCCCATCTCTACTAAAAAATACAAAAGGAAATGGCTGGTCATGGTGACGGGGGCCTGTCATCCCAGCTACTCAGAAGGCTGAGGCAGGAGAATTACTTGAACCTGGGAGGTGGAGGCTGCAATGAGCCAAGATCGCACCACTGCACTCCAGCCTGGGTCACAGAGTGAGACTCCATCTCAAAAAACAAAACAAAACAAAACAAAACACTGCAATTATTTACATAGACATAAATAAACAGTATACTTGTACACATACTAACACATCTAACAATTTTTTAGTAAAGTTTCTCTCTATTTCAGTCATTGCATGATGACGTGAACTCAACATAAAATGTGGGGAGAGGGAGTTTCTTCTGAGAACAGTTCCTGTGATGTCTGGCAATAGGAGCGTTGATTGGAACATGTGGATATACCTTTTCCACCATGAAACATTTGAAAAACTCCAAAGTTTGGACTCAGGCAAGTGCAAGTCCAAAATGTGTGCTACAGTCCACTCTGGCTTTGGAGGTAGTTGTGTGCCCCACAGACCTCTAGGGAGTAAAACATACTGGATTTTCCTCCAGTGGACCACTTGGAGCTCCTGAGCCAGCTGAGAAGCCTGCTCATCCTCAGCAGAGGCAAAGCCAGCTTGGGAGGCCTCAGGATTGTCATTTCTCCTGTTCACAGCATGGCTCTGGGCAGCGCCACTCAGTGCCATCAAGGAACCATGCACCTGAAGTTTGGAACCCAGCTGAGTACGCAATATAGAGGAGGAGAAGACCGCAGTGGGGTTTTGTAAGGTGCTCCCAGCACAGCGCGCATCCGTTCCTTAACTCTGTAAAGCAAATGTGGAAACCACTCACAGTTTTCTAGCTTCCTTACCCTTTATTCAACTCCCCTAAGTGCTGAGGCCTAATTGCTGACCCCTCTGGCCTCTGGCCTGATTTCCAGTGGATATCTGGCCAGTGGTGGCTAGGCCCAGCATTTCCTCCTTCACGATAGCCAAATCATCCAGGGCAATCTCTTGGCAGCAAAGGAGGCTAGAGAAGTTGCTTTTTCAGCAGGTCAAATCAAAAGCATACGGGGAGAGGAAGTTCAGGGCTAAGAGGCTTGCTGATTCTCCACGACTTATTTTCCTCTGGGAGGCTGGATCCCATCCAGAACTGCACACCTCCCAGAAACTATGCTTTCTGACTTTGTGTCTCTGTAAATGACTCTTTCCTGATTGAATTGATAACCAACTTACGAGTCTAAAATCACAGTATGAAATAAACTGAAAAAATCTACAGACGATATGAAATTTAATTCAATAAACATTTGCATATCTTTTTATATCAGGCATTATATTAGAAGTTGGGGTATAAAGACAAGTGGAATAAAAATCCAAGAGTTCAAGAAACTCATGCTGCAGAATCATAAACATTCACATGGCAATCAATGAGACAGAGGCATGGCTAAGATGCTTGGGAACAAAGAGGAGGTCATGTAAGGCTTTAGGCTTCTGACACAAGAAAGGTGACCTTGGCTGGGTCTTGAAGGGTTAAGCAGAACCTCAGCAGATACTAAAAGGGAAAATAATGTACATAGAAAAATGAACAGATACAGGTAGTGGGCAAGAAAACCCGTTATTGTGTTTAGAAGACAACAGGAAACACCATGGGGTTATGCATTTGAGCAGGTAATGAATGACCTGAAATAGGTTGGTAAGTAAGGCTTGGACTCAGCTGCAAAGGGCAGTCAATAGCTGGATGTCTGAGATTAATGGAAGAATGCCATTGCTAGATTTCCAGCAGGGGCTGCAGTAACAGCTTATGTTTCAAAAAGTTCACTTAGATGGCAGCACAAAAGAGAAATGCAGGCAGACAGGAGATAGATAAGCATACCAAACGAAGGAGACTGGGTGCTCAAATACACACCGAACCCCTTTGGGCAGTATGCTTAAGGGAGAACAGGATTGAAACCAGATTTTTTTTTTTAAGATGGAGGAGATCTGACTATGCTGTAGGCTGAAGGTCAGTTGCCATTGGAGATGGAGAGATTGATAGTACAGGAGAGAAGTGGAGATAATGGATGAAGGCCTTTACTCATGCTAGCCTAGCATGCTGAGTTTCTTTTAACTGACTACATGCAGTGCATTAGCATCGGTCACTTTGTAAAAGAACACATGAAATACTCAATACCATTGCATAGTAATACAAAAATATAATGAAAAGATAGCAGAAGTCATTACAGAAATACCTTAATCTCAGGGTACATGAAATGACATGAACTAAGATAGTCTACCAAGAAAGGGCAACATGATGAATGAGACAACGTTGTACTACAGGATAGTCAAGTTAGCAGTAAACCTAAGTGATGTCATGGGAAGAGAGAGGGAAACTGGGGAGAAAGAGAGATAATGGAAATCAGACAGCACGAAGAAGAAAACAACAGTCAGAGGAGAAGAGAAACGGGCAGAAGAGTCCATGAATTTGTACAAAGGAGAAAAATGACATAGGAAGTTTTAACCAGCCCTTAAATCCTGCTGTCTCCTACTTCTCACCACTCTCACCTAAGGCAAAGGCGGTAAAAGAGCTGCCAGCTGTGGCTTGTAGCATAGGAGGCTGGGGATCTTTGGAGATGGTTTTGCAGCATCTCTGGGTCTTTTTTATCAGCCCACAGTAAATGGACTGCCCGTATTTTCAGCCTGGCTGACTACTACCCAGTTATAAAGAGAGCTGTCTGCAGGAGGAACTGGCCCTGAGATCCTTGGACACACGATGGTTTTCCCTTCACCTTCAATCACCTGTAGCCTCCTAAACAATGAATAAAGAAAGTGCAATACCTCCTGGCTCAAGGAGTGTTCACCTTTCCCAAAGTGTTAGATGAGGACCGTGGTAGGCAAAGCTGTACTTATACTAATGAGACTCCCCCATAAGATGTGTTCAGAGCCCAGCTCAGTGCTTCTCAAATTTTCATGTCTACATGTATCACCTGGGAATCTTGCTAAACTGCAAGTTCTGATTCAGCAAGTGTAGAGAGAGGGCCAAGATGATCAATTTCTAACAGGGTCCCAGGTGATACAAATGCTGATGGTCTTTGAACCACACCTTGAGTAGCAAGGCATTAGGAAATGCTCTATTATGAACTGAGAAGGGTGTTAGGTTAAAAAAAAAAAAAAAAAGGAAAGAGTTTTTTTGCTGTCTTTGTAGAGAATCCACATGGAAATATGGCAGGATGTCATTTCTGCCTTACCGCTAGCCGGATGCTGCCACGGAGCTGTCCTTGGCTCTGGGTTCAGTTTCCCAATGAACTTGGCCTAAGTTTTCCTGACCGCAATCAAATGAGTCTTGGCTTAAGGAAATCTGTAAGTACAATTTCCTCTTCTGTCTTAATGGCACAGAAAAGGCAGGAGGGTGCTCCTGGGATTCACCCACGCAGCAGAGCAGAATAGATGAGCCCACAGAGAAATAAGATTTCCAAATGACTTTTGCTTATGACCTGATTTACATCTCCACAAAGAGTGAGAGAAATGAGTTACTTTCCCAGTCCAGGCCCTACTTACTTGCTGAATAAACTCTGTTTAGGGAAAAAAACCTGAACAACCCAAAACTTGAGGCTTTGTGCAAGGTTCACTTGACTAGTGAAACAGATGAAGGAAAAAGTTTTCTAGAATGTTTATATTTAGGTTCTGCCTAAGGGGAGCTCTTTTTATCACCTGAATATGTCACTGTAATTTGATAAACAGCAGGAGAGAAGAGGCTGGCATTGAAAAATGTTTAAAACACTGCACGATGTTTCAGTTAGCTGTGGCACAATGGATTCTCATAAAAAGGAAGTTTTATTTTCAGTGCTGTCGCCCAGCTTTGCTCAGTTCAACAAACACGCATTTGAGTGTCTGTTACGTAGCAGGCACTGTGCTGGGTGCTGAGCACACAGTAGTAAAAAGTGGTTGCTGTCCTTGGGGAGCACCCCGTACTATGTGGGAGATGGACAAGTGGAGAGATAATGTCTATGCTGTATTGTCTATGCAATAATGGAAGTAAGTGCCTGAAGTCTGAAGCACAGATGGGATCTTCTCACCCACCCTGCAGGTGGGGAGCATGACACAAGGAGGGTCTCTGAATAGATAACATCTGAGCTGAATCTACAAGCTCGAATAGGAATTAGGATGGTAAAAAAATTTTAGGAAGGTGCTGGTCATTAATGCTAACCATTAAGTATTTCTGATTTTTCCCTCTTTCATGTACATAGAATAGCCTGTCCCTGTCCTCTTACATGTAAGTATAGCCACATGACATGCTTGAGCCAGTGACAGGTGGGTGAAAGCGATATATGTCATTTCTAGGCAGAAGCTTTAAACACGTATATGTGATTTACCATATTCCCTTCCCACTGCTACAGAAATTGTAGAAGATTGTGTTAAAATAAACACTCCATCAGTCTGGGTCCTTGAGTGACTACCATGAGCAGAAAGAAACCTTTGTTGTTTAAAGCCATAAAATTCCAGTGTTGATACTGCACTGTATGCTAGTCTGTCCTGACTCATACAGAAGAGCAGGAAATTCTATTTGCAAAATCTCAGATGTGTAAAACCTTTGATTTGGAAAGTGCATGGTTAATAACACTAGAATATGTTATGCAGAGTGGGATAGACGGGGATTGGGATGATGTTTAACTTCTCTGGGTCTCAAGATAATAGAGGCTTAATTAGGTGATTGAATAAAGGGCTAGCCAAATGAACTCGTTTCCTTTCTAACTACGGACTTTGGTTTTACAAAATTGAACGCAGTTTATGATCTTTTCCTCCAGGAACTTGTCATGCTGGACTCCTGTTGATTTCAATAGGGATGGCACCATGTTTGAGAGGCCAAAGAAGAGGCCCAGAGCCAGCAAATGAGGCACGGGTTTTTTTTGAGGGGACTCACATACAGGGCACTCCCGTGGCAGCAGGCTGGACAGGAGAACCCCTACCATTTGTAAAAATCATGCGGTTCATACAACATTTTTGCTTAACATCTTTCCCTAGCACCTTCCACCTAGCAACCTTCATTTAACCCAAAACAAAGGGCCTTGATTCCCTGTATGGCCTGCATTCCATGGCTTGGGCCAGGGGTTTAGATGTTCCTCAGAGATGAGGAATGAATCTGCAGGTTGGTCACTCCCAGATTCCCCCGCTCGAAACTCCAAACGCACATTCTGTTTAGACCATAGGGTCATTCTCAGGGTATCTTAAGTCCTTGCTGTCAGGAACATCTGCCAAATTTCTAGACATGACTGGACTTTCGTTTACCTCTAGGAAGCCATAGCGTTTTTTAAAACCCATATTATAGTAGTAAGTATTTTACAAAGTGTTTATTTTTGTTATCTTCACTAGATGAAGTTTTTTGATCACAGAAAATATTCCTATTGTATTCCCAAGACCATGCACAATGCCTAGGGGTGTAATAAGTGTCTATTAGACCTAAGCCACTCTTGTGGCGAGGTGTCTCCCTGTTAGCCCGTTTGGCTCCACTGCCTGAGGACAACCAGTCACAGAGCGTCCAGCTCCTATTGTCACTTCCAGACTCTGATGAAGTACACACTGCAGAGTTTCCCAGACACCTGCTGAAAAGACGAAGAAAAACAACTCAGAAACGAGTCTTTGTAGCAATGTTTTAAGAGTAGCAGATGGGAAGGAGCCATTAGATAAATTCTCCTTTCCTCCCTACAATAGGTTGTTCCAAGGAAAAGCATGTATGGAGGTTTCCTGCATGATTGGGCAGGTGAAGCTGCTGAGTAATTGGCTAAATCTCTTCATGACTCATTGTGAACTATTGTCCAGGTGGTAACACATTACCTTCTATTGCTTCCCATTCTTGTGTTTCAACTCTGTATTCCATTATTTTCACTGCCCTGGACTCCAAATAATATATTCGCACATAATCTTTGGTACAGACTTTGTTTTCTAAGAAACTTAGGCTAAAACAGTTTGTTTCAGAAATGGTTATGGAAAGCAGGCCCTCAGTAAGATTTGGAGTTTGACTGCCCACAGATCAGAAATTAATAAGGACTGCAATGCTGGTAGTAAATGGATTGTTAATAACCCCTGGTATGCAATGATGTTGCAAGTACTTAGGCATTCACTTGCAGCTGGTTGAGGTGAGCTGCATGTGAAAAGCAAGGCATTGAGAGATCTAGTAATTGTGGCATTTCGTCAGTATGAGGACAATGATAATTATATATATTTTGGAGTAATGTGACTGTACTGTACTCCTTGCAAAAAGAAAGTGTTTGTCCCAGGGCTTGTAATTGCACACTGTGAAAATCTCTCTTTAGTGTCTTTAAAAGAAACTCTTAGCTTCTTAAATTTCAAGGTAGACTGTGATGAAAATCAGGCCTAGGATCTAATCATAAAGCACAGTTCCTGCAAAGTATACTTATATAATGTGCACAGCCCTCTTGTGTGAAAATTAGGGCCTTGATTGAAACATAGAATGAGGATATCTGCATGGGTGAACCTGAGAATTTTAAACTCCCAAGTTCTTCTGCCCTTTCTCTGTAAGCCCAACAGCCCACTTGCCTGGATACCATTCAATGACGCTTATTCTTGTCGGTATCTTCCCTATCACCTCTCATGGTTTCTAGGCCAATAAACAGAGTCAGGAGTCAGCACAGCCCAAGCGAAAAAGTACAAGCTCTGCTTTTGGAAAATAATAGTTTACATACTAAGAGAATTATTTGATCTGGCTGATATATACGGACAGGCTCCAGAAGAACACATGATATGAAAATGGATCCTGAGAATGTTGGGCTGAGAGAGAGACGGAGGGAATAGAATATACATTGGACAGAGAAGAATGTATTGATATGGGGAATGCACCATGATTTGAGCTTCAGTGCTTTGGCAAGGATATCTGGAGCTTGTTCAATATTCTGTAGAAAAGGATATGGAATATTGAACATGATGATGGCTTCTATAAAAATGAAGTTAAAGATGTCCAGATTTCCCTGGTGTCGTGTTAAGGAACATATCAGAATACTTAGGGAAGGGGAGTATCATTAACTTAACCAAGCAATGTCACAACCCAACTTTTAGGCCAGATGTAGTATATTCAGTAGAGAATTTCAACATAGCCTTTGGTCCATAATCTACTGCTATGGATTTAGTTAATGCTTTCTTCTGGATACGCAACAATAGGGAGAATTAAAAGTAGCATGTCATTACATGAAAAGGATATCAGTATACGTTTACTGTATTGCTGTAAGGCTATAATGTAGTCCAGAGACCTTGATCATCTTGACATTCTACAGAACATTACATTGGTCCACTATACTGATAATATCATGTTAAGTGGACTGGATGAACTAGAAGTGGAGCATACACTAGCTGCCCTAGTAAGAAATATGCATGCCCAAATTTGGGAGACGGGAAAAAAAGGAGATTTAAGAGTCTGCCCCATCAGTGAAGTTTTCAGGTGTCTAGTAGTTAAGGACGTGCCAGGGCATTCATTCTGATGTAAAAGACAAGTTATTGTACCTCTCACTTTCTATCATTTGTGATGAGGCACAACACTTGTATCTCATTCCGGATTTTGGAGGAAGCATATGGTATACTTGGGAATCTTTCTGCAACCCATTCATGGGTTGACTCAGAAGACTTCAAACAAGGCCCAGGGCAAAAATAGGGTTTTGCAGCAGCTCTAGACTCAAAAGCTGCAGTTTCAGTGGTGGCTAATTGTTTGGATAGATAGAGATAACGTATGGAGTTTCTGCAAAGCCATTAAAAATGAGCTGTGGGCAGATCCATAGAGTTCTGGAGAATGCCGTGCTTTCTTCAGCAGAGAATTACGATGTTTGCAAAACAGCTCCTGGCATTTAAATGTTTCCTACTAGAGACTGCACACCTCATCATGGAGCACCAAGCGCCTCTATGAATGGAGGTGCTGTTTATGGTCTGGATATCACCAGGTCCACTGAACCAAGTAGTAGAGCAGGCACAACAGCAAATCACTGTATAATGAAAGGGGTTTACTGGGGACAAGATTCCAGTACCTCTGAAAGAATGAGTAAATTACAAAATCAGATGGCCCAGATCCCTGTATTAAGTACTTAAGTTACATTGATGCCTCTCCCTCACTCATCATACCTTTGACCAATGAGATTTTTTCCACAATTGAGTAATGAAGGTCTAAAGGGTTCTGGTCCAATTCACTAATGAGTCTGATCAATATGTTGGTGCTAGTTGTAAATAGGCAGCTGCTACATTACAGCGCCACACAGGTTTGACCTGAATTGATGGTGAAGGAAAGGGGTAAAGGGAAACCCTCTAGTGGGCAGAGCTGTGTGCAGTAGACTTACCATCATTTCACACGGAGGAAGAGGCAGCTTGAGGGATAGATATACACTGACTCAAGAGCAGTGGTGAATGGGTGCTTGAGGAGGAGACTAACAAGACCAGAAAATCATTGACTAGGAGGTCTGGGAAAAAGGTATGTGGATGGGTCTGTGAGAATGGGCACAAATTGTACAGATATTTGGATTTTGTATTAATGCCTACCAAAAAAAAATCAACTGCAGAAAAATCTACCAACAGCCAGGTAGTCAGAATGTTTTATCCTATGGGTACCCATAAGCTTTTTTTTTTTTTTTTTTTTTTTTTTTTTTTGTCTTTTCTAGGGATTCTGCAATGGACTAACAGAGTGGCCATGGTAGCAGGAATGGAAGCTTTGTATGGACCCAATGGGCTCCCTTCTTCAAGGATTGCGTAGCTAGTGCTACCAATAAAGGCCAATCAACCACCAGCAGTGATCAACACAGAGCCCGCAATATGACACCGTCCTTGGAAAGACCACCAAGATACTTTGTGGCATATTCATTATTTTAGATCTTTTCCACTCTGGAGAGGGTAATGATTTACCTTTGAAGTGACTATTCCTGGTGTGGATTTATCCACAGTGCCTTCACCATCTGAGGGCTTATAGAATGTCTAGTCTATTGGCATCAGATCCTATACAACACTGCCTCAGACCAACATGCATAATTTATGGCAAAGGAGATGACAAATGGACTCAATCATAGGCTTCACTGATTTTATCATGTACACCATCATCCTGAAGTTTCTAGATCTCCCCACTACTTCTTAATTTGGATGAAGAATTACCCTATAGGACAGGGGTCAGCAAACTGTGACCTGTGCCTTGAATCCAGTCTGCTGCTTGTTTTGGTAGATAAAGTTTGATTGGAACACAATCATGCCCATTTATTTATGTATTGTATATATTTGCTTTCACAGTATGATGTCAGAATTCAGAAGCTATGAAAGAAACTGCATGGACTGCAAATTTACTAAAAGCGATTCTCCTGCCTCAGCCTCCAGAGTAGCTGGGATTACAAGAGTGCACCATCACACCAGCTAATTTTTGTATTTTTAGTAGAGATGGGGATTCACCATGTTGGCCAGTCTGGTCTCAAACTCTTGACCTCAGGTGATCCACCCACGTCGGCCTCTCAAAGTGCTGTGATTACAGGTGTGAGCCACCCTGCATGGCCAGCATCTGTCTTTTACTTGAGCATAGGTCAGGTTTTTCAGGTTTTAGTATGTCTAGTAATTTGGATTTTGCCTGGACATTTTGTGTATTATACTGTGAAGCTCTGGGTCTTATTAAAATCCTCTGGAGAAAATAGATTTTCTGTTTTTGTTCGTTTGTTGTTTTTTAAGCAGATAATAAACCCGTCTTGTCTTCTGTGAACAGTGGTTCCAATGTCCGTTACATATTCAAAGTCTATTTGGATCTGCTTCTCACATATGTTACAGGAAGGGTTAATCTTGGATGTGGGCAGTGGCTTATATGGTAGTTCACTTCTCAAAGCTTGTGCTTCTTTGGGTGTGCACATGCAGTTTGGGGTGAACCTGGGACTTGTATCAATTCATATGTGGAATTGGGGGATCTCTTTCTCCCATTCTCCCTTTTGCAATATTGTTTCCACTCTTTGGCTCCATGGGGTATATTTTTCCAATTCACTGGCTGGAAAGACAAGGTTTCTCTTGAAGTTGTGGCCACTATTACTACTGCTCTCATGGAGAAATGAAGAGAACAAAAAGAAAAATAACAGGAATTTATCTTACATTCTTTGCACCACAGGGACCCATTTTCCTAATTCTTCTATTCAGAGAGATGGATGGATACTTACAGTATCAGGTTATATCTATATCCCTTCACTCCTACCCCAGATTCCTTTTGCATATTTTTCTGACCAGATCAACTAGAGGCTCATTTGTTTTTTGGAAGAGAGATTACACAGGTCATGGAGGAGGACACAGAAAGTCTACAGGATGGGAAATGAACTGGGGCAGATTAGTCTTGTTCTGTGGAGTTCAACCTGGAAATTCCTCCCAGTTGCCCCTGGTATTTCCAAAATGATTAGTGTCTGAATGAAAAATTAGTCAGGGCATGAAACAGACGTGGATAACAAAATTTTTATTTGACACAACCTTTTCAGAATAACTAACAGACTACTAAGAAGAGAGGAGATCTCAGAAGGATAGCTGAGGTGAACCTGGGGTATGAAATGCAATGAAATTGTATAAATAAAGGCAGTTCCCCACCCTAAAAATGCTGCATAGCTGAGTGATCATTTACAAAGGCCTGAAAAGTAGATTCCCTCCCTCAACCAGAAGCATGTTCTTCTAAGGGCTTGAAATCTGAAAGCATGGCCTGTTTTTCAGTTCTCTGCTCTCAGGAGGCCACTGCAAAGGGTTGAGTTCTCCTGTGGCCATTGCTGACACTGAGCTACAGTCATGGGCATGCCTAGCCTTGGCCTTCTGTCTCACTCACACCTACAGTGAAGTGCAAGCAGAACTCGACATTGGGTTGAAGAGGGCCAAGGGCACGTGCCTTGCAGCAAGCAGACCCAAAATGTGGTTGTTTACTGTTCAGAGAGACTTGAGCTAGGCCCTCTCTTTCTAAGCCCTTATCAGTATTGCCTATAAAGCTGGAATAATAACAGCCAGATTGAAGGGCTGTGGGAAAAAACAAGATAGTGCATAAAACTAAAACTTCCTCATCTCTAACAGATCTCCCCCTCTAGGCTTCAAATAAGACTTGAATTAGACATTATATTATTCAAAAGTGAGATTTATATCTCCAAATGTTAATTAAACTTTGCCTATAAAATATAGCAAACACGTTTAGATCTCCCTTATTGAACAGATAAGAATGATTAATAATCAACATGCATTATTTATGTAAAATGTAACTGGGTGTTTCAAAAATTGTGAAGTTCACTATCTAAAGTGGGTTAGCATTCCCTGTCTCTACTTTATGATATAAATTGTTGGCATACTCATATCTTTCTTCATAGGAAAATTCTAAATTGAAAGGACTGGAATAAATTACATCTTATTTTCTTATTCTAAGTATTGGTTTACTTTGTGTTATTCAGTTTCTAAAGTAAAGTCATTACTTTTATACAGTTTTTCTTGTGCCATGCATAGAGACCAACATCATGTTTTGCACTTAGCAGGCACCTAATAACTATTGATCAAATTAATTAATGATCAATGACACACTCTGAGATATGATTTTTCCTTAGATTGAAGTAAGAACATCCAGTCAATGCAAACATTAACATCAAGAAGGGAGAAAAAAGGAGAAGCTAAAAAGCATTGGTTAATTAATTAATTTGCATATCTCTTGAATTTTGGTCACTTAGAAATTAAAAATTACTGAGCATAATTGTTAATGTGCAACAGAATTTGATCATTGACATTCCTCAGCTGCATTTATAATTCTACTGTCTTCTAGCTGAGCAGCTCAGGACTAAATCTGTGGTTTACAATTATTAAAGAAATGTAGTATAAGGAGAGTAAATGGCCTTTGAGACAACAAGTCATTTATCACTATTTACATCTTTTAGGTGTACTTGCCTTTATGATGGCACACTGTCAGGAAAGATGATTCTGAAACTTTGTTGAGAAGACAGGGAACATTTGCCAGCAATGAGGGCTATTATTAGGTAGGTGATACGGGAATTGGAAGAAGAGACAGAGAAGGACATGCATATTCATTGAAGGCCTGCTCTGCTTCAGTAGCTTTAGGTGCCTTATTTCATGTACTGCTCTCCATAGCAGTACTGTGAGGGAATAATAACTGATGTTTATTGAGGGCTTCCTCCAGGCCCACCATTGTATCTTCTGCCTGAGCACCTAGGCTTTCTGACACATTGTCTGAAATCTAAGTAGAAGCTTCCAACCCCCCCTTTACTCTTGCATGCCATGTGCCTGCAGGCTTAACACACATAGAAGCCACCAAGCCTTATGGCTTGTGACCTCCAGCGAAGTGTCCTGAGTTGCACCTGAGCCCCTCTGAGCTGAAGCTATACTTGGAGCAGCCAGAATGCAAGGAGCAGCATCCTCAGGCTAAGCAAGACAGCAGTGCCCTGGGCCTGGCCCCTAAAACCATACTTTTCTCTTAAGCTTCTGGCTCTATGATGGAAGGGACTGTCCAGAAGACTACTAAAATGTCTTGGGGCATTTTCCCCATTGTCTTAGATATTAGCACTTGACTCCATTTTAGTCATGCTAATCTCTCTAGCAAGTGGTTTCTCCCCGGCCTGCTTGGATTCCTCTCCTGAAAGGGACTTTTCTTTCTCTGGCACTTGGGTACTTTTTAAATGTAAGTTCCATCTTTAAGTCATTTATATGCTGTCACATCTCATCCAAGGCTTTTAGAAGCAGCCAGGCCACATCTTGAACACTTTGCTGCTTAGAAATTTCTTGCACCCAATACCCTAAGTCATCAGTCTGAAGTTCAAACTTCCACAGATCCCTAGGACATGGACAGAATGCAGCTAAGTTTTTTGCTAGGGTATAACATGGGTGACCTTTACTCCAGTTTCCAATAAGTTCCTTATTTCCATCTGAGACCTCCATCTAGCCTTCACTGTCCCTATCTCTATCAGTATTTTGGTCACAACCATTTAACCAGTCTCTAAGAAGTTCCAGACTTTCCCATACCTTTCTATCTTTTTCTGAAACCTCCAAACTCCTCCAACCTCTGCCCATTCCCTTATTCCAAAGCCACTTTCACATCTTCAGGTATCTTTATGGCAACACCACACTCCTTGGTATTAATACAATTTTTGCTGTTAGTCCATTTCTGCATTGCTATAAAGGAATACTTGAGGCTGGGTAATTTATAAAGACTAGAGGTTTAATTTGCTTATGGTTCTGCAGAGTATATAGGAGGCATAGTGCTGGCATCTGCTCAGCTTCTGGTAAGGCTGTAACCAGTACCCCCATCTTTCCCAAAGATAGTTTAATTATTTTTTCTCTCTCTTTTCTCTTTCCTCCTATCCCCCACTTCCTACTGAGATAACATGGTTTGGATCTGTGTCCTCACTCAAATCTCATGCCAAATTATAATCCCTAATATTGGAAGTGGGGCCTGGTAGGTAGTGATTGGATTATGGGGATGGATTCTCCATGAATAATTTATTGTAGAACCATTCCCTTGGTGCTGTCCTCATGATAAAATTCTCACAAGACCTGGTTGTTTAAAAGTGTGTAGAACTTCCCTCCCCACTCTTGCTCCTTCTCCTGCCATATGAGACACCTTGCTTTCCCTTTGTCTTCTGCCATGATTGGAAGCTTCCTAAGGCGTCCCTAGAAGCACAAGCCACTATGCTTCTTATACAGCCTACAGAACAGTGAGGCAATCAAATCTCTTTTCTTTATAAATTTCCCAGTCTCAGATATTTTTTTATAGCAGTGCAAGAATGGGTAAATACAGTAAATTGGTACCAAGGAATGGGGCATTGCTATGAAGATACCTGAAAATGTGGAAGCAGCTTTGGAACTGGGTAACAGGCAAAGGTTGGAAGAGTGTGAAAGGCTCAGAAGACAGAAAGATGAAGGAAAATTTGGAATTTCTTAGAGACTGCTTGAGTGGTTATGACCAAAATGCTGGTAGTTCTATGGACAGTGAAGGCCAGGCTGATGAGGTCTCAGATGGAGATGAGGAACTTATTGGAAACTGGAGCAAAGGTGACATGTGTTATGCCTTAGCAAAGAACTTGGCTGCATTGTGCCTCTGCCCTAAAAATCTGTGGAACTTTGAACTTGAAAATAATGATTTAGAGTGTCTGGTTGAAGAAATTTATAAGCAGCAAAGCATTCAAGAAGTGACCTGGCTGATTCTAACAACCAATGCTCATCTCTGTGAGCAAATAAATGACCTAAAGTTGGAACTTATATTTAAAAGAGAAGCAGGGCATAAAAGTTGGAAAAATTTGCAGCCTGGCCATGTGGTAGAAAGAAAAGTCCATTTTCAGGGGGAGAAATTCAAGCAGGCCGCAGAAATATGTATAATTAAAAAGGAGCCAAATGCTAATAGCCAAGATAATGAAAAGGGCTTGAAGACATTTAAGACCTTAAGACCTTCATGGCAGCCCCTCTCATCATAGGCCCAGAGCTCTAAGAGGACACAATGCTTTCTTGGGCCAGGCTCAGGGCCCCACTGCTCTGTGCATCCTCAGGGCACTGCTCCCTGAATCCTAGTTTTTCCAGCTGTGGCTCAAAGAGGCCTAGGTACAGTTTGGAGAACAGGCTAATACATTAGCTCTTTAGAAATGCAATCATAACCTTTTACCTCTTCTTTAACACACACCCTACAGGAGAAGCTCATTATGCTTAGAAGCTCCAGGGCAGAACTTTCTCCCACCAGGAAATTGCCTCAAGAAACAGTCAATTTACAACCCAAAGTATGCCTGCTATAAAACTGTCTTCCACCTGGAGAGTTTTGGCCACTTTTTCAACCCAGTTCTGCCCACAAAGATGCCAGCAGTGGCTAGCTCAATCACCCAGTGGGATACAGCATCAAAATGAGTTCATGATCCCCCACCTGCATTTCCCCCCTCTGAGTGCCATTCATGCCACTTTGCCTTTTGAAATACCTACTTTCTGCTCCAAAAGCCTGTAATTTTTCCCCTAAGCTAGCTTTGGAACAAAAAGGCACTTTCTTCATACTAGAGTTTTCTTTTGTTAATTGGGCGAGAACTCACTCATTACCATGAGGAGGGCATCAAACAATTCATAAAGGATCAGCCCCCATGACTGAAACACTTCCCACCAGGCCCTATCTCTAACACTGGAAACTACATTTCAACATGAGATTTGGAGGGGACAAAGATCCAAGCCACATCACTATTTTATTAATTTCTAAAATTAAAATTTATAATTTACTTTATTACTTTCTTATTAGTGGGCACTCAAGTTGTTTTCATTTCTTTGCTCTTATAGAGAATGCTAAAATAACCCCTCACGTGTATCATGTGTCTTTAAATCTAAGCACTAGTATATCTGTCGAATGTATTGTTGGGTCAAAGAGTAAAGGCAGGCACTTATAATTCTAGTAGATACTGCCACGTTGACCTCCATGGATTGTGTGAATTTGTCCTCTCACTAGCAGAGTTTAAGGGTGACTGTCTTCACATAGCCTCACTGACAGTTTTTATTAAACTTTTGGATCTTTGCCAATCTGATAGATGAAAAATTGATGTCAGGTATTTTGAGTTATATGTCTTATAATTAATGAGGTCGAGCATCTTTTTATATGTTTGAGAAATGTTTATACTAAATATTTCCTTTCTAGTGCATTATCTATTTGTACTCCATTCATTTTCTACTTGTGCTTTTTCATATATTAGGGAGTTAGCGTTTTGTGATTTGAGTTGCAAAAAGCTTTTCTTAGTTTGTCTTTTAGCTTTTGACCTTAAGCACTGCATATTTCCCATGGAGAAATTTTTCTACTTTTTTTTTAAGAGTCAAATTTACTAGTCGTTTCCTTGATCACTTCCAAATTTGAGTCCTAATTAGAGAGACTGTCACAACTCCAATGTTATGAGATAATTCTCCCATGTTTTCATCTAGAACTCTTCTATTGTCAGTTTTTTTTCATTTAAACCTTTGATCCTTTTGGAGACAATCCCACTGTTTGGATTGAAGCATACATCCAATTTGATATATATCTCTAGATAGATTTCCAATTTTGCCAGTACCATTTATTGAATCATTCCATGACTGACTTAAGATAACTTTTTAATCATATACTGTATTCAAATCTTTATATAAATATATGTCTATATATGTCTTTTTGGATTTTTTAGTCTATTCCTTCAGTCTATCTGTTCATATATTATTACCATACTCTTTTAATAATAGAGGATTTTAAATATGTTTTAATATCTACTATGGCTAATTCCCTGTGTCTCACCATTTTTTTTTCAGAGTATTCCTGGTTATTCTGATTTATGTTTCCATGTGACTTTAGAATGACACTATCTAGTTTTTGTTAAAAGAGGCTTTTGGGTATTTTCCTTGGGATTGCATTACAATTATAAATTAACATGAAAAATTCACATCTTTGTCATGGTGTGTGTTTGTATTTCCATTTTTAAAAAGTTGTTTTAGGCTTCAGAATTATTATAAACATTTTTTCTTATGGGTCCTACATATTTTTATTAATGTAATTCTTTTTTACATTTTATTTATTTATAAAATTATTTATGTAATTTTATTAACGTAATATAGTCTTGGTTGCTATATTGATGTGGTCTTTTCTTCATTATATCATCTATGTGGTTATTGCTTATATGTGCATATGTATGGGTGTGTATGAAAGCTAATGTTTTTATCTATTATTTCTATACCCCTAATACCTTTCTGAATTCTCTTACTGATTGTAATAGCTTTTCAGTTAGTTTTCTTGTTTTCCAAGTATGTAGTCATAGCCTCTGTAAATAATAGTATTTTTTCCTTTCTCTTTTCTAACTCTTTTCATAACTCTAAGAATTATGATTTCTTTCTCTTCCCCAATTTTGTTGGCTATGACTTCTAGTACATGTCAAGTTCTATTTCTGACTATAATGGGACTATTTTAGTGCTTCCCATTAAACATAATGCTAGTTTTGGGGTTATGACTGAATTACTTGATTTTGCTATAGATTTGATTTGTCTAACATTATTTCGTTGCAATTTAAAAAAATTAAGAATGAATATTGTATTTTGTCTGGTGACATCATTTAATACATTTTCCCCCATGCTTATATAATCTCAAACACAGGGGGTTTGTCATTGACTTATAGAAATTGTTTTGTGTTATATACACTTACGTTTATCTTATTGCTCATTATATAATACTTTGTGGAATTTTTTTTCCAAATTAGATTTAGCTCATTGTTTTAATGGCTGCATAATAGTCCCTGGTTTTGATATAGGCCATTTATTCAGCCATTCCTTTATGATAAGCATTCATTTTTTCATTTTTTCCCCTCTACTATAAACAAATCTGAAGTAATTATCCTTGTATTGTAGTTTTATGTGAGTGGCCCTTTTATTTCTAAGGACCATATTCCCAGGGATGGGAGTGCTGAACTGAAGGTTGTGTATAATTTTATATTAATAGCCACTTTGCTATACTGTTCAAAATCTCACAGCTAGAGCTGGACTCAATGAGCACTCTCTGACTCCAAAGCTCATTAAACCAAATTGCTGCCCAAATCAGAACCATAGATAAAGCAAATCATATAAAATCACTGTACTTATAGTGAGATTCCTGCTACACTTCACCTAGTGGACAGGGTATAAACATCAGATTATTCCCTAATAAGAATCTTCACCTCACGAGGATTTGTCTCTGTGAATCTTTGAAGTTAGATAGGCCTTGGTTTCTGCAATCTTGGACAAGCTATTTTGTCTTTCTGTGAATCCGTTCTCTCATCTGAGAAATGGGAATAAAAATAGTGCCAACTTTACACAGTTGTATCTAAGGTCTATTGCCTCTAAAGCCCAGGGCAAGGTATCTGGAACAAATTTTCTTAAAATATATAAAATAGCAATTCATTTGAAGTTACCAGGCTCAGGTAAAATTTTTGCTATGTGCTTTGAAGTTGTCCAGGGTCCAGGCTGACAGGACGTTGGGCATAGAAAGTTAGCTGTTGCAGGGCACCTGGACTCTTGGTCCTGAAGAGGCTTTTGCAACTGTGACCAGGGTGAGCATCCACAGGCTAAAGGGACCACACGGCACTCTCCTCAGGGCAGCCTCTGCCAATTCATGATTCACAATAGCCAGAAAGCCAGTGGGGAAGGTTGAGAAGAAGGGCTGAGTGGGTAAGGGAAAGGGGGAGGGGGTTTGGTAGTGAAGAAAAGAGGACAGGAGGGAAGGGGAGGGGAGAGGAGAGGAGAGGAGGGAAGGGGAGGGGAGGGAAGGGAAAGGGAGGGAAGGGGAGAGGAGAGAAGAGGACAGGAGAGGGAGGGGAGGGGCCAAAAGTATTGTGTTAGTTTCCTATTGCTCCTGTGACAAATCACCACAAACTTAGTGGCTTGAAACAGCACAAATTTATTATAGTACATTTCTGGAGGTCAGAAGTTTAAAATCAGGCTCTTTGGGCTAAAATAACATGTTGGCAGGGCTGGTTCCTTTTAGGGGCTCAAGAAGCGAATCTATTTTCTTGCCTTCCCTGCTTCTAGAGGCTGCCCACATTTCTTGGCTCACGGCCCCTCCCTCCATCTTCATAGTGCATCACTCCAACCTTTGGTTCTATTGTCACATTACATTTTCCTTCTGTGATTCTCTTTCCTCCCTCTTATGAAGACCCTTGTGATTTCATTGAATCTACTTGAATAATCCAGGATAACTCTAATCTCAAGGCCTGAGTCCTTAATCACATCTATGAAGTCCCTTTTGCCACTTAGGTAACACATTCACACGTTCAGGAGATCAGGACATGCGCATATTTTGAGGGGCACATTACTCTGTCTACCACAGACATGATGTGTATAACCTGTGGCACCAATGCATCCCCTTTCTGCTCTTGGGAGGTCATCTTAACACTGGAGGTACCTGCTTTGTTCATCTGCCTTCTTTCTGCTTCCCTAAGAACCTCCTTCTTGCTTAGTTGAGTCCTGCTCTCCTGCTCACAGAGAAAAGACAGGATCTATTTTATTGCACATGGGATGGGAAAAGTGTACATTCGACTTGGTAGTTTTTACTGTCATGCCCGTTTAGTAGAGGAAGAGCGTGCTTCATAAGCCGAAGGGCTGAAAACTGTGGTCAACAGAATTTACCACCTGCCATACTTCATGGCTGTCTTCTTGGCTGCATCTGATGATTCCTCACACACTGGGCTTCCTGTTTTG
Organism: Pan troglodytes; assembly: GCF_028858775.2. Taxonomy (NCBI): domain Eukaryota; kingdom Metazoa; phylum Chordata; class Mammalia; order Primates; family Hominidae; genus Pan; species Pan troglodytes. The sequence continues at coordinate 113,578,735 of NC_072409.2, read as the reverse complement.
TCTCACTCGATTGCCACCACCTTTCTCCTTGTGTGCTTGTTTCTTATCTCTATCGTGACGTGGCCTTTTCTCTGAGTGTGTATATCCCCGGTGTCTCTCTCTGTATGTCCTAATCTCTTCTTATAAGGACACCAGCCAGATTGGATTACAGCAAAAGGCCTCATCTTAACTTAATCACCCTGTTAAAGACCCTACCTCCAATATAGTCACATTCTAAGGTACGGGGAGTTAATGCTTCAACATATGAATTTCAGTGGACAGGCAGGTGTGCTGGTGGGGGGAGCACAAGTCAGCGCATAATAACCTTCATGGACCTTTTTCTTCCCCTGCTTAAAGTCAGGCCACACACAATGCACGCCAACCCTGGTGTCTTTAACCACCACCTGCCTCCGTCTCTCCTGGTTGCCCGGTGGAACCATGGACAGCCCAGCTGAGGTCAGCTGCAAAACACAAGGACCTAGTAAAATCAGATTAGGTAAACCCAGAGGGCTTATTCATCAGGCTAAGCCATTGCAGGTCTTGAATAATACAATTTGGCATTTGTTAGTATAACATTTTGGTTTCTACAAAGATAAGTCCCACCTTCTTAAAGTAAGTATAAACACTTCAAAACACAAGTAACAGCCTAAGAGCTAAAGGATACATAATGGCAGAAGGTCCCATGATTTCACCCCCCAAAGGGCAGATACATCAGGTGACAGTCCTGGAGAACTGGGACCCTGGCTTCCAGCCTCAGGCCTGCAGCCAACAATGTAGAAAGGGGAAGTCTCAGAACCTCTTTGCAGTTCAGGGTGTCCACCAGTAGAAGAGGAGTAACCACATTTTGCAGATAATATAAAGTAAAAGCTTGGGAAGTTCTTGGGATCTGAAGTAAATGTATAACCATAAGATTTTGTTTAAAAGCACGCTATTGTTGCCCAGATTTTATCCTGTGTTAGTCGTGTCTCAATCTACGCAGTGCCAAGTGCTCTTGCTATTGTAACGGAGAAAGCCTAGAAGGCAATCATTCTTGTTAGCCCCTAATGCTAGAAGTGGCCACATACAAGTCCTGGGTCATTTTTATTTTCAACTCCTTACAACAGAAACATTAAGGAGGTCAGAAAAAGGGAGAGAAAAATAAAACAAAGATTTTGAAATCATAAAAGAAAAGGGACTTGGGTTTTGATTGTGTTTCTAGAAAAATAAAAACAAGGCATAGATTCATTGATTCTCCCTCAAGTATTTCCTGTACTGCAATAAAGCAACCCCAAGTGTGACCCCCAGAAGCAGGTACGGTGAGCTGAGAAGCTCAGGGGCAAGGTAGGGAGGGCATCTGTCCCCATAACAATCTGCAGACTTTAAACACACAGGGAGAGCCTTGCAGTTACCCTGAGGCGGTGGGTTGGGTGGGGAGGGTAGAGTCAGTGCTCATGCCCTGTCCTTCACCTGAGGGAACGTGGCTTCTCTGTGGCTCTCCGTGTTTTGGAACTCGTTTGAGTTGTTGAAATCAGTTGGGTGCAAGTGAGTTTTGTTTTTGTTTTTCTGGGGAGAGGAAAGATTAGAGTGGGAAGAGGGAGAACAGGAGTGTCAGAGAAAGATTTTTCATGCCCAGCCCTCGGCACATGTTGAAAACATCTTATAGGCTGATTTTAATTAGAACTGTCTATCTGGAGGGAGAAACTGAATACAGTTTCCAAAAACCATAACCTTTTTTAAATGGCATTCTTTTCATGGGCCTTTTCCAAAAAAGTTTCTATGCATTTACTATCAGTCTAAAGACATTTCCTGTTTCCCCCCTTCTCAGTTTACATTTTGGCATTTTCATAGTTTCTTCATTCCTGTTTCCCATGGCCCTTTACTATGCAAAAAGGGTGTGTACCTGTGCAAATGTGCAAGAAATGAAGGAAAATTAATAAACTAGCAAGAGAATTGGAGGGCAAGTTATGAAAAAAGAGTGAAGAGCTAAATTTATATAACCTAGAAAAAGAGAAGGCTCTGGAGGAACATGATAAAGTTACACTTCACAGAAGCAATATAAATGAAGGGAGGGAATTATTCACAGTCTCAGAAGATGGCAGGACAGAAGGGCTGGCCCCAAGCCAAGGCGGGAAAACAGAATCATGAAGGATGATAAAGGCGAAGACCAGAGGGAGCGCCTGCTGTGGGGCCCGTGACCCCACCCTTCCAGTTCATTTCCGACGGACACGAGGGATCCAGCAGCATCAAGGTCAGCTGAGCAGTTCCACGTGGAGCTTTCCCACCCACAGCTCCTTCCTGGTCTGGTAGAATCTCCTGCACTGCTGTGGACAGTGGGGTGAAGGAAAAAGGATATGTTTTTCCCCAACATGGACAAACTTCCTCTGAAAGTAACTTTAAAGAACCAAACTTCCCTCCCTAAACACAGAAATAATTTCAAGCATAACACTCCAGTGACTTGTGTTCATTTTTTAATTCTATCTTGCTCTGTTTAATTTTTGATCAATTGGAGCTATTTTAATGCTTGTGGAGTCTTTCGTCTGGACTAAAAATGAGGACGATCCTTTTACTCTGGGCATAATAGCACAGACATTTGGTGATGGATTAACAGGGCTCCATGCCATCAATATCTACAGTGCATTGAGTGATGAATAGAAGGCCGGAGGTTGAGGTTTTACTGCTTACTCTGCCATTGTATTTGTTTAGAAGGCTATTAATATACAACAAATTTCCACAAAGGTAACAGCTTAAAACAATACACTTTTATTATCTCCCAGTTTCTACGGGTCAGGAATCTGGGTATGGCTGGGTGGGGTCATCTGCTTCAGAATTTCTCCACTGCTGCAATCGAGGTGTCGGCCCAGGATTTCTTAGAAGGCTGTTATAAAGACACACGCTGGGCCACAGGCATCTCATGGTTTGACTGGGGCAGAATTCACTTCCAACTCATTCAGTGGTTATTGGCAGGATTCAATTCCTCATTGGGTGTTGGACTGAGGACCTCAGTTCCTTGCTAACAGTTGGCCAAAGGCCACCCTCAGTTCCTTGCTTTGTGGGCCTAACATGAGAGCTTGGTTCACCAAAGTGAGCAAGCCAGGAGGGCAAAAGATTGAATGAGAGAGTGCCAGCAAGACAGAAGTTACAGCTCTTTCTTTCTTTCTTTCTTTCTTTCTTTCTTTCTTTCTTTCTTTCTTTCTTTCTTTCTTCCTTTCTTTCTTTCTTTCTTTCTTTCTTTTTTTTTTGAGACAGAATCTTGTTCCGTCACCAGGCTGGAATGCAGTGGCACAATCTCGGCTCACTGCAACCTCCGCTTCCCGGGTTCAAGCAATTCTTCTGCCTCAGCCTCCCGAGTAGCTGGGATGACAGGCACGTGCCACCATACCCGGCTAATTTTTGTATTTTTAGTAGAGACGGGGTTTCACTATATTGGTCAGGCTGGTCTCGAACTCCTGACCTCGTGATCTGCCTGCCTCAGCCTCCCAAAGTGCTGGGATTACAGGCTTGAGCCACCGTGCCTGGCCCAGAGGGTTTTTATAACCTGATCTTGGAAGTGGCTTTCCATTATTTTTGCTGTCTTCTATAAACATATAGAAGCAAGTCATTAGATCCAGACCCCATAGAAACAGCGGGAATTACAGAGAGAGTGGATAACAGGAGGTGGGGACAACTGGAAGCCATTTTAGAAGGCTGCCTACAGCATTAACCAGATAAGTGGCCTTGGGCCTTAGCTCTTTCACGTGTTTAATAAAATAATAAAAAGACAAGTTTAAAGGTGGTTTAACTGATCATCGTGCAAATTTGACTGCCTGCCAGAGTCTTGTAGGTCACAATAATTTGTAAAATGTATCACATGTGAGATAATAGGCAGGGTTATGGGGACTCCAATGAGCTATACCTGCTCTACTGGACCTATAGCATTCAAAGTCAAATCTCTTAAAAATACATGGGCCCATCAAAGGTAATCTCAGTCCAGGTTGGACCTGCAGATCACCAGTCTGACACCATTCAAGCTAACATGTTGTTACAGATGGATGACACATAGTAGGGACTCTAGATATTTTTGTTTCCTTCCATTCGGCCAAAGCAAAGGGCACAGGCCGTTCTGTAGGTCACCGTTCCTAACTCCCGTGAGGAATCAATGACATTAATGACTGTAAGAAGAATGTTTCTTTAAAACTCAGAAATGGTTCTTGCTAAAACAAGTGAACGCTGGTTACCAGAGGGAAGATAAGCTGGCTCCAGGTTCTCCTAGCCCTACTTATACCCTTCTCACCAAAATAAAAAGAATGGCATTCACTAAAGTAGATTATGTTGAGTCAAAGCAATACCTTTTGATAATAGAAATGATGGGCATATAATCACTTCTTCAACTAATATTTCTTGAGCTCCCACTGTGCCACCAAGATGAATAATATATGGTTCCTCAAGTTCTCCCAGTGTCTTGAGGACACATTGACAACATGCTCTGATGACTGCCAGAGAGAAGTGTACGCAGGTGGTAAGACCACAGGGGAAGGGACAACAGGGTCTATGTGGGATTAGTTATGGCTTTGCAAAAGATAGAGTGATGGGCCTCCCTCTCTCAGGGGCATGATCCATGACTCCCAGTTTTGTTTTTGACGGTCAAAATGTTTTACAATGGGATTATCTCACTAATCCTCCTAACCCGCTAGGACTGCAGGAAAAACACAAGTGCTATATTACTCTGCCTGATAGATAGCTGAATGGGAATCCTACAACATAAAGCAGGAGTTCCCCTAAAGACTACTCTAGTGCCTAACAAGATCTCAAGGTAGGGGTATAATCCAGTCTATGGCAACAACTGGATTACTCAGCTCTGCTGAGCCAGAGAGAGGACCTGATTTGAAATCATATTATTATTATTATTACTATTTTTGGAGATGGAGTCTTGCTCTGTCGCCCAGGCTGGAGTGCAGCGGCACAATCTCGGCTAACTGCCACCTCCATCTCCTGGGTTCAAGCGATTCTTCCTGGCTCAGCCTCCTGAGTCACTGGGACTACAGGCACCCACCACCATGCCCAGCTAAGTTTTGTATGAAATCATATTACTTATGGCATTTACACATTGATATTTTGGGATTAGCTATCTACATTATTATCATCGATGTGGCTAGTAAAACAAACAATTATAACAACCTTATACTTTGTCTTTGTATAGTGTTTTAAAAACTTCTCACTTGATGGCAGCATAGAAGTCTGAGTTTAGAAAGAAAATGCATCCTATTCTTTCATCAAGCCTTAAGTGGCCTGAATTCAAAGTTTTTAGAGAAATCAATGAAATGTTATTGAAGTGCCAAGTCCAGGTTAAAGACAGAGTTTTTATGTAGGATGTATAATTATTTAATATTAGGTCTAAGAGATTCACATTTTTTTCTTACAATATGCTATTACAAAAAGTAAGAAAGCAGTGATTTTTACCCTTTACCTTACCCAAACTGTCCATAATTCAGTTGTTTCTTTGCAAAGCTGTACTTTGCCATTAGATACCTGGATATTTCCAAAAAGAGCATTTGCGTATCAAAAATTAAGAGGAAACTGCTTCAGTTCCCCACCTTAGTTTATGTCTATCAATGCATCCAAAGTGCTGCTTTTTTATATGATCACAGAGAAGGAAAAAGTGCATTTATTCATCTGGGAGCTGTATAATCAGTCACTCTCTCCATCAGCCCCCAAAAGCAGTTCAAACAGCATCTATTTAAATTGAAGACCAATTAAATAATTATCAAAAGCATCAAGAAGACAGCAAGGCTAAGACTCAAAGGAGCACATGGAGTCTGGTAGAAAAACATAGTTGCTGTTGTGAATTTTTCCCTCACCATTTATTAGACCATGTGCTGCCAGTGACCTCCGCATATCAAACAGGGCCTTGGGCAGCTTCTTTTGAGTGTATGGACCTCCGTGAGCACAAAAATGTTTCCTAGTGTTTTGCAGATTTAGAAGGAGATGCATTTTTTGTTTGTTTGTTTGTTTCCAGCTAAGCTGCCAGGCCATTTGGCTTTGCAGAAATGAGCCCTTTGGTTCAGGATTGAGTGAAGCCTGCACTCTGGCCACTATGCATGAGGAGTTTTCTCCTTTGAACTCTGCCCAGCATACCCACTTGGCCAGCCCGATGTATCTGTAATCTTCAGAATGCTCAAGAAGAGTGCTAAATTCAGATCCTTGTTTTCCATGGACAATTTGCTTCTTCTCTGACTCCTTTTCATTGTTTCTGCCTCTTTCCAAGAGGCAAACCCAGGAGAATGTAAACCAGCACCTTCTGAAAATAAACCCAAACTGGCCACCTGGAAGCCATGCACCTGGCTGGTGATCTTCCTAAGGGCTGCCCCCGAGGGCTGGCCATTGTCTTGCTGCTGTCCCTGTACTCAGGCAGGAGTAAGACAATGTGCAGCCGTCCTGCTGCAAACAAGCCCTACGCATTCACCCTTGCTAGAGAAACAAATGTCAGCAAATGGCCTATTCACAGTGGGTTTGGAACTCATCATCTGTCTCTGAAAACCAGAAATCTCTGAGGTGGCCTAACACAAAAGGATGCCAATGACAAAGGGTTAACAGCAGATGCTGAATAATGGAGTGGGAACAAATTGCATTCATGGGCTTCTTGTTTTTTGTGTCTCCTTCAGATGGTGCCTCATTCTTCCCATGTCATTTTCAATTTCAACGATTCCCATTTTCATCACCAAGGGAGTCACTTGAGGGGCATCTGGATGGATTTCTGCTTGAGGTTTTCTGCCTTTGGATTGAAGTGGGCCTCTCTGCACTTCAGTTTTTTTTTCTTTCTTGCAAAACAGTGACATATGTCTGCAAAAGCTTTGTAACAGCCACTTCATCCTGCCCTGTGTGGCAGAGTTGGCTATATTTTCATGCTGGGCAGAAGTAATGCAGTTTGCAGAGCAATTTAAAATCTGGAATGAAGAAACTATAGGCTTGCCAGAGTTTTTGCTGACATTGAGCTTAAAGATAAAATACTGGATCTATAATTTTTATTAAAACCAGGTCATTCTTTGGTGTCAAAAATCATGAAGGAAACATGTATACAAATATACACCTACAATTCTCACCTTTCTACAGGTAAGGAGGAAACAAAGGCTACTAGCAAGAAGCTTCCTCTTCATCTGTGATGTAAGACTCAGATGAGTAGAACTTGAGCAGTTTTAAATGAAACAGTAGATATAACAACATTGAAGAAAGCCAAACAATCAATATACAAACAGGTGTTCTCCTTTCATGTGTAATGATAATACTGGTAATAACAAAAATAACATTTATTTAACGAAGATTGTGCCAAGGACTATTCTAAGGACTTTATAAGTATTATCTAATTTGATCCTCTTAATTACTATGAGGTAGGTGCTCCAATTATTCTATTCCTCATATGAGGAAATTAAGCAGGCACAAGGAACTTGAATAAATTGCTCAAGGACACAAGATAAGTATGGGGCAGCTGGGGATAGGATCCCAGGAAAACTTGCTCCAAACCCAGCTCACCACAAGAGGACTTCATCAGTTCTAAGTAGGAAAAGGTGCCAACTAACAGAAGACTGAAAATAGTAAGAGCCAGTACAATTACAGGTTTATTTTTCTGTCTAGTAATCAATGTCTGGAAGTAGCAAGTCCAGGGCTGATACGGCAAATCCTATCACAGGAATCAGATTCCCTCTTACCTTTCTGCACTGCTATCCTTGCTTAGTGCCTACCTTCAAACCTCAAGTTTACATCAAGGTACAAAGTACTTTTAGAACCTTGGCCATTGTATCCAATTCCAGGACCTAAGGAGGAGGGAGGAGAAGGGCAAACATGTACCTGAGCTTGGGTCTCTTTCTACTTTAAGGAGAGTTCCTGAAGCCCCACCCACTTCTACTTCCATCTCATTGGCTGGACCTTAGTTGTATGGTCACCCCTATCTACAAGAGAGATTAGGACACACAATTTTTAAGCAGAATACATTGTCACTCTGAATAAAATTAAATTTTCATTTTCAAAAAGAAGAGGAGAGTAGATATCGATAGGTAGTCTGCAGGGGATACCAAAGACCTCAGTTGGGCTTAACCCAAGATGTGGATACAGCAGTCATAGAGGAAGACAAGTGAACCTTAATCCTTACTGCCTACTTGACTACTTCACCCTCTTGTTATCATGGGAGCCAAGGAGCCTCCTGGGAATACTTCATACCAGCCTGAAACTGAACTTCAGACATACACCACCTGGCATGTCACATGGCCTGGGCAGAGTTAGGTAAACAGGTCCTCAAAAGTCTGTTAGAAAATGTCACGGTTGGGCCAGGCACGGTGGCTCGTGCCTGTAATCCTAGCACTTTGGGAGGCCAAGGCGGGTGGATCATCTGAGGTCAGGAGTTTGAGACCAGCCTGGCCAACACGGTGAAACCCCATCTCTACTAAAAATACAAAAAATTAGTTGGGCATCGTGGTGGTCACCTGTAATCCCAGCTACTCGGGAGGCCAAGGCAGAAGAATTGCTTGAAGCCAGGAGGTGGAGGTTGCAATGAGCTGAGATCACGCCATTGCACTTCAACCTGGGCAACAAGAGTGAAACTTTGTCTCAAGAAAAAAAAAAAAAAAAAAAAAAAAAAAAAAAAAAGTCAGGGTCCTTGAGAGAGAATTCACCATGGGGAAGAAAAAATTTGCACGTCTGAGTGTGAGGTAAGCATGACTCTGGGTAAATCTTGGCAGTTGGTACTAAGATCCACCCTGACTCACCTACCTGTATGTTAGTCCACACTTTGCATAGAAACTCAAGTGGCTACATTATTAAACTCAGTAGCATGTCTGGACATAAACAATCTTGCCGTGGCACTCCCCCTAACTGAGTGTCACAGAGGGAATAAGGCATTCTTATTATTGTGATTTCATCTGCTGAATTAGTGAGGTGACTTGAGGATTAAGCATATGACAGCCAGGCCTGGTGTGTTGGCTCATAGCAGTAATGCCAACACTTTTGGAGGCCAAGGAAAGAGGATCACTTGAGGCCAGGAGTTCAAGGTTGCAGTATAGCTTGGATGATACAGCAATACCCTGTCTCTTAAGAAAAAAAAATGGCAGTTAAGGATATCCACAGGATGTCTACCTCATTGCAGCTGACAAGAAAGGCAGCATGGTAAAGATAAAAGGGACAGAGGACAATGTTGAGTGATGTATGTAGGATAATCCTGGATACTCTTCCAAGTTACTGGTACAGGGTTCTTTTCATGGGGTTGGAAATTCTGTATGTCGTGGTCTGGATACTAGAGTTTGTAACGTTCAGATTTAACTGTAATATGATGTTATTTGTTCATAAACATATTGAGACCTGGGGTTATTTGGGTTACTTTAAGTTCACATAGGTTTCAGCTGAGTTCTATGGGTAGCTCAAACACCAATCCCTGAGCCCGGAAAACACAACTTGAAACTAACTTAACCTCCTCACTTTCCCTCTCCTAAATTCCCCTGCTCAGTTTCATTCAAATGCAAATGGAAAGCTCTGTATAAAAAATAAACAAGAAGAGAGAAAAGAAAGAAGAAAAGCACGACAAGAAGAATACAGTAAAACAAGAAAGAAGGGAGGGATATAGCGAAGGAGATGAAGAGAGAGAAGAAAGAAAAGGTGTGAGGAGAAGGAAAAGAAAGCCAGATTCTTAAACTCCTAATTATTATTAGTAGAATGAGTGGTGATGGTAATAATAATAAAAATAATAATGGTGACGTTCGTTTTTATTTTCAGGATGGGAAATTGCGTAACTTGTGAGAAGAAGGGCTGTTGACAACTGTTAGAATGTACACTCTCATTCTCACAGCTCAGTTAGTAATATTTGACTATTTATTAAGCAGTACAGTTTTCACAGTTTTCATTCTGAGAATATTCTATGTTAGAGTTGTGCCGATGCTGAGCATTGTGGCTGGAGAGTGCTAAATCAACAGAACAGCCCTGGCTCGTAGGTTCCACCTCCCTCCTCTGTGGAACACTAGCCTCCTCCTTGGAGCACTTTCCACAGAGGAGGGAGGTGGGACCTAAGAGCCAGGACTGTTCTCTTATCCACTATCTTATCCACTTGTTAGTGAGTAAGGAGAACAGTCCTTATCCACTATCCTTGCCTTGCTTAGCTGACAAGGATGATGTGAGGGTTAAATGAGAAGACAATGCTTAAAGTGCTTTAAAAACTCAAAAGTTTTGTAAAGATATAAGTTGTTGCCTTTAGCAAAGATTTTTAAGACCTAGTACAATCAAGCCAAACTCCCTAGAGTTGGAATTCACCTGATAATCAGTTTTGCTTAAGGATTTTGTAGGCATTGCTGAGCTCTACCAAAAGAAAGGGACAAAGCATGATTCCTACATTCTGAGAGAAATGTAGCATTTGGGGAGGCAGAAGGCGGCCTTATGGATTTCAAGCCTGACAAGTGGGTCCCAAAATAATATCCCCTGGCCATGTTAGGATCTATCATTTCAGAGGCTCAACCATATTGTATGGGACACCCCCAAAACATTCATACAGATATACATACACACACATACATGCATAGATGTGATTTTGAGAATGGAAAATTAAGTTATGTAAAACAAAACTTTAAGTAAAAGCAATTTAATTTTTTAAAAAATCTTTAAAATATCAAACAGGTCACATGATAAAAATGAACTACAGTCTAAGTGAAAATAGAACTTGGGAAATTAAGAAGAACCCGAACGAGTTTTATATACCATGTTCTCTGACACGTTGCAATTAATCTAGAAATCAATAGCAAAAAGAAAATTAGAAAATTCTTGTTAATATAGAAACTAGGAAATCTACTTCCAAATAATCTATAGGTCAGAGAACAAATTATAAAATGAAAATAGAAAACATTTTTAATTGAGCAATGAAAATGACTTTATTGCCTTTCTGTAAGGGGAGAAAAGTGGCAGCATTTGGAGATTTGTAATTGTAAATTCTTCTTTTAGAAAAAAATAAAGGCTGCAAGTTAATGAAATATAATTTATCTGAAGAAATCAGAATAAAAGCTAAATAAACTCAAAGAAAGAAATGAAGATAAGATTAGAAACACTTTAACAGTTACACACAAAATAAAAAGAATCCACAAAGTTAAAAGTTGGATTTTTGAAAAGATTAATAAAATTGAGAAATTTCAGGCAAGACTGATAAAAAAGAAACAAAGAACACAAATCGTGAGTATCAGAAATGAAAAAATAAATATTTAAAAGGTGTTGCAAACATTTAAAAATGTAATAAGTGGATACTTATTATGTAAATAAGTAAATAATTTATATAAGCAAATAACTTTATATAAACTGGAAACACTTAACAAAATGATCAAATTCCTTAAAAATGTCATTTATCATTATTGTCTTAAGGAGAAATAGAAAAGCTGAACAATTCTAGAACCATTAATGAAATGGAATCAGAAGTCATATATCTTCTTACCAAGAAAGCCATTGGTGGATTCCACCTCAAGTCTTAAAAAAAATAAGTTTTAAAATATAATACAAATTCTTTTTTACAAGATAATAGAAAAAGATGGAACACACTCTAGGGGTAATTCATACTATACCCCACTGCTTCTCTGTCTTGGAATTATACCATCTGGAATGCAAATGGCCTACAAGAGAAAATATGGAGAAGGTGCAACCACTCTTATAGGACGTAGGCTATAAGCACATATTCTTTGTACCCATATTTCTATTGGTTAACATAACTGCAATGGAAGTTGAAAAATACTGTCTCATATATAAAAAATGTCAAAATGGTATGGCATAAACATAACATGTTTTCATCACATGATACTTACATTTTATGAAAATAACTCTCTTACTAGAGCTTTACAAGGACAGTAATAAGAAAGGAACACTACAGGCCAACCTCCCTCACTAATATAGTTGCCAAAATCCTAAACAAAATACTAGCAAACTGAATCTAGTAATATATAAAAAAGATAATGCATTAGGACCAAATTGGGTTTATTCCAGAAAAGCAAGGTTAAGTTTCAAGATTGGTTTGGAATTAATGTAATTAGCCACCCTAAGATATTAATTTTAAAAATCAAATAATCATATCAATGAATAAAGAAAAAGCTTATGATAAAATGCAATATCACTTGTGATTTTTTAACAAATCTTTTAACAAATGAGTAGTAAGAAAGGAACTACCTAATTCAGAAAGAGCATATAGAACACTGTTCAGCAGATACCATGCTTAATTGTAAAATGCTTTATTTCCCTTTGAAATCAGAAGCAAGAAAGTAACTGTTATGACTACTGTTATTTCGAATTGTACTGAAGATCCTAGTCAGTGCACTAAGTCAGAAAAAGAAAGTTTTAACAGTTGAAAACAAATCTCCCACCATTGTGGGTGTTATAATCTTTATCTCTAAAATAAAAAGATACATAGAAAATTTCTAGAATTAACTTGAGACTCTGGCAAGTGTCTAGATACACAATTTAACACAGAATCATTTATAGTCCTATAAATCAGCATCCAAGATAAATTTTTAAAAAGTAAACCAGAATAACAACATACACATAGCACCTATAATGAGAAAGGAATTAAGCTTTATTGAAAAATTTTAAAGATGATAATAAATATAGACATACTATGATCATGGAGTGAATGACTCAATACTGTAAAAATTGTCAAATCTCCCCAAATTGATTCATAAATTTAATAGAACTTGTGGAAGTTGGCACGTCAATTATAAAATTTATATGCAAGTACAAATAGCCAAAAATAGTCAAATAGACTCTTGAAGAAGAAGAACAATGGAAGGTGTTTTTCTTCAAGAATGGGAAGAATTGTTTTATTAGTTTTCACAACTTATTTTACACTTATTAAGACAGTATTATATTGGTGTGGAGATATACACACCAATAATACCGATATGGTGATTCTGTGCCAATGGAACAAAATAGACAACCTAGAAAGCACATCCGTGCACACATGATCCCTACATATATGAAAGAGGGGCCCTGAAGAAAAACAGGAAGGAAAGTATTGTCAGTAAATTCTGTTGGGACGAATGGGTAGCAGTACTGAAAAATAAATGATTGGATCCCTATGTCACAACATACACAAATAAATTCTAGTTGAAGACCTAGTACGAAAGTCAAAGCTATAATGCTTTAAGGAGATAATATAGGAGAGCGTCCTCAGGGTAGGGGAGAACTTAAGACACAGTAAAGCACTAATCATAAAATAAAAGACTGATAAATTTGACTACCTTAAAAATCAAGAACTTTTCTTCATCAAAAGGCAATATAAAAGGCGTGAAAACAAAAGCCATAGAATGAGAGATGTGATTTGCCTTACACATAACTAACAAAAGGCTAGTAACCAGAATTTATAAAGAACTAGAAATCAATAAGAAAAACATAAATTGTTAGGAAAAAGGGTAAGAACTTCAGATAATAAGAAAATTCAAGTGGACAATAGGCATATGAAAAAGTCCTCAATCTGTAATTACGAAAACACAAGTTAAACCACAGTGAGATAAGTTTACCTCCAGGCATCCTTAACAAACTGGCAAATAAAACCTCATATATTTGACAGTATCAATGTTGATGAGAATGTGGACCAACAGTTGGAGTATAAGTCTATAAAACCTTCTGGAGACAATAGATAGAGTGATGTCAACAAGAAGGTTTACTCGAGATGCCTGGCATTTGTCCCTCTCATAACAAAGCAGCAAGGCAATGAATAAATAGCTAAGCTTTGACTGGAGTGTTGATGCCAGGCTGCTGGAGTGCATCAGGTGAGTAGAGACACACCTGTGGTGATCAGAAGTCCAGGACAGCAGTATGGAAGCACCTGAACTGTGTAGCCCCATCTCCCTCACCTAGATCAAATCTGCCTAGAGTTAGGAGGCACTTGCCTTTGGGAGGTGTGGAGGAAGGTAAGCAGAAGATCTCCACCAGCCCACATTACCACCACAAACACCTACAGTCCTTACGACAGGAGAATCCCACAGTCGCCCAGTTTGAAGAGGTGCTGAGGATTCATGCAGCTGCATTACCCTGGATTGGGAGGTCAAGGTTTAACTTCTCTACCCCTCCACCCATTCCCTGTGGGCCATGCTGCTGCAGCATGGTGCTATCTTGAGACCAGAGCCACCTCTGGAGTGTGCCCTGCTCTGGAGACCAGTAGGCACTGTACTTCTCCAGCACTGGAATCCTATCCTCATACTACTGTGCCTATACCAATAGCTGAACACCACAATCCCAGCAGTGTGGAGCCTAGGCCCAGGATTGAGTATGAGGCTGATCCTACACAGCAGAGAAACCAACTCCTGCCACACTTACTTCCAGCCAGAGGAACAGACTGGCAATCCTGCCCAGAGTAAGGCTGCCTTTGGGCAAGAGAGGCTCTCAAGCCTCCAAGCGGCTGACATGCTCCCAGGCCAGCAGAATGGTAATGCATCTGGGCCCAGAGCCTGAGAAACAGCCCTGAGGTACCCCAAACCCTGCAGACAGGCCTATGAACAGTCCATCAGCCCTGCATCTACAATCAGTCTGAGAAACAGATCTGTGGGCTGCCTCTACCAGAAACTCCCTTAGGCTGGCCAAGGAGCTGTGCACACACACCCTAGGACTGAGAAATAACTCCACAGGCTGCCCCTGGTGGTCAAGGCCCCAGGCCAACCAAGCAGTGATACACCAGCATCCTGGACCCATGAAACAGCTGGGTGGGCCACCACCCACAGACAAACCCCCTAGACCAGCCAAGTAGTCATGCAGCTATGTCCTGGGCTTTAGAAACAGTCTCGTAGGTTGCCCCCAGCAGACATGACCCCAGGTTAGCTGAGCAGATGTATGCCTGCATACCAGGCCTGAGGAACAGTCCCACAGGCCACTCCTGGTGGGCACTCCCTTAGGATGGCCAAACAACCATGGACCTGTGCTCCCAGTCAGTGTAACATGCCCATGGCCACAACTCCAGTGAGCCAGACCCCAAATTGGCTGATGCATCATGTGCACACCTGTGCTCCTAACCTGAGAAACAGCCTAGTGAGCCTACCCTTGGAAAGGCCACACCACTTCCATCACAAATGCTCTCAGCCTAGGTCACTGAGAAACTCACAAACATCACTACTGTGGATTACAACTAAAGACACTACTTGAAGACTAAACTACTGAGTCTACCTAAAACCAAGACCAACACATGCCACCAAACTGACACCCCAAGACCCACTCATCTGAGTAAGTCGTTCCCTATGAAACCTCCTCTGCAAAATTGGAAGAGGTGACTTTTCTCTTAGATGTGTAGAAATCAGTGTAGCAATATGTCAACCATGAAGAAGCAAGGAAGCATGTAACCTTCAAAGGAAAACAATAATTCTCCAGTAATAGACCTCAATCATAAGAAAATATATGAAATTCCAGAAAAAGAATTCAAAATAATAATCTTAAGGAAGCTCAGTGAGATACAAAAGAATTCAGAATTCAGATAAACAATTCAATTAAATCAAGAAAATAGTTCATGATTTGAATGAGAAATTTAGCAAAGAGATAGATGTCATAAAAAAGAACCAAACAAAAATCCTAGAACTGAAGAATTTAGGGAATAAAAATAAAAAATACAATCAAGCACCTCAACAATAGATTATACCAAGCAGAAGAATTTCTGAACTTGCAGACAGGTTTGAAATAACACAGAGAAAAATAAGTAAATAAATGAATAAAAAGAATGAAGAAAGCCTATGAGATTTATGCAGCACTATTTAGCAAATAAATATTCATATTATGAGTATTCCAGAAGAAGAAGAGAAGAAATAAAGGTGAGAAAAACATATGTAATGAAATAATAGCAGAAAACTTCCCAAGGTTTGGAGAGAGATGGACATCCAGGTCTAGGGAGCTCAAAAAAACCCAAATAAATTCAACCCAAAGAGGTCATCTCTGGGACACATTATAGTCAAATTATCAAAAGTCAGAAAGAAACAAGGAATTTTGATCCAGTAAGGCCAGATTTTTTTTTAACAAAAAAAAAAAAAAAAAAAAAAAGAAGAAACAAAGATTTTTAAGAGCAGCAAGAGAAAAGTTTCAGGTCACAAATAAAAGAATCCTCATTAAACTAACAGAGGACTTCTTAGCAGAAACCTTAAAGGCCAGGAGAAAATAGGATAATATATTCAAAGTACTGAAATAAATAAACTACCAGGCAAGAATATTATCTTAGCAAAATTATCCTTCAGAAATGAAGAACAAAATCTTTTGCAGACAAGCAAAAACTGAGAGAATTCATCATCACTGAAACAGCCTTATGGAAAATGCTCAAGGTAGTCTTACATCTGGAAGTACAAACACCATCATGAAAACATGTAAAACTGTAAAATTCACTGGTAGAGTTGACACACAAAGGAGAAAGAGAATCTAACCTTATCACTGCAGAAAAGACCCAATAACAAAAGCAAACAATAAGAGGAAGTAAGGAACAAGCGATTAATAAAATCTCCAGAAAATAATCAATAAAATGACAGAAGTAAGTGCTCATCTATCAAATTTTGAATGAAAATTTGAAGATATAGATTGGCTGAGTGGATTAAAAAAAGAAGAACCAACTATAAGCTGTCTATAAGAACTTATCCCACCTGTAAAGACACATATGCTGCAAATGAAGGAATAGAAAAAGATATTCCATGCAGATGGACACCAAAAACAAGTAAGAGTAGCTGTCCTTATAGCAGATAAAACAGACCTCAAGTTAAAAGCTGGAAAGAGACAAATAAAGGCATTATATGATAATACAGTGATAAATTCAACAAAAGAATATTTCAATTATAAATATGTATACAACCAACACTGGATTGCCCAGGTATATAAAGCAAATATTATTAGATCTAAAGGGAGCGATAGACCTCAATACAATAATATTTGGGGACTTCAGCACCCCAACAGATCATCTAGACAGAAAATCAACAAGAAACACTGAACTGAAACTGCACCATAGACCAAATCAAGCTAACAGACATTTACAGAACATTTCACCCAATAGCTGAAAAATACATATTCTTTTCATCAGCACACAAAACATTCTTCAGGATTGACCATATGTTAGGACACAAAACAGGTCTCAAAAAATTTTTCAAAATCAAAACCATATGAAGTATCTTATCTGACCACAATGGAATAAAACTAGACATCAGTAACAAGAGAAACATTCAAAACTACACAAATATGTGGACATTAAACAACAAGCTCCTGAGTGATCAATAAGTGGAAAAAGAAATTGAGAATAAAATTTGAAAATTCCTTGAAACAAATGAGAATAGAAACACCACATACCAAAATCTATGGGGGCAAAGCAAAACCATTATTAACAGGCAAGCTTTTGGCATTTAGTGTCTATATCAAAAGCCTAGAAATATTTCAAATAAACAACCTAATGAAGCGCCTTGACTAACTAGAAAAGCAGGAACAAAACAAACCTAAAGTTAGTAGAAGAAAAGAAATAATGAAGATTAAAGGAGCAGAAATAAAATTGAGACTAAAAATTGCAAAAGATCAATAAAACAATAAACTGTTTTTTAAAAAAGATAAAGTCAACAAACCATTAGCTAGACTAAGAAAAATTAAAGAAGGCCTAAAAATCAGTAACAAAAAGGAGATGGCATACTGAATGGCAAAATGACTACTACAGAAATACAAAGAACCATTAGAGAGTACTATGAATGTACATACCAATCAATTTGAAAATCTAGAGAAAATGGATAAATTCCTGGACACATACAACCTACAAAAATTGAACTAAGAAGAAACAGGAAACCTGAACAGACCAATCACAATTAACAACATTGAGTCAGTAATAAAAAGTCTTCCAACAAAGAAACATACATGAATGGATGGCTTCACCATTGAATTCTACTGAAACTTTAAAAAAGGATTAGTACCAGTTCTCAAACTACTCCAAAAAATTGAAGCAGAGTGATTTTTTTTCCAAACTTATTCTATGAGGCCATCCTAACTTTATTATCAAAAGAAGACAATGATGCAACAACCAAAAAAAGGTCCAATATCCCTGACAAACATAGATACAAAAATCCTCAACAAAATAATAGCAAACCAAATCCAACAGCATATCAGAATGATAATAACCATGATCAGATGGGACTTATCCCAGGAATGCAAGGATAATTCAACATTTGCAAATCAATAAACATCATACATTACACCAATACAATAAGGGACAAAACCCATAATCATCTCAATAAATACAGAAAAAGCCTTTGATAATATTTAACATCACTTTATGATAAAAACTGATAATAAATTACATATAGAAGAAAAGTACCTCAATATAATAAAGTTCATATATGATAAATTCACAGCTAACATCATACTAAAAGGAGAAAAATTGAAAGTTTTTCCTCTAAGAACTGGAAAAAGACATATTGCCCACTCTCACCACTCTTGATCAACACAGTGCTGGAAGTCCTAATCAGAGCAATTAGGCAAGAAAAAGAAATAAAAGATATCCAAATTGAAAAGGAAAAAATCAAATTGTACCTTCCACAAATAACATTGTCTTATATATAGAAAAATGGAAAGATTCTACCAAAAAACTCTTAGAAAAGATAAATGAATTCAGGAAAGTTGCAGGATACAAAACTAGCATACAAAAATCTGTAGCATTTCTATACATGAACCACACAATGGCTGAAAAAGAAATCAAGAAGGCAATTCCATTTACAATAGCTATAGAAACAATAAAATACCTGGGAATAAATTTAACCAGGAAGGTGAAAGACCTCTATAAGAAAAACTACAAAACACTGATGAAAGAAGTTGAAGAGCATATAAAGAAAATACTCATAAACTGAATCCAGCAGCACATCAAAAAGCTAATCCATCTTGATCAAGTAGGCTTCATCTCTGGGATGCAAGGTTGGTTCAACAAATGTAAATCAATAAATGTGATTCATCACATAAATAGAACTAAAGACAAAAACCACATGATTATCTCGATGCAAAAAAGACTTTCGATAACATTCAACATCTCTTCCTGTTAAAAACTCTCAATAAACTAGGTATTGAAGGAATATACCTCAAAATAAAAGCCATCTATGACAAACCCACATCCAACATTATGCTTACTGGGCAAAAGCTGGAAGCATTCCCCTTTAAAACTGACATAAGACAAGGATGCCCTCTCTTACCACTCCTATTCAACATAGTATTGGAAGTCCTGGCCAGAGCAATAGGCAGGAGAAAGAAATATAGGGCATCTGAAGAGAAAAAGAGGAAGTCAAACTATCCCTCTTTGCTGATGACATGATCCTATATCTAGAAAACCTCATAGTCTCAGCTCAAACGATCCTTCAGCTGATAAACAACTTTAACAAAGTCTCAGGATACGAAATCAATACACAAAAATCACTAGCATTTCTGTACACCAACAACAGCCAAGCCAAGATCCAAATCAGGAATACAATCCCACTCACAACAGCCACAAAAAGAATAAAATACCTAGGAATACAGCTAGCCAGGGAAGTAAAAGATGTCTACAATGAAAATTACAAAACATTGTTCAAAGAAATCAGCGATGACACAAACAAACAGAAAAACATTCCAAGCTCACGGATAGGAAGAATCAGTATCATTAAAATGGTCATACTGCCTAAAGCAATTTACAGATTTAACGCTATTCCTATCAAACTATCAATGACATTCTTCACAGAACTAGAAAAAACTATTTTAAAATTCATACAGAACTGAAAAAGAGCCTTAATAGTCAAGGCAATCCTAAACAAAAGAAGAAAGCTGGAGGCGTCACGTTACCTGACTTCAAACTATTAATATACCGCAGGGCTACAGTAACCAAAACACCATGGTACTGGTACAAAAACAGATGCCTAGACCAATGGAACAGAATGGGGAGCCCAGAAATAAGTTCAATATTACCGATTTTTAGAGAAATGCAAATGAAAACCACAATGAGATACTATCTCACATCAGTCAGAATGGCTGTTATTAAAATGTCAAGAAATAACAGATGCTGACAAGTTTGCAGAGAAAAGGGAATGTGCATACACTGTTGGTGGGAGTCTAAATTAGTTCAACCATAGTGAAAAGTAGTGTGGTGATACTTCAAAGAGCTAAAAACAGAACTACCATTCTACCCAACAATCTCACTCCTGGGTATATCACCAATGGAATATACATTATTGTACCATAAAGACACACGAAAACATATGTTCATTGCAGCACTACTCAAAATAGCAAAGACATGGAATCAACCTAAATGTCCATCAACAGCAGATTGGATAAAGAGAATGTGGTACATATACGCCATGGAATACTATGCAGCCATAAAAAGAATGAGATCATGTCCTTTGTAGGAACATGGATAGAGCTAGAGACTATTTCCTTAGCAAATTAATTCAGGAACAAAAAATCAAATACACGTGTTTTCATTTAAAGTGGGAGCTAAATGATGAGAACACATGGACATAAAGAGGGGAACAACAGACATTGGGGCCTACTTGAAGGTAGAGGGTGGGAAGAGGAAGGGTATCAGAAAAAATAACTATCCAGTACTAGGCTTAGTACCTGGGTGATGAAATAATCTGTACAACAAACCCCTGTGATATAAATTTACCTGTACAACAAACCTGCACTTGTACTCCTGAACCTAAAATAAAAGCTTAAAAATATAAAATAAATAAATAAATAATATAAAAGAAATTGAAGAGGACAAAAGCAAGTAGAAGGACGTCTCTTGCTCATGAATCAGAAGAATTAATGTTAAAAATGTACACCTTCAGCAGGTAAGAAGGGGGAGGATTTATTGGGGAATAAACCTGGGTAATACTGATTATTAAAAAATAGAAAAAAAAATATAAAATGACCATACTACTCAAAGCAATCTACAGATTCAATGCAATCCCTATCCAAATACCAATGACATCTTTCACAGCAATAGAAAAATTTAATTCTAAAATTTGTATGGAACCACAACACCTTGAATAGCCAAAGCAATCCTGAGCAAAAAGAACAAAGCTGGAGGTATCACACTTCCATACCTCAAAATATACGATAAAGCTGTAGTAATCAAAACAGCATAGTACTAGACTAAAAACAGACACATAGAATAATAGAATAGAACAGAGAGCTCAGAGATAAATTTATGCACCTCCAGCCAACTGATTTTTGATAAGAGCACCAAGAACACACATTGTAGAAAGGATGGTCTCTTCAATAAATGGTGCTGGGGAAACTGGATGTCTATATGCAGAATAATAAAACTAGAACACCAGCTCTCACCCTATACAAAAATCAACTTAAGATGTATCAGAGACCTGAAACAATAAAACTACTAAAAGAAAACATAGGGAAAACGCTTTAGGACACTAGTCTGGGGAAATATTTTATGATTAATGCCTCAAAAACTCAGGCAACAAAGGCAAAATAAACCAATGGGATTATATCAAACTAAAACCTCTGCACAGCAAAGAAAACAATCAACAATCAACAAAGACAATCTACAGAATGGGAGAAAATATTTGCAGACTATTCATTTGACAGGGTATTGATACCCAGAATATATAAGCAACTCAAACAGAACTCAACAGAAAAAAAATCCCAAAAAATACAATTAAAAAATGGACAAACGAGCTGAATAAACATTTCTCAAAAGACATACAAATGGCCAACAAGTATATTAAAAATGCTCAACATCATTAATCATCAGGAAAGTGCAATCAAAACTACTACGAAAGAACATCTCACCCCAGTGATGTTTAGTATCAAAAAGACAAAAAATAACAAATGCTGCCCAGGGTGCGAAGAAATGCAAAGGCTTATACACTGTTGATGGAAATGCTAACTAATACAATTACTGTGGAGAATATGGAGAACAGTATGGGAGTGTCTCAAAAAACTACAAATAATTCTACCATATAATCTAGTAATCTCACCACTTAGAATTTATCCAAAGGAAAGAAAATCATAATATTGAAGAGATATCTGCCCTCCCATGTTTATTGCAGCAGCAGCACTACTCACAATAGCCAAGTTATGGAAGCAACCTAGATGTCTAACAAGAGAAAAATGGATAAAGAAAATGTGATATATACACAATAAAATACTATTCAGTCATAAAAAATGAGTGAAATCCTGCCATTTGCATCAACATGGATGGAGCTAGAGGACATCATATTAAGTGGAATAAGTCAGGAACAGAAAGATAAACACTGAATATTCTCACTCCTATGTGGAAGCTAAAATAAGTTGATCCCAGAAGTAAAAAGTAAAGAAGAGGATACTAGAGGCTGGGAAGGGAAAGGAGAAGGGAGGGATAGGGAGAGATCTGTTAAAGCAGGGCTTCCCAACCTTTTTGGCACCAGGTACTGGTTTTGGGGACAACAGTTTTCCACAGATGGTGGGTGGGAGATGGTTTCAGGATGAAACTGTTCCACCTCAGATCATCAGGCATTAGATTCTCATAAGGCACACACAACCAAGATCCCTTGCATGTGCAGTTCATAGAGGTTGTGCTTCTATGGGAATCTAATACCACCACTGATCTGACAGGGTGGAGGTCTGTTGGTAATGCTTGCTCACCCACTGCTCACCTCCTGTGTGAAGCCCGGTTCCTAACAGGCCACGGATTGGTACCAGTCAGTGGCCCAGGGGATGGGGACCCCTATTTAAGGACAGAAAATGACAACTAGATAAAAAGAATGTGTTCTACGCCACTGTAGGATGACAATAGTCAACACAATATATGTTTTCAAACAGCTAGGACTATAGGAGGATATTGCATATTTCCAGCAGAAATAAATGATAAATGTTTGAGATGATGGATACGCTAATTGTCCTGATCTGATTACCATACATTATATGTATCAAAATGTCATTATGTACCCCATGAATAGGTATGACTACTGTCAATTAAAACAAACAAACAAACAAAAAAACAGACGAACAAAAACCCTTTGGAAACAAACCTGGAATGATCTATTAAAGTTGAAGATAACACATATCCTATGACCCAGCAAGTCTATTCTTACATATATACCCAACAGAAACCCATGTAAATGTGCAACAGGACACTTGGACAAGTAATCTATTATAATTCTTTCTTATACAGTAAAAAAAAGAGGCAAATCTAAACTATACTGTTTAACAACATGTAGGAGAAAAAGAAAATAAGGACCACAAAAGGCAGGATAGTGGTTACTGATGGAGAAGAGAGATGAGGTTATCAGCAGGAAAGGCATAGGGGAGACTTCCAGGATGCTGCCAATGTTCCTTTTCTCATCTAGGTTGGGGCCAGCATATCAGTCAGCGTTCTCCAGATAAATGGAAATAATAGAATATCTATCTATCTATCTATCTATCTATCTATCTATCTATCTATCGTCTATCTAACTAGATATGGAGAGAGATTTATTATGAGGGAATGGCTCACACATTTATGGAGCGTGAGAAGTTCCACAATATGCTGTCTGCAAGTTGGAAATCTAGGAAAGCCAGTGATGCAATTCCAGTTTTAATCAGAAGGCCTAAGAAGCAAAGAAACTAATGATGTAAGCATCAGTTCAAGGATAAGTGAAGATGGATGTCCCATCTCAAGCAGGCAAGCAGGAAGAAAAAGGAACAAATTCCTCCTTCCTCTGCCTTTTCTGTTCTATTCAGGCTCTCAGGAGATTGGATGATGGCCACTCCCATTGGAGAGACCATCTACTCCTCTGAGTCCACTGATTCAAATGCCAATCTCATCTGGAAGCTCCCTCACAGATACACCCAGAAACAATGTTTAATCTGGACACCCTGTGGCACACTGAAGTTGACACATAAAATTAACCATCACAGTCAGCAAATTTCTTCTGAAAAGGGTGAGGCGGTAGTTATTTTAGGCTTTATAGGCCATATGGTTTCTCTCACAACTACCCAACTCTGCCATAATAGCCTGAAAGTAGACATAGACATTATGCAAAAGTATTGGCATGGGTGTATTCCAATAAAATTCACTCACAAAAAATGGCGGTGGGGTGCATTCAGCCCATGGGCCATATTTGTCAACCCCTGTTAAAGGTAATGTGGGTGTGCTCTATGCAATTTGTATATGTCATATGTCACAAAAAGAAATGAAGGACTCAGATCTAAGAAAGAAATTTAGCTCAAGTGCTACGTTTGAGGGTTGTAGAGTCAGAAAGCCAGAGTGTGACTTGTGCCTTATCTACTCACAAAGTACTGGGCCTTGGGCATAATGTACACCTGTGAACTAGAGTCATGGTAGCACCCATGTGTTTTGAGGATTAACTGATGGATAAGGTTAGGTGTTTAGTAAAACTCCTAGCACATATTAGCTCAAGATTTTTTTTTTCCTCTCAGATAAGAGGGTCATTAAAGTATGTTCAACCATACTTACCAAGACTTTAAGGACGTACTAGTTTCTTGCTGTAGGCAAAAATTAGCTCTTACAGAAGAAATTTATGGGAGAATAGAAAATATACATAATCCCTTCTATACATAATGTGGAAAAATCACAAGTAAACATAGTATGCTGCCTACTATTTCTTGGAAAGCATTTTTTCCTTAGCATACTTTGGGTGCTAAGCAAAGGACTTGTAAAAAAATATTAAAATGTATTCCATATGTAAATTATAAGAGGAGAAAATAGTGTGAAGGGAAAAGTTCACTCCTGATTCTCAAACCAGAATGACTATGCTTTATTCCTCAGGGAAGTCTTATTGAAGGGGTAAAACCTGACCATTTACAAAAGGGTAGGCTTTCATAGTAGGCAGAATAATGGTCCCTGGGGTTTCCACATCCTAATTCCCTGAAGCTGTGAATATATTACCTTACGTGGTAAAAGCTGTAATTAAGCTAAGGATCTTGAAATGGGGAGAATAGTCTGGATTACCCAGGTGTTTTCAATGTAATCATAAGGCTCTTTATAGGTGAAAGAGTGACGCAGAATGGTTGGAGCCAGAGAGAAATTTGAAGATGCCATGCTGCTGGCTTTAAAGATGGAGAAAGGGACTCCAAGCCAAGGAACATAAGGCCTTTAGAAGCTGGAAAAGGCCAGAAATGGATTCTCTCCTACAGCCTGCATAAGAAACACAGTCCTGCAGTCATCTTAACATTAGCCCAGTAAAAATCATTTCAGACTTCTGACCTTCAGAGCTCTACCATAAACATGTGTTGTTTTAAGCCACTAAGTTTATGATAATTTCTTAGAGGAGCAATGAGAAACTAATAGAACTATATAATGGATAGTGTGTTCAGTTGGGCTAAACGTAGCTCCTTAAACTGCCCTGCCATTTTATTGTGCATTTTTATAATTTATTCAAAAAGTGCTTATTAATGACCTCCTGAGTAACAGGCACTAGAGTTATAAAGATGAATAAACTTAGCCCCAGTCCCCAAAGAGCCTACAGTATAGCAGAGTTGGAAAACTGTCTGGAGTTTCTGCACATCTTGTGAGCAGAGGTACTGGTTGCCTTTGTTCAAGACTATCATTTCAAGGATTTCTGTCTGTATAATGAACAACTTTGAATTGTAAAGATAGTATCTCCCTCCAGAGCAAAGGGCAGACATGCTTACAGTTCAATGGGAAAGCTTCAGGATCCCTAAGCTCAAGGTTCCTGTCTTGACAGGCAACTTTGACAAGACTTGTGTGAATATATCATCTTGTCCTCTTTGTGTCACCCTGTGGAAACTGGGATTGGAAAATCATCTCAAGAGATTGCTGACACTCTGGCTGCTGCTATTGCTGCGTGACAAACTTCCTATTTTTCTCTATTCCAGCTATTTCATGTCTTCTTTTAGCATCCATGATCTGTAGTAGGTTAACTTGTTAGTTTGCAAATGGAAAAATCTCACATCCTTCACGGTTCTTAACAAATAGTAAACAAAACAATGCACACATCTTTATGAACATCATGGGTCAGGATCTCCTAAAAATGTTTATAATAGAAATGGAAAAGAAACAGGTACTATGCGTATTAGGTACTTTATACATATTCTTATTAAGTTTTCATACTACTCTGTAAGATTTAACAGCCATCTAGATATCCTGTTTACTTATGATTCAGATAAGAATGGCCCATCACACTCCAATTATCTCCCCCATTACATGTCCTTAAGAAAATCCAGGGCACCCAGAAGATTCCAGAGCAGTGGTTTTTTAAGGGAAGTAATTTACCCCCGATATGGTTTGGATGTTTGTCCCCTCCAAATCTCATGTAATGCGATCCCCCATGTTGGAGGAGGGGCTTGGTGGGAGGTGTCTGGATCATGGCAGCTGATCCCTCAGGAATGGTTTAGCCATCCCCTTGGTGATGAGTGAATTCCTGCTTTAGTAGTTCATATGAGATCTGGTTGTCTAAAAGAGTGTGGCATCTCCTCCCTCCCTCTCTTGCTTCTGCTCTAGCCATGTGATATGCTGACTCCCCCTTTGCCTTCCACCATGATTGTAAGCTACCTGAGGCCCTCACCAGGAACAAATGCTGGTGCCATGCTTCCTGTACAGCCTGCAGAACCATAAGCCAATTAAAGCTCTTTTCTTTATAAATTACCCCGTCTCAGGTATTCCTTTATAGTGACACAAAAAAGACAACTACACTCTCCATTTGGCAATGACTGAAGATGTTTTTGATAGTCACAACTTAAGGTAGGGGTATTAGTGGTATCTAGGGTGTCAGGAATACTGCCAAACATCCTACAATAACTATGACAGCCCCCATAAATACTCATCTAGTCTGAAATGCCAGTAATGCTGAGGTTGAGAAACTCTGCCCTGGAGTAATATCATCTCTGACTCTCATTTCTGCCTGCATTGATATCTTTTGCCTGGTTTTTTATCCACTAATGTATTTATCTCATCTTGGCATGTATCCAAATTTCCATCTCTCCCTCCCTAAAATAAGGTCATTACCAATGTAAGCCTATTGCACGGAGGAGAAATTTTACTAAAGATTTATAGGTATGGGGTAGGAGGTTACAAAATTATATCAAGAGCAAATAAATTGAAGAGCATATTAGACAGCCCTGCTGTTAATGTCCTATTAGTCCCTGCACCTCTGGGCTCGGGCTTTCTCACTGCCCATAATAACGGTTGCCCATGTCAACTCATGCAATGCCTTAGGCTTTCACCATCTTACTGGTTCCAGTCTTCATATATCCCCTTCCTAGGTTGTATCTAGGAACTCCAGGTTCCTCTCACTCTATTATGCAGCAACTATTCAATTCTCTCAATTCTCTGCATCTCAACTCAGCTTGAAGCCTTTCTTTAGGCTGTCCAGTGGTTTTCAAATTTGAGCATGCATCAGTCATACACAGCTTGCGGGCAGGGGCAGATTTGATTCTGTAGGTGTGGTTGAGAATTTGCATATCTTAAAAATTTCCAGGTAGTGTTAATTCCTCTGGTCTGGGACAACACTTTTAGAACCACCATGAAACAAACAAACAAAAAACCAACAACAACTAAACAAAATACACAAACCCATCCAAACAATAGAGCCATTATTTCTGTAGCAGGGTAAAAAAACCCTATAGAAAACTTGACATGAATGCCTTTCTCTTACCTTGATCCATGCACTTCAGAAGACAGTAGTAATTCTGTATAGCGTTTGCCACCCTTCTCAGTTATACACAGAAGAGGAATTGGGGGCTCAGAGAGGTTAAGTAACTAGGAAACTATGACCCAGAGCCCAGGTCTGTTGGATTCCGAAACTCCTGCCTTTTGTAAACGAAGATTAGGTGTTTGCAAGTGGTTAAATGGGATGTGAGAAACATTCCCCACTTAGGATCATGCACAATTTGTTCAATGGTATGAAGCAGCTTTTGTGGTACAATTCACAAATATATCTCAGGAGTTTATTTAAAAATAGTTCATATTCAGTAATAGGAATATGAACCTTCACTGCAATGTTTCATTATAAGTAATTTCTCAGGAAAATTACGATAACAATGCCATCAAATGAATGGCACTTGACAAGAAGCTGTGAAGTTGTCCTCAATGACAACCAGTAAATCTATATATGCTATAGCATACAGAATACCTCTAACTAGTAGATCTATAGATGTTAGTGTGTGGGAGAAACCCGGCCTGAGATGATTGATGCCCCTACAAAACCTTTGGGAACTGAGGCATAATTGCCCTCACAATGAAGACTGAAGGAGTTACAAGATGTCGAGACTTCAGGTGTATTTTTCAGAGAAAAGAGCCTACTGATGCTCCTTCCTCTTGTTCCCCGAAGAAACAAAGGTGAAGTTTATGTCTGCTACTGGAGCTTTAAGTTTACTACCTGGCTAGTGTGGTCTAATCCTGGCTGAGAATGCTGCTGGTGAGATCTCATCTTCACAATTCAGAACACGGTACTTCTTGGAAAGTACTGGTTTCAGAACTGCCCGAGTTGTTGCTTGGGGGTTGTTTTGTCTTTATTCCTGGCAGATTGCTGTATCAAATCAAGCTTATACACAATGTTGACTGCTAAGATAAAAAGCAATTCTTGTGATCATAAAAAAGTCTGTCTGTTGGGCAGAAAGTAAAACAAACAGCACAGAGGTGCTTGACGATCACAGACGATGGCCAATAAGTGATCATTTGTATGAAGTACAGAATGCAGTGTTATTTGATGAACATGATGTTCTGCATGCATCCGGCCATAATTTAGGAGGTATTTGCTCAGGTATGACTTCGGATGTGCACTATATGCTACATAGAGTCAAACACACTGGCTTTGGTAAGGCCTGAAATATAAATTAAACAAAAACACAATGACTAATAACAGTGATGCTCCCAACAGGCTTTCTTCCTCTTTGGAAATTTCTTAGGGTCTGGCTTATTTCAGTGAACACAGTGACCACATTTTCGACTAACCAATAAAACCCAGAGCAGAGGAGAGGATTATACATGAGTTTCCACGGACAAGAAAAGTCAGAGAGGAAGTAGGGGGAAAAAAGGCATGGAAAGATAAAAATTGAGAAAAGTTCAGGGTAGAGGTGGGGGCGTATTATTTTCCTGTGCTTGCCATAACACAGTACCACAAACTGGGTGGCTGAAGCAACAGAAACTGTCTCACAGTTCTGGCAGCTAGAAGTCTGAAATCTAGGTGTCAGCAAGGGAGGTTCTATCTGAGGGCTGTGAAGGAGAATCTGTTCCATGTCTCTCCTCTAACTTTTTGTGGACCTGGCCATCTCTTGCCCGTTACATGGTGCTTTTCCTGTGTCTTCACATTGTATTCCCTCTGTGCCTATCTCTGTGTCCAAATTTCCCCTTTTAATAAGGATGCCAGTCACATTGGATTAGAGCCTACGCTAAAGACTTTATTTCAACTTGATGAACTCTGTAATGACCCTATCTCCACATAAGGTCACATTCTGAGAACCTGGGGGTTAGGACTCCAGCATATCTTTTTTTTTTCTGGAAAGTGGTGGAGAATAGAATTCAACCTATCACAGGAAGAAAGAAAGAACTGTGGGTAGGCAAAACTCTGAAGTCACATTGCACCTTTGTGCAGTGCCCAGTCTGCACAACTGAACACTACAGCCCTACCAAAATGGTTCTTTGAACTCCATGTCCCCAGTTTCTTATAAGACAGAATTCTCCTTTTTAAAAGCTGGTAAAATAAATGGAAGTGCCATGAAGAATTTGCTAGGTTTTGGGTTACTAAAGTTATTGACCTCTGCAGATTTTTATTTTGCTCTGTATGTAGCCATAGGGGACACCATTAAATGAGATGAACAGCACTATTTACCCATCAGTCTCATTTCCAAAAGTAAAAAAAATAAGCCAAATTGACAGATTTTTAACACTCATAGGTCCTATCATCTCCTATATGGTAGACATGTGTATTAGGTCATTCTTACATTGTTATAAAACCTAAGACTGCGTAATTTGTTTTTTACAAAAGAGGTTTAATTAGCTCACAGTTCTGCAGGCTGTATAGGAAGCATAGTGGCATTTCCTTCTGGGGATGCCTCAGGAAGCTTCCAGTCATGGTGGAAGGCAAGGGAGAGCAGGCACATCACACAGTGAAAGCAGGAGCAAGAAAATGAGGGAGGAGGAGCTACACACTTTTAAATGACCAGGTCTCATGAGAACTCATTCACTACCATGAAGACAAGCAGGATGGTGCTAAACTATTCCTGAGAAATCCACCCCCATAATCCAATCACCTCCCACCAGGCCCAACATTGGGAATGACATTTCAATATGAGATTTGGGCAGGGACACAGATCCAAACTACATTAACATGTAAAATGAAGAGAAGTCTGGGATTCCAAATTAGCTCTTCTTGGCTCCCTGCTTTTCAAATACACTGCAAAAATGGAGAGAATTTTATGGAAAAATAAATATTTGTTTTTAAAATGTATTTGAAATAATTAAAAGGGTCCATAACCTGACTGAGAGCCCAGACTGAAATGGTAGAGCCACACAACAGAAAAGTCTTCCTCTCTAGGTTCCAAAGGAAACATATGTGAAAGAGTGCAAAGGAAACAGCTGAGACCAACCTAGGTTTGTCAAGGTTTTCTTGTGTTTGTTTTCTTTTCCAATTTCTTTGTAAAAATTACTAAAGTCATAGATATTTGTTGCAAAACATCAAACAGAACACTTGTGTCAATGAAAAAAAAGCAATTTTTCTTCCTCTCTCATTTTTAATCCATCTTCCCAGGAAAAGATCACTTTCCCAGGTTAGTCTAAATACTTCTAAACATTTCCCTGCAAAATCTATATATTATATAGGTATGCAATTTTGTGTTTTACAAGCGAGATCATGATATATGTATCATTTTCTCGCGCCTATTTTAGAAAGTATGGCTAACACCCTAAGAAGAAAGTAAGAGTAGAAACCTATCCATCCCCTACACTATGTCCCAGAGAAAACCCAGTAGTGGTGGGTATATTTTCTCATTGTCTATTCTCTGTTCACACACATTTGTTTTGTTTTACTTATTCTTGATGCTCTCAAGTGCTATCCTTTTTTTTCTTGTTGTACAAGTAATATATGCTCATAGGAAAAGTAAAATTTAGAACATGAGCAAAAGAAGAAAATAAAAATCATCTCAAAATCTACCTTTCCTAAACTTTAGTCATTGTTTACATTTTTGTGTATACCACAAAGACATTTTTCAAGTACTTCAATTTAAACAGAAAAGGATAAATACCACGAACACATCTCAATAGATTTGTTAAAAGCTCAATCCAGTTTGGGTTATGTATACAAGACATCTACATGTGGCTTTATTTTTGTCTTGACTCAAGAGGGGAGAAAAGGTAGAGGAGTTTTCACAGCTTAATATTATCACAGAATCAGCATTTAGGGAAATTTGTCATTTTCTTCCCATCTCTTCACTTCCAGCTCCATCATCCCCTTCCCCCCTCCAAGAGCTTTTCATTTGCTGCCTTTTCATCCCTCAGAGTTGTTGTTTAGATTTGTTTTTTTTTTTTAAATCAGATTAAAGCAAAACATACTTAATAGCACTTCCAGGTCAGAAGTGCAATTTCTTGCTTGAGAGCAGGGTGTTTGTCCTCACTGGCATTTAAGAGGCAGATCTCTGTTGAGCCTCTCTTAACACCCAGAATTACAGTCTTGAATTTTCCACACACATCTTGTCAGGAAAATGTTTCAGGAGCATTAAATAATTACTACTGATTTACACCAACATTTTTCTGGCTATAAATATTTGTTACTTAAACATTTTCGGAAAATAAAGAAAATATAGGAATGAAAATCAAAGTCATCCATAATTCCACTTCCTTGTGATAATCATTGTTACTTAACATTTTAGTGTGTTTCCTGTCAAACTTGTTTTTATGTGTATATATATATACACACACATATTTTAATCACAATCTATACGTGATTTCAACGGCTATATGGACTTTTATGTTATAGCAACTACTATTGTGAATGCTATTGTTTAAATAAAAATTTTAAAACTCAGCCACATTAAAAAAATCTCTCACCAAGTATTAACACGTCTTTCATCAGTTTATTCCTATCCTGATTACCTTGATTCAATTATTCTTATGCTCCTCATCTTGGCTTGTAGCCAAAACCCTAGAGCCCCCAGGTAGGGTTTCAAAGACCTCAATAGACTCTCCCTTCCATCTTTCAGACACAGACTTTGACTTTTTGTTTTTTGTCTTACTCACAGTTTTGGGAGGTTCATTTTGTTTTTCTTCTGCTTTTTAGCAACACCAGCCAATCAAAGGTGTGTTTGCCTTTGCAGGGGTCCCATTAAACTTCCAGTTCCAAAATGGACTGCCTCCCTGCCATGACCTGCAAGGTGGCAGAAAATATGGAAAGCTTAGCTTATCTCTGGTCTCTTTATCTCTCAATTACCTATTTAATCCCAACAAATTTTATTGCGTGTCTATGATCCACAGGTTTCTGTAGGCACAGGGCTACAGCAGTAATTAAGGTCCCTACCAGCCTGGTGCCTCCTGTCCAAAACGCTGTGCTGCTTATTCCACTGTAAGCTGCTTAAAAGCAAGATCTATGTCTGTCCCATCTGGGCATCCATCAGCTCCTGGCAAAGTTCCTCTGTCACGGTAGTAACTTAATTCAACAGCAATTGGCCAAATTAGGGAGTGAAAAGCATATTGCTTAAGAAAATAAATCAGTTGGGCTGGTCACAGTGGCTCACGCCTGTAATCCCTGCCCTTTGGGAGTCCGAGGCAGGTGGATCACGTGGTCAAGAGCTCAAGACCAGCCTGGCCAACATAGTCAAACCCCGTTTCTACTAAAAATACAAAAGTTAGCCAGGTATCGTGGCGTGTGCCTGTAATCCCAGCTACTTGGGAGGCTAAGGCAGGAGAATCGCTTGAACCCGGGAGGCAGAGGTTGCAGTGAGCCGAGATTGCGCCACTGCACTCCAGCCTGGGCGACAGAGCAAGACTCCGTCTCCAAAGAAATCAGTTTTGCCACAATCTTCATAGATTTATTTCTTTGAATGTGGGCAAATCAGTTCTGGTAAAAATACAAACCTCTCTAGCAGGAGTAACATATGAAAAACATCTCAGCCATTAATAGGTTAGTGAGAACACATTTTCCGGGCCAACTGACTTCCAAATTTGAAATGGGAGAGAAAAAGGAGAGAACATCTGCTTTGGATCATGAAGGGGTGTTTGGGACAAATATGGGAGTAATTTGGGAAACCCAGGGATCAAAATGTGGTGCCTATGAGGGTCAAAGTGAGGGACAAGAGAACTTAGAGAATCAACTTTACAAATTTCACAATTTCTATTCAAAATTCTTACAAAAAGACAGAAACCAGAAAATATGAGATATGTTTTCAAAGAGCTTCCAGCAGTAACTAAGGAAGTGACAAATCACATGCCTGGATCCATTTGGGAGCTGGGAGACAAAGACAAAGTGAATGAAGTTTCTTCCCCTCCAATCCCACCGCAAAGATCCTGCCCTACAAACACATACCCTCACATTGTAATATATTGTCAGATTTACAGAAAGTAACCTAGTGGGAAATTCTCTTTTAAGCAATATTTAGCTGCTTGAAGTCTTGGTTTTATGAAAGCCAGAATGTTGGCAAACTGAGAAATATGATCAATGGGGTAGAAGCCACAGCTTGGAGGTAAGCTGAAATGTGATGGCCTTTTAAATAGTCCCTGTAATTTCTCCTTAATTGAGATCCTATTTGTTAATCATTCATGTAAACGTTAATGGAAAACATGCAGAATCAATTTGCAAGTACTGGCATTCATTTAAAAATCTATAAAGGTAATTTTACTATAGTGACAAAAACACACAATTCACAATTACAGACCCTAAATATATATAGGTTTTAAATTTGGAACTGAATTGACGTGAGAACTAAGAGTATTTAAAAACTAGGTAGAACAAATTTCAGGCAGTATCTGGTAAATTTCCAGAGGATTTATTGACTTGCCAACTTAAAACTGGAGTTTCTTAGATTTTACGTTCCTTTTGGAAGTTTTTGACCGTCTTTGGCTGGTTTGTAGCCTTTCGTTTCAAGTGGCCTTATCTCAGTGTCCAAAGCAAGAAAACAGATAATGAAAGAAAAGCAACATCTAGAATTTTCTAGAAGACATATATGCATGTACATTCATTCACATAGGTATGATAGACAAGCAACACAAATAGTTTTATATTGCATTTATTAAAATAACATAGTTTAAGTAGGGTATCTATTTAGAGCATCAGACTATCTAAAATTCAAATTTACTTACTTTGTTTCCCTACTTTAAAAATATTATAGGGATCCCCATTGAATTTTGATTAAAGTTTAAATAAATGGCATACTATATCCATCATAATCTATTATTTAGCCTTATCTCCTAGGCAACCACCATCCTCACCATGAGCCCTAGGTGCCCTTCTTCTCCTGGCACAAAGGGCACTTCCTTCAGAAAGTCTACCCTGAATTTCCATATTGGGCCTAGGGCCTCTTCTCTCTATTCCCCCATTACCGTCTGTATAGCTGTCTTATTCATTAATGTTACTAATTATACTATAATAATAGTAATTAATATTATTCAATAGTAATCTGGTTCCATGTCAGTCTTTTTCTCCAAACTGTATGTTCTCCAAGTATGTGCTACACAGTGGCTCTAGGACATAGCCCCTCACAGTGTAAGTTCAAAATAATTACTTGTTAAACTGAATAGAACTTCATTTATTAAAACACTTATTGTATATAAGTGGATAAACACTACCCAAGTGGAGTGGACACTAAGACGATTTTCCCAACACTGGGCAAATTCTCATTTGGATAGGCCACCTGTCAACATGTACACCTGAGCTAGAATAAAGAAGGACTGGGGACAGGGCAGAACTGGAACTGACAGGTGCCATGTTTTTCTGTTTCTTCTCTTGTGTCTTGCCCTTTTATCTCTCCTGCTTCCTGTACCATTTTTCACCTCAACACACATGCACTCTCAGGTACCCACCACGGTAAAATGGTCAACTGCTCATTAGACCAACTCTTGTCTTGAAAGTGGGAAGGATTTAAAGGCTGACTGGCTTATATGCAGAGTTGGCTTAGATTAGGGGACACATTTAAATACCTTCAAGAGCTAAGGAGGAGAGGTAACTATGTGAAGAGTATTTGTATTAGTCCATTTTCATGCCGCTGATAAAGACATACCCAAGACTGGGCAATTTACAATAGAAAGAGGTTTAATTGAGCTTACAGTTCCACATGGCCACAGAGGCTTCACAATCATGGCAGAATGCAAGGAGGAGCAAGTCACATCTTATATGGATGGTGGCAAGCAAAGAGAGAGCTTGTGCATGGGAACTCTCATTTTTAAACCCATCAGCTCTTGTGAGACTTATTCAGTATCATGAGAACAGTGCAGGAAAAACCCGTCCCCGTAATTCAATCATCTCCCACTGGGTTCCTCCCATGACATGTGAGAATTGTGGGAGTTACAATTCAAGATGAGATTTGGGTGGGGACACAGCCAAACCATATCAGCACTGAACTCAGATTAAAAAAACAAAAATGTTTGCAAACCAAGCCAAATAGGACTGACTGTATTTCACTGGCTGGCTGCTAGTTTGGGACCTCTGGCTTTAACTATTAGTGAAGCTCCAACAGTGGACTCAGGAGCCAACAGCTGGGAATTCACATCACAAATGTAAAGAATTTTAAGGCAGAATGCATTGAAAGAAAGAAAAATGAGGCCCTGGCATAAGTATGGTTGAAAAGATATGCCTCCTACATATCAAATAACCTTTGATTGAAGGTGGTGGTGAAACACACACAAATACATACCATCTCAAAGACCAAGGCTTCTGGGCCCACATGCTTGTAGATCCAATCATGCTGGTTCTCTATTTTGTTAATTCTTGATTGTCTATGTTTTTTTTATAGGGCATCATATGTTAGCTGAATGGGCTAGATATTGGGATGGAGAAATGAATAGAAATGATTACTGTCCTCAATGACTTAATGGAATTGTAAAGGAAGACAGACATTTATATTTTAAAATGTACTAAAATGTTAGAGGGAATAGTAAGGTCTACAGAAGAGTGTCATTTCCACCTTAAGAAGCCTCCCTGAGGGGATAAGCCTTCTGCTGAATTTTTACAGATGAATGAAGTTTACTAAGGAGATGGAGGGGAGGGCACACAGAGACAGAAGTTTGAACACAGTTGCTTAAGCATGAAAATGCCTTAGAAGAATGTGGGGGAACTATGAGTAGTTCTGCAGAGCATTAGAAATATAGAGAATGATAAAAACTAGAAAAGCAAACAGAAAACAGATAATGCAGGCCTTAGAGGTCAGGCTACAGATTTTGAACTCTATTCTATTTTTTTTTAAAGGAGACTATTTGAAAGTGTGGCAGTATAATTTTATGATTATTAATTTGCATTTTCCATTTATACCTACCCAATCCACTGCAGTCTCCTTTCAAGAAGACAGCCTGAGCTTTTCTCTTCCCTTGCCCTGGAGCTTTGGCAGGGCCAAAGGAGAAGCTGTTGGAAGAATAACGTTCTTTGTGCATGTGTTCAAAGACTCTGTCTTTGGGGGAGATTGTGCTCAGTATCCTGGCTGGGGAGAAGAGAGAGAAGAATGCCTGGGAGCAAGACAAAGACTCTGTCTTTGGGTGAGATTGTGCTCAGTATCCTGGCTGGGGAGAGAAGAGAGAAGAATGCCTGAGAGCGAGAGACAGGAGAGAGAGACGTTTCTTCAGGTAGAGAAGGGACTAAGGTTGGCAGTTCACCAGAGTCAGGGATGCAAACCTGGTGACCTAGATAGTGAGAACTCAGAGAGGTGATTCCGAGAAGCCTGCCCCAGGCGCTGCTGCTTCTTGCTAGGCAAATGCCTTAGTTGGCACAGTAGCTATAGAGATGTCAACACGTCAGATGCCATGTAGGTTTGGAAAGTGAGGCTATCAGTGGCATCTATGACAACACATTAGAAGCTACGTTCATTTTTTATGGGCATCATGTAAGGTTTCTGGACTACTCTAGGCAGAGGGAAGAACTCCCATTAAGTACTGATGGAATTTTCTGCCAGCTATAAAAATTGGGTCTTAGAGTTAGATTTAATTTGATTTTTTAAAATGTGATATCTTTAAAATCTGTAGGATGAAATGTATGTATTCACCACAAAGTCTTTTATAAAGGAAAATAACATGAATGGGCTTGAGTTGTGACAGGATAGTGTTTGAGAAAATTCACCTGGCATCCATGAACTTTATTGCAATTTGGGAATCAGATTTTTCCAGAAACTGAAAAAGGTGGATGAGGGACCAAAGATAAAATCCACAAAAGAAACAGAACATCAGTCTTTAAGAAAGGTCAGCCCCTCCCAGATGGAAGAAGTATATTCTAAAGTCTGTGCTTAAGGAATGAGAGCTCAGAAGTGGAGACCAGCATTGGTTCCACTCTCAACAGCTAAGGAAATGATGACACTAGTGCAGCC
This sequence comes from Pan troglodytes, assembly GCF_028858775.2. Classification (NCBI taxonomy): domain Eukaryota; kingdom Metazoa; phylum Chordata; class Mammalia; order Primates; family Hominidae; genus Pan; species Pan troglodytes. The sequence goes on along the minus strand of NC_072409.2, from coordinate 113,541,415 downwards.
TTCTCCACATCAGTTCAATCTTACAGATATCTGTGTCCACTAAAATACATTTTAAAAGTCTTACATGTGATAATGGATCTAAAAAAAGCACCACAGTGTCCTAATCTATTTTCTGTTGCTATCACAGAATATCATAGACTGGGTAATTTATAAGAAAAAAAAGTTACTTAACTCACATCTAAAGACTAGGAAGTTTAAGACCATGGTGCCTGCATCTGGTAAGGGCCTTCTTGCTGCATCATAAGATGGCAGAGAGCACAAGCAAGACAGCCAGTGAGAGCTCACTCTTATAACAAAGTCACTCCTGTGATAACAAAGCCATTCCTGTGATAGTGACATTTATCCACTTGTGAGGGCAGAGCCCTCACTAATCCACTAATCCACTCATGAGGGCAAAGAGATTAAGATTCCAATACATGAACTTTTAGGGGACACATTTAAACAATAACACTTAGTATTATTGGATCCAATCCATGCTTTCAGAGATAAAGTACTGTTATTCCTATTTTACAGCTAAAAATATGAAATCCCAAAGAGATTACAATTTTTTAATTAAATTATTTTTTCAATAAACATGGACTGAGCTCCACCATATTCCAGACACTCTGATAAGAAGAGTTAGGAGAATTCTAATGATGGGAAACAAATATATAAGTATTGATAAGTGGTATAGCATGTCTTGTACTTTTCCTTTGAAGTGTCTCTTCCCCACATAACCTCATTATCTCTGAGAACTTTTCACTCTCTGCTCAGTACTGACCTCTGGCAGACATATTTTTGTGATTTAATGCAACATTCTTCTTTTAATTGATTGTGTCTGGCATCATCACTAAACTGAAGAGTGGCCAGCTAAATTCTCTCTTCAGGGAATTTAGAATTGGGCTTGAGAAATAGTCAGTTTGAGCTGGTCTCTCAAGTCAAAAACAGTTCTAGTTAATGATTTCTTTCTATGAATTTCATCAAAACTTTTAAATTAATCGCATAAAGTTGTTCAGAATAACTTATCTTTTTAATATCTGTAGCATCTCTGGTGGTGACCTCTCTCATTCCTAATATTGGTTATTTGTGCCTTATCTCTTTTTTTTCCAGATTGCCCTTGCCAGAGATTTGCTAATTACATTAGCTTTAAAATAAAACATTTGGTTTTTTCATCTTCTTTATTTGTTTTTGTTTCTATTTAATTAAATTCTGTTCTTATCTTTATGATTTCATTTCTTCTATTTCTTTGGGTTTATTTTACTGTTTTTCTTTCTGAAGTTTTGAGATGGATACTTTGCTCATTAATTTTTAACCTATCTTCTTCTCTCATACAAGCATACAAGGCTATAAATTTCTAGGTACTGTAAAAATTGCCTCCTGTATGGTTTGAAACTGTTTTGTTAGAATTAAGTTGAAAAGGTTTCTCATTTCCCTTGTAGTTCTGCTTTGAACTTTGGGCTATTGAGAAGAGTATTTCCTAATTTACAAATATATAGAAAAATTTCCAGATATCTTTTTGTTACTGACTTCTGGCTTTATTTCACTCTGGTCAGAAAACACAGTTTTAAATGCTCGGAAATTTGTGAAGACATGCCCAGACTATGGTCAATTTTTGTGAATGTTACATGGTTGTTTATAAAAAACAAAGGTATTCTTCAATTCTTGAGTACTATATTCTATAAATATGCATTAAGTCAAATTTCTTAACCATGTTGATCTTCTATATAGTTAGAGCTTTGCTTTCTGCTTTTTATTTTGGTCCTTTTTGTTTTGCAAATTCCCAAATGAGGTGTAATGTTAAAAACCTCCTAATATGATGATAGATTTGCTTATTTCTCTTTAGATTTTGTTTTTTTCTGTTGGGAACAGGCCCCCCAAAATCTGGCCATAAGCTGGCCCCAAAACTGGCCATAAAAAAATTCTCTGCAGCACTGTGACATGTTCATGATGGCCATGATGCCCACACTGGAAGGTTGTGGGTTTGCCGGAATGAGGGCAAGGAACACCTGGCCCACCCAGGGCGGAAAACCGCTTAAAGGCGTTCTTAAACCACAAACAATAGCATGAGTGATCTGTGACTTAAGGACATGCTCCTGCTGCAGATAACTAGTCAAACCCATCCCTTTATTTTGGCCCATCCCTTTATTTCCCATAAGGAATACTTTTAGTTAATCTATAATCTATAGAAACAATGCTTATCACTGGCTTGCTGTCAGTAAGTACGTGGGTAAATCTCTGTTCCAGGCTGTCAGCTCTGAAGGCTGTGAGACCTCTGATTTCCCACTCCACACCTCTATATTTCTGTATATTAAATCTATATTTGATTTAAAGATAATTTTGTGTAATATGAATATACTTACACACTTTTTTCTGATTGTTGTTTATATGATACATATTTTCTATTCTTTAACTTTTTAACCTTCTATATCCTTTTATTTTGGGTGCATCTCATAAATAATACATATTTAGATTTTATTTTTTAGTAACCCAGTATGACAATCTTTCTTTTTTAACTAGAGTAATTGGTTCATTTACAATGAATATAATTAGTCACATACTCAGATTTATGTACCATCTTATTGTGTGTTATTTATCTTCATCTGTTTTGTTTCTTTTTGTCTTCATTTCTGCCTTCTTTTGTATTAACTAAGCATTTTATTCTGATTTCCTTTTGTTCCTGAACTTCCTTCAAGGTTATATACTCTACTTATTTAATGTGTAGGCTACAATTTACAATATACATATCTATTTACCTTATCAAAATTAAATTTAATCAATACCTTTACCATTTCCCTTACAATATCTTGGAACTTATTAATTCAAGTAAGTACTACCATCTCCCAACTAAAATGTTATTTTATATCATCAATTTTTTTGAATATTTTACATACTACTACTTTCTTTTCTATTCTTTCCTACTTGCATATAATATTTTCCATTTTAGATCACTCTTTTCAGACTAATGAGCATCCTTTAAAATGTCCTTTAGTGAATATCTATCAGTGACAAACTTTCAAATTTTTGTTAGAATTAAGTTTAAAAGGTTTCTAAACCTTTTGTTAGAATTAAGTTGAAAAGGTTTAAAACCTTTTCAGGAGGTGAATTAGAAACCTTTTCAACTTAATTCTGACAAAACAGTTTCAAACCATACAGGAGGCAATTTTAACAGTAGTTAGAAATTTATAGCCTTGTATGCTTGTATTAGAGAAGAAGATAGGTTAAAAATTAATGAGCAAAGCATCCATTTCAAAACTTCATAAAGAAAAACTGTAAAATAAACCCAAAGAAATAGAAGAAATGAAATCATAAAGTTAAAAACAGAATTTAATTAAATAGAAACAAAAACAAAGAAGATGAAAAAACCAAATGTTGTTTTATTTTAAAGCTAATGTAATTAACAAATCTCTGGCAAGGGCAATCTGGAAAACAAGAGATAAGGCACAAGTAACCAATATTAGGAATGAGAGAGGTCACCACCAGAGATGCTACAGTTATTAAAAAGATAAGTTATTCTGAACAACTTTATGTGATTAATTTAAAAGTTTTGATGAAATTCATAGAAATATATCATTAACTAGAACTGTCTTTGACTTGAGAGACCAGCTCAGACTATTTCTCAAGCCCAATTCTAAATTCCCTGAAGAGAGAATTTAGCTGGCCACTCTTGAGTTTAGTGATGATGCCAGACACAATCAATTAAAAGAAGAATGTTGCATTAAATCACAAAAATATGGCTGCCAGAGGTCAGTACTGAGCAGAGAGTGAAAAATTTTGTTTCCCTTACTGTTGAAAGACATTGTAGATTGGTAAAGAATTCTAAGATTGGACATTATTATTTTTCTGCACCTTAAGGACATTGCTCCACTGTATTCTAGCTTTGATTTTTATTGTTCCTAGTCAGCTGTCAGTCTGTTACTCCTAGAGGGTAATATATAATTTTTCTCTGGATGTTTTCAGATCTTATCTTTGTCTTTAGTATCTTACAGTATTTCTACGCTGTGCCTCAGTGTAGATTTATTTTTATGCATTCTGTTTGGAACTCACTGGGCTTCTCAAAAACAAGAACAAACTATAGATTAGGCATTCCATCAATTGTGGAAAGTATCCCATCATTATACTTTCAAATATTGTCACTATCAGATTCTCTTTCCTTTCTTCCCTGAAATAGAATTAAAAATGTTTTTTTATGTATTTTAAGCTTTCTTAAATTTTTCTTCAAGTCTTTTAATCTCACCTTCCTTTTCCTATTTTATATTCTCTCTATGCTTCATTGTGGATTTTTTTTTCACATTTATCTTCCAGTTAATTAACACTCTCTTCAGCTATAACTAATTTACTGTTTAACCTGATGACTACGTTTTAAAATTTCAAGTATTATATTTTTCACTTCCAGAATTCAGTATGGTTCTTTTGAATATCTTCTTGGTTATTCTTTAAAGTTTTTTTGTTCCCTATAGGTAGTTTTAATTTTATATCTTATAATTTAATCAGAGTAGGCCTATTTATTTACATTGTGTCTGTTAATGCCAACATCTGAAATATTTAAACCTCTTTGCCGTTATTGCTGTTCTTCTTTTTCATGAAGCATTATTTGCTTATGTGCTTAAATTTTTGTGTTTGTTGCATACTTTCCTTGGAAAATTCATTTCTAGGAATTCTTTTAAGATTGTGATAAAGGCACATTTGTCTCAGAGAATTTGCTTTTCTTTTGCTATGAATCCATAAGTCCTACCAATTTGAGATCCTTTTTTTTTTTTTTAAGAGGAAGATAATGGTTGTGATTTCTTTGGACAACCTGGGTGATTTTAGGCTTCAAATCTGCATAAAGTAGTTTACTTCTTACCTGTTCTTATTTGAAAGTATAGTCATTGGGGGTGTTCTGGCATTATAGGAGATTACACATTAGACTCCCTAACTTGAGAAGGTCTGGCCATTATCTTCTATCCCTATTGTATGTGATCTCAAAATACTTAGACTCAAGTTTATCATATGTGGAAAGTGACATCAGCGAAATGGCAGAATATTTTCTCTGGCTCCAGTCTAGAGAAATTGAGCTAGCAACTAACCACAGACAAGAGTACCTTCGTGAATATCCCTGAATGTGTGAGAGAGGCTGAGACACCCACTTGGACCACAGAACTGAGAAAGGTACATTCAAAAAGTAAGAGTTTTCACTTTGACTACATCATCTTTCCCTCAAGCCAGCACAGCATCACCCAGCACATCACTCCTGGGCCCATGGTTTCTACAGTGGGAAAAGAGAGTGGGAAGTAGAAATTCAGTTTCCTCACCACTCCCCCCATGAGAAACATTGAAAGTTTTGTTGGGGCTAGACCAGGTGGGTTCAGTTAAAAAACAAAGAATAGGGGTAAGGCTCACAGCAACCAATGTGCAAATCTTGGCAGTGGCTCTGCATTATGGCAAAAGAAGGCATTCCACTAGAAAAACTAGCCAATAGCAGCACTCCACAAGAAGCACAGCTGACAAGTCTGCCAGACTCCAGTCCCTACTTAGCTTCTCCACCCAGCCCTGGTGCTCTGCATAAACCTTCTCTAGATTGGGGGCAAGTGCACATTCATGAATATCTGTAGAAGGGAACATCTGGCCATGCCAAACTCCAGTGGCTGAGCAGCAATCCTACATACCTCTGGTGCTTTTCTTAAGCCTTCCTCAGGCAAGGAGGCAAGTGCAGGTCCTGGAATATCTGTGGAGGGGTGCAACTGGCCTGAACAATGCCAGTAGCTGAGTAGCAACCTCACTCAGCCCCCAGTGCTCCCATTAAGTCATCCCTAGGCCAGGAGGCAAGGGTAGATTGCAGATTAGTGACTATCTGTGGAGGGAAGCATCTTGCTTCACCCAACCTCTGGCCCAGCACATCCCAAGTGGCCAAGGGACAACACCATCAATCTTCAGTACTCTCTTTAAGCCTTCCCCAGACAGGGAGTCATGTACAGGACCTGGAATATCTGCAGAGAAAATCATCTGACCCAACATAGTTTCAGCAGCTATGTAGTGCCCCACCAAGTATTGGCACTCTGCTTTAGACTTTCCTGGGCCAGAAGGCAAGTGCAGGTCAGCAATTAGCTGCAAAGAAAAGTATCTGATCTTGCCCAACTCCAGCTGCAAGCAGTGACCACACAAAGCCTCAGTGTTCTGCTTAAAGCTTCTCCAGGCCAGGAGACAAGTATGCATATATGCACATCTGTGGAGCAAAGCCTCTGGCCCAGTACATCCCAAGTGGCTGAGCAGTAATCTTTTTTTTTTTTTTTTTTTGCTTAGTTGTCTATGTACTCATCATTAATCTCTACTCTTAGCCAGTTGTCTAAATCTACTCTTAATACATTCAGACACATAAGATACTAATTTCATCTTCCTGAGTAAACATTCCCTAGAGACTTCCAACCTCTTTCAATCTGGACAGATTGTCCTTACTGCTCAATTGTCCTTTCAAGAGCTCTCTTTACCATTACCCAGTGGATTCTATTTTCCCTCTCTCCTGTATGAATCTTCTGTTTCCTAATCTTGTGTTCATTTTGGTGGAGTACATCTTTGATTAATTTCCTGAGAAAAAGGGCAGGTAGGTACATATTTTGAGACCTTGAATGTCTAAAAATATTTTTAACCTAACCTCATATTTGATTCATAGTTTGAGAGGGCAAATAATTTACAGGTTATTTAAATATTTTTTCAAATATTTATGGCATTTTTCCTTTGTGTTCAATTCCTATAAATGCTCATATATTTTTGTCTCATTCTTACTCCTAAGGAGTAACACTTTGGGTTCCAACAGAAAATCTGGAGTGATTACTGCAATCTCTTATCTTTGGTGAACTATAACTTTTGTCTCTTGTGACCACATGAAACTGCTAAAAACTCTGCACAGCTTCTCAGCCTCTCAGCTACTTATCTGTACTTAGGTTTTCAACCTTTTAGCTACCATTTTCTTTTTTTTTTTTTTTAATTACACTTTAAGTTCTGGGATACATGTAGAGAATGTGCAGGTTTGTTACATAGGTATACATGTGCCATGGTGGTTTGCTGCACTCATAAACCCATCATCTACATTAAGTATTTATCCTAATGTTATCCCTCCCTTAGCCCCTCACCCTCTGACAGGCCCCAGTGTGTGATTTTCCTCTCCCTATGTACATGTGTTCTCATTGTTCAACTCCCACTTATGAGTGAGAACAGGTAGTGTTTGGTTTTCTGTTCTTGTGTTAGTTTGCTGAGAATGATGGTTTCCAGCTTCATCCATGTCCCTGCAAAGGACATGAACTCATCCTTTTTTATGGTTGCATAGTATTCCATGGCATATGTGTGCCACATTTTCTTTATCCATCTAACATTGATGGGCATTTGTGTTGGTTCCAAGTCTTTGCTATTGTGAAATAGTACTGCAATAAACATGCATGTGCATGTGTCTTTATAGTAGAATGATTTATAATCCTTTGGGTATATACCCAGTAATGGGATGCTGGGTCAAATGGTATTTCTGGTTCTAGATCTTTGAGGAATCACCACACTGTCTTCCACGATGGTTGAACTAATTTACACACCCATCAACAATGTAAAAGTGTTCCTATTTCTCCACATCCTCTCCGGCATCTGTTGCTTCCTGACTTTATAATTATCGCCATTCTAACTGGCATGAGATGGTATCTCATTGTGGTTTTGATTTGCATTTCTCTAATGACCAGTGATGATGACCTTTTTTTCATATGTTTGTTGGCTGCATAAATTTCTTCTTTTGAAAAGTGTCTGTTGATATCCTTCACCCACCCTGTGATGGGGTTGTTTGTTTTTTTCTTGTAAATTTGTTTAAGTTCTTTGTAGATTCTTGATATTAGCCCTTTGTCAGATGGATGGACCGCAAAAATTTTCTCCCATTCTATAGGTTGTCTGTTGACTTGGATGATAGTCTCTTTTGCTGTGCAGAAGTTCTTTAGTTTAATTAGATCCCCTTTGTCAACTTTGGCTTTTGTTGCCATTGCTTTTGGTGTTTTAGGCATGAAGTCTCTGCCCATGCCTATGTCCCGAAAGGTATTGCCTAGGTTTTCTTCTAGGGTTTTTATGGTTTTAGGTATTACATTTAAATATTTAATCCATTCTGAGTTAATATTTGTATAAGGTGTAAGGAAGCAGTCTAGTTTCATTTTTCTGCATATGGCTAGCTAGTTTTCCCAACACCATTTATTAAATAGGGAAACCTTTCCCCATCGCTTGCTTTTGTCAGGTTTGTCAAAGATCAAATGGTTATATATGTGTGGTGTTAATTCTGAGGCCTCTTTTCTGTTCCATTGGTCTACATATCTGTTTTGGTACCAGTACCATGCTGTTTTGGTTACTGTAGCATTGTAGTATAGTTTCAAGTCAGGTAGCGTGATGCCTCCAGCTTTGTTCTTTTGGCTTAGGATTGCCTTGGCTATACGGGCTCTTTTTTGGTTCCATATGAAATTTAAAGTAGATTTTTCTAATTGTGTGAAGAAAGTCAATGGTAGCTTGACAGGAATAGCATTCAATCTATAAATTACTTTGGTCAGAACGTACATTTTCACAGTATTGATTCTTCCTATCCATCATCATGGAATGTTTTTCCATTTGTTTTGGTCCTCTCTTAATTCCTTGAACAGTGGTTTGTAGTTCTCCTTCACATCCCTTGTAAGTTGTATTCCTAAGTATTTTATTCCCTTTGTAGCAATTGTGAATGGGAGTTTGCTCATGATTTGGTTCTGTGTCTATTATTGGTGTGTAGGAATGCTTGTGATTTTTGCACATTGATTTTGTATCCTGAGACTTTGCCGAAGTTGCTTCTCAGCTTAAGGAGATTTTGGGCTGAAACGATGGGGTTTTCTAAATATACAATGATGTCATCTGCATACAGAGACAATTTGGCTTCCTCTCTTCCTATTTGAATACCTTTATTTCTTTCTCTTGCCTGATTGCCCTGGCCAGAACTTCAAATACTATGTTGAGTAGGAGTGGTGAGAGAGGGCATCCTTGCCTTATGCCGGTTTTCAAAGGGAATGCTTCCAGCTTTTGCCCATTCAGTATGATATTGGCTGTGGGTTTGTCATAAATAGCTCTTATTATTTTGAGGTATATTCCATCAATACCTAGTTTATTGAGTGTTTATAGCATGAAAGAGTATTAAATTTTATCAAAAACTTTTTCTGCATCTACTGAGATAATCGTGGTTTTGGTCACTGGTTCTGTTTATGTGATAGATTACATTTATTGATTTGCGTATGTTGTACCAGCCTTATATCCCATGGATGAAGCAGACTTGATCGTGGTGGATAAGCTTTTTAATGTACTGCTGGATTCGGTTTGCCAGTATTTTACTGAGGATTTTCGCATCAATGTTAATCAGGGATATTGGCCTGAAATTTTGTTGTTGTTGTTGTGTCTCTGCCAGGTTTTGGTATCAGGATGATGCTGGCCTCATAAACTGAATTAGAGAGGATTCCCTCTTTTTCTATTGTTTGGAATAGTTTCAGAAGAAATGGTACCATCTCCTCTTTGTACCTCTGGTAAAATTCGGCTGTGAATCCATCTGGTCCCATGCTTTTTTTTGGTTGGTAGGCTACTAACTACTGCCTCAATTTCATAACTTGTTATTGGTCTATTCAGGGATTCAAATTCTTCCTGGTTTAGTCTTGGGAGGGTGTATGTGTCCAGGAATTTATCAATTTCTTCTAGATTTTCTAGTTTATTTGCATAGAGGTGTTTATAGTATTCTCTGATAGTAGTTTGTATTTCTGTAGGATCAGTGGTGATATCCCCTTTATCATTTTTTATTGTGTCTATTTGATTCTTCTCTCTTTTCTTCTTTATTATTCTGGCTATCGGTCTATACACTTTGTTATTGTTTTCAAAAAACCAGCTGCTGGATTCATTGATTTTTAAAAGGGATTTCCGTGTCTCTGTCTCCTTCAGTTCTGCTCTGATATTAGTTATTTCTTGTCTTCTGCTAGCTTTTGAATTGTTTGCTCTTGCTTCTCTAGCTCTTTTAATTGTGATGTTAGGGTGTCGATTTTAGATCTTTTCTGCTTTTTCTTGTGGGCATTTAGTGCTATAAATTTCCCTCTAAACACTGCTTATCTGTGTTCCAGAGATGCTGGTACATTGTGCCTTTGTTCTCATTGGTTTCAAAAAACTTTTTTGTTTCTGCCTTAAATATGTTATTTACCCAGTAGTCATTCAGGAGCAGGTTGTTCAGTTTCTATGTAGTTGTGTGGTTTTGAGTGAGTTTCTTAATCCTGAGTTCTAATTTGATTGCACTGTGGTGTGAGAGACTGTTTGTTATGATTTTCATTCTTTTCCATTTGCTGAGGAGTGTTTTATTTCCAATTATGTGGTCAATTTTAGAATAAGTGTGATGTGGTGCTGAGAAGAATGTATATTCTGTTGATTTGGGGTGGAGAGTTCTATAGATGTCTATTAGGTCCACTTGGTCCAGAGCTGAGTTGAAGTCCTGAATATCCTTGTTAATTTTCTCTCTCATTGATCTGTCTAATATTGACAGTGAGGTGTTAAATTTTCCCACTAAGATTGTGTGGGAGTCTAAGTCTCCTTGCAGGTCTCTAAGAACTTGCTTTATGAATCTGGGTGCTCCTGTATTGGGTGCATATATATTTAGGATAGTTACCTCTTCTTGTTACATTGATCCCTTTACCATTATATAATGCCCTTCTTTGTTGATTTAAAGTCTGTTTATCAGAGACTAGGATTGCAACCCCTGCTTTTTTTTCTTTCCATTTGCTTGGTAAATCTTCCTCCATCCCTTTATTTTGAGCCTATGTGTGTCTCTGCACGTGAGATGGTTCTCCTGAATACAGCAAACCGATGGGTCTTGACTCTTTATCAAATTTGCCAGTCTGTGCCTTTTAATGGGGGCATTTAGCCCACTTACATTTAACATTAATATTGTTATACATGAATTTGATCCTGTCATTATGATGCTAGCTGGTTATTTTGCCCATTAGTTGATGCAATTTCTTCATAGTGTCGACGGTCTTTACATTTTGGTTTGTTTTTGCAGTGGCTGGTACTGGTTGTTCCTTTCTATATTTAGTACTTCCTTTAAAAGCTCTTGTAAGGCAGGCCTAGTGGTGACAAAATCTCTCAGCATTTGCTCGTCTATAAAGAATTTTATTTCCCATCACTTATGAAGCTTAGTTTGGCTGGATATGAAATTCTGGGTTGAACATTCTTTTCTTTAAGAATGTTGAATATTGGCCCCCACTTTCTTCTGGCTTGAGGGTTTCTGCAGAGAGATCCACTGTTAGTCTGATGGGCTTCCCTTTGTGGGTAACCCAACCTTTCTCTCTGGCTGTCCTTAACATTTTCTCCTTTATTTCAACCTTTGTGAATCTGATAATTATGTCTTGGGGTTGCTTTTCCTGAATTTGAATGTTGGTCTGTCTTGCTAGGTTTGGGAAGTTCTCCTGCATAAAATCCTGAAGTGTGTTTTCCAACTTGTTTCTATTCTCCTTGTCACTTTCAGGTACACCAATCAATCGTAGGTTTGGTCTTTTCACATAGTCCTATATTTCTTTTCATTCTTTTTTCTCTAATCTTGTCTTCATACTTTAAGTTGATCTTCAGTCTCTGATAACTTCAATCGATCTTCTGTTTGATCGATTTGGCTATTGATACTTGTGTATGCTTCATGAAGTTTTCATGCTGTGTTTTTCAGTTCCATCAGGTCACTTATGTCCTTTTCTAAACTGGTTATTCTAGTTAGCAATTCCTCTAACCTTTTATCAGGATTGTTAGCTTACTTGCATTGGGTTACAACATGCTCCTTTAGCTTGAAGGAGTTTGTTATTACCCACCTTCTGGAGCCTATTTCTGTCAATTCATCAAACTCATTCTCTGTCTAGTTTCGTTCCCTTGCTGGCAAAGAGTTGTGATCCTTTGGAGAAGAAGAGGCATTATGGTTTTTGGCATTTTCAGGCTTTTTGCACTGTTTTCTCCTCATCTTTGTGGATTTACCTACCTTTGGTTTTTGCTCTTGGTGACCTTTGGATGGAGTTTTTGCATGGTCATCCTTTTTGTTGATGTTGATGCTATTGCTTTCTATTGTTAGTTTTTCTCCTAGCAGTCAGGCCCCTCTTTGCCGGTCTGCTGGAGTTTTCTGGGGGTCCACTCCAGAACCTGTTTGCCTGGGTATCACCAGAAGAGGCTGCAGAATAGCAAAGATTGCTGCCTGTTCCTTCCTCTGGAAGCTTCGTCCCAGAGGTCACCCGCCAGATACCAGCTGGAGTGCTCCTGTATGAGGTGTCTGTTGACCTCTGCTGGGAGGTGTCTCCCCATCAGGAGGCATGGGGGTCAGGGACCCACTTGAGGAGGCAGTCTGTCCCTTAGCAGAGTTCAAGCACTGTGCTGGGAGATCCGCTGCTGTCTTCAGAGCTGGCAGGCAGGAATGTTTAAGTCTGCTGAAGCTCTACCCACAGCCATCCCTTCCTCCAGGTGCTCTGTCCCAGGGAGACGGGAGTTTTATCTATAAGCCCATAACTGGGGCTGCTCCCTTTCTTTCAGAGATGCCCTGCCTAGAGAGGAGGAATCTGGAGAGCATTTTTTTTTTTTTTTTTGATGGAGTCTCACTCTGTCACCCACACTGGAGTGCAGTGGTGCAATCTCATCTCACTGCAACCTCCACCTCCCAGGTCCAAGCAATTTTCCCACCTCAGCCTCCCAAGTAGCTGGGATTACAGGCACCTGCCATCATGCCTGGTTAATTTTTATATTTTCATAGAAATGGAATTTCACCATGTTGGCCAGGCTGGTCTTAAACCCCTGACCTCAGGTGATCTGCCTCCCTCAGCCTCCCAAACTGCTGGGATTACAGGCATGAACCACTGTCCCCAGCTGAGAAGTGATCTTGAGATCTTGCCTAATCTCAGAGCTTAGCACATGGCTTTGCTCATCTACAGATTCCAAACAGCAGTATTACCTAGTGAGAGAAGACAATCTGTAATTCTGCTCAGAGGCAATCACAAAACTTAGCTAATAGCTCTGCCTAACTACAGAGTCCAGCCAGTGATCTCATCAAACTCTAGAGCACAGCCAGCATTTCCATTTGACCTCAAAGCAGTCAGCAGTACAGCCCAGCTAGAGAATCTGACAGCAAGGCCTGCCTGCCAGGACTTGCCACCAGCTGGGCCATCCAGAATCCCAGGCTAGACTAAACAGTGAAGGTTTATTGCTACTGAAGAAAATTAGCAAAGACTGGAAGAGGTAGCCGTTTCTTCAGATGTGTAGACACTAGTGTAAGGTTTACAAAGATCCAGAGAAATATCACACCAAAAAAAGCAACTAATAAATCTCTAATAATGGACCCTGAATAAATGGAGATCTATAAAATGACTGACAAGGAATTTAGAAGGATTATCTTAAAGAAGTTTTGTGAACTAAAAGAAAATATCGATAGAAAATTAAATACAATTTGAAAAACAATTTATGAAGAAAAGTGAGAAGTTTGAAAAAGAAACAGAATCATTTTTTAAAATCAAATAGAATCCTAGAGATAAAAAATACAACAACTGAACTGAAAAAAATTAATAGAAGCTTCAACAGCAGACTTGATTCAGCAGAAGATATTATTGTGAGCTTGAAGGCAGGACATTTGAAATTATACAATCAGAAGAGCAGAAATAATGAAAAAAAAAAGCCTATGTGAATTATGGGTCACTATCAAAAGAATGAACATTTGCTTCAGATTTTCAGAAGGAGAAAACAGAAAACAGGGCCCAGAAAGCATATTTAAGTAAACAGTGGCTGAAATTTTCCCAAATCTGGGGAAAGATGACAACATTCAGGTAAAGGAAGCTCAGAGGTCTCTAATTAAATTCAACCCAAAGGGAAGTTCACCAAGACACATCATAATTAAATTATCAAAAATCAAAGACAAAAATTCTGAAAGCAATAAGAGATAAGAAAAATATCAGATTCAAGGGAGTCTCAATACATCTATCAGCAGATTTCTCAGCAGAAATCTTGCAAGCCAGGAGAGAGTGGGATGACATATACAAAGTGCAGAAGGAAAAAAAACTACCAACTAAGATTACTTTGCCTGGAAAAGCTGTCCTTCAGAAATGAGGAAGAAATAAAAACTTTCCCAGATAAACAGAAACGATGTCAGTTCATCACCATTAGACCTGTCTTACAGGAATAGTTAAAGGGATTCCTTTAGCCTGAAACAAAAGTCCAAAGTGATATTCAGAACACTAATACTGTAAGGGTGATATATAAAGCAATTTTATCTCTATTACCAGGGTTGTAAAACAAAACTATCAAAAACAACAGTAGCTACAATAAATGGTTAAAAGATACAAATTACAAAAGTATATACATATTGACACTTAAATCATAAAAGTGGGGGAGGCAGTAAAAGTGTAGCATTTTTGTATGATTCAAGTTAAGTTGTTATCAGCCTTAAATAGCCTGTTATAAGTATAATATATTTTCTGGAAGCCTCATCGTAAACACAAAGCAAAAACCTGTAGTAGTTGCACTAAATATAAAAGGAAAGTGTTCAAAGCATAGCACCACAGAAAATAATCAAACGACAAGGGAAGACAGCAAGAGAGGAAAAGAGAAACAAAAGATCTACCAAACAACCAGAAAACAAATTACAAAATGGCAGTAGCAAGGTCTTACCTGTCAATAACTACCTTGAATGTAAATAGATTAAATTTTCCAATACATTAAAATTTCCAAATTTTCCACAGAGTGGCTGAATGAATAAAAGGAAAGAACAAACTACCTATATATCGCATACAAGAGACTCACTTTACTAGCAAGAACACACATAATCTGGAAGTGAAGCAATGAAAAAAGATATTCCAACACAAATGGAAACCAAAACAGGGCAAGGGTAGCTATACTTATATAAGACTGATACTTATATCAGACCAAATAGATTTTAAGTAAAAAAACAGTAAAAAGGGACAAAGAATGCCATTATGTAATGGTAAAGGGAAAAATTCATCAAGAAGACATAAAAACTGTAAATATATACGCACCCAACGTTGGAATACCTAAATATATAAAGAAATTATTAAATTATCTGAAGGTAGAGATAGGCCACAATGCAATAATAGTAGGGTATCTCAGTACCCCACTTTCAACAATTGATTGATAATCTAGACAGAAAATCAATAAGGAAACATTAGATTTGAAGTTTATCAGATTTGATACATGCCCTCAAGGCAGAAGCAGCTTCCTCCTTTCTCTTGAATCTCTCTGAGTTCTGGGCTCCCAGCTTCCCTTAGATTTGGTCCTGATAATTATTTTTCCTTTCCTCTTACCTCTTAAACATTTTCAAAAGATGTTTTCTATATTTGATCATTCATTTTTAGTTCTCAGCATTATAAAGGTTATTACAGACACCAGAAAAAGTCAAATGTATTACCAGAAAAAGAAGTCTCACTTTAACTCTGGAACGGTAATGGCGGCAGTGGCGGACCATCTGCAGCACCTGCTGCCATCACGCCTGCAGCAGCAGGGAGGCATGGCCAGGGCTGCACACTCCGTGGAGCTGGTGGGAGGTGGGCACAAGTGGGAGCCCCGCCCCTTCCAAGTTGGGGTGGGATGTCCCCTGGGGCCGCTGCAACCACCCAAACCATGGCTGCAGAGCCGACTTCCCACTCCAGGGAGCAGGCAGGAGCCCTGCCCTCTGAGCGCGGCTGCAGTTGCCCAAGTCATGGATGCAGATCCAAGTCTCGCTGTGTTACTGGGGGGCCAGGAGCAGGAAGGAGCCCTGCCTTCCCAGGTACAGACGCAGCTGCCCAAACTATGGCTGCAGACCTGGACCTCCCTGCACTTTTTGGGGCCCAGAAGGTCCCCATGCCCTTGCAGGCTCAGAGGTGCCAGCTCCCACTGCCTGGCTTCTCCCTGCTGTCAGTACCTGCTCCATCAAAGCAAAGTCTGGCTCAGCCCAGGTGCCATGAACAGCAGCAGAGGCAGACAGATTCCTGAGTGGAAGGGGGCAGGTTCCCATGAAGCCCCACCTTCAGGCAAGGGAGGGCCTGAAGGCTGGGGGCTGGGCTGCCAGTCCCACCAACGGAATGGGAGCTTGTGGTGCCTTTTCTGGGCACCGGTGGCTGCCCATGGACCAATCAGTGCACACTTCCTCCCCTCTGAGGCCATATAAACCCCGGGTTCAGCCGGAGCTGAGCAGATGTCAAGATGACCAACAGCAGAGAGGAGCTACCCACTCTAAGGCCTTCTCTCTGCTAAGAGCTTCAGAAACTTGCAGAGACGTCGGGACTACCAGCTGCAGAAAGGCATAACCCACTCCAGGGCCTCCTCTCTGCTAAGAGCTAAACATTCGTCAGGACACCCTGGCTTTGGAAAGGAGCTACTCGTTGCGGTCTCCTCTGAACTATTCTATCACTCAATAAAGCTCCTCTTCATCTTGCTCACCCTCCACTTGTCTGAGTGCCTCATTCTTCCTGGTCACAGTACAAGAACTTGGGACCCGTTAAATAGCAGGACTAAAAGAGTTTTAATACAAACAGGGCTGAAACATACCCCTTCCTCACCATGTTGGGGGCAAAGAGAAGAAGAGAAGAGCTGCAGCCCTTTGGGGAGCCCAGACCTGGGAGCTCCCTGAGCCAGGGATGCGACTCTCTCTTTGTAGCCCTGCAGTTCCCAGCATCTCCAAGCTTCCAAGCACCACTGCATTCCCCAGTGCCAACTGGCGAAAATGCTTGCAATGCACCTGGTTCTGCTGCAGCCTCACAGAGAGCCGGTGCCCGTGCCAGGACCTGGAACTGCCCACACATGGCAGCAGCCAGTGTGTCTGACCATGCACAGTGGCTGGACCTCATGCTTGCTCACACACCCCTTGCCACTCTGCCACATGGTTCACCCTTGGTAGGCGTGGGATCCAGGCCAGTAGCGTAAGCTGAGTGCAGCCTGTTAAGCTGAGTGGGCAGAATGAGCCCAGCAGGCCCAAGCAAAGGCATCGCTGGCCACAGAGGTTTCCGGCCAGAAAAGTAACACCCAAAGATCCTCTAACAGTCATTTAGCTGTTATTCCTTGAAGGTAATTTTTTGATGTCTTTGAAATCATGGGATAACCATTATTTCCTTAAAAAATTTCAGATATTACTTTAATATTTGTTTAGTATTTACTTATTGAATTCTATTGTTGCTATGTCTAGTATATTGAAGTTTTAAGCTTCATTACTGCATTCTGTGCTTAGTTGTACTTAAGATTGTTTATCTTTAAAATTATATTAAAACACAGCTTTAGCTATATCTCCTTAGTTTTTTTATTATTATTATTATTTTTTGAGATGGAGTCTTGCTCTTTTGCCCAGGCTGGAGTGCAATGGCGAGATCTCCACTCACTGCAAGCTCGCCTCCCAGGTTCATGCCATTCTCCTGCTTCAGCCTCCTGAGTAGCTGGGACTACAAGTGCCCGCCAGCACGCCCAGCTAATTTTTTGTATTTTTAGTAAAGACGGGGTTTCACCATGTTAGCCAGGATGGTCTCGATCTCCTGACCTCGTGATCCGCCTGCCTCGGCCTCCCAAAGTGCCTTAGTTTTGATATGTCCACTTTTCATTATTATCCAGTTAAAACATTTTCTAAAATTCATTGTTTTTTTTTTTATCCTGTGTGATATTTAGAAGCATATTGCTTAATATCAAAAGATTTAGGGACAATAAAGTTATCTTTCATGATTGATTTCTAGCCTAGTTTCACTGCGATAAGAAAACATTATTTAAATTGTTAAAATGTGTTCAGCTCACTTCATGGAGAAGCATAAAGTTAAATTTGGTAAACAGTTCATACGTGTTTGAAAATAATATATTCTATGGTTGTTGGATACAGTATTTTATACATGCTCAAGTTTGTTAGACTTGTTGTTCATATGTTCACTAATCTAAACTAATTTATCTCTGCTTGTTCTATCAGCTATTGAGAAATGTCATGGACAGTTTCTATTCATGGCTGTAACAATCCTCATCTCTTGGTACTCATGTCCTTCTGTGATCATCTCCCCCTAACTGTGGATTCGACCAGTGACTTGCTTCTAAGGAATAGAATATGGTAAGTGATAGGATGTTACTTCCAAGATTAGGCTGCTAAAAGACTCATGCTTTTGTTGGGCTTTTGCTTGCTCATTTTGATGGACGTTGGCCCACCATATGGTGGGCTTCTTTTTGTGGGGGTTCTTATGGCAAAGAACTGAAAAAGGCTTTTGGTCAACAACCAGAGAAAAAATAAGATCCTAAGTCCAGCATTATTCAAGGAGCTGAATACTGCAATAACCACACTGGAAACAGATATTTCCCAAGCTGAGCCTTGAGATAAGATCGCCCTTGGAGAGACCTTAAGTCAGAGGATGCAACTAAGCTACTACAAGACTCATGATCTATTGAAACTGAATAATCAGTATTTATTGTTTTAAGCAGCTAAGTCTTGGGACAATTTGTTCTGCAGCAATAGATAATTAATACCAAAGAGATTCAATTATAGAGTTTTCTGTTTCTTCTTTTATTTCTTTTTTTATAAATAACTTAATTGTGGTAAATATTCATAGGAGAAATTTCCCATCTTAACCATTTTTACTGTACAGTTCAGTGGTGTTAAGTATGTTCACACTGTTGTATAACCAATCTCAAGAACTCTTGTTATCTTGCAAAGCTGAACTCTATACCCATTAAACAATAATTCTCTAGTACCTTTCCCCCCGGCCCCTGGTAACTTTTATCATGGAGATACAAAGAGATGTATTCACATATATACAAAGTAGCAATTCTACTTTGTATCCCTAAGAATTTGACTACAGTAGGTACCTCTTACAAGTTGAACCATACTATATTTATCTTTTTGTGACTGGCTTACTTTACTTAGCATAATGTCCTCAGGGTTCATCCATGCTGTAACATGTATCAGAGTTCTTTTCCTTTTTAAGACTAAATAATATTCCACTGTATATAAATACCACAATTTTATGTATATATACTTGTATACACCACATTCATCTGTTGATACGCTCTTCGGTTTTTTTTCCACATTCTCATTTTTGTGAATAATGCTGAGATGAACATGGATGTAGAAATATCTTTTCAAGATCCTGCTTTCAATTCTTTTGGGTATATACTCAGAAGTATATTTAATTCTTGAGGAACCACTATACTGATTTCCACAGTGGCTGCACCATTTTACATTTTTACCAACAGTACACAAGGGGTCCAATTTCCCCACATCCTCACCAGTGCTTGTTATTTTGTGGAGTTTTGTTTTATAGTAATAATACTAATGAGTGTGAGCTAAATTCTGTTACTTTTTCCTTTATATATTTTGAAAAAAAATTTTTGAGACTGACTTTCGCTCTTATTGCCCAGGCTGGAGTGCAATGGCATGATCTCGGCTCACTGCATCCCCTGCCTCCTGGGTTCAAGTGATTCTCCTGCCTCAGCCTCCCGAGTAGCTGGGATTACAGGCGTGCACCAGCATGCCCAGCTAATTTTTGTATTTTTAGTAGAGACAGGGTTTCTCCATGTTGGTCAGGCTGGTCTCGAACTCCTGACCTCAGGTGATCCACCCATGTTGGCCTCCCAAAGTGCTGGGATTACAGGAGTGAGCCACCGTGCCTGGCCTTGAAATTCTTAATAAGAGCATACACATTTAAATTTTCATGAATGATTGACTCTTTCATAAACATAAAATATCCCTCTTTCTTTTTAATAATATTTGTTGCTTTAGAGTACACTTTGATAGCTGTCTGATAGTAATAATGCTATACTAGACTGCTTTTCATTGATATTTGCATGTATATATTTTTGTATTCTTTTACTTTCAAATTCCCTTTCCTTATGTTTAATGTACAGCAGATAATTAGGTTGAAATTTAAAAAAAAATAGAATCTGATAATCTTAAACTTTTATAGTTGAATTTATTTTTATTTTTATTGATATAGATGGGGTTTTGCTATGTTGCCCAGGCTAGTCTTGAACTCCTGGCCTCAAGTGATCCTTCCACCTCAGCCTCCCAAAGTGCTGGCATTACAGGTCTGAGCCAGCATACCCAGCCTCCATTAATATTTAATGCAATTATTGATATATTTTTATTTTAATCCACCACTTCTCTTTGTTTCTCTCTGTCCATTTTATTTTAAATTTTGGTTTGTTTAATGTTGTTATTTTCACAATTTCTACTTGATTCTTTTCCAAATCTGCTTTGTCTTTTTTTTTTTTTAAATAGCATCCTCTTCTTTCACTATGGGTTTTTTGCTTTAATTTTGTTATCATTTGAAACATATTTATTTATAATTTCTTGAAGCTTGCTATCTCAGTTTGGGGAAGTGATTACTAATTCCCCATCACTCTGTCAATTCTTTTTTATGATAGATGAAGTTTTTCATTATATTATTGACTTTAATGCATTTCCATTCATTTAAAATTCTTGTAGTCCTTACCTGCTATTATGTTAACACTAGAAAAATTTATTAAAAAAATTTCCTGAGAGCATTGTATTTTATGATTGCATATTCATAAAGTGCTCAGCTCAAGCAGAGTTCTATACAAGCTTCTCTGTTAAGGTATGAGAGTGTGACCAGGCTCTTTGTCTATCTTCCTTTGCAAAATATAATCTCATATTGATTATCACAGTCATTAAGTTTGTGCGGAATTATTTCATCTTCCTCTTCTGTGAAGCATATGGTAGGACTGTCATTCTCCTTTTTAAATTTAGGTGTGGCCACATGGCTTGCTTTGGCCAATAAAATGTGAGTAGATGATATGCCTTTGCGGTGGAAGCTTTAAGAGCTAATGTGTGCTTCATCACATTCTTTCCATTCTCCCACAGAGACTGACAGCATTCCTGGTGGTGTTGCTTTTTTAAGCTTAGATCCCAGAAAGAGATTATGCAGAGTAGAGTTTCTAGTTGATTTATGGTTGAAATGGAGTCTGAGAAACAAATCTTTGTCATGTAAGATTGTTTTTTGGGGCTGCTCGTTATTGTAACATAATGTAGCCTTTTTTGATTGATATAAGGATCAGCGGCACAGCTTATTTCTTACTGTATGCCCACATGTTAGCACAAGGCCTGGTACAGAAAGTATTTGTGATTTGTTGAATCAAATTTTAGAATCAGAGTTCTTCAACGCCTGTGGTGACAATGCAAAGATGGGGGCTGATATTCTGTGCCATTTAGTCTTGAGTTCTCAATACATTCCATTCATTTTTCCAGCTGGAGGGACGAAGAATGACATTTGACTTAGTCGCAAATGGAAATCATTTTGTTTGGTACAAAGCCCATTGGAAAAAGGAAGACAAAGGGCATTTCTTTCAGTGGTAACCTGCTACTGCATTTCCTGTAAACACTAAATATTCTCCTCTGTTAGCCTATGAGAAATGGTGCTAGGTGGGAGAAGAGGCAAGGGTTTTCTTGTTTGTTTGTCTCTTAGCTCAAAAGAATCAGGGGAGAAATCTCTTCTAATTACAGAGTTGTGTGCTTTGGAAGGACTTTTTTATTCATTAAGTCTGCCCACTGCCTATAAGTAATCTATCTTGGAAAAGATGTTTTATTCTTAGAAGTATGAAACCATTTTTGGTCTCTGAAGCAAGATGATTGGATCCACCAATAGAAAGTCATATTCTCTTGGTCAGATAAATATTTTATGGAGTTTATTTTTCAAATAAGTAGAGCAGTCATGTTATTTACTATCTAAGCATAGAGACATTTGATCATGAAAGAGGGCACTGTTACCATTTATACTAGGACAACTAGCATAAAATGGTATTTTCCTGGGCAAACTATATGAACACCTTACAAATAAGGCCACTTATGAATGTAACTTTCATAACATGTAATCAAGTCATTAAGTCCCTTATTCTGAGAAGAGCCAGCTGACCAGGAGACCAAAACGCCAAGAGAAGGAATGTCATCCTCAATTAAGCATTTCAGTGAGTAACTCATGATTCCATTAGTTGATTGTTACTAAACTTTCTTAAGATATGCCCTTAGTGAAACCTTTTACACCAGCGTACAAATGCATGGACTATTTGCCTGAACTAGAAGGTCCTTCCCCCTCAGCAACCCCTGACTATAAGACCCAGACTAAATGTTATTTCCTCTGAAATGGCTTCTTCACCATTCCTGGATGTGGCTAGTCTGTGATAACTAGGTTTCCCCAGCACAGTGTAAACACTTCTACAGTAGTACTTTTCACATTATAATTCTTCATTTATGTCTGTCTTCCCTCATGGGCTGTTCAAGGGTAAAAACTGTGTCTTATTTATTTTTGTGTCTTTCTAAGAAAAGCTTTTTTTACTCAGTGTAATTGTTCAATACATTATTGAAAGAATGAATGCAGAGAACTACTTATTTAGAAAAAGAAGTTTATGCTAACAAGGCCTTCCCAGCTTGAGCTTGAGATAGAAGGAATAAAAAGAATGAACTGATTTACCAGCTGTTTCCTGATTCATAAGGAAAGAAATATGGAGTAATTCTGAGGTGGGAGGCAGGGGAGAAACAAAGCATAGTTCATTTTAATTACATTTGGCTGTGGTACCGTTTCAGGATAGAACTCACAAAGCTGTAACTGCTAGGAGCTGTGTATGTATTGCTTAAGGGAAAACAAGATGATGTACTAATCTTTAAGGTATTTTAAAAAGACTCTTTTGTGGTACATTGTCTAGAAGTGAATGTAGGTTATATCCCCTCCAGTGGTAACTACAGAAATTAGAGATGCTGAGAAATCATGTGGTCAACCCTCCCAGCATAGTATGCACAACGTCACCTGAGCCGTGTTTATGTAGCTCCTGTGACTTCCCAGGAGTGTGCAGAGCTCCTAGCAGAGCAAAGAAGGCTGCTTTGGAAATCTAAAGCAGACACTTGGCTCCTACTGCTAGATGGCCTTGGTGAGGCATTGGGAATTGACAGATGTTAAACTGGCAGCACAATTCTCCAACCTGGGAGTTAACGCTAAAGCCTGAAGTATTGAGAAGCCATATATATTTATGTAGAGAGGAGGGACCTCTCTTGAGCCAAAAGGAAGTGGGTGGGTAGGGGTTCTGTTTACTTTATTAAGCTGTTTTGCAGGATTTGGGGAACCAATTTCATTGAAGCATGTGTCAGGACAGGGCAGTCATTCTCAGAGTCAAGTAGTACTGTCAATAAATAATCGCATGGGGCCAGAGACTGGTGGGATTACTTTAGGTTCTAATTCTGGACTGACACATGAATAGTTAGAAGCATGAAATATCCATGTTTCTCCCTAGGACTAGAGTTTTCATAGCTCTAGGATATAAGGAGGAGTCCTGGTGACTACAGGAGGCGGTAACAGAAAGAGATACATAGAAACAGCAACATACATTTCTCCCTACACTGAGTCTGTCTCAGCCTCTACCATTCTTTCACTCTATTCCTTCAAAAGTATGTTCTAAGCCCATAGTACTGTGCTTAGCAGTGCAACATTAATGGTAAAGAAAGCACTGGCTCTCAAGGTCTCCTGGCCTAGTGGGGAAGGCAGCCACATAAACAGATCACCATCATTCACCATGATATGTAGGCTATTGGAAATGTGTATAGGAGGTTATGAAAATATAATGGAAGGAGTTGCTGATTCTGTGTGGTTATAATTAGGAAGAACTAGAGTTTAGGGAAGGCATCACATATGGCTCCCCATTATAAAACCCAACCCTCTTGGCGTGGTATTCTGGCCCTTCAATGTGTGTCCCTGCAAGTTGAAATCTCACCACCCACCATGCCTGACACCAACTCTGCTCCATCCAGAGTCTGCCTGAGTCTCAGCTTTGTCCTCTTTGTTCCCTGGCTGGAATGTTGCATTTTTCTCTACTGACCTAATCTTATCTGTTAAAAGTCAGCTCAAGTCCTACCTCCTCCGTAAGTCCTCTTCTGAGTATTCTAGCCCATAGTGAATTGCCCATTCTTGACTCATTGTTTGGAATTCTACCTTGACACTAGATTTTATCTTGCATTGTGACATCTCTTATATTGCTATATAGTGCTTCTAGTATTGATTTAATACACATGTTTCTCTTCTCTCAAACTAAAATTAAAGACATTCAGTGGCAGAATGCATTATCTAATATTCCGTATATACCAGTGATCCCCAACCTTTTTGGCATCAGAGACTGGTTTCGTGGAAGACAATTTTTCCATGGACCAGTGAGGTGGGATGGGATGGCTTTGGGATGAAACTGTTCCACCTCAGATCATCAGGTATTAGATTCTCATAAGAAGCACGCAGCCTAGATTCCCTGCCTGGGCAGTTTACAATAGGGTTCCCACTCCTATGAGAATCTAATGCAGTGGCTGATCTTACAGGAGGCAGAGCTCAGGTGGTAATGCTTGCTGGCTCCCTGCTCACCTCCTGATCTGTGGCGTGGCTCCTAACAGGCCACCAACAGGTACCTGTCTGTGGCCCAGGGGTTGGGGACTCCTGATATAGGCCTTAGTAGAGTGTAGGACACAGTACTCGGTAGATACCTGTTGAGTAAATGAACATAAGAGTTTTGTTACTTGGGAGAGATTCAGGATAAAATTGTCTCTCTCTCTCTCTCTTTTTTTTTTTTTTTTGCATCCAGATTCAATATGGAGTGTGAAGCCTCTTCCTGTGGCTACGAATTTGGGTAACATTAATTTTTCTTTAAGACTATCCATGCATTCCTCCATCTACCAAATATTTACCTAAGAGTTTACTATTAACCACTACTTGGTGCCGAGAAACAGGTGAATTTGCCAAGAGGTGGAGTTCTCAGCTGGAAGTAATTTTTCCCCAAACTTCTTTTTTTTGTTTTGTTTTGAGGCAGAGTCTCACCCTTTTGCCCAGGCTAGAATGCAGTGGCGTGATGGGAATGCAACCTCCGCCTCCTGGGTTCAAGCGATTCTCCTGCCTCAGCCTCCTGCATAGCTGGAGATTACAGGCATGCACCACCATGCCCTGTTAATTTTTGTATTTTTAGTAGAGATGGGGTTTCACCATGCTGGCCAGGCTGGTCTTGAACTCTCAGCCTCAAGTAGTCTGCCTGCCTCGGCCTCCCAAAGTGCTGGAATTACAGACGTGAGCCACTACGCCTGGACTGCCCTCAAAATTCTGAAGGCATTGCCCAATTATTTCTATTAGTTTGTCGCAAAAGTCACTGTGGTTTTTACCACTAAAAGTAATGGTAAAAGCCACAGTGACTTTTGTACCAACCTAATAACTGTCACTGTGACCGAAGTCAAATGCTATTTCTGGTTCTTGATATTTTATATGAGTCCTCTTTTCTTCCTAATTGATCCTCAAAGTTTTGGGGATCCTCTATGTGTCCCTGGTATCAATGACTCTCTACCTTGGTGTTTTTTTTGTTGTTGTTTTCATTACGGTAAAATACAGATGAAATAATTTACCATCTTAACTGGTTTTAAGTGTACAGTTCAGTGGCATTAAGTACATTCACACAGGTATGCTGTTAATTTTAAATTCAGTTTTAAGCACTCAGTGGGACCTTTCCCACTGGAGATGTACACTCTTATTTAATAATTTCATCCTCTATTTTCTCTCTTTTCTCTTTCTGGAATTTCTATTAAACAGATGTTTGATCTTCTGCACTACACATCTAACTTTACGTCCTTCCTATCATCTCTTTAATCATTTGTTCTACTTTCTGGGGTTTCTTTAACGTTTTCTTTCAGTTATTTACTGAGTGTTTTATTTCTATATTTTACTTCTCTGTTTTTCTTGCTCTGAATGTATTTTAAAAATAGCATCCCATTATTGTTTCATTGATGTAAAATGTTATATTATTCTCCAAGAATAGTAATCATATTTTTTGAAATTTTCTTATAGGCCCTTTCTTTCTTCCAAGTACCTTTTGCCTTTTTCTGTTTGTTTAGTTTGGGGTCTCTCATTTTAGAAAAGGTTTCCTTAAATATTAGCCATCCCTGGCTATCTCTTCTTGGCTAAGAATCTGTCACTAGGAAGCTGAATGGATGATCTATGTACATTGGACAGGGATGGTTTGATTAGTTAGAAACCCAATAATTTTCTTGGCGAATTGCTTGCAAATATCCGTGGGTTTTCTGTTGAGTCAGGATGTCAGCAATCTGAAAACCCAGCAGGATAGGAACAGAAGTGGGGATCTCACCGTTTACAAGGTAGGCTTTTATTTAATTACTGTGTTTTTTAGCACAGCATTCCACTATCTCCTTTGCCTCATGTGCTTAACTCTGGGAGCTCTCAGGTTCACACTCCCAGTAAACCTCTCACCTCCTCTAAGCATGATGTAGGGAAGGCATCAGGCACCACCCTCTTCTTATATAGATTTTTGACTAATCATTCCCCACCTCAATGTCTTCTAAGGACCCCAGTGCCCCTCATTTCTGAGACTTTCCATATTTTTGCAGCTTAATCAGCTTCTCTCCTCTTCAATCTTTCTCCCCTATGCTAAGTAGGTTGCCATGTGTGTATTACTTTGTATCTCCAAATTTTTTTGAAATCTATCATCTACTTTCATGTTCTATTCCCATTTCCTTCATAATTTATGTTTTTTATTATCTATTATTTTGGAGATTTTCTGGATGGAGTTGACATTCACCTGTGTCTTTATCTGCTGTATTTAACTGGCAGTCCTTTTCCTTATATTGGACTTTAGCTTTCCCCTACAGACTCTCCTGAAACTTCCCCTCACCCTTGTCTTCCACCCTACAGTCAATGCTATGGTATAAGGTTACCATATTTAGCAAATAAAAAAACAGTTATTTCAAACTTCAGATAAACAAAGACTACATGCAACATACTTAATCTACAAAAAACATTATTCATTGTTTTTCTGAAATTCAAGTTTAACTGGTCATCCTATTATCTTATTTCAACTTGTCTTTGTTCAAGCTGTTTTAACACCATAGAGACTGGGTGGCTTATAAACAATAAAATTAAGTTCTCCGAGTTCTTAAGGCTGCCAAGTCCAGGATCAGGGTGCCAGCATAGTCAAGTTCAGGGGAGGTCCCTCTTCTGGGTTGCAAATAGTCAGCTTCTCATTGTAACTTCATGTGGTAGAAAGACAGCGAGAGAGCTCTCTAAGGTCCCTTCTATAAAGGCACTGATCCCATTCATGAGAACCACACCCTCATGATGTAATTACTTGCCAAAGATCTCACCTCCTAATGTCATCACCTTGGGCATAAAGATTTCAATATATAAATTTTGGGGGAACACAAACATTCAGTTTATAATATAACTCTTCTTGGAGAGGAACTTCTCACCCTAGCTTTGGCTTCATAGTACCATAATTCATATGTCTATCACACATAATTCTTATGTCTAACCACATAGCCAGCACCTGAGTAGCCCTTCTCTGTTCTCTTACCACCACAAGAAAATAGTACTAGACATTACCTGTGGTTCAAGAGCTTCTACACTCTACCAAAACAAGATGGGTAAAATGTCTGCTCTTCACATTTTGCTTATGCTAAGCTAAAGGCTGTGAACTGCATCATTAAAGCTTTGGAGCATTCTCAAATATTTTCAACAGTAAACTGACTGTTTACTGATCAGATTTGGATTTTTAAAAAATCATGCTGTGGCGTAAAGGGTGACAAGCCTAGGAGCTGAGAGACCTTTGGATGACTATTGTAGACAGTAATTCAAGCAAGAAAAGATAGCATCCTAAACCAGGGAAGAACAAGTGAGAAGGGAGAAGAGAAAATGCAAGGAATATTAAAGAGGTATAAACCACCACCAGATTCAGAAATTGAATTACTGTGTTGAAGGGAAAGGAGGTATTGAGTAAGTGCTGAGTTTCTGGCTTAGGCAAATGATGGTAGGTAGAGCCTTTCACACACACACAAAAAAAAGAAATTCAGGACGAGAACAGATTTAGGGGAGGAGATTACCATTGTTTCTCTCCTAAATGGTTCTCATTTACACAGCAGGAGGGGGATGTTCTTCCAGGAATTATGAATGTCTTTGGCCTTGTTCCAAACTCCCAGCAAGAAGAAACCACAAAGATACATCCAGCTTACTGAAGTCTTTTTCAAATGGTTGCTCCTATTCTGACCCTGAGCTCAGCTGCTGGAGGAAGACCTTGCATTTCCCACATGCAAGCAAGTGAGGGGCCTTCTCACATGATGGTCCTGTCTTTTCAACCAGTGGGTGACAGCTATTGGCAACTGTCAGCTCAGCAACACTGGAAATAGGCTGTCCTCATTTTGCTCTGGTGCATGGTGACCAGCAGGAATGGCAGGGGCTGTTTTGTGCTCAACCTGAGTTGAAGTAACCCATCCTGGACTGAGATCTGATAGCACCAAATGGGATTGACTCTCTGGAGGGACCATTTTCTTACCAACTGAGGAGTTTGCCCCTTTGCTTTCTCTCTTAACTTTCAGATGACATCATTTGCATCAACTTCCCTTACTGCACTATCATCCACTTAGAATAATTGTCAGGAATAGTTCATCAGCTGTAAGCAGCAAGCACATCTCGCTTCCTGGGGAGCTGGAAATAATGTAAACTCCTCTGTTGTTAATTTTTTTTGACCACGCCAAATCTCATTATTGAATCAATTGAGTTGATTGAGAGTTTAACATTAACTTTAATGCTAATTCTTTGCCCTGTTAATAGTCAAGTCAATACAGGCACCTGCTATCTCTGTTAAGCTAATGAGGCAAGAAAAAGGATGGGAAAGATGGCAGGTGAGATCAGTTCTTCATCCCCTGAGTCTCTGTGTTGTCCAGGCAACTTTCCTGCAACTGTAAATGGCAGTGTTTTGCTTTCCAGTGTTTCTTTCCTTTGTACTGTGTTAGCAGACTGCCATTCCTTTGGGAATGGCCCCTCTACTTTGTCTTTCAAAGAGTGTGCAGGATGAACTCGAGCAAACAGTCTTATGGCAATTGCAGACATCGCTACTCCATCAATTTCTATTGTTTTTGATTCAACCTGTTTTTGAAAAAGTGTGGAGTTGGAAACACAACTTGGTGTGTTGCACAAAGCAACAAACGGTTTTAGTGCCTGGGAAAAGGGAAGGCACAGGTTTCAAGACACATTTAAAGAACTTGGGGGGTGGTGGAAGGAGTAGGCCATTCTGAAACTCATACCTCTAGCTGAAAAATTCTAATCTAATGAGTCTATAAAGAAGCAAAAAAAGAGTTTGTGAAAATTGTAGCACTATGAATTCAAACAAACATTATTATGACTAAGTTTGCCTTATCAGGGGAATTGTTAAACTCAAGTCAAAGGACAGGGAAATAATACATAATCAACCAAATAGATTTTTTAAAGTGGATAGCTTAGAATACAGGATATCAGTGGAAGCAGAGACATTGCACCTTACTTATAGGAATACAGGAGAAAAATAACATTCATGCGCCAATGTGGGCTTGTTGCTAGTATGTTTTTTAAACAGCCCAACTTTCATGAAGTATTTAGGGAACATAACGAATTAAGTTTAGCAGTCAAATTCTTTCTCTCCGTGTGTGTGTGTGTGTGTGTGTGTGTGTGTGTGTGTGTGTGTGTGTGTGTGGCGGGGTGGGGAGCAGAATTATTCATTCTCTGAGCCTCAGTGTAGTCCTCTGAAAAGTGGGTGTGATTCAAAGAGAAAAAGCCATGAAGTACTGAGCACAGTGCCTGGCACTTCCTAGCCACTGCATTGGTATTAATTTAGGAAACTTGCCTACAAAGACCATGTCCTTTCTACTTCTTCAGTTCACCAGCTGAAGCACATCACACACCATTCCAGCTTCCTTTGTTTCCTTCTGGGTGGTGTTTCCTAGATCTTTGCCTCCCTTGTTTTTTGTTGCGGGCCAGGCACAAAGCCACCTGGCTCTGGATGGTGGAGACTTGGTTATTTTCCAGGCTGCTTTGAGGATTCCCCAGGAGGACTATGTCAGAGGTGCTAATGAGTCTCTGTTTAACCATGACTGTGCACTCCCCTGGCAATTGGGACAGAGAGAAACACCTTGCACAACAATTAGCTTTTCACAGCCATTAGCAATTTGCAGTCATTAGCACCATAGAAACACTGCAAATAACACCCAGGAAGCAAACACCACTGTAAGGCGGGCTCCTAAGCTGCATCAGCCCCTCAGCAAGGCAGGAGTCTGAGAGCCCTAAGGTCCCCTGTGCCCACTTACTCCAGCAAATGGGTTTTGTGATTCAAAGTGCCTCTGTTCCTTCCAGTCATATCTTTGAAAATGGCTCTATCAAGCCCATTATTTGTTTCAGTGGGACATAAATCTTTCAGAAGAAAAGTCCAGAAGATGTAGTGCATAATAAAGCGATTGTGAATTCCCTCAAGACCAAGAATCCTAAAGGAGTCTGGAAGGAGTGGTGTGAATAATTGAAATTTGAGCGGAGTGAAACTCCAATGCAATGCAATGATTTAGCTCCAAAGCTGTTCATGGCAGCATTGCTAAATACCAGAACCATCTATATCTCTAACGGTAGGGATTGGTTAAATAATTGTGCTATACCCATTGAACTGAACATAATGCAGCCTTTAAAAATAATATTCTGGAATTTACAGGCAGATTATATCAAAAGGTTATAAAACTTTATTAACATTATTTCTTTTTTATTGTAAAATATGATATGCACCTTCTAAAATAGTAGTGATGATTGTCTCTGTGTGCTGGGAAAGGAAATGGATAATTTTTAATTTTTAAATTTTGCTGTTCTATGTTATTCTTCTAAAACAAATACAGATGTATGTGTAATCCTTTTAATTAGAGGGATAAAGACAGCAGAGTGAGAAGGTAAGCCCTGTCTGGTGTAGTGAGTTTAACATACCTAAAATAATTTTAAGTAAATATTTTATTGAAGCATAACATATATACAGAAAAAAGACACCAATAATAAGGACAGTTTGATGATTTTTCATAAAGTGCATAAATCCAGATACAGAATGAATCTTAAATACCATGATGGTTATGCTTGTGGCTCCACAAATGTCTGCATGGTGAACAATTACAGTAGGAAGTCAGCTGCGTGTTGAGGAGTCAGTGATGCAAGTTCATCAATTGAAAGCTCATTATGGTAATTGCATTAGTCTGTTTTCACACTGCTACAAAGAAATACCCAAGACTGGGTAATTTATAAAAGAAAGAGGTTTAATTGACTCACAGTTCTTCATGGCTGAGGAGGCCTCAGGAGACTTGCAATCATGAGAGGAGGAGAAGCAGGCACATCTTACAGGGTGGCAGGAGACAGAAGAGAGAGCGTGTGAAGGAGAAACTGTCAAACACTTATAAAACCGTCAGCTCTCGTGAGAACTTACTCACTATCACGAGAACAGCATGGGAAAAGCTGCCCCCAGGATCCAATTACCTCCCACCAGGACCCTCAACACGTGGGGACTATAGGGATTAATTTTCGAGATGGGATTTCGGTAGGGACACAGAGCCAAACAATATCAGTAATGCTGGAAGGAAAGGTGGTAAATCTCCATTTTACAGGTGCAGAAACTGAGTCCCTGGGAGTAAGAGTAACTTGAATCCCATAACTGCTAAATGGAGGAGCTGAGATTTATTCCCAGTCAGGCTCTGGAATCAATGCATTCCCAAGAAGAAAAAATACAGCTGGGGCAACTAGAGAAGGCCAGGGCATCTCTAAAAGCTTGATGACCAGAGAGTAGGAGATAGGGAAGAGCTGTGTCAGGGAGGGCTGGAAGGCTTGTCTGTTAGGAAGGAAAGGCAGAAAATCAGTTCCTGGCAATTTCTACAAAAATCAGACCAGTGGGGGAAACTAATAATGCTAAGTCTGGTGCCTTTGTGCACTTATATTTCATGTGGACCTGAAAGGTGGCCTTGAGGCTGATGGAGCAGAGATGCAGAGCACAAGAGCTCTGACCTCCTTCAGAAGTCATGGTTAACTAAGAAGAATGGGGTCTAAATTATTTTTATTTTATTTTATTTTTTTGAGACAGAGTCTTGCTCTGTCACCCAGGCTGGAGTGCAATGGCACAATCTCAGCTCACTGCAAACCTTGCTCCCAGGCTCAAGCAATTCTTGTGCCTCAGCCTCCCGAGTAGCTGGGACTAGAGATGTGTGCAACCACATCTGGCTAATTTTTATATTTTAGTAGAGACGGGGTTTTGCCATGTTGGCCAGGCTGGCTGCTGACCTCAAGTGATCCACCCACTTCGGATTCCCATAGTGCGGGATTACAGGCGTGAGCCACCGTGCCCAGCCAGAAAGGGGGTTAATTTATGTTTTCTTTATATTTACTAATACATAGGGGAGAAAGGTAATACTCATAATCCTCCCACGTAGAAAAGTGGCCCCCCAAATCTTCACTGAATGATCAAACTTCTTTTCCTTTGAAATAGGTGTTCTGGGGGAACCATGCAGAGGGCACACTCTGGGCAAGGAGTGCCTCCGGAGAACACAGGATACATGTTAAGGACCTTAGGTGATGAGAGCAGAAAGTCACCTTCCAAAATGAACTCAGCTGGGGAGGGACCAAGCTTGGAAAGTTTTTATGGAAACCATTTCATCAAAGATATATATCTAGGAATTTTGTTATCTTAATTAACTCAGAGGTAGCACCATACTATGCTAAGAGGACTGGGTGTAAGACTTGTAATTACCTCTCTTTAGGCCGTTAACCCTATTTGGTTACTGTAAGCTTTTCAAGGATTGAGGCCGTGTGGTTGGTCATCTCTATATGCCCAATGCATAATAATGTGCCTGGTAGATAAGAGACATTAAACAAATGCTTACTGAATGCATAAAACATGTGTTCTAGATATTCTAGGCTAATGCCACTTTAAATAGTCCACTGATTATGTA
This sequence comes from Pan troglodytes, assembly GCF_028858775.2. NCBI lineage: Eukaryota > Metazoa > Chordata > Mammalia > Primates > Hominidae > Pan > Pan troglodytes. Next base: position 113,508,681 of record NC_072409.2, on the reverse strand, counting down.
CACTCGTTTGAGTTCAGAAACATTGATCATCAGAGAGTTAGGTCTGAATGTGACTGATGGAATTTCCGGGAATTTCCAAGAGATACTTCTCAGCAGTAGCCACTATACCAGCCATTTTTCATATTCCTCAATCATTCATTCATTTTAGTAAAGGTAGAATCAGACAGAAATGAAGAATACTCCAGAAGTGAAGGAAGCGAGAAATTTATAGAACCTGAAATTGGTTCCTGGTCTTCATATTTCAGCAACTTCAGAATTTTTTTTAAATCCTCTAAGACCTTTTTAAACAGTCATTTATTGAAGTCTTACTAAGTAGCAGGCTTATACTCAGTGCTAAGAATACAAAAATCAGTAAGACAGAACACACAGATCTGAAAATAGATAAATTACAATCCAAGTTGGATAGTGTTTGTATTATGTAGGATGTCTTCAGTTGCAAGTAACAGAAAAGAAATAATGGCTAAAAAAAAGAAATTTTTAATCATCTCACAAATCATGAAAGACTAAAAGTAGATGGGTCCACATTGGTCCAGCAGTTCAATGATATCATAAAAAAAATCCAATGCTCTGTCTTTTCACTATTCTATCCTTTGTCCTTGGCCTATTGCCTCATGGTCACAGAATCGTTGCTGTAGCTCCAAGTAACATGTTTGCACACAGTTGCATTTAAGTCAGGCAGGAAGGAACTTACTGTTTCTCTTTATAGCAGGAAACAAAAATCTTCTGAGATAAGCTGACCAGTAGACTTTTTCTTTGGTCTCATTGGTTAGAACTGGGTCACTTGCCCATTCCCAAATCAATCATGAGAAAAGGGGAATGGGATTGCCATGGTTGGCATAAGCCAATGATGCTTTACTCTCTCAGGCTGGAGGAAGGGGCTGCATCTTCCTTGAGCATGTTGCTACCACCTAAAAAATTGGATCCTATAACCTAAAGAAGGTGAAAAGAAGAGCAGAGGAGAAGTTAACCAACGTGTTTGCCACAGGGTTAAGCACAGAGTTGAGTGAATCATTGTACCTTATTTTTTCTAATTTGATGCCAAATCTTCAGCTCCACCTCCCTTCCCTAGCATAAGGCCAACAGCCCAAGGCTACAAGAAAACCTGGCCTTTCCCTGACACTGCCTTGGCCTTTATTGCCTCAGTGCGGAGAGCAAAACAAGCTGTCAGACTCAGCTCCTGCCCTATCCTTGAGCTCTAATAACCTCAAGCTTTTACAATTCCAACCAAGTTTAAAATTCTAGCTTGTTGATGTGAGTGGGAGTTTGGAATGCTGGAGAGGAAGGGTGAAAGTCAGGTCAACAAATGAGATTTGAAGTGGTTTTCCTTCCTCAAACGCAAGCCTCACATCAGGACTCTGAACTCAGATGGCCTCTCCTGAATGAGAGGGAGGGGGACACATGTAGGGAAGGCCAGGAGAGCCCAGCCATGGGTGTAGCTGAATGTTCTTTCAGAGAAAAAACAAGATTTCTCTCCCTGAAGACCACTGGGTACTGCTTTCAGAATTTACATAAGAGAGAAATAAGGTGCGATCTCAATCTGGGGAAGAAAGTTAAGGAGGTGATGGGAGGAGGACTCTGTGGAGGATGTGGCTTTGTTCAACACATCCGTAGACACTGGTTTTACAAGGCCACGATCGATATGCTACTGATATATGATAGATGATATGATTGATATGATACAATATGAGTTAATATAATACAGTAGTATAGCAATTCAATATAATGATACCAGTAACTAAAATTCATTGATCATTCACTGTGTGATTAACACAATGCAATGTATTATCCTTACAGGACTACTCATAATCATACTTACAGGCAAGTTTCATTATAATCCACAGGCTGAGCAAAGTCACTCTGTTAAATGGTGGACTCAGGACTCAGGACTGCAGGGCTGTCTGCCTCTAGAACCCTCCTCTTCACCATTTTGCTATTTTGCTTCCATTTGTCTCTTTCCTACCTGGGTGTTAATGCATATAGTAGTGAAAAGGCCAAGTGGTGACTACAGACAAAGACACTAAGCAAGGTTAAGTGAAAAACAGCTCATTGGAATAAATATTTCACTAGCTAGAAAAAATGAAAGAAATAACACCAAAAAGTTATTTTAAATGTTCAGAGAACAAAATAGTTAAAAGTTTCTTGTTTTAAAGAGTTCAAGAAAGTAAAAAACATAAGAGGAAATACAGTATTGATAGGAATTATATAAACAGATGAACTTCTTTCTCCATCATAGAATGCATGAACATTTATGTGTGTATTATCGAGATTTTGCAAATTCCCTTGTGGTTTTTTTGGCAGTCATTCTCTAGCCTATATAGTTCACTTTTTTCTAACTAACTCAAACACTCACTTTATTCTTTCATTCATTCATTTACCTAGTCATCCGTCAGATGTATATTCAGTCTCTTCCACGCACTGGGTACCAAGGAGGATAATGGAAGCTTAAGAATAAAGAAACACTGTCTCCTGCCTTAAATGGGATGGAATTTAGTATGCTCAAAAGGCAATTTTCCCCTTCAGATCCCCCTCAGACTCACTCCATTGCCTGTGAATGGTCCTGTGCAATAGAGAGAACTCCTTTAGCCCTCTGGCATGTGGTATCGCCGTACTGCAGGGAGTTGCCTATCTCTGATTTAGGACTGGAAGTGGAGGTTCAGAAGATGAGAAAATGTGGAGAACAGAGGACAGTAGATATGTTCCCTGTCTGTCTGATTGAAGCAAATTCTGGTTCAGGAACCCCCTGGGAAGTTCTATGACTTCAATATCCTATGGGATTTTGAAAACATGAAAGCTTCCTGGAATTGATCAACCCATCTTGGTTCCTTAAGATCTCCCTTCCACCTACTGGGAGGCACTAAGCTAAGGGTAGGGTAGGTACATGGGGCAATGTTTATTTCCAACCCCACTCTAGAGCTAACCTCTGCTACTGGATGCCTGAAACCACATGCCTGATTGTAGCCTTTGGCTTGACTCAAGAATCCTAATGAACCTCTCCAGCACATTTCTCTGTGTACTGGAGAACCAGTGATGAACACTATTCTTGAAACATCTCTAGAATTGTCCATACTTCTTTTCTGTATGACACCTCTTTTCATTTGGTTGTTTTCTTTTAAATTTTATTTTGCTAAAACTCACAGTGAGGTAGGTTTACATTCTCACAAAATATAATACAGGCAATCAAGAGATAGTCTAGGAGCCTCTCTTAAGGCTCCTATTACACACAGCCCCCAAGTACTGGGACCCCTTCAGACCATCTCAATTTTAGGAGGTGTTCCCAATCACTAACAATGGCCTGTGTCAAAATGGCTCCCCATAGTGATAGCCAACGTCCTGAGCAGGTGTCTATGTCTCAGGCAGCTGGTCTCTGTAAGGGGTATCCAATTATGATGAGGCTCCAGGAAGACGTATATGGGTGTGATGAGAAGGATGATGGAATGGGACCCAGGAGACACCCCACAACCACTATCACCAAAGCCTGGACATTTGTTCCTGCCCATTTCTATGCCCATATTTCCTCCTTTGCAAAATAAATAGTTCAGACTAGAAGAGGCCTCAGGTCCTATCGAGCTTAGACGACTGATGACCTCCTGAGTACTGTAAGTGTTATCTGCTTTGGCAGTTTGCACTAAGAACCGGACTTTAGAGATTTGGCACACTCTGATGTTTGTTCAGTTGGTAAGTGTGCTCAGTTTTTGTGGCATGTGTCTACAAAGCACAAAAGCCTTGGTTTCTCTGGACTACTGAAGTGCAAGAGATTGATAGCAATCCCAGCCCAGTCCCAGGGAGAGACGCAGAAACAACGCTGTGAAAGGTTACTTTGGTCTCTATGGGAACCACTCTGTGCCCTGGACAGAGAAGACAGCTTGGGGAAGGGAGGCACATCCGAGAGCTCTGAAGCCTGGGCAGAATGCCCCATGGGCCCACAATGCCATGTACCTGTGAATGGAGAGAAGGGAACAGGCAGTCCCAGTGTGCATATTTGGAATCCAAAGTCCTATTTGACCTTAGATATTTGGAAGTAGGTGGGACCTGGAAATGCTAACACCCAGAGGCCGTGCAGTGTAGTGGAAAGAGAACTGGCTTTGGAATCAGAGGTTCTGGTTTGACTCTCAGCTCTGCCCTTACTAGCTACGTGACTTGGAGCAGGTCTCCTAACCCTGCTGAGTGTGGGTTTTCTTGTCTGTCCAGTGAGAAGCATTAGGTTTTTCCTGATGATCTCATAGGGCTGATGTTTCTGGTTACTTTTCCTGCACACAGTGTACAACCCCCGCCCCCCGTGATGCGTCAGTCACAGTCTAACAACAATATTAAGGAAGGATAATGATAAAGTTAATTTTTGTGGAGAATATAACATTGATGATATTGCTACCCACTGTTGCATTCTTAATATGTACTAGGCACTCTGATAAGGACTTCAGAAACATTAATTCATCACCTGAGATCACATGGCTGGTAAATCACATGGCAGAACTAAACTCAGACAGCTCTGACTCCACAGCCAAGGTCTTAACCCAGTGCGTGGTTCATCCCTCCTAGGCCAACAACCAGATTTCTTCCAGTCCTGGCTTGTAGAGAGTGAGAAAGATGTACTGGCTTGTCTACTCACATATTAACAAACAAACAAACAAATAATTAAGCAAATCAGTCAAATCCTTTAAAAGAGTCAAACACAGCAACTTTGGAAAATCATATGTTAAAAGATATTTATGGATCAGATTAAATAAATAAATAAATGTATGAAAAAAATGTGATTCTATTTTCACTAATGGTTAACCAACATTGCTTATTGCCTATGTATGACCTTTTCTTTGGCTTGTATCAAACAGGTATTTGTCCCACCCATCCACCCAGCTAAAAAAACAAGCAAAAAAAAGTACTGAACATCTTCTCTGTACCAAATATCCATGAAGTGCTCAGATTTAATGGTGATTGAGGTGTTTCTGCCCTCAAGCATCAGTCTAACCAAAGATACAACAGAAAATTCAGTAGAGTATGACAGTGCTTTGATAGGGAAATAAACAGGGTACTAACGACAGACAGAAAATTAGAAGTTAATTCAGTGTGAATATGTCAGAGAAAACTTCCCAGAAAAGGTGACAGCTAGGTTGAGTGGGAGTCAAACTATTGGTAGGAAGGGACATGGAGAGGAGAGAAGGGGAAAGACATTTGGGAAGTGGGAGTGTCTTATGTGATGGACAAGAGGCACGAGAAGTGTGACCCACTCAGAGAGCCAAAAGAAGTTCACAGTGGCTGAAACATAGAGTCTAAGGACTGGAGAGGTGACAGCTGAAACACAGGCCATATCATGCAGGGCCACATAGAGTTTTGAATTTTATTGTAATCACACTGAGAATTAATTGAAGGGTTCAAGCCAGGGCCTAAGGAGTGGGTTATAATCCCATTTGTGTGTTAGGAAGATGATTCCGGCCGCAGCATGGAGAATGGATCTGTGAGGGGAAAAAGGGGTGGCTAACAGAACATAGGACTAGTTACAGAGTATTGAAATAATCCAGCCAACAGATGAAGATGACCACCCAGGTACTGCCAGTGAGAATGGAGAGAAGTAGATACCACCTGAACACTTAGCAGAACGAGGCACGTTTAGCAATTGAATGAAGGTAGGGTGAAGGAGGGCATGGTGTGAAGGATGCTGTGTCTGCTGGTCCCCTCAGTCCCCGAGCAAAAGGACTGATTTTTTTTTGGTTCCAGGTTCTTTTCTGGTTCAGATGACATGGCTCTGTGTCCCCTAATTTTTGACCCATCAATCCATACTTTTCGACATCTCTCATCTGTTCTTTTGCCCCATATTTCCTTCCACCTCCCAGTACATTAACTAGGGCAATGTGAACTGCTGTATCAAAGCCAAAACTCAGTTGTTGACACAATAGAAGCATATTTCTTGCTCATGTAAGAGTCTTCTCTGGTCATTCAGAGGCTTTCTTCCATATGTGGGTTTAGATAGGAGGCTTCCTTCTGTTGCATGGTTTGCCATTCCCTGGGGCCTGAGTTCTCAGCATTTAGATGGTAGAGGGGCAAGAAGGTGGAGAAAGTGTCTTTATTACTTAAAACCCACCTACACCTCCATTCATAAGAACTTACCACATGAGGAGGGAGCAGGAAGATTTGCTCAACATCAAGCCACCTCTGTCACACCCAGCCTGCCTAGGTTTTAACTCCTTTTTTTTCTCTTGTCTTTATTTATCTCCTTCTCCTACGATCTGACAGTTGATCACTGGAATGGTTGTAAACATCTTCATTCATCTGGTTTTGATGTAGAAGGAGGATGACACTTCTCAAATGCATCAACAACGGAGAAAGAATAATTCACAAACTACTTATCACAAGGTAAACCCATGATCATTTTTCTTCTGCTGAGCAAAGAACACCTAAGAGACAGGAGACCTGGCTTCAAATTCTGGCTCCATCAATAACTTACAGCATGACTTAAGCAAGACACTTCACTTTTATGGACCCCAATTTTCCCATCAGTAAAATGGATGGAGTGTGCTACACCGATATTTCTCCAAGTGTGTTCCAAAGAACATTAGGTTCATGAGGTGCTCTTTGAAAAACTCTTCTATGGTCAAATAGATTTGGGAAATACTGTGAACTTTAACCACTGCTTTGAGGACAGCTGAGGCTCATAACAATAAGAGAGGCTCTGATAACTCCTATGCTGAGGAAATCTGCTAGACTTTAACCTGACATTTCCTAATCTTGAGAGGTGAAATTTATATATTCAAGTATTAATCTGTTATTAAACTGTTTTACCACTCATGAATTGGTCAATGGTACAGAGAAGCTCAGATTCCAGTGAGAAAAATGAATTATCTCAGTAACTAAGACTCAGAGTAAGGGAAAAAGAGGGAGAGCTGAGGACTGACATGGGGAAAAAGAAACCTTTTATGCATTGAGAAGCTGCAGGAAATCTTTCATGCATCGAGAAGCTATGAGAAAGCTCTGCACCAAGCCAATGTGTCCCTCTTCTATGTGGGTGACCTGCAAACTGCCAGCGACTAACCCATGGAACTTTGAGAGTCTGGATGGAAGTGATGTTTCTCATTGCCCATGAGATTCTGCCTAAACCTCTCACCTGTTCCAGATGGACCATCTCCTGTAGACAAGCTGCTGATGTAAAGGTCCTAGACACTCATAAGTCACTCAGAACAAAAAGGGATTTGGCCACCTTTTGAGGGGAGGATGATAATGAGGGGAAACGCCTTCAGATCAAGATGGGGCAGGTACGGCCAGTTGGAAATTCCCTTCTGAGCCAGGAAAATGGTGGTGATTTCATTTCTATTTATGTTGTTTAACCATGAGACATCGTAGTAGATAATGCTTCCTTATACCATATTCTCATACTCACCTAGATCGTTTGCAGCTATGGTGTCAGTACCAGAAGCTGGCAGCTTCTCTCTCAACTATCTCTCTTTTTCTCAGCCTGAGGATATTTTTTAGCAGAAGCATGTTCTACAGCAAGCAGACACAGCTCAGAAGTGTAGGAAAATTAATACCTCCAAAGGTAGTCTCCAGCCAGAGGCAGATGCAAACTGGTGGATACAAGCCTCAGTCCCCCTGTACTCGTGCAGGGTAATTTTGAAGTATACTCTACTTTTTTCCGAGCATCTTCAGCAGAGCTGAGCTCCAATAGCCTATATTAGTAGTTCAATTTTTATTGCACCTGTCATTGGCTTTTCTCCTTTCTGCGTCTTAATTTCTCCATTTCTCCCCTTGTATTTCTCGAGATAAACACCCAAGTAAACTACCTGAAGCCAAAACTGTGTATCAAGTTCTGCTTTGGGGGAAACCCTCACAAAAATAAAAACATTTTCATGTGGCACTCCTTAGGTAATCACAAAGTTCCCTCTTGCCCTAAACTTCAATGCTCACTCCTTTGGTCACTCTCAGTGGCCAACTCTGAGCCAGTCCCCATTTCACCAGGAGTGAGAGAATGAAGACAAGTTTGACCACATTTGGATTTTTTTTTTAAATGATACTTTAAGTTCTGGGATACATGTGCAGAACGTGCAGGTTTGTTACATAGGTATACATGTGCCGTGGTGGTTTGCTACACCCATCAACCCGTCATCTGCATTAAGTATTTCTCCTAATGCTATCCCTCCTTTAGCCCCCCAGCCCCTGACAGACCCTGGTGTGTGATGTTCCTCTCCCTGTGCCCATGTGTTCTCATTGTTCAACTCCCACTTATGAGTGAGAACATGCAGTGTTTGGTTTCCTGTTCCTGTGTTAGTTTGCTGAGAATGATGGTTTCCAGCTTCATCCATGTCCCTGCAAAGAACATGAACTCATCCTTTTTTTTGCTGCATAGTATTCCATGGTGTATATGTGCCACATTTTCTTTATCCAGTCTATCATTGATGGGCATTTGGGTTGGTTCCAAGTCTTTGCTATTGTGAACAGTGCTGCAATAAACATGTGTGTGCATGTGTCTTTATAGTAGAATGATTTATAATCCTTTGGGTATATACCCAGCAATGGGATCGCTGAGTCAATGGTATTTCTGGTTCTAGATCCTTGAGGAATCGCCACACTGTCTTCCACAATGGTTGAACTAATTTACAGTCCAACCAACAGTGTAAAAACATTCCTATTTCTCCATATCCTCTTCAGCATCTATTGTTTCCTGACTTTTTAATGATCGCCATTCTAACTGGCATGAGATGGTATCTCACTGGACCACATCCTGATTTTAGCTCTCCTAATTACTTAAGGTTAAAAATAGTCTTTACTGCAGTGAACCATTTTTCCAGAGAAGCCCAGAGCTTGTGAGAAGACCAGGGAGTTGTGAGCTGGTTTCTGGGACATTTTAATAACTTAAAACAGAAGTGCACATATTTTATGAAACATCTTCCAATTATCTTTAATTTTTATATATAACAGCTTTGCTGAGCTTTAACAGCTTTATATAATTCATATACAGAACAGTTCACCTATTTAAAGTGTAGAAGTCAAATATTTTTAACATATAGAATAATGTACAACCATCATCATAATAAATTTTAGATCATTTTCATTACCTCCAGAAACCAATTAACCAAACAAACAAAAAACCCATACAATTCACAGTCTCTCTCCATTTTTCTGCAAGTCTCCTAGCCATAGGCAACCATCAAGTGACTTTTCATCTCTATAGATTTACCTAATTTGGACATTTTATATAAATAAAATCATACAACGTGTGGTCTTTTGTGATTGGCTTGTTTTTCTTAACATAATGTTTTCAAGGTTCATTCATGTTGTAGCATGTATAGTACTTTATTTCTCTTTGTGGCCAAATAGTATTCCATTGTACAGATATACCACATTTTATTCATTCCTTCATCACTTTATGGACACTTCGGTTGTTTGCACTTTTTGGCTATTATCAATAATGCCGCTATGAACAGTCATGTACAAGTGATTGAGCGAACATATGTTTTTATTTTTCTGGGATATATACCTAGATGTCCAATTGCTAGGTACCATGGTAACTCTATTTTTTGACCTTTTTAGAAGCTGCCAGACTGTTTTCCAAAACAGATGTAACATGTTCTATTCCCATTAGCATTGTATTAGGGTGTTAATTTCACCCACACTGTTTAAAAATGCCTTTTTAAGGCTGGGCTCAGTGGCTCATGCCTGTAATCCCAGCACTTTAGGAGGCTGAGGTGGGCGGATCACTTGAGCTCAGGAGTTCGAGACCAGCCTGGCAAACATGGCAAAACCCTGTTTCTATTAAAAATACAAAATATTAGTCAGGTGTGGTGGTGGGTGCCTGTAATCCCTGCCATTCTGGAAGCTGAGGCAGAAGAAACGCTTGAACCTGGGAGGCAGAGGTTGCAGTGAGCTGAGATTGCACCACTGCACTCCAGCTTGGGTGACAGAGCAAGACTCCATCTCAAAAAAAAAAGCTTTTTAATTATAGCCATCCTAGTGGGTATGAAGTGGTATCTCATTGTAGCTTTGATTTGCAATACCCTGATAACTAATTATGTCAAGTACCCTTTAATGGACTTACAGGCCATTTGTATATCTTCTTAGGAAAAATGTCTATTTCTACTCAATTTTTAAAAATTTTATTTATTTATTCTATTTCAATACCTTTTGAGAAACAGGTGGTTTTTGGTTACATGGATAAGTTCTTTAGTGGTAATTTCTGAGATTTTGGTGCACCCATCACCTGAGCAGTGTACACTGTACTCAGTGGGTAGTCTTTTATCTCTCACCCCTTCCTACTTTTCTCCATGAGTCCCCAAAGTCCATTATATCATTCTTATGCCTTTGTGTCCTCATAATTCAGCTCCCACTTATAAGTGAGAACATACAATATTTGGTTTTCCATTCCTAAGTTACTTCACTTAGAATAATGGTCTCCAACTTCATACAGGTTGTTGCAAATGGCATTATTTCATTCCTTTTTAACTCTGAATAGTATTCCGTGGTACATATTTATCACATTTTCTTTATCCACTTGCTGATTGATGGGCATTTGGCCTGGTTTCAAATTCTTGCAATTGTGAATTGTGCTGCTATAAACATGTATGTGCAGGTATCTTTTTCGTATAATGACTTCTTTTCCTCTGAGTAAATACCCAGTAGTGGGATTGCTGGATCAAATGGTAGTTCTACTTTTAGTTCTTTAAGGAATCTCCATACTGTTTTCCATAGTTGTACTAGTTTACATTCCCACCAGCAATGTAAACGTGTTCTCTTTTCACCACATCCCTGCCAACATCTATTATTTTCTGATATTTTGATTATGGCCATTCCTGCAGGAGTAAGATGGTATCACATTGTGGTTTTGATTTGCATTTCCCCGATCATTAGTGATGTTGAGCATTTTTTCATATGTTTATTGGCCATTTGCATATCTTCTTTTGAGAATTGTCTATTCATGTCCTTGGCCCACTTTTTGATGGGATTGTTTGTTTTTTTCTTGCTAATTTGTTTGAGTTCCTTGTACATTCTGGATTTAGTCCTTTGTTGGGTGCATAATTTGTGAATAATTTCTCCCACTCTGTGGGTTGTCTGTTTACTCTGCTGATTCTTTTGCTGTGCAGAAGCTTTTTAGTTTATTTAAGTCCCATCTATTTTCTTTGGTTTTGTGGCACTTGCTCTTAGGTTCTTGATTATGAAGCCTTTGCCTAAGCAAATGTCTAGAAGGAATTTTTCAATGTTATATTCTAGAATTTTTATGGTTTCAGGTCTTATATTTAAATATTTGATCCATCTAAGTTGATTTTTATGTAAGGTGAGAGATGAGTATCCAGTTTCAGTCTTCTACTTGTGGCTGGCCAGTTATCCCAGCAGCATTTGTTGAATAGGGTGTCCTTTCTCCACTTTATGTTTTTGTTTGCTTTGTCAAAGATCAGATGGCTTTAAGTATTTGGCTTTTTTTCTGGGTTCTCTATTCTGTTTCATTGGCCTAGGTGCCTATTTTTATACCAGTACCATGCTATTTTGGTGACTGTGGCCTTATAGTATAGTTTGGAGTTGTGTAATGTGATGCTTCCAGATTTGTTCTTTTTGCTTAGTCTTTCTTTGGCTATGCAGGCTCTTTGTTTCATATGAATTTGGGGATTGTTTTTTCTAGTTCTGTGATGAGATGGTGGTATTTTTATGGGAAATGCATTGGAACTCTAGATTGCTTTTGGCAGTACCTCTAGATTGCTTTTGGCAGTATCTCTAGATTGCTTTTGGTAGTATGATTATTTTCACAATATTGATTCTACCTGTCCATGAACATGGGATGTGTTTCCATTTGTTTGTCTCATCTATGATTTCTTTCAGCAGTGTTTTGTGGTTTTCCTTGTAGAGATTTTTCACATCCTTAGTTAGGTATATTCCTTGGTTAGGTATATTTGCAGCTATTGTAAAAGGGATTGAGTTCTTGATGTGATTCTCAGCTTGGTCACTGCTGTTGTATACACAGCAAAGCTACAGATTTGATTACCTTAATTTTGCATCCTGAAACTTTGCTGAATCCATTTATCAGTTCTAGGAGCTTTTGGAGGAGTCTTTAGGGTTTTCTAGGTACACAATCATATCATCAGCAAACAGCAACAATTTGACTTCCTCTTTACTGATTTGGATGTCCTTTGTTTCTTTATCTTGTCTGATTGCTCTGGCTGTGATTTCCAGTACTATGTTGAATAGAAGTGGTGAGAGTGGGCATCCTTGTCTGGTTCCAGTTCTCAGGGAGAATGCTTTCAACTTTTCCCCCATTCAGTATTATGTCAGCTGTGTGTTTGTCATAGATGGCTTTTATTGCATTAAGGTATGTTCCTTCTAGGCTGATTTTGCTGAGGATTTTAATTATAAAGTGATGCTGGATTTTGTCAAATGCTTTTTCTGCATCTATTGACATGATCATGTAATTTTTGTTTTTAATGCTATTTTTGTGGTGTATCACATTAATTGACTTGCACATGTTAAAGCATCCCTGGTATGAAACCCACTTGATCATGGTAGATTATTTTTTTGATATGCAGTTGGATTTGGTTAGCTAGTATTTTGTTAAGGATTTTTGCATCACATTTGTCAGGGGTATTGGTCTGTAGTTTTCTTTGTTTTTGCTATGTCCTTTCTTGGTTTTGGTATTAGGGTGATACTGGCTTCATAGAATGATTTAGGGAGGATTCTCTTTTCCTCTATCGTGTGGAATAGCATCAATAGGATTGGTATCAATTTTTCTTTGAATGTCTGATAGAATTCAGCTCTGAAATCATCTGGTCCTGGACTTTTTTTGCTGTTATTGGCAATTGTCTTATAATCGTTTCAATCTCTCTGCTTGTTATTGGTCTGTTCAGCATTTCTATTTTTTCCTGGTTTAATCTAGGAGGTTTGTATATTTCCAGGAATTTATGTATCTTCTCTAGGTTTTCTAGTTTATAGGTATAAAGGTGTTCATAGTAGCCTTGAATTTTTTTTGTAATTCTGTGGTATCAGTTGTAATATCTCCCATTTCATTTCTAATTGAGTTTACTAATGTCTTCTCTCTTCTTTTCTTGGTTAATCTCGCTAATGGTCTATTAATTTTATTTATCTTTTCAAATAATCAGCTTTTTTGTTCCATTTATCTTTTGTTTTCTTTTTTGTTTCAATTTCATTTAGTTCTGCTCTTACCTTTGTTATTTCTTCTGCTGGGTTTGGGTTTGGTTTGTTCTTGTTTCTCTAGTTCCATGAGAAGTGACCTCAGATTGTCTATATGTGCTCTTTCAGACTTTTTGATGATCATTAAGGAATAGGTTATTTAATTTCCATGTATTTGTGTAGTTTTGAGGGTTCCTTTAGAAATCAATTTATAGTTTTATTCCACTGTGGTCTGAGAGAGTACTTGATGTAATTCCAATTTTTAAAAATTTATTGAAACTCGTTTTGTGGTCTATCATATGGTCTATCTTACAGAATGTTCCCTGTGCTGATAAAAAGAATGTATATTCTGCATTTGTTGGGTAGAATGTTCTGTAAATATCCATTAAGTTCATTTGTTCTAAGGTATAGTTTAAATCCACTGTTTCTTTGTTGACTTTTTCTCTTGATGACCTGTCTAGTGCTGTCAGTGGAGTACTGAATTTCCCCACTATTCTTGTGTTGCTGTCTTTCTCATTTTTTAGGTCTAGTAGTAATTGTTTTATAAATTTGGGAGCTCCAGTATTAGGTGCATATATTTAGGATTGTGACATTTTCCTGTTGGACATTATATAATGTCCCTCTTCATCTTTTTCAACTGCTGTCGCTTTAAAGTGTTTTTTGTCTGATATAAGAATAGCTATTCCTGCTCCCTTTTGCTGTCCATTTGCATGGAATATTGTTTTCCACCCCTTTACTTTAAGTTTATGTGAGTCCTTATGTGTTAGGTGAATCTCTTGAAGAAAGCAGATACTTGGTTGGTGAATTCTTATCCATTCTGCCATTCTGTATCCTTTAAGTGGAGCATTTAGGCCATTTACATTCAGCATTAGTACTGAGATGTGAAGTACTATTCTATTAATCATGCTATTTGTGGCCTGAATGCTTTGGGTTTTTAAAATTTTATTGTGTTTTTGTTTTACAGATCCTGTGAGATTTATGCTTTAAGGATGTTCTATTTTGATGTATTTCAAGGATTTGTTTCATGATTTAGAGCTCCTTTCAGCAGTTCTTGTAGTGCTGGCTTGGTAGTGGCAAATTCTCTCAGCATTTGTTTGTCTGAAAAAGACTGTATCTTTCCTTCACTCATGAAGCTTAGTTTCACTGGATACAAAATTCTTGGCTGATAATTGTTTTGTTTAAGGAGGCTGAATATAGGGCCCCGATCCCTTCTATCTTGTAGGGTTTCTGCTGAGAAGTCTGCTGTTAATATAATAGGTTTTCCTTTATAGATTACCTAGTGCTTTTGCCTCACAACTCTTAAGATTCTTTCCTCATTATGACTTTAGGTAACCTGATGACTATGTGTCTAGGTGATGATCTTTTTGTGATAAATTTCTCGGGTGTCGTTTGAGCTTCTTGTATTTGGATGTCTAGATTTTTAGCAATGCTGTGGAAGTTTTTTTTGATTATTCCCTTAAATATGCTTTCAAAACTTTTAGATTTCTCTTGTTCCTCAGGAATGTCAATTATTCTTAGGTTTGGTCATTTAACATAATCCTAAACTTCTTGGAGGCTTTGTTCATTTTTTATTCTTTTTTCTTTGTCTTTGTTGGATTAGGTTAATTCAAAAACCTTGTCATTAAGCTCTGAAGTTCTTTCTTCTGCTTGCTTGATTCAATTGCCAAGACTTTTCAGTGCATTTTGCATTTCTATAAGCATGTCCTTTATTTCCAGAAACTGCTGTTTTTTTATTTATGCTATCTATTTCACTGAAGATTTTTTCCTTTGTATCTTGTATCATTTGTTTAAATTTCATTAAATTGGACTTCACCTTTCTCTGGTACCTCCTTGATTAGCTTAATAATTGACCTTCTGAATTCTCTTTTTGGCAATCCAGAGATTTCATCTTGGCTTGAATCCATTGCTGGTGAGCAAGGGTGATCTTTTAGGGGTGTTAAAGAACCTTGTTTTGTCATATTACCAGAATTGTTTTTCTGGTTCCTTCTCATTAAGGTAGACTATGTCAAAGGGAAGACCTGGGGCTCAAGGACCACTGTTCAGATTCTTTTGTCCCATTGGGTACTCCCTTGATGTAGTGCTCCCCCAATTTCCCCAGGGATGGGGTTTTCTGAGAGCCAAAATGTAGTGATTGTTATTTCTCTTCTGGATCTAGCCATCCAGCAGAGCCACCTGGCTCCAGGCTGGTACTTGGGGGTGTCTACACAGAGCCCTGTGATGTGAACCATCTTCAGGTCTCTTAGCTGTGGATAGCAGCACTTGCTCTGGTGGAGGTGGCAGGAGAGTGAAATGAACTCTGTGAGGGTCCTTAGCTGTAGTTTTGTTTATTGCACTAGTTTTGTGCTGTTTGGCCTCCTGCCAGGAAGTGGAGGATCAAGAGAGGATCAGCTGTGGTAGTATAGGGATGATCAGGCAGTGGGCAGTGCCCTAGAGTTCCCAAGGGAGCTCTTTGTTTTTGGCTACAAGGGCAGGTAGAGAAAGACCATCAGGTGGGGGCAGGGTTAGGTGTGTCTGAGCTCAGACTCTCCTTGGGTGGGGCTTGCTGTGGCTGCTGTGGGGGATTGGGGAGTGGGGGTGTGGTTCTCAGGCCAATGAAGTTATATTCTCAGAGGGATTATGGCTGCCTCTGCTGTGTCATGTATGTCACCAGTAAGGAAAGCTGACAGTTATAGGCCTCATCCAGCTGCTATGCAGCCCAAAATGCCAGTCTCACTCCCACCATACCCCCTCCCCAACATCACTGGGTTGTTTCCAGGCAGCAGGTGAGCAGGGCTGAGAACTTGCCCCAGGCTGCCAACCTTCTGGCTATGAAAGTGAGCGGGGCTTTCAGGTTTCACACTTCCTGTCTGCCATGGCTTCTGTGCTGTGTCTGCACTCCAGATTCATCCCCTCTCCCAAGTTTTGCCCAGGAAACTTTGCATTCAGTTGAAATTGTTACAAAGTTCAGCTGGAAGCTTCCCTCTCTCTGTGGTCTTTTTCCAGTTCCTCTGGCAGCCCCCCACAAGGACCTCTGTGAGACAACATCAGAAATGGCTTCCCTGGGGACTGTGAGAGCCCACGGGGCTCTTCCTGCTGCTTCTTCTATCCCTGTATTTTGCTTGGCTCTCTAAAATTGTCTCAGCTCCAGATAAGGTCAAATCCTTCTCCCCTGATCTGGACCTTCAGTTTCCCCACTGAGGGTGTATGTTTGGGAGCAGATGATCCTCCTTTCACATTTTGGGCACTCACAGTTTTTGGGCTGTCTCCTAGGACTGCAGGAGCAACCTGCTCCCTTCGAAGTGTCTGTGGATCCTCTCGGCTTTCCTGGTACGTTCCTGCAGCAGTTCTTGGAGCAAAAGTTCATGATGTGATTCTCCACATAGTGCTCTGTCTCTCCAAGTGGAAGCTGCAATTTGGTCCTGCCTCCTATTCACCATTATCCTAACCTCTCTGATATGAAGCTTATTTTTGCTGGATACAGAATTCTTACCTGACAGTTATTTTGTTTCAGGAGGCTAAAGATGGAATCCCTATCCCTTCTGGCTTGCAGGGTTTCTGCTGAGAAATCTGCTGTTAATCTTACAGGTTTTCCTTTGTAGGTAATCTGATGCTTTTGTTTCACAGCTCTTAAGATTCTTTCCCTTGTCTTGACTTTAAATAACCTGATGACTATGTGCCTAGGTGATGATCTTTTTGTGATGGATTTCCCAGGTGTTCTTTGAGCTTCTTGTATGTGGATGTCTAGATCTCTAATAAGGTCAGGGAAATTTTCCTCAATTATTCTTTCAAATAAGTTTTCCAAACATTTAGATTTCTATTATTCCTCAGAAACAACAATTATTCTTAGGTTTGGCCACTTAACATAATCCCATTTTTTTGGAGGCTTTGCTCATTTTTAAAAAAATTCCTATTTCTTTGTCTTTGTCTAATTGGGTTAATGTAAAAGCCTTGTTTTTGAGCTGTGAAGTTCTTTCTTCTACTTGGTCTAGTCTTTGTTGAAACCTTTGAGTGCATTTTGTATTTCTCTAAGTGTGATTTTTATTTCCAGAAGTTGTGATTGTATTTTCTTTATGATATCTATTTCTCTGGAGAATTTTCCATCCATATCCTGTATTTTTTAAAAGTTTCTTTACATTGTTTTTCACCTTTCTCTGGTGCCTCCTTGAGTAGCTTAATAATCAACCTTCTGCATTCTTTATCTGGCAATTCAGAGATTTCTTCTTGGTTTGGATCCATGGCTGGGGAGCTAGTGTGATCTTTTGTGGATGTTATAGACCCCTGTTTTGTCATATTACCAGAATTACTTTTCTGTTTCCTTCTCATTTGGGTAGACTATTTCAGTGGAAAGGTCTGCAACTAAAAGCCTGCTGCTCAGATTCTTTTGTTTCACAGGGTGATCCCTTGATGTGGTGCTCTCCTTCTCCTAGGGATGGGGCTTTCTGAGAACAGGACTGCAGTAATTGTTATTGCTCTTCAGGGTCTAGCTACCCCGCAGGGCTATCAGGCTCCAGGCTGGTACTAGGGAATATACAAAGAGTCCTGTGATTGATTCGTCTTCAGGTCTCCTAGCCATGGATACCTGAATCTGCACTGACAGAGATAGCAGGGGAGTGAAGTAGACTCTGTGAGAGTCCTTGGTTATATATATGTTTAGTGTGCTGGCTTTCTCAAATGCTGGCTATGCTAGCAGTGAAGTTGTCATGTGGACACACTCAGGACCTCTGGTTAGCCAAGATGTTTCAGACAGTGAAATTAGCTATTGTTTTCTCCTTCCTGGGATCAGGGTTATTCTGCCATGAGGTGCTGTAATAGCCTGAGTTGGCTGGCCTCTAGCCAGGAGGTGGTACTTTCAAGAGAGCACCAACTAAGGTAATAGGGAGATCTAAGCTTGCCCTAAGTTGGCCAGGGTAAGTCTTTTGGTTTCTCAGGAAATGGGCTGGGCCATAAGGCTCCCAAGAGTTTCTATCTTTTGTGTTCAGCTACTTGGTCTAGTAGCAGACCAAGATAATTCTCTGGGTCAGAGCAGGTAGAGAATTACCATAAGGTGGGGACAAGGCTAGGCAGTTCTGCGCTCAGACTCTCCTTGGGCAGGGTTTGCCATGGCCATTGTTGGAGAAGGGAGGTGGTTCTCAAACCAATGGGGTTATATACCAGAGGGGATTTGGGCTGCCTCTGCTGTGTCATATAGTTTGCCAGGGAAGTAGAGGATAGCCAGTAGTGAGAGGCCTTACCCAGCTCCCATGCAGTTGGTGAGGCCTGTCTCACTCCTGCAGCACCCCACTCAGGCCTTGCTCCACGCTGTCACCTTCCCCATTGAGAGAGCAAGTACAGCTTTTGGACCTCCTCACTCCCCATCTGCCCACTCTGTTGGCAGCAGCTCCTGCACCCATATCTGCAGAAGTTCCTGTTTGTCCCCTGGATTCTGCTCAAGAAAATGTGTGCCCAGTCAAGAGTATTATTAATTTCAGTTGGAAGCTTCTTTTTCCTTGTGAGCCCTCCCTAATTCCACTGGCTGCCTTCCTTATGGGTCCCTGTGAGATATAGTCAGGAATGGCTTCCCTGAACTCAAACTGGAGACTGGAAGTGCCTTCTAGGCACTGCTTCTACTTATTTTTATTTTATTTTATTATTATTATTTTTGAGACAGAGTCTCACTCTGTCACCCAGGCTGGAGGGCAGTGGTGCAATCTTGGCTCACTGCAACCTCCGCCTCCCGGGTTCAAGTGATTCCCTTGCCTCAGCCTCCTGAGTAGCTGGGAAGCTGGGATTACAGGCATCCACTACCACACCCAGCTAATTTTTATATTTTTAGTAGAGACAGGGTTTCACCATGTTGGCCAGGCTGGTCTTGAACTCCTGACCTCAGGTATCCACCTGCCTTAATGTCTACTTTTATATTTCATGAGGTTCCCTAAATCTGTGTCAGCTCTAGATAAGGTTAAATTCTTCTCCTCTGATCTAGATTTTCAGATTCCCCAGTGGGGATATATGCTCTGAGGAAGGTTTGCCACCTCTCACACTTTGGGAACTCACAGTTTTTTGCCTGTCTTGTGGAATTTGCAGTGGCCTGCTACTTCTTTCAACTGATCTGTGAATTCTTTCAGTTTTCCTGGTACATTCCGGCTGTCATTCTTGGAGCAAAAGTAAGTTCATGATGTGAGTCTCTATACACTGTTCTGTCCATCCAAGTGGGAGCTGCACATTAGCTCTGTCTCCTATCTGCCATCTTGTCTCCTCACCCTTTGTCTATTTTTAATTTTTTTATT
This sequence comes from Pan troglodytes, assembly GCF_028858775.2. Taxonomy (NCBI): domain Eukaryota; kingdom Metazoa; phylum Chordata; class Mammalia; order Primates; family Hominidae; genus Pan; species Pan troglodytes. The sequence goes on along the minus strand of NC_072409.2, from coordinate 113,489,344 downwards.
ATTGAGTTAAGAGCTCTTTATCCCTTATCAGATATATGATTTGTGAATATGTTCTACTATTTAGAGGATTATTTTTTAACTTTCTAATATGGTTTGGCTTTGTCCTCACCCCAATCTCATCTTGAATTACAGCTCTCACAATTTCCTTGTGTTGTGGGAGGGACCCAGTGGGAGATAACTGAATCATGGGAGCATTTTCCCCCATATTGTTCTTGTGGTAGTGAATAAGTCGTACGAGAGCTGATGTTTTTATTAGGAAAAACTCCTTTCACTTGGCTCTGACTCTTCTCTTGTCTGTCGCCATGTGAGATGTGCCTTTCACCTTCCATCATGATTGTGAGGCCTCCCCAGCCACGTGGAACTGTAAGTCCATTAAACCTCTTTCTTTTGTAAATTGCCCAGTCTCAGGTATTTCTATCAATCAACAACATAAAAATGGACGAATACACTTTCTTAATGGTGTCCCTAGTGGCTCAAAAACGTTTCTTTTTTAACTTTTAAGTTCTGGGGTACATGTGCAGGATGTGCAGGCTCATTGCATAGGTAAATGTGTGCCACCGTGGTTTGCTGCCCATCATCTAAGTATTAACCCATCACCTAAGTATTAAGGCCAGCATGCATTACCTATTTTTCCTGATGCTCTCCCTTCCCCTGCCACCTCCTCCAACAGGCCCCAGTGTATGTTGTTACTCTGCCTGTGTCCACGTGTTCTCATTGTTCAGCTTCCACTTATGAGTGAGAACATGTGGTGTTTGGTTTTCTGTTCCTGTGTTAGTTTGCTTAAGATAATGGCTTCCAGCTCCATTCATGTCCCTAGAAAGGACATGATCTTTTTCCTTTTTATGGCTGCGTGGTATTCCATGGTGTATATGTACCACATTTTCTTTATTCAGTCTATTACTGATGGGCATTTAGGTAGATTCCATGTCTTTTTCATTGTGAATAGTGCAATGAATATACATGTCCATATATTTTCAAAACAGAATAATTTATATTTCTTTGGGTATATACCCAGTAATGGGATTGCTAAGTCAAATGATATTTCTGGTTCTAGGTCTTTGAGGAATTGCCACACTGTCTTCCACAATGATTGAACTAATTTACATTTCCACCAACAGTGTAAAAGCATTCCTATCCCTTCATGGCCTGGAGAGCTTTTGTTGCTTCTTGATTTTTCAATAATTGCCATTCTGACTGACATGAGATGGTATCTCACTGTGGTTTTGATTTGCGTTTCTCTAACAATCAGTGACGCTGAGCTTGTTTCATATATTTTTTGGCTGCATAAATGTCTTCTTTTGAGAAGTGTCTGTTCATGTCCTTTGCCCACTTTTTAATGGGGTTGTTAATTATTACTTAATATATAATTTTATGTCTTTTAAAGGAGCTGAGAGAGGAAAAGAAAGCAAGCATATCAACAGAATATACATTCTTCTCAGCACCACACCGCACCTAATCCAAAATTGACCACATAGTTGGAAGTAAAGCACTCCTCAGCAAATGTAAAAGAGCAGAAATTATAGCAAACTGTCTCTCAGACCACAGTGCAATCAAACTAGAACTCAGGATTAAGAAACTCACTGCAAACTGCTCAACTACATGGAAACTGAACAACCTGCTCCTGAATGACTACCGGGTACATAACGAAATGAAGGCAGAAATAAAGATGTTCTTTGAAACCAATGAGAACAAAGACAAAACATACCAGAATCTCTGGGTCGCATTCAAAGCACTAAATGCCAACAAGAGAAAGCAGGAAAGATCTAAAATTGACACCCTAACATCACAATTAAAAAAACCAGAGAAGCAAGAGCAAGCACATTCAAAAACTAGCAGAAAGCAAGAAATAACTAAGATGAGAGCAGAACTGAAGGAAATAGAGACAAAAAACCCTTCAAAAATTCAATGAATCTAGGAGCTGGTTTTTTGAAAAGATCAACAAAATTGATAGACTGCTAGCAAGACTAATAAAGAAGAAAAGGGAAGAATCAAATAGACGCAATAAAAAATGATAAAGAGGATATCACCACGGATCCCACAGAAATACAAACTACCATCAGAGAGTACTATAAACACCTCTATGCAAGTAAACTAGAAAATCTAGAAGAAATGGATAAATTCCTCGAGACATACACCCTCCCAAGACTAAACCAGGAAGAAGTTGAATCTCTGAATAGAGCAATAACAGGCTCTGAAATTGACGCAATAATTAGTAGCTTACCAACCAAAAAAAGTCCAGGACCAGATGGATTCACAGCCAAATTCTACCAGAGGTACAAGGAGGAGCTGGTACCATTCCTTCTGAAACTATTCCAATCAATAGAAAAAGAAGGAATCCTCCCTAACTCATTTTATGAGGCCAGCATCATCCTGATACCAAAGCCTGGCAGAGACACAACAAAAAAAGAGAATTTTAGACCAATATCCCTGATGTGTTCATCAGGGATATTGTTGTTTCGATGCAAAAATCTTCAATAAAATACTGGCAAACCGAATCCAGCAGTACATCAAAAAGCTTATCCACCATGATCAAGTGGGCTTCATCCCTGGGATGCAAGGCTGGTTCAACATATGCAAATCAATAAACATAATCCAGCATATAAACAGAACCAACGACAAAAACCATATGATTATCTCAATAGATGCAGAAAAGGCCTTTGACAAAATTCAACAACGCTTCATGCTAAAAACTCTCAATAAATTAGGTATTGATGGTAAGTATCTCAAAATAATAAGAGGTATCTATGACAAACCCACAGCCAATATCATACTGAATGGGCAAAAACTGGAAGCATTCCCTTTGAAAATGGGCACAAGACAGGGATGCCCTCTCTCACCACTCCTATTCAACATAGTGTTGGAAGTTCTGGCCAGGGCAATCAGGCAGGAGAAGGAAATAAAGGGTATTCAATTAGGAAAAGAGGAAGTCAAATTGTCCCTGTTTGCAGATGACATGATTGTATATCTAGAAAACCCCATTGTCTCAGCCCCAAATCTCCTTGAGCTGATAGGCAACTTCAGCAAAGTCTCAGGATATAAAATCAATGTGCAAAAATCACAAGCATTCTTATACACCAATAACAGACAAACAGAGAGCCAAATCATGAGTGAACTCCCATTCGCAATTGCTTCAAAGAGAATAAAATACCCAGGAATCCAACTTACAGGGGATGTGAAGGACCTCTTCAAGGAGAACTACAAACCACTGCTCAATGAAATAAAAGACGATACAAACAAATGGAAGAACATTCCATGCTCATGGGTAGGAAGAATCAATATCGTGAAAATGGCCATACTGCCCAAGGTAATTTGTAGATTCAATGCCATCCCCATCAAGCTACCAATGACTTTCTTCAAAGAACTGGAAAAAACTACTTTAAAGTTCATATGGAACCAAAAAAGAGCCTGCATGGCCAAGTCAATCCTAAGCCAAAAGAATAAAGCTGGAAGCATCGCGCTACCTGACTTCAAACTATACTACAAGGCTACAGTAACCAAAACAGCATGGTACTGGTACCAAAACAGAGATATAGACCAATGGAACAGAACAGAGCCCTCAGAAATAATGCTGCTTATCTACAACCATCTGATCTTTGACAAACCTGACAAAAACAAGAAATGGGGATACAATTCCCTATTTAATAAATGGTGCTGGGAAAACTGGCTAGCCATATGGAGAAAGCTGAAACTGGATCCCTTCCTTATACAAAAATTAATTCAAGATGGATTAAATACTTAAATGCTAGACCTGAAACCATAAAAACCCTAGAAGAAAATCTAGGCAATACCATTCAGGACATAGGCATGGGCAAGAACTTCATGTCTAAAACACCAAAAGCAATGGCAACAAAAGCCAAAATTGACAAATGGGATCTAATTAAACTAAAGAGCTTCTGCACAGCAAAAGAGACTACCATCAGAGTGAACAGGCAACCTACCATGAATGGGAGAAAATATTTGCTATCTACTCATCTGACAAAGGGCTAATATCCAGAATCTACAATGAACTCAAATAAATTTACAAGAAAAAATCAAACAACCCCATCAAAAAGTGGGCAAAGTATATGAACAGACACTTCTCAAAAGAAGACATTTATGCAGCCAAAAGACACATGAAAAAATGCTCATCATCACTGGCCATCAGAGAAATGCAAATCAAAACCACAATGAGATACCATCTCACACCAGTTAGAATGGCAATCATTAAAAAGTCAAGAAACAACAGGTGCTGGAGAGGATGTGGAGAAATAGGAACACTTTTACACTGTTGGTGGGACTGTAAACTAGTTCAACCATTGTGGAAGTCAGTGTGGCGATTCCTTAGGGATCTAGAACTAGAAATACCATTTGACCCAGCCATCCCATTACTGGGTATATACCCAAAGGATTATAAATCATACTGCTATAAAGACACATGCACACGTATGTTTACTGTGGCACTATTCACAATAGCAAAGACTTAGAACCAAGCCAAATGTCCAACAATGATAGACTGGATTAAGAAAATGTGGCACATATACACCATGGAATACTATGCAGCCATAAAAAATGATGAGTTCATGTCCTTTGTAGGAACATGGATGAAGCTGGAAACCATCATTCTCAGCAAACTATCGCAAGGACAAAAAACCAAACACCGCACGTTCTCACTCATAGGTGGGAATTGAACAATGAGAACACACGGACACAAGAAGGGGAACATCACACACCAGGGCCTGTTGTGGGGTGGGGGGAGGGGGGAGGGATAGCATTAGGAGATATACCTAATGTTAAATGACGAGTTAATGGGTGCAGCACACCAACGTGGCACATGTATACATATGTAACTAACCTGCACGTTGTGCACATGTACCCTAAAACTTAAAGTATAATAAAAAAAAGAAAGCAAGCATATATTTTGGGGGGGTTGTTATATTAACCAGCTAATTTGCTGTTTCTTGTTCATCTTTTCCTATAGTTTTCAGTGAGCATATGGTGTCCTTTCCTTGCTATAATACAGCTTTGTCCACCTACCTCCTTTCTGCTGTTATGATCAAGTATATTATATTTCTACATGTTATAGGTCTGCAATATAATTACACACATATTGCTTTATACCATATTTTTTTAAGTAAGTTAAGAGAAAGGAGAAGAAATATGCATTTATGCTATCTTTCATAATTACATAATCACCTCTCTTAGTGCTTGGTTTCTTTATGTAGATTTAAATTACTGTGGTCACTTGCTTTCAGCCTGAAGAACTTCCTTTGCTATTTCTTGTAAGGCCATTTCTGTATTGTAGCAGCTTTAGATAGTGATTTTTCTCCTTTTCCTGTGCTTGTTCATGTTACTTGCTTATTTATTTAGTAACTTGGGTAGGGTATTTTATTAAGTCCATTTCCCATGCAGTGTGAAGCCTCTGATGTCATTCTTATGAGGGTTCAGTCTTGGGCATGGGCATAGTCATCCTGGGATGACCGGTTTTGGCAGGCTCTCTTTGTCTCTATTTCTTATCTGTCTCCTAAACTGTATGTCTCTGTAGCACCACATCCAGCTGTTAAGTTTCATTAATTGCTGGCTGATGACTCCATTTTTTAAAAATAATGTGCTGGTGCATAAATTGCTTCACACTCTGATCCAATTAAATTTGGGTGTCTTGGCAGGGCCAGGCTTTGAGGGTTTCTCTGACCACAGAAGGACTCATCTTAGAGTTATCTCTTCACCTGCTTTATCTGGTAATACAGCTGGCTTATAGTTTTGCTTGTTGCTCTCATGGAGCTACCAGCCTCTCCTTAATTGCTTATTACCAAAATCTCCATGGTCCTTGAGAGTTCCTTTAGGATTGAACTTACCCACACTTTGTTCCAAATAAATTCAATTTCTTCGGGGGAAGCTTCTGCATCTTATGTTATTTTGACTTGCCTCTTCATCTGGCAAAATCTCTGAACCACTGCTCTGGAGATGACAGCAGGCAAAATCACCCACTTCTCTTGGAATACCATGTTTCATGAACTGAGCACTGAGCAGGGGCAGTAGCCTCTGGTCTTCTCAGCTTGCCTCTTCCAGTATGGAATATTCTCCTTATGAAAAGATTGGGGTTAAGATAATTTGGCCCAAGTTTTATTACTCTTCTGTACCTAGAGTAGAACCAGTGAAATTATCATTGGAGCTGGGTAGGTGAATGAAGTTCCTGATGTCTTGGCCACACTTGCCTGGAAACTAGCCTTCGTAACATGCAGCTCGGAGAGGATAAAAAATGTTGGCAATCTCTTTATCCCAGGAGAATACCTTACCACTTGACTGGTAGCTTAGAGGAAAGGGAGCCCCTCTGGAGTGGGGCGTCTATCATGCTGAGCTTTAGGGGTAAGGGTAAAGGAGGGAGTGGATAGTGGCATACGTGACACAGGATCTCACTGTTACTACCAAGATTTAGTAGATTTTATTATTTTCTTCTTTTTTAATTTCAAAGTACTTTATTGAGAACTAAAGATTATATGTATTCAAGGTGTGCAATGTGATTATTTGATATACATGTACACTGTGTAATAATTGTCACAATGAAATTAATCAACACATCCATCACCACTTAGGCTGTACACTAGATCCCCAGACGTCATTCATCTTCTAACCGAGAGTTTATACCCTTTCATCAAATATCTCCATTTCCTCACCCCCAGCCTCTGGCAACACTATTCTACTCTCTGTTTCTCTGAGTTTAATTTTTTAGATTTCACATATAAGTGAGATTATACAGTACTTGTATTTCTGTGTTTAGCTTATTTTACTTAGCATAGTGTCCTCCAGGTTCATCCATGTTGTCTCACAGATGGCAGGACTTCCTTATTTTTTATGGTTGCCTAATGTTTCATTGTACGTATACATACACATACACACACCACATTTTCAAAAATTAATTTATCTGTCAATGGACAATTGGCTTATTAGGCCAAGGGGATATGCAGAAAACAGAACCCCCTCATGTGTAACCTTCTGCAGGCCTAAATTTTTGTGGGATGGACAAGAACCCCATTGTGATGGTTAATACTGAGTGTCAACTTGACTGGATTAAATGATGCAAAGTATGAATCCTGGGTGTGTCTGTGAGGGTGTTGCCAAAGGAGATTAACATTTGAGTCAGTGGGCTGGGAAAGGCAGACCCACCCTTACTCTGGGTGGGCACCGCCTAATCAGCTGCCAGCATAGCTAGAATATAAAGCAGGCAGAAAAATGTGAAAAGACTAGACTGGCCTAGTTTCCCAGCCTACATCTTTTTCCCATGCTGGATGCTTCCTGGCCTGGAACATCAAACTCTAAGTCCTTCAGTTTTGGGACTCAGACTGGCTCTTCTTGCTCCTCAGCTTACAGATGGCCTATTGTGGGACCTTGTGATCATGTGAGTTAATACTTAATAAACTCCCCTTCATATATATATAAATATATATATGTGTGTATATATATGTGTATATACATATATATACACATATACATACACACACACACACGCATACCTGTATCTATCTATCTCCTATTAGTTCTGTCCCTCCAGAGAACCCTGACTAATACACCTATCTTTAGCTGAACTAAGGAAAAGTCCTGCAACAATATGTTTTGCAAATATTTTCTCCCATTTTGGAGACTGTCTTGTCATTTTGCTGGTTGTTTCCTTTGCTGTGCAGAACTTTTTAGTTTTATGTAGTCCCACTTGTTTATTTTTGCTTTGTTGTCTGTGCTTTTGGTGTGCTATCCAAAAAACTATTGCCATGGCAATGTCAAGGTGCTTCTCCCTGTTTTTTTTTTTTTCTAGGAGTTTTATGGCTTAAGATATTACATTTAAGTCTTTGATCTATTTTAATTTATATATATAGTGTAAGAAAAGGGTTTGATTTTTTTTTTTTTTTTTTTTTTGCATCTGGATATCCAGTCTGCCCAACACCATTTATTGAAGAAACTTTCCTTACATTGTGTGTTTTTGGCGCACTAGAAAAATATTAGTTGACCATATAGATTTTCTTGAATAAATATGTCTTCATTTCCTGTATGCCCTTAGGAAATTTACAGAGACTTTAAATAGGTGCTAGTTTTTAAAAATAATTTTCACCAGTTAAAGCTGTTTTGTATGGGAGCAGCTTTGAGCTCCTCACACTGTCATTCCAGAAGTTGTATCTCTCCAATTATCTGTAGAAGAAACTTAACTCATTAGGGTAAAATAAACAAATTAATGTAAATGCAAAGAGAACAAACCTGAAGTCTAACTAATTTGGTCATTACTAGTAATTATTATTTACAGATAGATTTATTTGTAGTTCATTAACTGCAAACTTGCTTCATTTGTGTGCTGTAACTCATTAATCAGAAAGCTGCATTGAGTGATGGGACTCTAATGTGGTTTGACTTTTTAAATAAATTTCAAGATTTGAATATCAAATTTCAGTGGAGCATTAAATAAGCACTTTAGGGGATGGAAGAATTGGTGATTATATAAAGCAAATACTTCAGTATCTTAAGTTTCAGTGTGCTTATATACCCAGGTTTTAGTATGTCTGCACTGTACCATATCTTATGTTTGCAGGATTAGCATAGTAAGAAATTATGTTATTTTATAGAACACACAGCCTCTGGTTTAATTAACTAAGAAATATTTATAGAGCGCCCTCGGTCTAGAAATTCAACAAATGTAATACAAGATACCTATCTCCAAGAAGCTAATTATTGAACTGTTAATATATTCTCCAAACACATCAAAAATAATTTCTAAGATATAATAGTTTAAAAACAGATGAGTGGTGCAGATAGATTAAGATGAAGTGAGGCCCTTAAAAGTTGAAGTATTTTCTGTTAAATCATTGGCTTAAGATTATAGCAATCTTTTTTTCCCCTTTTTGTTGGAAGTCTTCAGTTTTGATGGGGTACAGTGGGGAAGGTTTGTTTCTGCTCCGTGCAGTGTTATCTGGGGAGTGGTAGGTAGTGGATAATGATTAACTGACGACTGGAGAATTTGCTTCCAATACAGCTCCCTCATGTAACTATTTAGAATTACTAAGGAATTTATTGGATTCTACGTGAATCTTGATTTGTTTAGATGCTCCTGTGCCCCACGAAGGGAGAGTCTGAGAGTTTGCATCATCTCATCTTCATATAATCCGAATCCAAATACTTCCAGAAGAGAGAAAGTAGTTTTCTTTTTCTGTCTCCTTGGGAATAATCCACCTTGGAGATTAAGAGAAGGTTGAGTAGTTCCTGGCTTCAAGCAATTAAAACAAGGCTGAGGGGGCAGCCAAAATTATGACACTGAGTGGAAATTTTCATACGAATTACAGTAATTTCCTCCAAAGAACTATGTGGCTTTATTAATAGTCACCTGTTAGGTAGCCAAAGCTACTAGAGACTGTAGTCCATAATGCACTATGCTGATGATTTGCCTCAGAAAAAGTGTTTGCTGCCAAGGGGTTGCATTGATACGAGAGAAGGCAAGGGGTGTCAGGAAGGTAATTTAGATGAAAGCCACCACTTCTGAGAGCAATGACTACTAAGGAGAGTTCCTCCTATAGAAAGCTCCAGGGTATAGCCTCCAGTGGGAACCAACTTTAGCTCCTGACCATCAGTAGTAATGGAAGAAGTTCCAGCAGGGCTAAAGATGCTACTATCTTGGCTGGAAATGTCAGCAGGCACTGCTGTGAGCCCCTGAAGGGAAACTATCAAAGAAGCTAAATTTGGATTCAAAAATAGGGAGCATTCTTTGGAGGTCAATGGCCCAACCTTCCCTCCTAGTGAGCATTGACCTTAACATTTATTGGAAGAGTAGACTGACATTTAATAGACTTCAATCAAAAAGCATACAGCATAGCAGAAAGCGCATGAGCCTTGGAGGCTGTTTGACATGGATTTTCATCCATGCTCTGCCACTTACTAGTTTGTGCCCATTGGTGATTTGTCTCAGTTCTTGACATCCACTAAAAAAAAAAAAAAAAAAAAAAAAAAATAGGGTGCTATAGAGAGGGCTGAATGAGATAATACATGCAACAGAAACTAGCACATTGCAGGTACTCAAAATATAATAGCCAATATTGTTCTTTCCTGTGTGAATTAGAAACTGATGAAACTCCAAGGCCTCTAACCAATTATTGAGCCCTTGAATTATGTCCTGCCTCTTGTATTCTTCTAGAAATCATCTAGGGGAATGTAGTATGGGAAAATTATTAAATAAGTACTAGAGGCAGGCGCTGTGCCTGTGAAAGCCAGCACACTGTTACATAGAGAAGGACTTGGAATCAGTCCTAGCAATTTCATGAGCTCTAGAGACCAGCATTCCCATTTTATGTATTTCCAGTGATAACTGCAGGACACATGATTAATACACTGGTGAAAGAATTGTAGTCACAAAAGATTTGGTTTCTGGAAAAGATTTTCAACATAAGTTTCCTTTACCTCATGTATAAAAGATGTAAGCCAAATTTCTCTTTTAAAAATCCTCTGCTTGGTTTATTTCCCCTTGCCCAGCTCTATGTGTAATAGCTAATGTTTTGGGGATCACTTTGCAATTCAAAATCTGAGCCTTTCAAAGATGCTTCTTGATTTGATGTTCCAGGTGGCTGAAGAGGAAATGGACTTCAAGTGATTGTTCGTGGCTTTGAAAGGTCATGATCTACTTCCTGCAGTAGGTTTAATGTGCACCTGAACTTTGGCCCTCACATTTTTCTGATTATGGAACAAAATCATACGACAGTGGCAAGTAGCTCATTCTCATGCGTATCCAATGTTCAATCAAGGCAGGGTTCAAAGCTGATGGGCACTTCCGTGATTGGCATTTCAGAAGTGCATTTATTTCAGTCCTACACTGCATTTCTTACTTAACTCCAGCGTCAAAGGAATTTGAACAATTTGGCTGGTGGGCACAAGGGAAGGTTATGCCTCACTGTATGTATAATCATTTACACACTTAGTGCTCTCAAAAATGTGTCATTCTTTCACAACTCAAATTTTGTATGATTTATCTATAAAAGATAAAGAAATTGACATATTTCAAGAAAATATTGCAAGAATTATGGATGTGAGCATTTGAAGCATCATTATACATTAAAAATCCATAAAGTTTTCAGACATACTGCTATTTTGGTATAGCATCAAATCATTGTTCTAATAAGGAACACTTTTGAACATTATGAAATATTATTGGTATCTAGAGTTTGGTGCAGATAATACAATTAAAATGTTTTTATATTATCATTTATACACTCAATCTCAATGATGTAAATTCTTTTTATTATATATCCTGTTTGTTTGTTTTTTTATTTCAATAGGTTTTTGGGGAATAGGTGGTGTTTGGTTCCTTGAGTAAGTTCTTTAATGGTGATTTCTGAAATTTTGGTACACCCATCACCCAAGCAGTGTACACTGCACCCAATGTGTGGTCTTTTATCCCTCACCCCCCTCCCACCCTTCACCCCAAGTCCCCAAAGTCCATTGTATCATTCTTATGCCTTTGAGTCCTCATAGTTTAGCTCCCACTTATGACTAGGAACACATGATGTTTGGTTTTCTAGTCCTGAGTTACTTCACTTAGAATAATGGTCTACAATTCCATAATGAAGTAAATTCAGATGTTTAATTACCAAATATTTATTAAGAGTCTGTTTTGTGTCAAGCCCTGAACTAGCACTGCATTTTAATAAGGTCTCATTCTAGCTGTATGTACAGACAACAAATTTTATACACACAGATGCAATAATTAGATTGTTATACATGCTATGAGGGAAGGAGTGTGCAGGGATGACAAAGTTTATGAGGTGATCTACTTTAGATAGAACAGTGAAGGAAGAACTCCCTAGGACTAAAGTGAAGTCACATATAAGGTGAGATCTGAAGAATGAGAAACCAGCCAATTTTTTCACTTTGTTTTGTTGGCTTTTAATTTTTGTAGGTATATAGTAGGTGTATATATTTGTGGGGTACATGAGGTATTTTGATAGAGGCAATGCAATACATAATAATCACATCAGGGTAAATAAGGTACCCATCACCTCAAGCATCTATCCTTTGTGCTGCAAACAATATAATTATACCCTTTCAGTTATTTTAAAATGTACAGTTAAATTATTATTGACTATAGTAATCTTGTTGTGCTTTCAAATACTAGTTCTTATTCATTCTAATTTTTGTACCCATTAACCATCTCCACTTCTGCTAACCCCTTCACCCCCACTACCCTTCCCATGGTTCTATGTTTTCTCACATATTATATAGGGGCAATCATAAAATTCACTTAGCATCATTCTGACACTCCTCCTTGCTCATGCTTCTCTAGTTACATTATGTAGTTCCTCAGCATGCCAAACTCTTCCCTTGCCATGATTCTATGTTGTTTTTCCTCTGCCTGAAACACTTTTCCTGCTACTCTTCAAATGGCTGGCTTCTCCAAAAAATCAATGAAATAAAAACTTCATTTTTTGAAAAGATAAGCAAAATTGACAAACATTAGCTAGGCTAAGAAAAAAAGAGAGAGGATCCAAATATGTAAAATCAGAGATGAAAAAGAAGGCTTTACAACCAATACCACAGAAATTCAAAGAATCATTAGTGGCTTCTACAAGGAACTGCGAGTCAATAAATTTGAAAATCTAGAAGAAATGGATAAATTCCTAGACACATACAACCAAGATTGAACCATGAAGAAATCCAAAACCTGAACAGACCAATAACATGTAATGAGTTCAAAGCCATAATAAAAAGTCTCCCAGTAAAAACAGGCCAGGACCCGATGGCTTCACTGCTGAATTCTGCTGAACATTTAAAGAACTAATGCCAATCCTGTTTAAACTATTCCAAAAAATAGAGGAGGAAGGAATGACTTCAAAGTAATTCTATGAGGCCAGTATTACCAGGATACCAAAACCAGACAAAGACACATCAAAAAAAGAAAACTACAAGCCAATATCCCTGATGAATATTGATGCAAAAATCTTCAACACAATACTAGCAAACTGAATTCAACAACACATTGAAAAGATCATTCATCATGACCAAGCATGATTTATCCCAGGGATCCAAGGATGGTTTAACCTACATAAATCAATCAATGTAATATATTTTATATCAACAGAATGGAGATCACAAACCATAGGATAATTTCAACCGATGCTGAAAAAGTACTTGATAAAATTCAACATCCCTCATGATAAAAAAAACATAAAAACTGGGTACAGAAGGAACATACTTCAACATAATAAAAGCCATATATGATGAACCCACAGCTAGTGTCATACTGAATAGGGAAAAACAGAAAGCCTTTCTTCTAAAATCTGAAACATGGCAAGAATGCCTACTGTTACCACTGTTATTCAACATAGTACTGGAAGACCTAGCTAGAGCAAACGGACAAGAGAAAGAAATAAAGGGCATGTAAATTAGAAAGGAAGAAGTCAAATTATCTTTGTTTGTAGATAATATGATCTAATATCTGGAAAAACCTAAAGACTTCAAATTGAGCCTTCTCTACAATTTGACTCTCTCTCAGTTAGGTCCTGGGACTAATTTTTACGCCAATAGGCCTTCTGCCTATAGTAATAAAGGGTCTCTTTAAGTGCTGTCAGAGAGGTCTTTTGGTTTTGGGTACATTATGTCCTGAATTAGTTCATTATTCTTTGCCTAAAAATATTACAGAGGTATCTCTTGAGGCAGATACTTTGCAAGATGATAATATTCCTTCCTCAAGATTTGTCCCCCTCCCATCATGGCATTAACCTTGTTGGACTGGTTAATATTAACCGTAAGCAAACTGATGTAAAGTAACTTTTCAAATACTGTTTCCAATTTCTATATCCAAAATGTTTCCATTGCTCAACACATTTTTGAAATTCCATTTATGAAAATATCTCATATTTGTGCAGTGCTTATGTGGCTCTGAATGTCTATAATATTACTTTTTGTGATGGATGGATGATTAAAAGATCTTTGAAGTCCAGAAATAAGATTAGATTTGCAAAATACTTACTGTGACCTTTACCCAAATAGGTCCTTTCAATGACAGTAAAATTTGGTAATTTAGTTCTTAAATGTCCTATTCATGTCAGGTCATTAAGAAGTCATTTTTTTTTTTTCTTTCTGACCCACCTCCTAGCTCTGCTGTAATACTGTCAAGGTCTCCTGGGATAGTTGCTCTGTTTTACTTGTAAGGGCTGTACATTTTATTGGTGGATGAAGTGATTCATCCACATGCCAAATACAAGCAAAGTTCTTTAGCATGACAGATGTTACACAAAAAGAGAAAACACTTGGAATAAATGGCAACATACAGGTGCAGCTTCCTTTGGAGCTTTTCAAATCCGGAAAATACTGAGTTAGGGAAAAAAGAGTTTAGTGCACTCAGTTTGTAGTTCAACCCATTTACTAGATTATCCTTTTCTATACCAAATAATATTGAATAATCAATCTGCATAGCACCAAATGGCTTCAGAGAATAATGGAAACATATGTGGGTCACCTGTGGAGTAACACGTTTTTTTATGTAGCATCTTAGAATTAGAATTGTCCCAACTTGCTTTGTGAGAGCAGGAAGCACTCAATAAATACTTGGTGAAATGAATCCAGGTCAGACTATGTCCCCAGTGCTGGGATACAAAGGTAAATAAGACACATTCTACCCTGGAGGAGCTCAGAGTTTGGCAGAAAAATCAGAGATGCTAACAAAGGAGGATAATAAACTATGATATAAGCAAGGTGCTGTAGGAATCTAGTAAAGGGGAAGATTGTTAGGTGGAATCAGGGTTTGCAGGAAAGGTGATGCCCTTCAAGATCCGCTAGGTAGAGAAACAAGGGGAGATATGAAAGAGAAGAGGGATTTCTAGGATGCAACTATGAGGTTTCAATGAGTAAAAGCACTGAGTATTTTCATGAGATTCTATATAGTTTGGTTTGAAGGAAGCATGAAGGTGCTAAAAGGAGGACAATAAATTCGGTCTAGAAAGCAGGTTGAGGTCAGGTGTGAAAAGCACCATATATGATTTATGGTGCTTTTGTGACCATACCCAAAGGAGTTTGGATTTCATTTTCCCCATGGAAAAGTCAGTTTTTACATTTCCATATTGCCTACAGGACTAGGTTTTCCAAAGACTATTCCTGGCATGCTAGTTTTATAGGATGTTAGTAGGAGTTATACCAAAACACCTATGCAGGTTTTAGTTGAAAGGGGAAGGATAATTGTCTGGCACGGACAGTATGATACAGTGGTTATGAGAAATAACATTTATAGAGAATTTTTTTCTGAAACATGTACAGTCCATCCAGCTCTTAGATAGCGTAAGTTAAGCCAAACTCGACTGCATACTTAAACCCAATAGTCTGCCTCTTCCTAGAATGGATTTTACCATTCTGCTCTTCCACAAGATGAGAATGGCCTAGGTTGAGAATTGTAAGAAGAAATGGTTTGATTCAACATTTGTGAGTGCTATCTTCAAATAGCTGGTTCGTCTTTATCTTAGTGTGTAGGTGCTGTAGTTGATTGTGTATCTGTTTTTGCCATAAACACTAGGAATCTTAGAGCCAAATTTGTGTCTCCCTACCAACAGAGGATCCTTAGAACATTCATTTTGGGGTAATAACTAAACCCAGGATTTTTCTGACTTAAACCAGTTATATTCCCTTTGCTACAATGCCTTCATCTATTTATTTGATTCTATTGCAAGCATTTTGCAACCTCTCTCTGATCCTTTTGTGGGGGAAAAGCTGAGCTTAAGAAATGTAATGAACATATATCACTTACCACAGCATCTGGCATACAGTGCCTACTAACTAAGGATTTGTTTTTAATATGATGATTTTTTATCAACCCCACCCATTTCATTTCACAGTCCTCCCCTATTGACAGAAGATGAAAAGAAGCATATCTGACTATCAGAAATGTTTTTCAAATTCTACTTTCATGGTCTCAAGTTCCATTAAGCACATTAATAGACAAATATTAGCCAAGCAATTACTGATTGCAAGGCCCTGAGCTTTGTGCCATGAAGGAGACAAATCAATACGTCAAAGAGGTAAGTGGAGCTTCTGATCTGATAAGGGAGGTATGATATTACTATGTGTCTCAGGATCCTCATCTGTAAAATGGGAATAATAATATAACCTACACCATGGAGTCACTGTAAGAATTCTGACTTCATACATGTAAAGTGCAAATATAGTGCCTGGCACATAAGTACTCAGTTAATGTCATTTATTTCATTAGTTTTTATTACTGTAAATTATCTTTGTGTGCAGGCAACACCAGAATATGCAATCATTAGGGGCTCTGTGTTCAGACATAGGGGAAATTACTTCCAGCTCAAGCCGTTCAGGAAGGCTTCCCAGAAGTGGTAGGATTTGAGTTAGTCTTGAAAGATGGAGAGAATTCAACTAGGCAGAGAGAAACGTGGACATTGATCCTTGTGGGATCCCAATTTAAAAAGGTGGAGGAGGGGTATATCCCCTTGGAAGAGACCTCACGAAGGCAGGGGATTCATGAAGGGGGCTAGTAGGTGGCAAGCCAGACAAAGGCTCCTGCCTCCTCTTCCCTAAAGGCTCACACCATCAGCAATGACATCCTGCCTCTTCACGGGCCCTCCCAAACCATCCCCAGAAAGAAAATTGGGTGCTATTTTCTGAAAAACCTCTCAGCATCCTTCTGCATCCTTTAAGTACCTTTTAGTCATTAGGAAAATTACTTCATGGTGTGGTAATTATAGGGAGCTACAGACACCCTGTCCATTCTCCCACTAAATTCCTACACGCAGACTGAAAAAAACTATGATTCTATTTCAGGCAGGCGAGTGCTTTGGAAAGAAAGTGCAGGAAATGTGAAATGAGAAGGTGGCAGCAGAATTCCCATCTGTGCAGACATTGAAAGTCCTTTATTACAGAATGTGAGAGAGAAATCCGGCAAGTTGTGGCAGTGAAGGCTGGACTGGCTCCAATGTGCAGGCTGCAGAAGGCAGCTGCCAAGATGGCTGAAGCTATCTCAGAGACAAGGGTTCCAGGCTTCTTACCCACATTTATCTGTTTGTTTAAAGAGAGAAAATGTATATTTTTTAAATATCCCATAGTCTGATATTTATAGACCTCTTAAAATTTGGAGGAGAAAAACGTCACCAGCTCAAAGACGTTAATTTGGATAATTAAGCACAATTCTTGTAGCAAGAAGAGGAAAACCAATTTTAAACTGCAACGGTGATATGTGAATCAATAAGGTCTGTGACAGATTTGATTGATGTGTGCAAGCCAATAAGCTTATACCCATTGAAGACAGAAGCCTTAAGAGCTGACGGATGGAGATAACAAGAAAAGAGGAAAATTCCAATTCTAACTTGATTATTTATACCCTGAATTATTCCAAATTATTTGCACTTTCTGAAATTCAAGTTGAGAAATCAAACTATCCAAAGAACACCTGCTGACACAATTGAGCATCACCTTTCTTAAAGCAAATGCTAAACTCTGTCTAGGAAGATGGTTTTTCTTTTACTTTTCTTTTCTACCATCCAGCACCATTCTGAGTGGGGAAAAGAGCATCAATCAAGCTGGCGATGGACTTGAGTCAAACTCACACTCTCCATTTCCATCACTATCCTGAACGCCACAGAGAAATATGTTTCACAAAGGGAACTTTCCTCAATTAAAATTTTACGGAAGTATAAAATACAGACACATGCATAAATCATAAACATACAACTTGATGAATTTTTACAGTGTAATGATGTCCATGTATCCAGCACCCAAATCAAGAAATAGAACATTACTGGGGTCCCAGTTGCCCCCTATCAGTTACTCTATACCTTCAAGGTAACTACTCTCATGATTTCTAATACCATGGATGCGACTTTTGCCTGCTTTTGAGCTTATATGAATGGAATTATACATCATTGACTCTTTTATGTCTGGCTTCTTTCACTCAACGTTATGTTTGTGAGATTCATTCATGTTGTTGCATGTAGTTGTAATTCATTCAATCTCATTGTTGTATAGGATTTATTTAAAGTGACATGATTTACTATCCATTCTACAGGTAGTAGACATTTAGATTATATTCTGTTTGGAATTAACTCAAGTAATGCTTGTGTAAACATTCTTGAACATATCTTGCAAATATTAGGATTATACCCATAAGCAGAATTGCTGCATAGAGTTTGGAGTGCTTGCTATTTACCGAGCTAGGCTACATGCTAGAATAAAACCACAAAAAGACCCAGTCTCTGCTTGCAAGGACCTTGGGATCCAGGGAAGGACAGAGATGACTGACAAATACTATTCCATGTTCATAGGAGCTATGCACAAGAGTATCTTGGGCTGGATGGGGGTACAGTGGAAGGTGGTGGAGTCAGGCGAGGCTTTCCAGTGGAAATGACACTCAAATGGACTTTTGAAGGACAAGGAGGCATTGGCCAGGGCACAAAGTGCAAGGGCAGAAGGAACAGCATGTAGAAAAGCAGAGATGGGTGAGAAAGCAGGTCAAGTCCAGAAATCTCCTGTTATGCCATAGAAAGAGGTGGGAAATATGTGGTAAAGATGAGGGCTGAGTAGATAAGTTGGAGTCCTATCATGAAGAACCTTGTTCACCGTCTAGGAAATACATACATAATCCTGAATGTGATGGGAGCTACAGAAAATTCAAGAGACATGGAGTGACCAGATCCACTCTTTCTGGTGGTTATATGGAGTCTGGACTGGAGAAGGAGAACCTACAAGCTAGAAACTGACGAGAATGCATGCTTTGTCTGGAAACAGGAATGAGGTATGGTATCTTAGCAAATAGAAACTAGGTGATTCTTTGAGGAAAGTCTTGCTTTGGCCCAATATCCAAGCCAAGAATCTGGATGGCTTCTAATGGAATACAGAGTGTTGCGGGGAGAGGGGAAAGGAGCAAGGGAGGTGTGTGTATGTGTGGGTGCCAAGTTTCAATGTGCAGAAACCACACACAGTAATTCATGCAGAAAGCTTTTGGGGCCAGCAGGCCACCTGCTGACATCCAGACTGGTGCAGGCAAGGAGCCCTCTGCTTGAAAGCGGAAAGGGAAAGCATATGTGTGGGGAGTTCAAGCCAAAAAGCAAATTCACTACAACATGAGTCTGCAAAGTGGTGCCAAGATCTCATAGCAGCTTTCCGTCCCCTCTGGAGACCGAGATGGAATGCTGAGTGGAGATGAGCAAGGTCTAATCCTGCCCAGCTCCCTGCTGGAGTCACAAGAGGATTCTAGAAAGTCTCGTTGTCACTGATTGAAATAATAAATTCAGTAGGAATATTTTATGTAAATTTTCCTAAAGTGGTGGCTTGGTTGCAGCCCAGAAACTTGATGTTAGGACTAAGAATGGAAATTTGATATAGCAGAGAAGTGGGTAAAATAAAATATGACAGAAATATGCTACTTTATTAAGTTCAATTTTACATTTAAAAAATAAAATTATTTCTAGTTTTTATAAGTATAAAATTGGTAATATATTAGAAAGTATAAAAGTTCATGAGAGTTGAAAATATTTGCCCCAAATTCTACTGGCCAAAGAAAACAAGTTGGAAGAGATGTCTTCTTGCCTGCCTGCCTTTCATCCTTTATTCCTTTTCTTCCTTCCTTCCTTTTTTTCTTTCTTTCCTTATTTTAATGTATACATTCCTACATAGTTGTAATTGTAAAGCAATCTTTATCTTTTGCCATAATTGGCATAATCTCATCTTATTAAAAATTTTTTATGACCTAAGTTTATATTTTATTTTTATTAAAATATTACAATTTCCTTGCAAAATGTAAAAGAAAATGCTATGCAAAAAGCAAAGAAAATAAAAACCACCATTGTCTTCACTACTCAGAGATAATCATTATCAATTCTTACTACATTTCTTTCTTGACATTTTATGTGTTCTTGTCAACAATTTAACAAAATTATTGTTTTTTATATTTAATTTTGTAATTTTTATTATTGCCTATGTATTATGGACATCTTTTCTAACTGTATCCCATTGTATAGCATCACATTTTATTTAAATAATTCCTATTTTTGGACACTTAAGATATCCCAATTTTTCATAATATAAGAAATGCTATTCTTGTCCTAATTTTAAAATATATAAATATAAATACACACACATACATACACACACACACAGACTTCCCATGGAATTGCTCAGCAAAAAAAAATTTACATGAATTTTTAGGGCTTTGGCTACATACTATCAAGTTTTTATCTGGAAAGTACATACCAACTTATACTACCAGCAGCAAAGTAATACCCATTTCTCTACAACTTCACCAACACTGGCTATTACTAATCATTAAAGAAAAACTATGTGGTATTCTGGTGGGTGACAATGAAATTATCTCCTTTATTACTAATGAGGTTAGATATTTCTTTATGTGTATATGGCACATTTTTATTTCTTCTTTTTTTGAACTGCCTGTTCAAAGCATAATTTTTATACTGGCATAGATCTGTCATGTGGATATACCATTGTTTATCTAAGCATTCTCTATTCAAAGGGGAAAAGCAAAGTATATGTTCGAGGAGTTCAAGCCAAGAAACAAATACATTACTATATGTGTCTGGAACAATATAACAAGATCTTACTGCCTTCCAACCCTTCTAGAGACTTCCAGAGTTTTGCTCGTCATATATAATTCTGGAATGAACATCTTTGAATACAAAGGGTTTTTGTATGTGTATGTTTGGGGTATTTAAGATAGATTCCTGGAAATATTGCTACTAGTTCAAAAAGTATGGCTATTATGAATATACTAATTGTACCCAGTATTACTTTAATGCAGAATTATCCTTTATTATAGCAATTATATAAACAACCATTAGTCTGAGAACAGATGTCTATAAAGGCAAAGTAGACTAAATTCTGGTACTAGCAGGTCAAGGTGTTCTTTTGTATTTGATATGAAATATCAAGTAAGATAGGAAGCATATCTTGCCAAAGGTTCCACAAGCATGGGGTCATTCATTCATCTCATCATACAAACACACAGGATTCTGGAGTTATTAGCCAGAACAACATGTCCTTCAATCCTAATCATGCATATGTTAGTGAAGACGGAAGCAGAAATGGAACTGTGAGGTCAAAGATGTTTGTACTAACTCCTTTTCCTTGTTCTTTTGGGATCAACTTCTGGCACTATGTAGCATGGTTACTCTAGAAATTATTGGGGAAAAAAATGCTTTAGAAATTATCCCTTCATTTTTTTAATGGGAGAGGCTGGGAAGTAAATTTAATTAAAGCCTTGAGATCAGTGTGTGAGTATACGCACATATATGTGTGCTTATGTATATGGTGGTAAGGAATAAAAGAGTTTTTACATTGTATTTTAATGTGCTTTTCAGGTGTTTCTGATGTTTGGTCAGACTTGTCTTCTGGTCGCTATTGGGCTGATGTCCCCTGTTATTCTAATAATTGTCCCTTCATATATTGTCTGTCTTTTCTCTCCACTTGCTCTTCAACTAGAATTCCCTTATCTTCACTGTTCTGCTCTTCATATGATGCATCTAGCTGTAGATTTATATATTATGCACAGGACTCAGTGTGCTTCTTCAATCTGATAATCTGCTTCTGCTTTTTATAATTTCTGGAAAATTCAATCTGCTTCTGCCTTTTATAAGTTCTGGAAAATTCCCAGCCATTTTCACTGAAAATATTGCCCCTTCTCCATTTTCTGCTTTTGAAATTTCCATTAGACCTAAGTTGTAACTTTTAATTTAATCTTCCATATCTCTTGATTTCCCTTTTGGATTGTAGCCCTCTTTATCTTTCTCTGCAGCAGTTTGGGTAATTTCCTCAGATACAACTTTCATATCACTAACTCTCTCTTCAACCATGCCTGATCTGCTTTTAAAGTTGGCCACTATGTTTAACTTTATTCATGATTTTTCATTTTGAGTTGTTCTATTTGGTTATTTTTCAGATGTTCCTTTCTTTTTTAGTCCTATTTTTTTCATGAGAGTTTTTATTCCTCTCTTTATCTCTTTAATGAGTGTAAATATATTTAATTTCTAGACAGTTTTAGATTGTTACATTATCTCAGGTTCTTGGGGGTGCTATTTCTCTCACATGTGTCTGCTGACTCTCCCTTATTTGGATCTTTTTTTTTTTTTTGGTTTGTTCTTTTTCATGGTAAACTTATTTTCAGCTAGAATATTTTTTCCCTGTGGCATCCCTGTGTACTTTAAGATGTGGTAGTATCATTTTAGACAAGTTTTACATTTGATTCTTCTGGAAACTCCAGTAGTTTTACTAGCTTGAAGTAATTATGACATCTACATTAATATATTCATTTGAGATTCCTGTACTATGCAAATAGTGTAAAATTTGGATTCAATACCTATGCACAGCACAGATTTGTTTTCAGAGACAGAGTCTTGCTCTAACACCAGGCTGGAGTGCAGTGGCTCAGTCATAGAAGTCTACAGCCTTGAACTCCTGGGCTCAAGCAATCCTCCTGCCTCAGCCTCCCAAGTAGCTGAGACTATAGGTGCACCACCAAGACCAGTTAATTTTTTTATTTTTATATTTTGTAAGGATGGGGTCTTGTTGTGTTGCCCAGGCTGGTCTTGAATTCCTTGCCTCAAGCTATACTCCCACTTTGGCATTTCAGAGCTCTGAGATTTTGTAAAGATTGGGTCTTGCTATGCTGCCCAGGCTACTCTTGAATTCCTGGCCTCAAGTGATTCCTCCATCCTGGCCTCTCAAAGCTCTGGGATTACAGGCATGAGCCACCATGCCCAGCCAGCACAGGTTTTTAAATTTCCATTTATTGTGGGGAACTTTTTCTCATCCAGATATCTAATCAGTGAGAATTTTACCAGTTGCTTTCTAGTACACGAACAATGTGTTTTGTAGTCCCCTTGTATGAGGGAAGCAGGTCTTCAGTTCTAAGTCCTCACCTTTCACAGGCCCAAGGTGAAGTCCTTTATTATGTATGTGTGTTAAAGCCTAACCCATAGCTGTTAGATCCTATAGCCATGTCTAATATCCTCTGTACTGTTCTGGTATCAGCTCATGCATTTACCACATTGACTATAAGATTCTTCCTTATCTGTGGCACATGGACATTTCCTCTTTTTTTTTTTTTTCTTTCTGTTTACCTGTCTGTCTCTGTTTCAGCTACGTATACAAAATAGTTTTGTTTTATCCAGCAGTTCTGTGTGCCTCAGCACATAGAAGAATTTCAGTATGCTAAGTAGGTGGAGCTAGAAAGCTATGTCAGTCAGGTTTGTAGACTACTGACTGGTGCAATAGAAATACATGACCTTTGGAACTGAAACCTGAGACTGAGCTGTGACTTCACCACTTACCATCTGAGTAAGCTGTGCCTAGTCATTCAACCTCTCCAAGCTATATTTTTCTCATCAATAAAAAATAGATAATGTTAGTATTGATCTTCATTACATGGTTTTCCTTATTGCTCTAAATTCACTTTTATTTAAATTCAAACCATTTTCTCCATCCCAATTCCTAGAAAAGCTAGAGAAGATTGCAATTTTCTTATATATCTTATTCAATATTTTCCCTTATTAAACAAATATGTTATGAAGGAATAAAGCAGTTATTGATTGAATGATCTTATTACCTTTCCTCAATGTACTTTTCACATACCAATGGACTGAGAAAAACTCTGATAGAAAAAAGACCTAAAATAGGAAAGAAATGATAAATTCCATTTCTTGGTAAATATGCAAGGATGGGGTTGGGGTGGAGTTACATTTCTGTGGAGTTTCACCCCTCACAGTTTTCATCTCTCTTTCTCTCCCTGGAGAGTGCCAATGAGTGAAACCTTATATTAGTTTAGACGTTCTGCTTGGATACATGTTTAAGAGCCAATAAATCTGTCAGAGTAGATTTCAGGCTGAGACAAGGTGAATGGCCTCACAGTAATTCTGCCAGCGCCTCAGGGTACCAGGCAACATAAGCAGAGAGGTCACCAAATGCCTGCTCACCCCATGCCCAGGCGCAGAGATATTCCACACAGGAATATAAGGACCTTTCCCAAAACGTTGTGTTTGGCATGTGGTAAAATTCTTTGTCAAACAGCAGAGCAGTCCGATAAGAAAACAACAACAACAACAACAACAACAACAACAACAAAAAAACAGAGCAAAAAATGAAGGCACATAGAAATAACAGGTCCTCTTAGTGATTCTGGTGGTTTGTAAACTCCACGTGAAAGTTATTATTTATCATGGAAGGCAATGTGGAGGTGTACACACCCAAAAGCTATCCACTTTTACCCCATAGACAGACTTACACAAAAACACTAGGTTGTCCGTGGCAGTTTAATTTTTTTGTTTTTACTTTCTATAGCTTGTTTCTAGTAATGAAGACCTATAGGTACTGATCTACAGGGATTGCAAAATTAAGAAGCCAATTCCACCAATTATTTCACAGTGTGCCTTACAGTCAACAAGCCAAGTCCTACTGCATAGGACTTCCTATTGGCATTTTTTTATATCTAACTTTTAAAATATGAACAGATAGCCAAGAATTATCTGACATTTCAAGAAAGCCTCCAGCAGAAAAGATAGAGACATCAAATCAGAAGAAAGGAAGAAAGGAAACTCAGAAGAAACAGAGACAATATACTAAAGAAGAAAACTTTAATCGAACTATGTTTAAGGGTCTCAGAGGTATAAGATAAGCTATTTATCCTTAAAGTTAGGATGCTAGTAAGAAAAAAAGAAAAATAAATGAAGCTTATTGTTTAAAAAATAAAATGTTCTTAGAAATTTAAATATGATAACTAAAATTATGTGTGCATGTGTGTGTAAGATTTGGAAAATAAAGGTAAGGAAATATCTCAAAACATTAAGAAAAAGTAGAAGGCAAATCAGAAGAAACTGAAAGTCCAGTGCAGCAGGCCCAACATCCTACCAATAGGATCTAGAAAAAAATATGTCAAGAGAAAGATTATGGGAAAATTTTTTGGACCTGAAGAACGTGAGTCCCCAGATTGAAAAGTCCTATTCAGCAACTAGCACAAGAAATGCAAAAAGACCCAGCTCTGTCATAAAACTTCAATACACCAGGAAGACAGTAAAATTTTCAAGAAAGGAAATAGTAGGTCACATACACATGATCAAGAATAAAATGGCAGTCAATACTCAGTACTAGCAAGGAAAAATACAAATGTTTTCTGACATTTAAGATTTAAGAAATCTTGACCCATGCACATTTTCTCAAGAAGTCTTCTAAAGGATGAGCTTCACCTAATGCAAGAAAGACAAAACAATATCCAGAAAATAAGGAATCAACACAGGAGGAAGATGAAAGAAATTCCCTGGACAATAATGAAAATAAGTCTTAATAAGATAACCGTACATAGGTTTAGAAAACAAGCAACACAGATACAACAAGAGTCCAGAGACATACGGAGAAAGAGCTCCATTAAAAAAAATTCAACTAATTGGATTAGGTGGTACAGCTGCTAATATAGGTAGTTATACATTGGGATACTGTATGTCTTGTGCTTGGGAACACGAGTGCAGGAGTCAGACTGCCTGGGTTCGAGTCCTGGCTCTGCCACTTACCATCTTATGTGAGCCAATTAATTTCTCTGTGCTTCATGCTTCCCATCTGTGAAATACAGATTATAGTTACCTACCTTATAGAGTTATTATAAAAAAAATTAAATGCGACACTGATACTGTGATGAAAACAGTGTCTTGAATATTGCTGGATGTTAGGGGAAGCAAAGACAGTAACACGTACAGAGAAAACTAAGTCATTTTTTTAAATGAGTAAACTATCAGCTCTAGGAAAAAGGATAATTGAACAAGAAAGGAATTGTAATGATAGTATGCTCCTTGGCTCAGCAGAAAATATTCCCATTGTTGGAATAATGCAAATCCTGAAAATTGTGATGTAATAAACTGGAAGGATAAAGGAAGGAAAAGGGGCCTTAAGGGAGAAATCGTTATCTACCATAATAGAAGTGCGTAGAGGTAGTATTCTATTTAGAATATGGAATTAGATATTAAAATAAATGGCTAAACACATCTGAATTAATCCTCAAGGAACAGGACTTGGTTAACTGTGGCATTTGCTTAGCATAAATAAAGAAAGAAGGAGGCAAGGAAGGAGGGAGTACAGGAGAACCGGCGCTGCTGCAGTGATTCTGAAGCCCCAAGTTCTAAGAGAAGCCTCAAGATTGTAGGTCATGGTGGAAGTGCCCACCGTGGAGTCTGCACTGCTAGGAAACATTCCCAGGAAGGGAAGAGCCTTCTATTCCACGAACCCATAACATGGGTCTCCGTTACCCTGAAAGGGTTTTTCCTGTCTGGAAAAGGAACCTGCAGAGATAATCTAATTGTGAAGGAGGGAAAACTTTTTGTTTTTACCTCTTCTACCAAGAACATGAGTTAAGTTTGGCTTGACACTACAATCACCCATTAAAAAAAAAAAAAAAAAAGAAAGAGTACATTTTGGTTTGAAATAGTATTTCCTAAAACAGCAAGTCACAGTACTAAAAATTGACATTTAATTGCAGGTAACTGACATGTAAATAAAGGGATAAATATCCCTGTTGTGCTCTGAAATTAAATGAATAAAAAAGGATTCTGCCAAATAATCATTAAAAAGATGAAAGAGAAGGCATGCAGGTTGCCCGCGTAAGGATAACACTTAAGTGAGGCCTGAGTTTGTCTGAGCTGCACATGATGTTTCAAAGCCATGGCAAGCTGTGAACAGCCTGAGGGTTGTGAACATCCGGGTGTCATGACACTTTTCTACATTAGTGACCCATCACCGGGTGGCGCCTCCATCCTTGGGCAGGACCTGTTGAGGTCCTCAGCACTCACACTGTCTTTAAGGGCTGCACAAAAACCACAAGACGAGCCAGCATGGAGGAAAACAACTTATTAGGCATTTTCCTGTCTGGGGTACAGATGTGTTTGGATTTCAATGAAGGAGCTGAAACTTCAACAGCTGAGCTAGAGACAGCTGTTCCAGAAACCCAGAGGGAGACCTAAAGGTCTTATTTTGTGTTGTGTCTTGGCAACACTCCTTGCTATTGCTGACCCGTAGCAAAGGGCCAGTCCTTTGTGATAGGCCTTGAGGCGATCATATTTCCAGCTGTGTCAAGAAGCAGCAGTGTGACACAGTCACAGGAACTCCTTGCTTGGGTCACAGAAACACCAAGACACCACCTAAGCATGAAATCTCACACAAAATATAAGCAAGTAGATATTTTATGACAGCTATGGGAAGTGACGATTTTGTAAGAAGCCAAATAAATGCAAATGAATTTTTTTTTCAACATGTAAAATTCTGAGCCAAATGGCTTTGGATTTATAATTCCCAGGGATTTTGGTGCTTTCAGTAGTGAGCAGGAGCATGGAGTTTGGGGGGGTTTAAATCCTTTAAGTGTTTCTCTATAAAACCAATTCATGCCATGCCAGCTTTTCTGTCCTAAAAAAGTATTTCAGTTTAATTTCTCACTTTTTCCCCTAGGTTGGAGCAATGTTTTTTTGTTTTTGTTTTTGTTTTTTTTAAAAAGCAGGGGCAGGGGAAGGGGAGAGATTGAGGAAGGGAACAAATACTTATGAAGTTCCCATCTTGTGTGGGCATCGTGGGAGAAACTTTGTCCACATAATCATAAAAATTCTCATAATTCTAAGCCAGGAATTATTATTATGATACCCATTTTAAACATAAAGAAACTGAAACTCACTGTAAAACATGTTTAAAATCACAAGGCTAATGTGAAGCAGAGCTGAGATTAAAATGAGGTCTGTTTGAATATTAAATCTATACCTTTTCCCCATATCTGAATCCCAGTGTTCATTGTAGCTTTATTCATAGTAGCCAAGAAATGGAACCAACCTAAGTGTCCATCAGTGGATGAACTGATAAAGAAAACATGTTCTATATACACAACATAATACTATTCAGCCTTAAGATAAAAGGAAATTTTGTCATTTGTAACAACATGCACAAAACTCGAGGACATTATATTAAGTGAAATAAACCAGGCACAGAAAGACAAGGCACCATCTCACCTATGTGTGGAATCTAAAAAATTGAAACTCCTAAGAGCAAAGAGTAGAATGGTGGGCACTGGGGGCTGAGGGAAGGGTGAGTGAGGAGATATTGATCAAAGGTTATAAAATTTTAGTTAGACAGGAGGAATAAGCTCAAGAAATCTATTGAATAACATGGTGACTATTGCTATTAACAATTTATTGTATACTTGAAAATGGCTGAGAGTAGATGCTAAATGTTATTACCACATACGAAAAGGTAGGTGAGACAATGCATATGTTAATTAGCTTAATTTACCCATTCCACAATTTACACATATTTCAAAACATCATGTTATACATCATGAATGTATACGATTTTAGCATACATATACATACATACTAAAAATTAATAATTATTACTAAAGGAGGTATAAATAAGTGAAGAAAGAAAGAAAAAGAAGTATGCTCTTTCCTTTTGACCATGTTTCTTCTCATAAATGTCAAACACAGACCTTTGCTTTCTCTTATGCAATAAGGCAGCGCTGCCACTAACAGAGGTAATACATTCCTTTTATTCATGTAAGCCATATAGGATAGTCCATAAACTAAAACCGTGAGAATAAATGTGCTTATCTCTAGTTTATCAGTTAAGATTCCTGCTGTGACCTATTTCTCTTTTGCCAAATATTCTAAAATCTTCCTTATTCATTGCTTCTCATCTTGCCCAAGTAAAATTGGCAAGCACTGTTATCCTCACTTAAGAACACAAGTTACCCAGGGAATAGCCTGGATTAGAAGCTATGATGCCCACAGCTTATGGATAAGCACTCCGAGTCTTCTATCTGGACTCAGTGAAGAATTCAGAGGTCTATTTGGTAGAAATTCAGTTAAGAGTCTGGCAGATTTGATTATTTCAGAGCCACGGTTTCCAGGACACACTACCTTTGCCTGTTTTCCTTCTCTGATTGCTTCTTTTTAGACGGAATTTTCCTATTCCCCTAACCTTTTAGAATTGGTATAACATACAGTTCTGGTCCCAGCCTTCTCCCTGATTATTCTCTTTCTTCATTTAGCCAAAAAGTATTTGAGCTTCTATTACATGTACATGTCAACTGCCTTTTGACTTACAGGCCTATTTCAGCTCCTACTGTGGGTCTATCTCCTGTTAAACAACAAGCTCTTCCTTCAGTGTCCCTCAACCCTAAGGGTGATAGCAGCTTCTAGCTGGTACTAATCGCTAGGCTACTCCCTACTCCTTGTAGGGCTTTCCAGCTTCTCCACCATCCTTTTAACCAAGTATCTGTATCAAATCCAATCTGTATGAAAGACCTAGGAGGCTATTTTCCTGGCTGGATCCTGATGGGCACAAACAGACAGCATTCTTAGTTACAAACTATAGAAACAAACTTGGCATTTTGGCAGGAAAGAAATATAAAGATATTGGAGAGCTCAAAGAATCTCTAAGAGGATCAAAGAACCAGGCTGGGAGACCACAAGGGAAGGAGCAGTGCTCAAAAATCTCAGAGTAGAACTGTTCCGGCAAAGCCACCATTACTGCCATGCTCCATGTCTTCGGTTGCACCACATGTCACCAACACTGGATTCTGGAAGCTACCATTCAGATTGTTGTATCTTCCACCATCTGTCAACAGAATCAATTCTGGGCTTTCCTACCTCTTCACGACATTAGCTTCCAGTTTAGAGACTGAGGTGGGTATGCCTGATTGGCAAAGTACGGGTCATGTGCCTAATCCTGGCTGCAAGGACAGCTGGAGATGCAAGTGTATCTGACATTGTCAGTTCCTATCATGGGAGATGGGCTCTTCATAGGCAGTGACATTCCCTAAAAATAGTACAGGGATTTAGATGCTTAGGCGACATTTTATTTTGAACAGACCCTGAGACAAGGATTGAAGTATAAATGGAGGAGGGGAGATCCCAGGAATCACTGGTAAGGAAGGGGGGGAAGTAAGACAAAAGAGAAAACAGTCAATGGACAGTAAATTATTGATCAGGTTTCCACTATGGGTGACTAGAATTAAATACCACTGGGGAGATTCTGGGAGTCAGTGTAGAACACATACCTTGGAGCGGTCCCACCCAAGGGCCAGGGAGCTGGGGTACTTATCCACCATCTGTTATCTGACACTGTTGAAAGCATCTGGGAGGCAGGGTTCATTCCCTCACATTCCCAGCCTCTCTTCCTCTTGCATGAGCTGAATGGGCCTCAACATTCAGAGGAAACTTTCAGACAAATAAATGTAGGCACTGGCAGTTGAAAGTTGGGCAGGTGTGATCTGGAAAAGAAAATGGAGGTGGCAGGACACCCACCACATCTGCTGCAGGAGATAAGATCCACAGGGACCTGGAACCTGGGAGCATCAGGGGTATATCAGTAAGCAAGAGAGAAGCATTCCTGGCCTCACTAAGCTGGGGGCCTCCTGGTTCAGACATGTGAAAAGGAAGTCCAAACAGTGTGCAAGAGCAACAGAGGCAATACAGGGAACCAGAGCTACACTTCTGGCCTCCAAGCCCCACAAGCATGGGGTCAGCATCCTAGTCATTTTTCAACCCCATTGCCTGTAGTAGTATATATTCAATACATGTTTTCTGGCCCTACACTGAATTGTCAGGCACATTCCTGATGCATTATATTTATTGTCTCTGACTATTACCCAAGAAGGAAGGTGTGCCCCCATTTTACAGTGGAGGAAGTTAAGGCACTCCTAATTCCTCCTAACTGCCCTACTACTAACATCCTTCATATCTCAGCTTTGATGTAATCTCTCCAAAAGGCCTGCCTGCAGCATGTGCCCCCATCTCCAAGCTGAGGTTATCTTTATCACAGAACTTATCCTCTGTTTTGTAATTGGCAACTCATTCTCATGAATTTTCATGAGCAGAGCTCTTTAAGAGCAGGAACTGTGTCTGTGTTGTTTAGCAATGTATACTCAGCATCTAGGCTTATGCTGGCACATTTAATTTGCACCAATCATTTTTTGAATGACTTGAATAAGTGACTAAGGCTCAGAGACATTAAGTAACGTGACCAGTCACAAAGCTAAGAGGTGACACAGCTGAGGTTTGAACTATAGTCTGTCTGACCCCTAAATCTCTCCTACATTTTGCTGAGGGGTAAGCAACTTAATCCATTTACAGCAACCAGAAAATTTAAGTTGGATTAAATGCTTGTATTTTAAGCTCACAAGTAATGGGTAGGGAGTCTAAGAACTTCTCATAATCATCGCGTTGAGGAATTACCAAACAGAACTCTGGACCCAAAGCTAGAAGAAGGTTCCTAGAGGACAAGACTCCTTATCCAAACTTTGCCTGGGCTGGACAACATTTAAAACTCTCCCTTAATTTAACATTTTAACATTCTAAGGTTTTTAACCTAATCTCGCGGTAAAAGGAAAATTTTTCCCTCTAGCACCAATAACTAATCGACCTCATCAGCTTACTAAAATAACTTTAAAATATTAGAGATAATTTTAAGGCACCTGATATGGTTTTTTATGCCCCTTTAGACATTGCAGAAAAGTCATCTCAAACTCACACTTGTCAGACATACACAGAGCCACATTCAAAATAAAGAGGATGGGGGGAGATACTGGTTTGGAAATCAAAGGAATTCTTTTTCTGCCTTATTTATCCAGACAATATTCTCACTCCTTCATTTTTGCCAAGTCAATGAGAGCTATCCATCCTCTAAGCATGCATTTCCCACAGACCCTCAATTCTAAAATGGCCAAGAAGCAACATCGATTCAATAACAGCCTTTTGGTACTGGGGGTGGGGATGGGAGGTGGAGGTAGGGAAGTGAGAGATGAAACAGACAGGAAACATTCAATGATATGTTCACTGAAATTACAGTGCACAAATCCTGATTTCAGAATGCTAACATGCAGCACTAAGAGAGCCTTACAATTGAAAAAACATGCTAATTAAACAGAAAATTGTCACATGATATTTACAAAGTGCCTACATATTTTGTCCAGATGATATTTCTAGACATAACTAAAAAATAGTGGGAACAACAAAAGGAAGTTTCACATAAATTACATGTTTTGAGGAGGTAAAATGCATTTTTAAAGTTCCTTGAAGAGTTTAAGGTGTTCAGATTTGTTTCTGAAACTAGCAAATTGAAAAATTACCAAACTAATCAATACATATATACATATATAATAATGTGGGTGCTTGGATAATCAGTGTGAGCTTTCTTGGTAAAAGCTGAAGTAGGGGTTAATTTCTACTTTAGCTCTTTTTCTTCTGGAGAAAAAATATGTCTGTGCCCCATCAGCTTTCAAATGAAAATCCCTACATGCAGCAAATCAAATTAACAGTTAATCAGTCATCCCTTTGACTTGATCACTGATTCAGAAACTCAGAAGTGAACACTGCGTTGTATTTCATCTGTTTTTTGCCACTTCACTAGTTTCTAGCCGAGTCCTGCCACAGCACTTATCAACAAGACTGAAATAACAGCCAATAGCGAAACACCCTTGTGAAAGGATCAGCATTTCATGAATCCCTCAGGGATCTCAATATACAATCCAAGATATCACAATGAGAATCAAGAGCAGGAGAAAAACATTTTGATTACCAATTTAAAAGAAGGTGTGAAAGAAAACACTAAGATCAAGAATACATATAAGAAACTTACACGGTGTAGCGGAGGGATACAAAATGTATGGCACTGATACTCTGGTGCCCACTCTTATGCCCACAGCTAAGCCCCAATCAACCCCAGAGCCAGATGCAGCCTCAGAATCTATCTTAACACATTTCTTCAAAAAGCCACTCCAGATAATTGGCCCTAGAATCAAGATAGAATTCTTTGCTCCTGCCACTGAAAACTGAATTATTTCAAGCCATGATGGCTCTCATATATATTGGAGCCTGGCTACACTGAGCTACTTAGTCATCTTTAAATGTACTGTGAAACTTCAAGCCCTGTGCCTTTGTTTTTTCTGTGCCCTACCTGGAAATATCTTTTCTCTACTTCTCTACTGGTGGAAATCTTATTTTTTGTGGCTCCATGCAACAATTTCCTCTTTTGTGAAGTGTGCCTCATTCATTGCCTCTAACCATAATGAATTGTTTGTAGTTGTTTATTTATTCCACGAGTTTCAGTGAGAGGTACTTGGGCAATCTGAAAGAAATATTATAACCAAATAATGATAATAATAATCACTATTATTATTATATATAACATATTTATATAAAAAATTCATTTCGGTCAAAACACAAAACTAAAGAGGAAAATGATAAAATTTATGAACTGGAATTCCTTTCCCTATTTTTAAAATAAAGCTGTGCTTCTACTATAAAGTCAGTCAATATATAAAAGTTTAGTGTTAACCTGCATCCCTATTGTAAAATGTAACAAGCAGACAAATTCAAATATAATATCACTTTGTCCTGGGGTATAAAAATTTCTATCAATGCAGAATATCTTACACCACAAAAATTATGTCAAGGGTTAGCAAATATGTCTAGTTCAGCTGTTCCCACACTGGACTGATAACTCAGAAGTGTTAAGATTCTATATTTGAAGAATATAGATTTCCTAAGTCTCATACTTAGCATATGAACAAGATCTTTAGGGTGTGGGGCTCAAGAATCCATACTTTTTTTTTTTTTTTTTTTTTTTTTTTGAGACGGAGCCTTGCTCTGTTGCCCAGGCTGGAGTGCAGTGGCGCAATCTCGGCTCACTGCGAGCTCCGCGTCCCGAGTTCACGCCATTCTCCTGCCTCAGCCTCCCCGGTAGCTGGAACTACAGGGGCCCGCCACCACGCTCGGCTAATTTTTTTTTTTTTAATGTATTTTTAGTAGAGACGGGGTTTCACCGTGTTAGCCAGGATGGTCTGGATCTCCTGACCTTGTGATCCGCCCACCTCGGCCTCCCAAAATGCTGGGATTACAGGCGTGAGCCACCGCGCCCGACAAGAATCCATACTTTATAAAAGCTCTCTTAGGTGAACTGGCGAACTGCTAGGTTGGCTATCTTAACTGATGATTTTTATAATAAATGTCTGAGCTGGGGACATTAGTAAACATTCCTTACAAGTGTAACATAAATGAATATACACATTCAGGCACACAATATTTG
The DNA here is from genome assembly GCF_028858775.2 of Pan troglodytes. Lineage (NCBI taxonomy): Eukaryota > Metazoa > Chordata > Mammalia > Primates > Hominidae > Pan > Pan troglodytes. The sequence continues at coordinate 113,455,291 of NC_072409.2, read as the reverse complement.
GATTCCATTTATGTTGTTAATTTCAGGGGAGACATAGACTGTCAGTTCATTCATTTTGCTATTTTGGCATTGTAATTATGGGAGAATGGCTGCTAAAGGTTTCCAGTCTGACAAATTTCTGAAGAATCAAAAATTGATTTATCTTAAGATAAATGTTTCATGTTTGTCTTCAATCTAAACAAGAAAACATTTGGGGGCAAAACTTTGTTAAAATTCAATTTAACTGATTTATCTAACCATGTATAAAAGCTGTTTTTCACATGTTAAAAGACAGTGTGAAAGTATGGGTTTTTCATTTTGTTTTGTTTTACATGTCAATATTAAAAGAGCTTAATTTTTAAAATTTCTGTTACATGATGACCTTAACTTCTTAAGGAAAACAGGAAAAAAAACATGTGTATGTCCAAAGAAATAAAAATTTACAATAATAGTGTTCTTAAAAAGTAGAATCCCTGAAGACGTAATTTACAGCTCGTTTTGGGCTAACAATTCACACCATAAAATAAAAGGAAATTCTCATCTAGTGGACTCCATTAACGATGTTTTCTGACAATCCTCTAAGCACTACTCTATGGCTAATCAATAAATACAGGGTGATCAGTCTCCTGTTAATGGTCTAGCACACATGCCCTAGTTGGAACCAAAGACATCAGGGATACAGATGAATGAGTTGACTCCAATTCTAATAAATAAATAATATGAGAAATGAATCCAACTTTCAGACGACACAGTAAGTTCCACACAGCCTGTAAAAAGCATAGCTGGTACACAGGAAGGACACTAATGTGCATTGAAGAGAACAATTTGAAATTCCATTGCAAACATTCATTTTCATGAATTTCCTTTCTGTGCTTTATCTTTGTTTGCATTTGAGGAGTAAGCTTAGAAACAAAAACAAATAATAGCAACCTACCAGCTTCCTGGGTCAGACCAAGCAAAGGCAGACTTTCACTATGCCTGGAAAATGTCAATTTGCCTTTTAGGTTAAAATAAATTTGACAGTGCACTTGGAAATTAATTTTAAAATCATCACTGTGCTAAGCATGGGAAAGATAATACTCCATTACTAAAATTATTTGGCTTACTATGTAAAAATACAGCTCTCATAATGTATGAATGTGGTTTTGGAGTAGAGTTGCAATTCTCACATTCAGCTGTGGCAACTAAGAGAATCTGGATAATTTTTTATATTTGCACTGCAAAATTGTGGCACAGATAACACTGGAAAGGAGGACTTATTTTGGCTATTTGCATTTTCCAAAAATGGTCACATTAATATTTCTGATTCCACATGCTCTTCCAGAACTTGTTACTTGTTCATCAAGAAGTAGAATCTACTTTTTCCCTCCTTGGATCTGGGTGATGCATTGTGACTACCTTTACTGAGAGCATGTGGAGGAAATGATGCTGTGTGACTTCCAAGAATAGATCATAAAAGTTGTCTAACCCAAGCATGGTGGCATGCATTTGTTGTCCCAGCTACTGGGAAGGCTAAGGCAGAAAGATCACTTGAGCTCAGGAATTCGAGGCTGGCCTGAGCAACATAGGAAGAAATCATCTCTAAATAAATAAGTAGGCAAGGTGTGGTGGCTCATGTCTGTAATCCTAGCACTTTGGTAGGCTAAGGAGGGTGGATTGCCTAAGTTCAGGAGTTTGAGACCAGCCTGGGCAACACGGTGAAACCCTGTCTCTACTAAAATACAAAAAATTAGCTGGGCGTGGCAGCATGCACCTGTAGTCCCAGCTACTCTGGTGGCTAAGGTAGGAGAATTTGCTTGCAGGTGGAGGTTGCCATAAGCCGAGATTGTGCCACTGCACTCCAGACTTGGTGACAGAGCGAGACTCCATCTCCAAAAAAAAAAGAAATAAAAATAAAATAGAAAGTTGATACAGCTTCCACCGGGCTCTCTTGGGACACTTGCCTTTGGAACTTAGCCACCATATTATGATGCAGACAAACAGCCACATGGAAGGGCCACATGTAGATGTTCTATATAGCCACAGCCACATGGTGGTCCCAGCCAACAGCCTGTACCGACCACCAGACACATGAACGAGTGCCCCTGAAGATGATTTCACCCTTTAGCCTTCTGGTCACTTCATCTGATGTCATATGGAGCAGAGACAAAATGTGCCCCTAGGCAAATTGCAAACCTGTGAGCAAAATAAATATTGTTGTTTTAAATTACTGTATTGGGTGGTTTGTTGCGTAGCAACTGAAATACATATCAAGTGTCTTGATTTTGTTTTATCTTCTCTACCATTTAAGTAACTTTTTACCAGGAAAACAATTCAACAATCATTTCACAGTGATTCTATCTGTAATAATTCATACATGGCAGTACCTGACTCTCAGAGCTGCCTTGCATCCACTATGTGTTTGGTCACTGCTTGACCAGCATCATGTGAGAGCTATGTTTGTTCAACTTATGCAATGTAAATTCATTTTCCAAAGAATTATAAAAAGAATGCATACTCATGAAAATTCAAATTTTACAGATTTTTAGTTAAAAAAAGCCCTGTTTGTTGCCTAAGACCCCCTCAATTCTACATCTTTCAGAGGTAATTTCATCAAATCTAGTATGTATCCTTTCCAAGCCTTTTCTACTTCTCTACACCTTTGCACACACACAAACACAAAACATACACACACAGACATACACCTTAAGTATATATCTTAGACATTTTCCCCTAAATATTATGAGTTTCTTTTTGATACATTGATAAAGCAAGCCTATTGATAATAAATATTAAGTAATTATAATCCAGATATTAAGAGAAGAAGCAGCAGCAGGAGGAGGAGGACGAGGAGGAGGAGGAGGAGGAGAGGAGGAGGCGGCGGCGGTGTGGGAGGAGGAGGAAGAGACCATTTTCTGAGTTCTTACTATGGGCCAGGCACTATGCTAACCAGTTTGTGCGCACTACTCTAGTTAATATACTGCCTATTAAGGGAATACAAATCTTTAAAGAAAAATAGTTCAGAAAATAAATTCAGTACCCCCCAAATCTTATTGAGTTGCCTAGATGCATTACTATCCCCTTATACAAAGGAAAAAGAATCCCAGAAAAGAAAATTTAAGCCATGTGATATGTGCTTGGAAGATGTCTGCTGCCCAGAGTAGGGTTAATAACACGGGATTCTTCAATTTTCTTTTACATAAAAATTACTCCAAAATCTAGACTCTAGGCCAGACCTCTACTCTGAATTCTAGGCCTACATATTTAACCTATTTGACACATCCACTTAGATGTCTCAATTATCCAAACTCATTATGCCCAAAACTTCTGATTTCCCCCTGCTGCATGTGCACACGTGCATACACACACGCAATGGTGTTCTCATACTTTCTCTCTGGCATTACTACCCAGCCAGTTGTGCGAACTCAGGACTTGGCAACATATTATTGGACACTAACCCTTATTAACTCATCTTCATTTAGAGTCATAAATATCTCTGAAATCTTTCCCCTTCTTTCCATTTTTATTGCCAACACCCTAGGCCAATTTACAAGCATCTCTTACATAGGCTACTGTAATAGACTATTCATCGCCTCCCAGCTTTCCATCCAGGTCAACTCCAATCTTTTCTCTGTGTTGTAGCTACAGTGATATTTTCAAAACACAATTTCATCATTTTAATCCCAGGCTTAAAACTCTTCAATAGATAACCTCTGCTTTTGGGATAAAGATCCACATTTTTCTCATAGCTTTTAAGCCAAGAATGGTTCATGCCTACCACTTCAAACTCAGCACATGCTCCTTTTCCTCTCACTGTTCAGCCACAAAGCCTTCTTTTATTTTCTTCAAATACACCAAGTTTTCTCCCACCACAGAGCCTTTGCATGAGCTATAACTTCTATCTGAAATGCTCCTCCTTTCCACGAGTAATCTTTTGCGCCTTCAGCTCTCAACTTAAATATCAGTTTTCCAGTGAATACTTCCAATAATTTCACAAACTAGTTTATATTCACTTATTACAGTCTATCGTAATGCCACATTTCCCTTCTTCACAGCCCTGTCATAGTTTGAAGTTGCACTTTTACTAAAGTAATATTTTAAATGTATGTCTTCCCAATTTGACTGTAAGCTCTTGGACAGCAAGGACCAGAAGTGTGCTGAAGCCAGCTCATACTGGCTCACATTTGCTTAATGCACCCATATCTTCTTACACTGTAGAACATCGATAGCTTGAAATTGGCTGTAGTGGGAGTATTTACACCACAGAAATGGACAAATACCAGAAATCAGAGTTTTTGTTTTTGTAAAGCCAGGTGTTAAACATCTACCAGCAAGAACCATGCTTGCCTTTGCTTATTAATGTATCACCAGCACCTAGGACAGTGTCCAGTACATGAAAGCCTCTCAATAAATATCCATTAAATAAATGAATGAATGCTCTAATTATAAGTTCAGCCAGCATTCTAGTGGATGCCCTCTTGCGATGAATGTGACCTCTTGGTTTTATGAATGAGAATACTTCCAAAATGCAACTCCTATTTGTTGTTTGTTTTCAGACATTTCTTTATTTGAATAACTACCCTCTGTCTGAGTCTCCAGAGTCAATGACATAGTTGAAACATGCAATTCACTGAGAGCACAGTTCCCCAGTGGTCAACTGATCATGCTATAATACATTTAAACCTTATAACCAAAAAGGATCATCCTTTCTCCCTCACCCTTCCCTTTTTCCAGGATTCCTAGAATAACTGAGTCAATAAATGGAATAATTGAGTCAAGAAAATAAAAGAATATATCAGGAAGCATAAATGTACGATAAGTATATGTGTGTATGCATGTGCACACGAGCACACATGGGCATATGTCAATCTTTTTGGAAGAATCTACATATATAATGAATAATATATTATTTAAACAAAAATGGTGGGAGGGTTGGTGGGAGATAGAGGACAAAGTAAGTAAAATGAAACATAAAAAGGATAGCCATCCAGGGTTTGTCATCTATGAAGGAAGAAAATCATACCTGCAAGATGGCTGCCTCCAAAATTAACCAACTACCCAGACAAATATAAGCAACTCATGCACTTAGGCCTAAAACAGCCAACGCAGTGTGACAATGATCAGATAGGGAAGCAAGACAGTCTGAAGAGTAAAACTGTGGACATTATTTAACCCTTAAAACCTGCTCCAGGCTTCAGGTCACTGACAATAATCATGATTTATAGAATGATAGATGTCTACATGGCACTTCCCCAAATTCCATCTCTGTGTAAAATATAGATGTTTTCCAAAGCAGACTTATCTTTTCAATTAACATTTTGTGGGCTCCAAGAAATTCTATTGGATAAGGCTGAATATGAAGGAGATGAAGGATAGCAGTATTGGTACTGGTTGATTCTCCAATCGTTCTTTAAGACTGGTGAATTCCAATGCTGGGCTAACAAACGAGTATTTGGTTGAATTCTTTTTTCTTTCTTTTCCTTTTTTGTGAAACCCCAGGAAATGTTAGAAATCTCTGTTCTGTTTATGTGAAAAAACTCATTAGTGTATTAAAAATAATGATGTGGCTTTTGCATGAAATATATATCACTGCTGGAAAGTAGAGACTCCATGATTGCTTGCTTCTGAGACATATCAATAATTTCTACCACAGAAAAGGCAGCTTTCATTCTGGTGGCATTTCCAGAAGCAAAGGCACTAGAAAAATGCAAGGAAGTCAAGAGAAGCCTTGTATTCTTCCGTAAAAGTCAAAGAGAATGAATTCAGAAAATGTCTAAGAAAATTTCTAGCATTCCAAATCCTTTTCAGGTCAGCAAAATAAATTATCTAGACATCTTAAATAAAAGAGTAGAAAAAAATCAAAGCACAGCACATTTCAAAGTCCAAGGGTGAGTCAATATTAGAGAAACCTATTAGTATAATTCACTAAATTACAAGGCAAAAGAGAAAAACACCTTTTTCCTCCCACCCCTCTTCCCTTTCTGAACAACTCAGCCCAAAAGTCATTAGCTAGCTCCAAGAAGGAGTTGGTGGGGAAAGGGGGCATGTTGGAACATGAGTGGCATGAGAAGGGCATGTGCAGGGTATAGGACATAGGAGGTGTATAGAAAATTGGTTTTGTATAAGGCTTTGATCACATAAATACCTATCTAAAGGAAAATGGAAGGTGAGTTTCTTACTCTCAGAGAAGAGTTACAAATAAGGGAAAGGGAGAAAACTAATATAGACACACAGAGTTGTATTAGAGTAAAAGTACCAACATTAAGGCATTTTTAAAATATATTGAAGGATGGATGGACAACTAATAGGTGGTTAGATATGTAACATAGAAAATCACCGACACATGAGTGTGTACACATAAACCTATATCTATTCTTTAGCTCAGTCCAGTAGGAGGGGCCTGGAAGCAATGACACCTAAAGAACAGTGAGCGTACCTTAGACATTAAATTGTTGTTTCTAAATATCATCTCTATTGAAAAGACCAGGGCTTTTTGGAAAAAATAGATGATTCTAGGGCCGGGGTAAGCTGAGTACAAGATAAACCTGGAGGAGCATCTTCTTTTACCAGAAAATAAGGAAGTGCTCAAAGAATGAAGGGGACACACCACAAGGACACAGAAACCAGTTTGAAGGTGCTCCCACTGGCCTAACCTAGGATAATTTGAACACTAAAATAGATAATTTCAATAATGGATCATAACTTGACAAATTAAATATGAAAGTATGAATTCATACCAATATAAATGAACAAATGTTTGAAGAAAAGTGGGACATTTATACAATCTCAAAGTAACTTTCCACAAAACAAAATGATTTCAAAGGGGAAAAATTAACTTTATGGGACAGAAACGTGACAGATAACATCTTAAGCAAGCAAATTGAATATCACCAGTAATGGGATAAATCTAAATCATAAACCACTTGGTAAGATACAATGAGAAGAACACTGTATCCATCCTGTGATATTTGGGCCAAAATGCAGAACCTGAATCTAATAATGAGGAAACATTAGACAAACAGAAGTTGAAGATCCATTTATACAACAACGGGCATGTAATTTTTAAGTGTCAAGGCCGATAAAGTTAAGAAAAGGGTGAACAATTGCTTCATATTGAAGGAGACATATGACAACTGAGTGCAATATACAATTCTTATTTTTGAATAACAGATTTATTGAAATAAAACTTATGTCGCAGAAAAGTCACCCTTTCAAAGTATACAATTTAAAATGTATTGGCATATTTGCAGAGATATGCAGGAATCCACACCATCTAATTTTAGAATATTCTCATCCCTCCAAAAAGAATTCCCATACCCAATGGCCATCACTCTCTAGTTCCTCTCCCAACACCCCCTAATCTATAGGCAACACGAATCTACTTCTAGTCTCTATGAAATCTTAAAACATACTGGCAAATTGTTCAGAAAAAAACAGGTTTTTTTGTACTGTACTCACAACTTTCCTCTAAGTTTAAAATGGTTGAGAGACAGAAAGAGGCAGAGAAACATCACATTCACATAAACAGATGCTGAAAGATTTTTTTAAATAAAATTCAGCATCTACTGTTGATTTTTTAAATTGTGAAAATGTCAGAATAAATGGACATTTCTTTAACAAATATGTATTTACTTTGATAACTAAACCAAAAAGCCAGTATCATGCTTAATAATAAAACACTAAGCTATTCCTATTAAACTCAGGAACAAATCAAGATGCCCATTATAACCACTATTATTCAGCATTGTTCTGGAATTGCTAACTAATGCAAGACAAGAAAAAAGGATGGGCTGGGCGCAGTGGCTCACGCCTGTAATCCCAGAACTTTGGGAGGCCGAGGCGGGTGAATCACGAGGTCAGGAGATCGAGAGCATCCTGGCTAACACAGTGAAACCCTGTCTCTACTAAAAATACAAAAAAAAATTAGCTGGGCGTGGTGGCGGGTGCCCATAGCCCCAGCTACTCGGGAGGCTGAGGCAGGAGAATGGCACGAACCTGGGAGGCAGAGCTTTCAGCGAGCTGAGATCGTACCACTGCACTCCAGCCTGGGCAACAGAGTAAGACTCCACCTCAAAAAAAAAAAAAAAAAAAAAAAAGATGGGATTCAAATATTAGATTTAAAAACTATTTACATGAATATGAACGTTTAGCAAGCTCACCATTAGGTAATACATATTAGATTGGTGCAAAAGTAATTGCGTTTGTGTTTTTGTCATTGTGGCAGAAACCAAATTACTTTTGTGCTTTTGCCATTATGGCAGAAAGAGCAAGTACTTTTGTACCAATTTATTACACAAAAATATATAACTTTCCTAAAATCAAGAATAATCTAGTAGTGGAATCTCAAAATCAAAGCAATTAAATTCATGGAGATGGAGAATAGAAGGATGGTTAACCAGAGACTGGGAAGGGTAGTGCGGGAGCTGGGGGAGGGTGGGCATCGTTAATGGGTACAAGAAAAAGTAGTTAGAAAGAATGAATAAAACCTAGTATTTGATAGCACGACAGGGGGACTGTAGTCAATAATAATTTAACTGTACATTTTAAAATAACTTAAAGAGTATAATTGGGTTGTTTGTAACACAAAGGATAAATCCTTGAGGGGATGGATACTCAAGCCTCCGTGATGTGATTTTGACACATTGCATGCCTGTACCAAAATATCTCATGTACCTCAAAAATATATACATCTACTATGTACTCACAAAAATTAAAAACAAAACAATGTTTAAAAAATAATAATCTGATAGGAGACACAATCCAGAACACATTCCAGTCATAATGAAATAAAAAACTAAAAAGAAAATCATGCATTGGGAAAATTATTCGGGATTAATAGCCTTTGCACTTAAATAACTATTATAAATCATTAAGAAAAATAAAAATGTGCTGATAGAAAAGTTTATTCCCTCAAAGAAGAAATTTAAATGGCAAAAGACAAATTTTAAAATGTTCAATCTTACTAGTTATTAAAATGCAAAATAAAACAATGGAACTCCATTTGTTTTTGTTCATCAAAGTGTCAAAGGCATTTTTTAATGAATGTGGGTGCAGATTGGTCCTGTGAAATTACTGTTAGTGATAATGCATTCTATTATTAAAACTTTCCTAAAGGACAATATGACTGATTATACTAATAAGCTCAAAAACCTTAATTATCCTGTCTTTTAACACAGTAATTTTACTTATAGGAATCTACCATTTTCAAAAATGTATATAAAATTTAGGTACCTGGTGTTTACAAACGCACTGATTAATAACAAAAAACAATCAGAGACAACATGAATGTCCAATAATAGGAAACTGGTTGAATAAACTGCAAAAATTTCAATGTGATTAAATATCATCTAGCTAATAAAAATGATGTTGTTTGAAACATGTTCACAAAAGATTGTTCAAGGCCCTTATAAAATGTAAGCAATAATCAATGCAATCAATCATCCCTATGCCTAGAAAAAAATTGATTTTTATATTTCAACACATTAAGAATGGTAATTTTGCTTGCTCATAATTTCTAAATTTCTAAATATTTCATAATAAAAAAAATCACAGCTTCTTTAAAAAAAAAATCATCTCCACAATGCTAGATGCGTCTATGGCAACCAGTGAGAAAAAAACTGGGCTTTTTCTTATCAACAAATTTCATTCTGAATCTGAGGTTTAATGTAGCTGCCAAACAACCAAGATGCTTGAGGATTCTCTGGCAGAAGTAGGGAATCAATAGCTAGATAAGTAACAAGCCCATTTTATTCTTTCATGTTTGGAGAAAGCTTGGAACATTGTGCTCAATTAGAAGAGGGGCACTTAAGGGACATGATTCCTGGGAAATGCCAGGGAGTTCTGTGTTTAACAGCTAAGTTGATGAGTAGGTTTAATCCACTGAAAAGAAGGGTTAAGAGTAATATAAAAAATTTTCTTCAAATTTCCAAATGACTGTCAAGAGAAAGAGGTATTCGACTTATTCTTAGCAGTTCTAAAAATAGAACAAGAACCAATGTACAGAAATTGCCCAGATAGCTTCTAGGGACAAGACAAACTGTTCCAACAATAACACTCACTCCACAAAGGCAGAGGAGGTGAAACACAACAGAGGTCTTCCAGCAGGGGCTTCTAATGACTCATTAGGGCTGTTGCAATATAGATTCCAGCCTTGGTAAGAGACTGTAGCAGACACGAGGTCTCTAAGACCTGGCAACTCAAAGTGCCGTCCATGACTGGCAGCACTGACATCACCTGGGAACTTGATAGAAATGCAGATTGTTGCCCCATCCTTACATCTAATTCATCAGAATCTACATTTCTAAAGAACGTGACTTATATGCACATTAAAGAGTGAAGAGCAGATGCGGAAGAGGTCTTCCAACTGCAGCCTCCATCCACTTGGGTTCTTGGGTTCTCCTGTCGCTACCCCTCTTTCACCTAATCTTACATGACCTACCAAATCCCCACTGAATACATAATTCATTAAAGGCAGAAGACCTGTGGGTGGTTTGGAATAGAATAATGAGCTTCCAAACCAATGTAATCTGATGAATGACTACATTGCTTATTAGTGAGAATTTGGGAGGAGAGGGATTCCACTGAAATCCATTGACAGGTAAATGGATGTGAATGCAGCCACGTACAGTCTCCTTGGGCCCAGTGATTCAGACCGTGTGAAGGGCTCCCACCTTCCTATGATTCTCATTCATCATTCTTACTCACCTCCTGGCAGCAACTGTAGGCTGCCCATCTACTCTTTAGGATTATCTACAGAGGAAAAATGACATTTTGCCTGCCAACCAGCAAGTGTGCATTCATCAGTCCTGTCCTCTAAGAAAGTCTATCCTCGTGGATGTAAACCTCCAACTGTCGGCAGCTGAGAGTCCAAAACGTCAAAGAAATAAATAGTGGAAAAATAACCAGACGTCATGTGTAAGTCAAGGACCAGAGCATTTAATGGCAGCTGGATGTTAAAGAATTGCAAGACCAGGCTTCACTTCTCTTGCAGCTTCATCTTCTGCCAGTCCCTAATTCATAATGCTTTATGAAGAACCAAATGCTTCCAGTGCCTAGAAATACCATGTCTTTCATGCCTTTCCTGTTACTTTCATCTGGAGGGCCCTTTAGACCTGGCTCTGCCTGGACAACTTCTGCTCATCCTTTAACACTCAGCATAGGCTTCACCTGCTCTCCTGGGCAGGAGGACAGGCTGCATGACCTGCTGCTTCTCTGAGTTCCCCCTGTACCCTGTTTTAACCTCCACTGTGTCACATAAGACCAGTTCTGTTCAATAGAAATAGAACAGGAGCCACTGGGCTCAGTAATCCCAGCACTTTGGGAGGCCGAGGTGGGCAGAACATTTGAGGTCAGGAGCTTGAGACCAGCCTGAACAACATGGTGAAACCCCATCTCTACCATAAATACAAAAACATTATGCAGGCATGATGATGTGTGCCTGTAGTCCCAACTACTCAGGAGGCTAAGGCAGGAGAATCACTTGAACCTGGGAGGCAGAGGTTGCAGTGAGCCAAGATCGCGCCACAGCACTCTAGCCTGAGCGAAAGAGTGAAACTCCGTCTCAAAATAAAAAAGGAAGGATATATAACAGGAGCCACATAAATTTAAAATGTCCAGTAGCCACATTTTAAAAAAAAATCTAAAGAAACAGGTGAAACTAATTTTAATTGTATATATATATATATAATTTTTTTTTTTTTGAGACGGAGTCTCGCTCTGTCGCCGAGGCTGGAGTGTAGTGGCGCGACCTCGGCTCACTGCAAGCTCCACCTCCCGGGTTCATGCCATTCTTCCACTCAGTTTAATTGTATATTTTATTTAACTCGATATCTAACTGATCTAGTTATCATTTTGACAGGTAATCGACACCATGTTAAAACAATTAATTAGATATTTTACATTATTTTATCAATAATAACTTGTTAAAATCCAATGTGTGTTTTACACAAAGAGCACATCTCAATTCAAACTAATCACATTCTCAGTGCTCAGCAGACACATGTGGCTGCTGATGACTATGTTGGACAGTACAGCCTTACACTGAAATAATCAGTTTCTGGGTTTGCCTTCCCTTCTAGAAAGTATGCTGCTTAAGGGCTAGTCAATGTCACATGTGTGATATCATCAGTGTATCTTCAGTGCCTTACATATATGGAGCATTCATGAAATGCTTGCTGAGCTGAACTGACCTGAAGGTACTTTGAGAGAAGGTAGAATTTTAGCACCTGCTCAAATGAAGAGCAGCTTATGCATACTTACGATAATTATGATGACGGAAATGACAGATATTTTTTCTTGAATGATGTTCTATGCTTTTTAAATATATTATCTCATTTAGCCCCCACAATGACCCTACATACCATATACCATTATTATATCCATTTATGAAAGACAAAACATTCCCCAAATTATACAGCTACTAAGTGAAAGAGCCAGAACTTTTTGAAATAGAGAAAAACAAAGTAAATAACATTAATTACACGTACACTCACCCACCACAATAAACCAAAAGTTGAAAACAAGCTACTCCACATAAATTAAAAGTCCTCTCCAATATGGAAGACTTCTCTGAAATTTCATTCACCAGCTCCTGCAATATCTTTTCCAGAGCCTGGTGATCTGCTGAGTTTTCCCTTATGCAGGACCTACTTCTTTACAGATTTCTGAGCCAGACATTTCTGGCTTGGTATTTAATACCTTTCATACTCTCCTTCTATATTTGCATTCTGCCTGTCTGGTCAAAATGGCAGAGCTTTTCACAAACCACTCCAGTGACTAAAGTCACCTTTCTCAGGTCCTCATCTTCTCCCAAAATAGTGAGAAACAGCAGTGTATAAACTGCTTTCCTCTTCCTGCCGCCTGAAGGACCCCGCAGTCTCCCTCACATGGCCTGTGGGGGAGGTAAGCAATAATTGTTGACATGTGCTTTTGTTTAAGGGAACTGGGCTGAACTGTGCCTAAGAAAAATGATGCAGATCTTAATTTTTTTTTTTTTTTTTTTTTGGTGTACAAAAATCCCATTATCTCTAAACCGCAGGAACCAGAGCCACATCTGGCAAGGGAAATAAAGCTGGAGATGTAAGGAAAGAGCAGATTAGGAGAAGCCTTGAAAACAGGCAGCTGAGTTTAGATTTGAAGTGGTGGGAAATAAAAATCCCTTAAGGGTTTCTGAGCATGGGAGTGATGTGATGAAAACAGTGATTAAAGAAGATGAAATACAAGCAGGACAAATTGAAGGGAGGGACTAGAGTCTGAGAAGAAGCAGTGATCTAGGCTCAGGGGAAGTGGAGGAGGGAAGGGTATTTACTAGAAAAGAGGTCCAGGATCCTATACAAATTAATTAACATGTGCCCACCCCTAATTCACTTTACTACCAAGTTGCTACCCCATCTTTTGGCGGGTTTTTTTTTTTTTAAATGCTTTTCCTATATTGGGAAGGCAAAAATAAACCCAGGAGGAAGCAAATATTTTCATTAAAATGATAATAAAATGTCATCCCTATGAATATAAAGGTTTAACCGAGTACCCTGCTGAGCAAATGAGCTTTATCACAAGCATGTGGAACGGTGTGCTGGGCTGAAATGGATTTCAGAAAAATTTATATTAGAGCCTTATTCACAGAATTAAACAAACACAATGAAAACAAAGTAGTTTTTTAAAGCAGCTTCCTGCCATGAAGGCAATATGGCAGCACAGAAATGGCTGCCCTCAAAGGGGCAACTCCAGCCCGAGGGCACACCTAACTCCTTGCCTTCAAGGATGCCAAAAGCATCCCATCCAAGCCAGGTTCTACGTGGCAGGAAGAGAACATTGACACTCAGATAAACAAACACTGTTTGCCTAGCCCCTACTCACGAAACTTTATACCATAAGCCATCTTTAATTCTGGCTGCAATTTTAAATGGTCCAGAGACGTAAAAATTACTTCCATTTGTTTAGATCTGGAAAGAGCCTTGGAAGACATCTAAACCCACCATTTAAGAATATTTTTAAGCTACACAACCCTTTTGCCAATTCAATCTAATGGATACAGAATGGATCAATATTAAAATGGAGCTCCTTGGGTAGGGACTGTGGTAAAAGGCCCAGAACTCCATCGACTCATTCTCTCCCATTACCTGTGTCTACCTCTACCCCACAACTTACCCACACTGTGGCAGACCCCCATAACTCTCCCCAGGGCTGCAGAGAAAGGAGCCTACAAAATACGGAAGGGTCTACTACCTTTTATGTGTATGGTTTCTTGTGACAGATGAAAAATTGAAACCCAGAACGTTTAACACAGGACTTCCATTTCCAGCAAACTAAATAACCTGGAAAGCCTCCTTCTAGAAATACATGGAATGCTAGCTAAATACAAATATCCATTTAAATTCATAAAATGAACTCACGTAGACAAACTTATCAGTTTGAAAATGGGAACAACCTATGATCCAGCAGGTCCATGTCTATGTATGTATCCCAGAACTGTTTTTCAACTTGTCAGTGAAGATGCATCACTGGGTCATAAAACTCTTTCCTAAATTACAATGGTGTATGAAATAGTCCAGGTTAAACTGAATTAGAGGTTAAGTGTGGTGGCTCACACCTGTAATCTCAGCCTTTTGGAAGGCTGAGGCGTGTGGATTGCTTGAGCCCAGGAGTTTGAGACCAGCATGGGCAATGTGGTGAAATCCCATAAATTTAAAAAAAAAAAAAAAAAAAAAAAAATTAGCTGTGCGTGGTGGCACACACTGGTAGTCCCAGCTACTCAGGAGGCTGTGGTGGGAGGATCACTCGAACCTTGGAGATCGAGGCTTCAGTGAGCCATGATTGTACCACTGCACACCAGCCTGGGTGACACAGCAAGACACTATCTCAAAAATAAATAAATAAGTAGGCCAGGAGCAGTGGCTCACACCTGTAATCCCAACACTTTGGGAAGCCAAGGTGGGCAGATCACTTATGGTCAGGAGTTCAAGACCAACCTGGCCAACATGGTGAAACCCTGTCTCTACTAAAAATACAAAAATCAGCCGGGCATGGTGGCATGTGTCTGTAATCCCAGCTACTCAGGAGGCTGAGGTAGGAGAATGGTTTGAACCTGAGAGGCGGAGGTTGCAGTCAGCTGAGATCGCACCACTGCATTCTAGCCTGGGCGACAGAGCAAGACTCTGTCTCAAAATAAAATAAAATGAATAGAATTAGAATTAAGTAGAAAATAAAGATAAATATTATTCTGAGAAGCTTTTGTTCCATATATGCATACATGTACATAAATGTAGCACATGTATGTGCTGGGTTTCCATGTAACTGTGTGGACAAAACATTTTGAAAAATGCTATTGTAGAGAAGCTTTTGTATGTTAGGAGAAGGAAATGTACAAGAACACTCACTGAAGCATTGTTTATAATTGTGTAAAATTAAAAACAATCTAAGTGTTCATCAACAGAAGAACAGATAAATATATAGTGGTCTGTTCACGCAACAAAGCAGTTCAAATGAATGAACTAGAGCTAAATCGTTGAGATCTTATGCTAATTAGATAACAAACAAATGGTAGAATATGTGTGGTGTGCTTCCATTTATTTTAATTTTTAAAAAATGCAAAATGACAGTACATATTGTGGAAAGGTGCATGTGCATGCAGAAAAGGTCTGAAAGCATGTACATGCAAGATAGTGTTTATCTCTGGATGGAAGGAAGGGAAATGGGATTAAGAAGCCTGCAAAGAACTTCAACTATGTCTGAATCAAATCCATCAAAATGTTAGGATTGCCTCAGACTGGGTGTTGGGACACAGAGTTTTGTTATTTCATTCTATTTTTTTGTTGATTAACTTCCTACGTCACCTGCGTCCATGAACTACGTGAGTTCATTTTATGCATTTGCACATTTAATGTTTTTTAAAATCACTCACCTAGGGCCAAAAAGCTGATTCGCAGAGTATTCTAGACTAAACCGAGGGCGGGATCCTAAGTGATTCGCAGTCTAGTCTTCTTTCCACATGGCTGCCAGTTCATGATCTGTTTGCAAATGAAAGGATTTGCATCATTTGGTCCTAATCTTAGTAATTTATTTTTACCTGAGAGATGATGCTCCCCACAGTCCATCAAGGCCACATCTGCTCTGGCAAGAAAGTGCACAAAGCACATTTGCTTTGTGAAGGCTGAGCTGTTACTTCACAGCTTGTCACTTGGCTATGTTTCCCAACTCCACTTGTGCATTGCACAAAATGCTAAGCCACTGAAAGGTCAGTAGAGAGGTGATCTAAACATGCAAAAAATATCAGCAGAGACAGAGAGAAACACAAAAGGGAGGGAAGGGACGAAAAAACAGCTTTGAATGGGAAAATACACAAACATAAAAAGCAATCAAATTAAAATCAGAATATTACTGAGAAACCACAAAATAAGCATCAGGTGGGAGTAACTTGAAAGAGTAGCATTTTTATAGCCTTGGATCACAGATACACAAACTAACAGAAGGAAGTTCGTTAACGTTTGTTTTCGTCTATCTGAAGACGAAAAGACAAATGATACCTTGGCAACAACTGGAGAATCACAACAGAGAGATTTATGGTGCTTTGGAAAAGTTCAGGGCAATGGTTTTTATCATTGGCTCCTTTACACTCTTCAAGTTATATAAAAGGCTCTTCTGTTCCTTCTTTCAGACTAAATAAATACATAATCATAACTTCCAGGTCAGCTTTAGCTTTTCAGGTGGGTGAGTTAAAGCCTTCTGCTTTGTTGAGGGGGGTGGGGGCAGAGGGGTGATACTGGCAGAAAATGAAGATAACCCTTGTTGTATAAGGTCCAGAGCAATCATTCCCCAGAGTTAAGTAAACTGGGCCAGGTGCGGTGGCTCACACCTGTAATCCCAGCACTTTGGGAGGTCAAGTCGGGCGGATCACCTGAAGTGGGGAATTTGAGACCAGCCTGACCAACATGGAGAAAACCCATCTCTACTAAAAAATACAAAATTAGCCGAGCATGGTGGTGCATACCTGTAATCCCAGCTATCTGGGAGGCTGAGGCAGGAGAATTGCTTGAACCTGGGAGGCAGAGGTAGCCGTGAGCTGAAATCACGCCATTGCACTCCAGCCTGGGCAACAACAGCGAAACTCCGTCTGAAAAAAAAAAAAAGATGTAAACTGTATGTGATTCTGTCTTTTGGATACCTCTCACCCTGGCATGCCCACCGAGTCCATGAACTATGAACATATTCCTTTTGTACTCCTGGTGAAAACTCAGCTCTGTGACAGAATTCCTTCGGTTGTCTCAAGAGCAAATGCAGCAGCAGCTAGTATTTATTGAGCACTTTACTCTCCTAAGTTTTTTACCTCATTTAGTCTTTACCTTCTCAGGAAGGTACTATAACTAGCTCCCTTTTATAGATGGAAAAACTGAGATGCAGGAAATTTAAATAATATCGCTCAGGTCATCTAAAGCGACAGAACCAGGAATTGGAGTAGCCAGCAGATTCTAACAGCTTGAGCTTTTCAGTGCCACACTATCCTGGGAGGTGGTATTTAAGATAAGGAGAGGCAGCTGCTGAGATGACAGCACCAAATTATGTTAGCAGCCATGAGGCCCTTGCTCCAGCTACAGTGGTTCTAAGAGGGAAGTATTTACATGCCAATGAAGGTGAGTCACTAAAACTCAGAATCCTTTCTTTAGAATTTCTAGCAACCCACAATATCTGCATCCAGAATAGGGTAGAGACTTTTAGAGCTCCTATATATCTTGCCCTACCCAAGTTATGGCTAATTTCCGCTATACCCTCAATCCCCAGAGAATCAAAATGGAGATGGGCTTGGAAATGATATTGAATAAAAGGCAGAAGATTGAAGCCTGAGCTCAGGATTGCCACTTACTAACTGAATGGACTTAACCTTGCCGGGCCTTGTTTTCCTTGTGTGTAAAATGAGAAAAAATAATGCCCACTACATAGGATGGTGAGAATCAAACCAGACAGAGGCATGGAGAACTTTGATGGCACATATTGTTGACATGCAAGGATTTTTTTTCTTCGTCCTATAAGTCAGAGGGCACATTACAACCAAATTCTATAAACACCTATGACAGGGCCATGTGAATCCCAAAGAGCCTTCCTTTGCAGTATTATTATTAACCTTGGTCAGGTCATGTTCCTTTTTTTTTTTTCATCTGTAAGAGGAGGGATATTAATCACTAAGGTTGCCTCCAACCTTGGTATTTTGTGGTTTTGTGTTCGGGGTGTAGGAAAACCAAACCCAGGATTTCTAAATGGCAGGTTGGGTACTTCTAGGCAA
This sequence comes from Pan troglodytes, assembly GCF_028858775.2. Taxonomy (NCBI): domain Eukaryota; kingdom Metazoa; phylum Chordata; class Mammalia; order Primates; family Hominidae; genus Pan; species Pan troglodytes. Next base: position 113,437,062 of record NC_072409.2, on the reverse strand, counting down.
CCTTACTCTTCTAAGGGGAACAATCACGTTCCTCACATCCCATCACTCACACAAGAAATCTAACATCTATTATAATTATAGTGGTTCCAATGGCCAGCAAGTTCAAGTGTTAGAGAAAAGAAAACTGGATTGTCTACCAGAGGTGAGTGGATATCCCATTTCACAGGCAACCTGTTAGATGTTGGGGTGGTAGCATTCTGACACTTTTGTTCTGGGTTAAGCCAGACACACAAGGAACGCAGGACATTGTGACCTTTGAGGGATCTTCTAGCCCTGTGATCTCATGTGACTGCTTCACTGATAAGTATCACTTGAAACTGATGTCAGGTATGACCAGCCCAGGGCCCTTGCAGGCTTCCTGCCTCTCTGCAGGGTCTCTACACAGGGGACTCTCAAGCACTAGACAATGTCAACAGGGGCAGTCATAACTTGAGGGGGCAACTGGAGCGTGGTCCTGTAGCATTTGTGTGCTAGCTGAATGCTCTCCCAGTCCCTCCAGAGCAGGGCTGACCCCATTCCAAGGGAAGCTAGTCTCCTGGAGAGCGTAGGAGCTGCGGCTGAGAATGATGGATCCACTCTCAAAGGGAAAGAACATGAGGGAATCGGTCACTCTGTTCAGAGAGTCCACTACATAGACCACCCCCAGTGGTCTCACCCCCTGGGCTCTGCCAGCCTCAAGCAGGTGGCGGGACAGTTCACCTATGCAACATGAAGCCCAGTTAGCAGCCCGGAGATTCATCACGATGCCAGTAGGCTGAGTTGCTGGCACATTACCATGAGACGAGCATGGGTAGCCTCCCCAGGCCCTGTGCAGTGGGAACCCACTAACAGTTCCTTCTCGGTCTCCAGCAGGCCATGCTCATTTCTGCCTTGGCCGTTCCCTCCTGAAATATTTGGTCCTCAGCCTTGCACAGCTGGCTCCCTTCTGCAACTCAAGTTGCATTTCAAATATCACTTTCTTAGGCCTTCCATGGTCACAGCCTCCCCAACCCTCTATCACACACCCTGTTTTGTATTTCTTATAGACCTTTTCAATTTCTGAAGTGATCCCATTCGTTTTTCGTGTTTATCTTCTCTTTTCTCTTTTAGAATGTGAGCTCAATTAGAACCAAGACCCTCTCTGTCTTCACCAATCAATCCTCAGCACCTAGAAAAATGTCAAGCAGATAATGCAGAGTCAATAAATATCAGTAGAATTAGTTAGTTAATTCTATCTAGGACAGGTGTGCAGTGGCATGAACAGGGTTTCTCTCTTATGCCCTAAAGCAGTGGTGAGATTTCAAGACTCCAGGGTGGCTTGGTAGATACTTTTGAATATCTAACCATTGTAGGTGCCATCCCCTGTTCTTCTATCCCATTAAAGATCTGAGACTCATTCTCTGAGCCATAGGAGTTGGCTCCTGGCACCCGTTTTTACTATATAATTTTCTCACTTAGGAATGTTTTTGGTTGCAGGTAAAGGCAACAATAACAACAACCTATTAAAGTACACTGTGATGTCAACAAATAGGTTTTCATTTTTCTCAAATAAGAACAAATCAGGAGGGATGCTGTCCAGTGTCAGTAAGGCAATTCAACCATACAGAGACCTTGGCTCTTTCTCTTTTGCACCCTCTATTCTTAGCACACAGCTTTCCTCTCATACTTGTCACATCATGGTTACAAGATGGCTGCTGAATCACCAGGCATCATGCCTGCATTCCAGAGAAGGAGAAAAGCAAAAGGAGACAGAGCCATGCTTGGTAAATCTGTTGTTCCTTTTTATAGGAAAGACAAAAGCTTTCCCAGAATCACATCCAACTAACTTCTATTTATAACTGCTACATTAGAATTGGGTCACAATGCCACTCTCAATCAATTACTGACAAAGAAAAATGGGATTACTATGACTGGTTTACACTATCACAATTCATCCTCTGGGACTGCAGTGGGAATGTGTCTTCCCTGAGATCAAGCTGTTGTCACACTCTTCTGAACAAATTGGGATTCTAACAGAAAAAATGAGAGAGACATGGCCATTAGCTATGCTATAGCTAAATGAACTAGAGTGGGGATTTGACCAATAATTGGGCCTATACAATTCTCTTTGCCAAGAATTACAGCTGAGACACAGACACAGAGAAAAAGGCAGATCCCCTGCACCATTGTGTTTCTGAACTTTGAGATGTGGTTGCTTAAATTCTTTAAACTTTATCAGATGCTTAAGTATTTTACTACCCTAAAAGTGTCTTCTTTTCCCGAAGCAAGTTCAAGGTGGTTTCTGTTGTTTAAAACCAAAGGGTCTTTGTTATAGGAGCATCTAACTACAAACATTCTGTGTGGCCCAATCAGGCTGTGCTGCAGGGTTTATATAGGGTGTCAGACAGTCATTCACACCTCCCTCAGGAACAGCAGGGTCCTTTGCACCAAACCCTCTTCTCCTCCTGAGGTGACCGGAACATTGTAGACATTATGTCATCAGCCCGACAACATGCTCCTTTCCCCTTTCACCTTCAGACAGCATTTGCTGAGGTCCCAAGTGAACAGAGAGGCCTTTGGACACTAAAGGCCTGTGTTGCACAGAGGGATGGAGGTTGTACAACAGCATCCACACTAACTAGCGGAGCACTGGGACTGCTGAGATGTCTCATCACAAGTCCATGATAAAGGCCAAAAACACACCGTACCTTGTGATCATTAGCCCAGTGCTCTATTTCTTTTCTAAACCACCTGATTATCTAGGTCAAACACAAATACATTCACACAGTCATCCACACCCCCTCACACAGTCATCCACACCCCCACAATGAGGAAAGACTGTAATGTGAAAAGCCTGCCCAGCCCAGCTTAGGATTCCCTTCCTGCTAATAGCCACAAGGAATATTTTGGGGCCGATTATAAGGATTATCACTCACCTGTTCTATAAGGATATCTCCATAGATCTCTTGCTCTGTCATCTCTGAACCTGATCTAAATTATTTGTTAATGTATATCTTTCCCTGACTTACGCAAATTTTAGACAGGGTTTCTCAAAATGTGTTGCTTGCAACTTACGGGTTTTATATGAACAAATGGTTCTGTCAGATAACTTTTGGAAACACCTGGTTAAAGAAAGTTAAACGGCTTTTTCATTGCCAGACATTGCAAAGCTGTCAATATGCTAACATGCGTGATGAATATCTAAGAAAGGGATGCAGTATGTGGCATTTTCCAAATTTGTTTAATCACTTAATGAAAGTTTTTTTCTTGACATATATGAAAGGCTGATGATCTAAGAGGTGAGCATTGGGAGACACTGCTGGTGGGGAGGAGTGCAGGGGTACATCCTAAAACCTCCTACCTCTAAGTACCAAGAGACATATTCTGTGACTTGGTTTAGTAGGTAAGGCCCAAACTTAGGTGTTCCCTAGTAAATATTGCTGGACAGTTAGAACTGCCACTTAGCACACAGCACCTGAGTCCTGCATTACACCTGCTATACTGGGCAGAAGCACATTGCTGTATGGGGGGAGTATACTGTGTTCTTGGACTAATCATGTTATTTCTCTCAGCATTAGGTTCCCCTCCTTGAAAATAAGCATTTTAGGCCATGTGAGAATGGGAAGAATGAAGTCATTATTGGAGAGTTTAATACCCTATTAGTTTTCTTCTGTTCCAACCTTTAATCCAAGCGATTTTGGTTGATGTGAGGGTGATAGGCCACATTGGCTTCAGTGACCTGACATGAATTAAAAACTTATTTGTCTTGTCTAGACCCACTTTCCTGAAAAGACCACTTGGTACAACATAAAAATATCCTGCCTACCTACATGCAAACATATCCCTAAATATCTGGCACTGATTCCGTTGCCTCCTAAACTTTATATGCTTCAAGCATCCCTGAACTGACAACATGATTTCAGGAGAATTAAATGCCTGGATTGACAATGGTTCTGCCAAAGCTTCATCTGTAGGACATCCAGAAAGAAAACCTCCTTTCCCTGGTAGGCTATTTTTCAGGGGTAGAGAAAGTCAAGTCAAAGAAGAGAATAACTGAGCAAACTCATTTATCATCACAATTTAATAATATAAACTGCAGTTCATAAAATAAGTCTGAGAGAATTTTGTGTCTAACTCTAAAAGTTCAACATTAACAGCCATGTGATCATAAAAAAAAATCATTGTTTATCTTTATCCCCAAGAGGAGTATGTTCAGGTTATATTAATAAGGATCATAACTTCTCTAAATTTACTTTGGCCTTATATTCCCCTAAATGGAATCATTTGAAGTGTCTGAGAAAAGTTCAGGTTTTAACCACATCCCTGTCTCTTAGTTCTGTGAAAGAGGGAATGGTCTCTGTAGCAATGGGAACAAGAATATTAAAAGGCACAGTAGTGTAATAGGAAAAAAATGAACAAGAGCATCAGAGGACCAAGATTCTAGTCAGTTTTCAGACAGTCGATGTGCTTAGGGTTTGGACTGTGTCCACCAAACAATTCATATGTTGAAGTCCTAACCCTCAGTACCTCAGAGAGAGGGTCTTTACAGGGGCAATCAAGTTAAAATAAGGTCATTAGAGTAAGCCCTAATCCAGTATGACTGGTGTCCTTATAAGAAGAGGAAATTTGAATACAAACATGCAAAGAGGGAGGATAATGTGAAGAGACACAGGGAGAAGATGGCCATCTACAAGCCAAAGAGAGAGCTCTGGAACACATCCTTTCCTTACAGCCGTAGAAGGAACCAATCCTGCCAACCCTTTGACTTGTGGATGCTCCATCTCCAGAACTGTGAGACAGTAAAGTCCTGTTGTTTAAGCCACCCAGTTTGTGATACTTTGTTATGGCTACCCTGACAAATTAATACAGCTGTTTTCCTGGGTAAGTCTTTTAATATCTCAGGGTCTCAGTCTCCTCATCTATAGCATTAGGGGGTAGATGGCCTTTGAAATTGCTTTTATCTATAAAGGTTAGTGATCAATGATGCAGGTAGCCTCTCTCCAATTCTCTTGAGATGTACACAAGTACCATCTTCTGAGACAAGCTTTCTGTCTTATCTATGGATCAATGAATTATAGATGGGTTGAAACCAGCTTTGATTATCCCATCTGGCCACCCTAATTTATAATTCAGTAATGACTTTAATAGGCAAAATAAGGAGGAAAGGAGGCTCGCAGTTACAAACTGTGAGCTACAAACTCACAGTTCATCTCTTTTCACAAGGAATTCATCATCTGGAAAAACTTACTTCTAACAGATTCTAATGGAGGTACTAGGGTGGGGCTCAGGCAAAAAGATCAATAACAAATGTAAATTTTATGATGTTGTTCTCCATGGCGGAACCTCTGCCAAGCAAGCAATAAAAGCACACACTTTGTGCTCTCTTCACAACCCATTTCTGGACTCTCTGTCACTCAAATGTTTATCATGAAAGAAAATGTGTTTCAGGCACAACTATTAAACTTCTGAGTGTTACTATCCTGTTCCATCTCAGCAATAAAACAGTTAATAACAAGGACTTTTTGCAACATTTATCAACCTCTCATCCGCATGTATCATCTTGGTAAAATCCCAAACTATTAATGCTTCTTCAAAGCCTGGAATATAGTATTAATGTCAGAATCATAATGGGTAAGAGGAACATTTTGGCAACAGAAATTGTAATTCTAAATGCTGTAAAACAGAACTAATGTTCTAGCTCCCCTTCTCTGTACCTCATTGAATATATACTTTCCTGCCAAAGGAAATAGGGAGATAAGCATCCTACTCTATAATAGAATTTTATCATTGCAAACCAGGGTCACCTTCTTAAGTAGCTGAACAGCTGGCTTAGCATCAAGTATACTAAAGCAAAACTCAACATACTTTGCAAACATATATCCACCATTTAAATGGACACTGCTTGTATCAGTCAGGATCCCAGTGAGACAGAACACTCATATCAGGATAATTCAAAGAAGGTTTATTTAATAAGGAACTTTTTACAAGGGTGTATTCAGGATGTAATAGAACCACAATGGTTTGCAGGCAAAAACCAAAGATTAGAAGCTGAAGTGCTTACACCACCCTTATGCACAAGGAGACAAGAAGGAGTTGCCAGAATCGGGAAGAAGAAAGTCATGTTGAGAGGACTGCCTAGAAATGAGACACAGCCCAAGGTGGGCTCCCAAGGAGTGAGCCAGGTGAATCAATACCCTGATTTTACTTACCTCCCTCACTTCAGTTTCCTCCCAGGACACCCCGTTGTTCAAACCCAATTACAGATGGAAAAAAGAGTGCCCATTAATGTGTTCCATGAGGGTCAGCCTCTAAAGACCAGAGTGAGTAGATTTGGAGGGGGTGATTGGACAATATACAGCATAGTGCTAAATAACCCAACAAACTCACTGGGATACTATTTGTAAATTTCGAGAGTAGAAAGATGTCTACTCTTGTTCACCACTTTATTCCCAGCTATGCCATTCCAATACCAACGAATTCTCTGATTCTCTTGTTACCAGTGGAATGTGTCCAGGTTCTGGGCATCTTGAATGAAGAATTGCTCAAAACGCACAAAACAAGGAAGGAATGAAGGAATTTATTGAAAATGAAAGCACACTCCACACAGTGGGAGTGGGCCTGAGCATAGGGGCTCAAAGGCCCCGTTACAGAATTTTCAGGAGTTTAAATACCCTCTAGATGATTCCATTGGTTACTTGGTGTACGCCCTACGTAAATGGAGAGGATGCAGTAAAGTTACAATCATTTACTCAGTGTACACCCTATGGAGAGGATATTTCCTGTCATAGCTGAAGTATGAATCGGCCTATGTCCCCTGCCTGTAGACCCTGTTTTCCTGTCTAACTCTGAAGCCAACTGGGTGGCAACAATTCAACTTGATTCAGACACTAGCTACCCAGAGTTAGCCTAGACCACACACAGTAAGGCTTTGGTTCCATAAGAAGCCCTCACTTTAGATGCTAGCTGTACATGATGTCTCCAGGCTACCTGCACTTCTGCCCAGTCTACCACAAATTTGGGGGTTTCCACAACCACTCCCCAGGTTCAGTGGTTTGCTAGAATGACCGACAGATTCAGAAAAGCTATCTACTTTCAATTACACTTATTATAAAGGACACAATTCAGGAACATCCAAATGGAAGTGATGCATTGGGCAAGGTATGGGGCAGGGAGAGGACACAACTCTTCCGTGCCCTCTCTGGGTAAGACACCCTCCCAATATGTCAATGTAGTCACCAAACAGGAGGCTCCCTTAGCTTTATTGCTTCAGTTTTTATGAAAGCATCATTACCACATAGACAGTATTTACTAAATCATTTCCCACTGCTGATTGAACTCAATCTCCAGCCCGTCTACCCTCTCTGGAGGTGGGGAGGAAGGCAGTGCAGAGCTGACAATTCTAACCCTATAATCAGGTGGTTGGCTTCTCTGGTGACCAACCCTTATCCTGAAGCTATCTAAGCATGGCCCTCTTTAGTCACCTCATTAGCATGCAAAAGACACTCTATCACTCAGGAATTTCCAAAGGTTTTAGGAGCTCTGTGCCAAAAACTGGGACGAAGACCAAATACCTTTTTTTTCTCATGTTACAGCAACACATTGTACCACACAGGGCCTGGCCCATAACAGACACTCAATATTTTCTCATGGATGATGCAGTCTTCAGTAGGGCCACTCTAGGCTTCTTTCTTCATTCTTTCCTGCCTTCCTTTCAAGGTATTAGTGCATCCGTTAAGCCTAAATTCTACATGGTTTTAAGATCCACGTCCCCCTCTAGCTGGATACCTTAAGAAGACAAACCTAGATGGCTCCCTGAACGTTAGGGCAATTCATACCTCTTGACATCCCAGGCATAGGTAGACTCAAGGTAAGATCTTTTAGAAATGGAAACTTAACTATTGATAGATTAGCTTCTTCGGTCTCTTCACAGTTTCATCTCTTCCATCATCAACCACCAGGCTCTTATGTCCTTAAAAAGAGGAGGAAGCTAAGGGTGGACATTTTCTGGGGGTGGTAGGATATTTTGTCCTAATGTCATATGTTGTACATCATGCCACCAAAAAGAATGTACATTCTGGATGGTTACAATGATACAATGATATGAGTTCCACCTTATTCTTTAAAAACTCCAAATGATCAACATTTTACATATTACGGGGGGAAATTACATTTCTACCAGGAGAAAATGTGAAACCAGGAATGAGGAAAACACAGGATGTAGCAAGGCTATTCTAAATCAACTTGAGAAAATGAAAGTGAAAAATATAAACCCATTCAGGGCTAACATATCTTGAAAATATGATGTGAAATTTCGAGACTTAATTAGGGGTAAGGGGGAAGAGTGTTGAAGTTTTGTACCTATCAGCAGAGCAAGGTGTCATTCTGATGGACTGATAGGTTTCCCTATGGCTAGTAATGGCTTTCTAACATTAATAAAATGGGCAAAGCTCTATTACCAAACTCTGGGTTCTCTACCTGAAGAGTTATTCAATGGCTTGAATGGGTCCTATAGGAGAACACTTTTAGCCCTGCTCACACACTCATAGCCAACCTTTCTGTGGAAGTGGGGTGCCTTTCAGCCTGAGCAAAAGTAGTAAATGGATTCCTGAATTTCTTCAGTTGAGTGTCCTCTCTGGGTAATGCACCCTTTGTGCATGAGACACTTGCTTTGATCAGTAAGCACACATATCATCACTTCAGGCACTGATCAAAAAAATGCAGCCAAGAATAGACTGCGATATACAGCTTGCAAAAGTTTGCTAGAGACTCTTGATACTGGGAAAAATTGCCTAAGGCCATTGTTCTAAAGCCAGTTGATCATCCTGGTTATTTAGAACAATAACCAAGCAGGGAGGGATAGACAGGTAGGTCATTGAAAGGAAAGTAAGAGAGAATGGAGTGAATATCTAGGCCCCACTCAAAGTTGTACTTAGTCAAAATTTCTAAAGAGAGGGACTTTTAAAAGTCGCAGCCTTTCCGCCTCCCCCCAGTCATACAGCAGCAGTAAAAGGTAAATCAATTATCCTTTGCCTATCTCTAAACTATACTTATCTGGATTGGGTACATTAAAATAACATGGAGAATCTTTTCCAGGTATTCTGAACCTCCTCTCTTCCCTTCGTCCCACCTCTTCTTCAGTTGAGATCCACTGAGCACTACTCTATTACACTCAGCTACTAAAAAGAAATATATTTGGGTCACATATCTTAATTCCCTGCTGACATACTTTAATGGAATTAATATTTAACAACACACACTTGACTTAGATCAGAAATGCCTTACAGGAGTTACCTATTTGAATTTTACGTTGTTACATATTCTGGAAAATCATAGTTTCAATCATCTGACACGTTATCCCATGTCCATTACATAAACCCTTCACAAAAATTCCGTATCAGAAGAGAGGTGGTCCCCCCAGCAGAACATGTCAGTTCCTTTCTAACAATGATAATGAGATAATGCAAAGCATTGCCCCACTGTCTCAGCTGCTAGGAAACAAGCCTTTTTTTTTAAAGAAATAACTGCACATATTGATAAGAATCCTTTGAAATGGAGCCTTGTAAGACAATGTTGTCCAATAGAACTTCCCGTGATGACAGAAATGTCCTACACCCATACTGTCCAATTCAGTAGCCAGTAGTCACATGGCTACTGATCACTTAAAATGTGACTAGTGCAACTGAAGAATAAATTTTACATTTTATTTAATGTCAATTAATTTAAACAGCAGCGTGTGGCTAGTAGCTACATTGAACAGCATGACTGTAAGGTTACTTCTTCTTTCAGACTTTGCAGTTAGTACTTACACAGAAGTAAAACAATAGAATTTTTTTATGGCAGTTTCAATTTAGGTGCAAATACTATGTTTAAATTATAAGAGTGTCACTGTCTTTTAGTAATATTGTTTGAAAGGATTTGTGCTTAACTGGCCTTGACTATAGAAGCTTGGCTGCTCCCAATAAAGAGGAAAAGTATCACGTCTTCTCTCTAGGGCAGACTTATTTAACAGGACATGTCTCTGGTCTGGGCTGATGATAGAATTGCTGACCTTCTGCTGAATAGTGCCACCACCACACCCCACCTAAGTGATGGTGGGGAGTGGGGATAACATTTATTCTCCCCTCAGCTAGGGAGGGACCCTTCAATATTCCAAACCCACCTAGTAGAGGGAGGGCAGGAGGTGGCTTTAAGGCTTGCTTTGTTTAATTCACACATGGAGAATGTGCTGTCTGTTTAAGGAAGAGCCCAGTGGGTTTGCCAGATTTCTCAGCCTCGACACGACTGACATTTGGGTCTGATAATTTCTTTGTTGTTGGGGGCTGAACTATATTTTATTGGATGTTCAGCAGCATTGCTGGCTTCTACCCATTAGATTCCATTGCATCCTTCATCCCTCCTAGTAGTGGTAACTGAATATTTCTCCAGACGCCGTCAAATGTCCTCTGGGGGGCAAATTCACCCTGGATTGAGAACCATTGACCTAGACAGTAAGATTTTAGACTGGAGACAACTTAAGAAAGGAGACCCAATCTAGCTTAGTTTTTTTTTTTATGTTTGTTTGTTTTGTTTTGTTGTATTATTTTTTAAAATATCCAGTCCCTAGCAGATACCTGGTGCATGATATGCATTCAAGTAAACATCGCTTGGATGAATGAATAAAAAGCCACTGTTATATATTTTTAACCTTTAAAATATCTACTTCAGTGCCTAATATAGTGTAACAGCCAATGAACAAATGTTTTCTGGTCTCTCTTAATATTCTTACAGGTGTTAACAAAAAGCAAGAATTCCTACTAATGACTACTTGAGGAAGAAAAATCATAGGAAAAATAAATCTTTTGCATGCCTTAATGTGCATGAAGCCATCTTCCTGGCCTGTTAGGATTTTAAGCTAATAATATAAGTCTAAAAATATCGTCTTACCATTTCCAAAGGAAGTGCCACAATTGCAAGTGAAAAAGCAAGGCTCATTGACTTCCTCACCTCCTCTCCTCACCAAAGTTCATCTGGATGCTGGGTCAGTAAAATCCCTCCCTCACTGAGTGTGGGAGCCAGTCCTCTCCAGCACCAGACACGATCTCCAAGAGCCCAGGCTGCCAGCTTCCCTGCAGGAGAAAAATAGATGGCTCGGTTCAGTTTGTGGTTACTGAACCTTTAAGCTTCATTTGCCAGCAGGTAATGCTTTTATCTCATTTGTCACAATCAACCCCTGAAGAATAAATCTACTGCCTAATTAAAGCTAAACCCTTTGCACCTAAAATTTAGGAGATGTCTCATCTCCAAGTACATATGGAATAGCACGGCAGAGAGAAAAAGGCATTCCCACCACGCACAGATTTAAACCGACAATACATTTAGTATAATCTGCCCTTCACTGTCTCTTTACCTAAACTCTTTATGGCATTTTAAGCTTCTTGGACAAGATTTTCTATTTAATGGGAAATATCACTAAGTTCCATATCACTGGCTGTACATTTAAAGAACTGCTGCATTCAAACAACCAAAATCATTAAGGCACACTGCTATTTTTATCAGGGATAAGGTCAGAGCATTTATTATAATTAAACAAAAGAGCAGAAGGAAGGAAGAGTAGTGGTTTGCCAGAGACAAATTAGAACCACCTGGGAGGTGTTTAAAAGTCCCAAGGGTCAGGCCACACCTCAGATCAATTAAATCAGTATCTCACGGCTGATATCCAGGCATTATAAGTTTTTAAAAATAAATGCTTTGGCTGGGCGCGGTGGCTCACGCCTGTAATCCCAGCATTTTGGGAGGCCGAGGCGGGCGGATCACGAGGTCAGGAGATCGAGACCATCCTGGCTAACACGGTGAAACCCCGTGTCTACTAAAAATACAAAAACTTAGCCGGGCGAGGTGGCGGGCACCTGTAGCCCCAGCTACTCAAAAGGCTGAGGCAGGAGAATGGCGTGAACCCAGGAGGGCGGAGCCTGCAGTGAGCCGAGATCGCGCCACTGCACTCCAGCCTGGGCGACAGCGAGACTCCGTCTCAAAAAAAAAAAAAAAAAAAAATGCTTTATTTTAGAACAGTTTTAAGTTTACAGAAAAATTGAAAAGGTAATAATGAAGTTTCCATACATGCCACATCCATTTCCCCTACTAATAACACCTTATATGAGCATGGTACATTTCCTGCAATTAATGAGCCAATACTGATACATTATCATTAACTAAAGTCTATAGTTTATTCATGTGTCCTTAGATTTTCCCTAATATCCTTTTTCCTTTTCCAAGATTCCATCCGGAATACCCCCGTACATTTGCTTATCATGACAGTTTAGGTTCTTCTTGGCTGTAACAGTTCTCAGATTTTCCTTGTTTCTGATGACCTTGACTTTTTTGAGGAATACTGGTCGGATATTTTGTAGAATGTCCCTCAGTTGGGGTTTGTCTGATGTTTTTCTCATTATTAGACTGGGATTATGTGTTTTTGGGTAGAATACCGTAGAAGTAAAGTGCCATTCTCATCACATCTGATCAAGGGCACATACTATCAACATGTCATTGATGTTAACCTTGATCACCTGGCTAAAGTAATCTATGTCAGGTTTCTTTAGTATAAAGTTACTCTTTTTTCCCCCTTTCCATATTGTACTTTTTGGAATAAAGTGACTATGTTTAACCCACACTTAAGGAATGGGGGAGTTATATTCTACTTCCTTGAGAGCAGAATATCCACATAAATTAGAAGTATTTACCACAGGAAATTTGCCTATTCTTCATTTATTTATTTATTCAATAATGTACTCACATCAGCATGGATGTATATATATTTATTTCATGTTTTGGGTATAAATTCAATACTAAAGTATTGTATTGATTTTGTTGCGCAAATGTTCCAGCTTTGGCTACCGGTAGTTCTTCTAGTTGGCTCTATGACCCTTTGACATATCCCCTTTGTTTTGTGTGTGTGCATGTGTGTGAGGGTTTTTTCTTCCTGGAACTTCCTTACTTTTTGGCATACAAGACGCTCCATGCACACCTTCTATATTTTCTTCTGTCATCCTAGAATCAGCCAGTTATCCAAGTTGTGGTTCATTTAGTTGGAGAATAATATTAGAAACCAAGATCTTGGTGCTAGGTATACTCATTGCTACTGGGGTGTCATTAACTCTACACCCTCTCAGCTGACACAGCAAGGAAATATGTATGCATTTACTAACCCATATCTATATAAATACACATATCTATAAATATTTCTATATGTAACCATCAATATCTATATGAAGCTAATAGGAGTTGATATGATGTCTTCAACTGTTATCCATTACCTCGTAGATGATTCCAGCCTCCTCCTTTTGCTTATCTGTAACCTCCCACACCAACAGTGAGAAACTTAGCTCTCACCATTGTCCATCTATTTACTTAACTGCTCAATTCCAGTATGCATGTATAGCAGAGTCAGAATTGCTAACCTGTACTTCCACAGGAAACAACTTTATCAGCTAGGGTAGCATGCTTATGTTATAGGCTCCTTTATAGCCTTTAGTCTCACAGTCTCCATTCATTTCTAAAGTTGTTTAGGTCAACACCATTTTTCCTTCACACTCCTCAGTGAGGTTGTTTTAATACATTTGTAATACAGTTAGCTTATTTTGTCATAATTTTGCATTTCATCTTGGAAACCTCCAATCCCCTAAATGATTTGTTAAAGATTCGCATACATTAAAGTTCACTCTTTGTGTTATAAAGTTCTATAGGTTTTGACAAATGCATAAAGTTATATAACCATGATTACAGTGTTATATAGAATAGCTTCACTGTCCTAAATAATCTGCCGTGCTTCACTTATTCAACCCTCTCCCCCTTTCCCTAAGCCCCTGGAAACCACTAATCTTTCTATTATCTCTATAGTTTTGCCTTTTTCAGAATGTCATTGAATTTCAATCATATTTTCAGAATGTCATTGAATTTGAATCATATAATGTGTAGCCTTATCATACCGGCTTCTTTCACTTAGCAATATGTACTTAAGATTCGTCTATAACTTTTTGTGGCTTGATAGTTCATTTTCTTTTACTGCTGAATAATATTCCATTGTGTTGATATGCCGCAGTTTGTCCATTCATGTATTGAAGGACATCTTGGTTGCTTCCATCCATAATTTTAGCAATTATGAATAAAACTGCTATAAACATTCACATACAGGTTTTTGTATGGATATAAGTTTTCAAGTCAATAACTTAGTTTTCACATTAGTAAAAATATTTGATTACTAGACAGTATGTTAAGACTGTCAGGCCTCTGAGCCCAAGCTAAACCATCATATCCCCTGTGATCTGCAGGTATACATCCAGAAGGCCTGAAGTAACTGAAGAACCACAAAAGAAAGCCAGTTCCTGCCTTAACCGATGACATCTCTCCATTGTGATTTGTTCCTGCCCCACCCTAACTGATCAATCGACCTTGTGACATTCCTTCCCTGGACAATCAGTCTCATGATCTCCCCACCCTGCACCTTGTGACCTCCACTTCTGCCCAAAAGAGATAAGCACGTTTAACTGTGCTTTTCCACTACCTACCCAAATCCTATAAAACTGCCCCGCCCCTATTCTCCCTTTGCTGACTCCTTTTTCGGACTCAGCCCGCCTGCACCCAGGTGATTAAAAAGCTTTATTGCTCACACAAAGCCTGTTTGGTGGTCTCTTCACACAGACTCATGTAACATTTGGTGCCAAAGACCCGGGACAGGGGGACTCCTTCGGGAGACCAGTCCCCTGTCCTTGCCCTCTCTCCTTGAGGAGATCCACCTGCAACCTTGGGTCCTCAGACCAGCCCAAGGAACATCTCACCAATTTTAAATTGGGTAAGCAGCCTCATTTTATTCTCTTCTCCAACCTCTCTGGCTATGCCTCCACCTTTCAATCTCTCCCTTAATTTCGGTTCCTTTCCCTTTCTGGTAGAGACAGAGGAGATGCATTTTATCCATGAACTCAAAACTCTGGTGCCGGTCATGGACTTGGGAAGACAGTCTTCCCTTGGTGTCTACTTACTGCTGGAACACCTGCCTGATTATTCACCACATTCTAGAGGTGTCTGATCACCGCGGGGATGCCTGCCTTGATCCTTCACCTTGGTGGCAAGTACCACCTGCCCTTGGTGGCAGGTACCACCTCCCCCTGGTGGCAACTACCACCTCCCCTCTCTCCGTGTCTCTACCCTCTCTTTTTTCTAAACTTACCTTTTTACTATGGGCAACCTTCCACTCTCCATTCCTCCCTCTTCTCCTTTAGCCTATGTTCTAAAAAACTTAAAACCTCTTCAACTTTCATCTGACCTAAAACCTAAGAGTCTTATTTTCTTCTGCAACACCGCTTGGCCCCAGTACAAACTTGACAATGGTTCTAAATGGCCAGAAAATGGCACTTTTGATTTCTCCATCCTACAAGATCTAGATAATTTTTGTCGAAAAATGTGCAAATGGTCTGAGGTGCCTGATGTCCAGGCATTCTTTACACATTTGTCCCTCCCTAGTCTCTGCTCCCAATGCCACTCATCCCAAATCTTTCTTCTTTCTCTCCTGTCTGTTCCTTCAGTCTCCACCCCAAGCTCTGAGTCCTTTGAATCCTCCTTTTCTATGGACCCATCTAACCTGTCTCCTCCTCCCCACGCTGCTCCTCACCAGGCCAAGCCAGGTCCCAATTCTTCCTCAGCCTCAGCTCCCCCACCCTGTAATCCTTCTATCACCTCCCCACCTCACACCTGGTCCGGCTTACAGTTTCATTCTGTGACTAGCCCTCCCCCACCTGCCCAACAATTTCTTCTTAGGTGGCTGGAGCTGAAGGCATAGTCAAGGTTAATGCTCCTTTTTTTTTTTTTTTTAGCCGACCTCTCCCAAATCAGTTAGTGTTTAGGCTCTTTTTAATCAAATATAAAAACCCAGCCCAGTCCATGGTCCATTGGGCAACAACCCTTAGATGCTTTACCACCCTAGACCCATAGGGTCCAGAAGGCCATCTTATTCGCAATATGCATTTTATTACCCAATCTGCTCCCAACATTAGAAAAAGCTCCAAAAATTAGATTCCGGCCCTCATACCCCACAATAGGACTTAATTAACCTCGCCTTCAAGGTGTACAATAACAGAGAAGAGGCAGCCAAGCGGCAACATATTTCTGAGTTGCAATTACTTGCCTCCACTGTGAGACAAACCCCCAACCACTCTCCAGCACATAAGAACTTCCAAATGCCTAAACCGTGGTAGCCAGGTGTTCCTCCAGAACTGCCTCCCACAGGATCTTGCTTCAAGTGCTGGAAATCCGGTCACTGGGACAAGGAATGCCCACAGCCCAGGATTCCCCCTAAGCTGTGTCCCATGTGTGCAGGACCCCACTGGAAATCAGACTGTCCAACTTTCCCGGCAGCCACTCCCAGAGCCCCTGGAACTCTGGCCCAAGGGTCTCTGACTGACTCCTTCCCAGGTCTTTTTTGCTTAGTGGCTGAAGACTGACACTGCCCAATTGCCTCGGAAGGCTTCTGGACCATCACAGACGCTTTGGGTAAATCTTATATTGGAGGGTAAGTCCGTCCCCTTCTTAATCAATATGGAGGCTACCCACTGCACATTACCTTCTTTTCAAGGGCCTGTTTCCCTTGCCTCCATAACTGTTGTGGATATTGATGGCCAAGTTTCTAAACCTCTTAAAACTCCCCAACTTTGGTGCCAACTTGGACAACATTCTTTTATGCACTCCTTTTTAGTTATCCCCACCTGCCCAGTTCCTTTATTAGGTTGAGATGTTTTAACAAAATTATCCTCTACCCTGACTATTCCTGGACTACAGCCACATCTATTGCTGCCCTTCTCCCCAAACCAAAGCCTCCTTCATGTCTTCCTCTTGTATCCCCCCAACTTAACCCACAAGTATGGGATGCCTCTACTCCCTCCCTGGCAACCGATCACACACCCATTACTATCCCATTAAAACTTGATTACCTTTACCCTGCTCAATGCCAGTACCCCATCCCACAACAGGCTTTAAGGGGACTAAAGCCTGTTATCATTCGCCTGCTGCAGCATGGCCTTCTAAAGCCTATAAACTCCCCTTACAATTCCCCCATTTTACCTGTCCAAAAACCACACAAGTCTTACAGGTTAGTTCAGAATCTGTGCCTTATCAACCAAATTGTTTTTCCTATCCACCCTGTGGTGCCCAACCTGTACACTCTTTTGTCCTCAATACCTTCCTCCACAACTCACTATTCTGTTCTTGATATTAAAGATGCTTTTTTCACTATTCCCCTGCACCCCTCATCCCAGCTTTTACTTCGTCTTTGCTTTTACCTGGACTGAACCTGACACCCATCAGTCCCAGCAGCTTACCTGGGCTGTACTGCCACAAGGCTTCAGGGACAGCCCTCATTACTTCAGCCAAGCTCTTTCTCATGATTTACTTTCTTTCTACCCCTCTGCTTCTCGCCTTATTCAATATTTTGATGATCTTCCTCTTTGAAGCCCCTCTTACCAATCTTCCCAGCAAGACACTATCCTGCTTCTTCAACATCTCTACTCAAAGAGGTACCAAGTATCCCCCTCCAAGGAACAAATGTCATCCCCTGGCGTTACCTATTTCGGTATAATCCTCCAACAACATACACGTGCCCTTCCTGCAGACCATGTTCAGTTAATCTCCCAGACCCCAATCCCCATCACCAAACAACAACTCCTTTCCTTCTTAGGCATTGTTAAATATTTCTGACTCTGGATACCAGGCTTTGCTATCCTAACCAAACCACTTTACAAGCTCACAAAGGGTAACTTAACTGATCCCATAGACCCTAAGTCTTTTCCCCATTCTTCCTTTTGCTCTCTCTCAAAAAGGCCCTGGAGACAGCTCCCACACTAGCACTCCCCAACTCATCCCAAACTTTTTCCTTACACACAGCTGAAATACAAGGCTGTGCTGCTGGAATCCTCACACAGGAGCCAAGCCCATGACCTGCTGCCTTTCTATCAAAACAACTTGACCTCACAGTTCTAGGCTGGCCCTCATGTCTGTGTGGGGCAGCAGCCACCACTTTAATACTTCTAGAGGCCCTCAAAATCACAAGCTATGCTCCACTTACCCTCTACAGTTCTCACAATCTTCAAGCATTAATATCCTTCTCATACCTTTCACATTTATTGTCTGCCCCTCAACTCCTCCAGCTCTATTCACTCTTTGTTAAAACTCCAACAGTAACTATTACCCATGGGCCTGATTTCAGCCCAGTTCTCACTTAGCACCCAACACAAGTCCTGAATCACATGACTGTATTTCTTTAATACACATAGCATCTTCCCCTTTTCCTCATATTTCTACTCTTCCAATTCCAAACACAGACCACACTTAGTTAATCTATGGCAATTCTTCTAAACTCAATCAATTTTCACCAGCTAAAGCTGGATATGCTGTCATGTCCCATACCTCTATTATCGAAGCTGTTGCACTTCCTCCCTCCACTACTTCCCAACAAGCCGAACTGATTGCTTTAACTCATGTGCTCTCTCTCGCTAAAGGAATGCACATTAACATTTACACTGACTCCAAATATGCTTTCCACATCCTCCATAAACATGCTGCCATTTGGGCTAAAAGAGGTTTTCTCACCACACAAGGCTCTTCCATTATCAATGCCTCCCTAATAAAGGCCCTCCTTAAGGCTGCTCTTCTGCCAGCCGAGGCTGGAATCATTCATTATAAAGGACACCAGAAACCTACTGATCTTATTGCAAAGGGAAATGCCTACGCTGACAGGACAGCAAAAGAAATAGCCGATGCCTCCACACCTGCCAATATTCCAGCCCCCGCTCCAGAGGGCCAGTATTTTTCTTTCTCCTCTATCATTCCCACCTACTCTTCTTCTGAAAACCTGCTCTACCAGTCTTTTCCAACTCAGGACAAGTGGTTCTTAGATCATGGAAAATTCATTCTTCCTGCCTCACAAGCTCAGTCCATTCTTTCTTACCTTCATGACCACTTCCACGTGGGATACAAGCCTCTGGCTCGCCTTCTGCAGCCCTTCATCCCCTTCCCTTCATGGAAATCCATCCTTAAGACCTTCACCTCTCAATGCTCTGTCTGCCATGCCAGCAGCCCCCAAGGCTTTCTCAGGCCTCCTCCTTTTCCTACACATCAGGCTCATGGATTTACTCCAACACAAGATTGGCAGATTGACTTTACTCATATGCCCCATGTCCATAAATTTAAGTATCTCCTGGTTCAGTCGACAACTTCAACAGATAGGTCAAGGCCTTTCCCACTAGCTCCAAAAAGGCTACTGCAGTCATCTCTTCCCTTCTAACAGATATGATTCCCTGATTTGGCCTCCCTTCTTCTATTCAATCTGACAATGGTCTGGCTTTTATTAGTCAAATCACCCAAGCAGTTTCTCAGGCTCTTGGTATTCAGTGAAACCTTCATACCCCTTACCGTCCTCAATCTTCAGGAAAGGTAGAACAGACTAATGGTCTTTTAAAAACACACCACACCAAGCTCAGCCTCCAACTTAAAAAGGAAAACTCTGTATATTTTTAAATGAAGAGTGTTGTTTTTACCTAAATCAATCTGGCCTGGTACATGACAACATAAAAAAAAAAAAAAAAAACTCAAGGGCAGAGCCCAAAAACTCACCAACCAAGCAAATAATTACACTGAACCCCCTTGGGCACTCTCTAATTGGATGTCTTGGGTCCACCCAATTCTTAGTCCTTTAATACCTGTTTTTCTCCTTCTCTTATTCGGACCTTGTGTCTTCTGTTTAGTTTCTCAGTTCATACAAAACTGCATCTAGGCCATCATCAATCATTCTATACAACAAATGCTCCTTCTAACAACCCTACGATATCACCCCTTACCATAAAATCTTTCTTCAGTTTAATCTCTCCCACTCTAGGTTCCCATGCTGCCCCTAATCCCACTCGAAACAGCCCTGGGAAACATCGCCCTTTCTCTCTCCATACCACCCCCAAGAATTTTCACTGCCTCAACACTTCACCACTATTTTATTTTGTTTTTCTTATTAATATAAGAAGACAGGAATGTCAGGCCTCTGAGCCCAAGCTAAGCCATCATATCCCCTGTGACCTGCCTTATAGTAAGTCTTGAAGTCAGGTAATGTGACTCCTCCAATTTTGTTCTCCTTCTTTAGTATTGTGACAGGTTGTTTTTTTTTTTTTTTAATATACTTTAAGTTCTGGGATTCATGTGCAGAACGTGCAGGTTTGTTACATAGGTATACTTGTGCCGTGGCAGTTTGCTGCACCCAACTACCCATCATCTACATTAGGTATTTCTTCTAATGCTATCCCTCCTCTAGCCCCACACCCCTGACAGGCCTGGTGTGTGATGTTCCCCTCCCTGTGTCCAAATGTTCTCATTGTTCAACTCCCACTTATGAGTGAGAACATGCGGTGTTTGGTTTTCTGTTCCCGTGTCAGTTTGCTGAGAATGATGGTTTCCAGCTTCATCCATGTCCCTGCAAAGGACATAAACTCATCATTTTTTATGGCTGCATAGTATTCCATGGTGTATATGTGCCACATTTTCTTTTTCTTTCTTTTTTTTTTTCACAAGACAAAAAATCCACTTCACATTTTCTTTATCCAGTCTATCACTGATGGGCATTCGGGTTGGTTCCAAGGCTTTTTTGCTATTGTGAATAGTGCTGCAATAAATATACATGTGCATGTGTCTTTGTAGTAGAATGATTTATAATCCTTTGGGTATATACCCAGTAATAGGATTGCTGGGTCAAATGGTATTTCTGGTTCTAGATCCTTGAGGAATTGCCACACTGTCTTCCACAATGGCTGAACTAATTTACACTCCCACCAACAGTGTAAAAGCATTCCTATTTCTCCACATCCCCTCCAGGATCTGTTGTTTCCTGATTTTTTAATGATCGCCATTCTAACTGGTATGAGATGGTATCTCATTATGGTTTTGATTTGCAT
Source organism: Pan troglodytes (assembly GCF_028858775.2). Taxonomy (NCBI): domain Eukaryota; kingdom Metazoa; phylum Chordata; class Mammalia; order Primates; family Hominidae; genus Pan; species Pan troglodytes. Next base: position 113,416,150 of record NC_072409.2, on the reverse strand, counting down.
TTCTCTAATGATCAGTGATGATGAGCTTTTTTTTTTTCATATATTTGTTGGCTGCATGAATGTCTTCTTTTGAGAAGTGCCTGTTCATATCCTTCACCCACTTTTTGATGGGACTGTTTGTTTTCTTCTCGTAAATTTGTTTAAGTTATTTGTAGATTCTGGATATTAGCCCTTTGTCAGATGTATAGATTGCAAAAATTTTCTCCCATCCTGTAGGTTGCTTGCTGACTCCAGTGATAGTTTCTTTTGCTGTGCAGAAGTTCTTTAGTTTAATTAGATCCCAGTTGTCAATTTTGGCTTTTGTTGCAATTGCTTTTCGTGTTTTAGTCTTTGCCCATGTCTATGTCCTGAATGGGATTGTCTAGGTTTTCTTCTGGGTATTTAGGGTTTTAGGTCTTATGTTTAAGTCTTTAATCCATCTTGAGTTAATTTTTGTATAAGGTGTAAGAAAGGGGTCCAGTTTCTGTTTTCTGCATATGGCTAGCCAGTTTTCTCAACACCATTTATTAAATAGGGAATCCTTTCTCCATTGCTTGTTTTTGTCAGGTTTGTCAAAGAGCCGATGGTTGTAGATGTATGGCATTATTTCTGAGGCCTCTGTTCTGTTCCATTGGTCTATACATCTGTTTTGGTACCAGTACCATGCTGTTGTGGTTACTCTAGCCATGTAGTATAATTTGAAGTCAGGTAGCATGATGCCTCCAACTTTGTCCTTTTGCTTATGATTGTCTTGGCTATATGACTCTTCTTTGATTCCATATGAAATTTAAAGTAGATTTTTCTAATTCTGTGAAGAAAGTCAATGGCAACTTGATGGGATAGCATTGAATCTATAAACTACTTTGGGCAGTTTGGCCATTTTCATGACATGGATTCTTCCTATCCATGAGTGTGGAATGTTTTTCCATTTGTTAGTGTCCTCTCTTATTTCCTTGAGCAGTGGTTTGTAGTTCTCCTTGAAGAGGTCCTTCACATCCCTTCTAAGTTGTATTTCTAAGTATTTTATTCTCTTTGTAGCAACTGTGAGTGGGAGTTCACTCATGATTTGGCTCTCTGTTTGTCTATTGTTGGTGTACAGGAATGCTTGTGATTTTTGCACATCGATTTTGTATCCTGACACTTTGCTGAAGTTTCTTATCAGTTTAAGGAGATTTTGGGCTGAGACAATGGGGTTTTCTAAATATACAGTCATGTCATCTGCAAACAGAGACAATTTGACTTTCCCTCTTCCTATTTGAATACACTTTCTTCTTTTCTCTTGCCTGATTGCCCTGGGCAGAATTTCTAATACTATGTTGAATAGGAGTGGTGAGAGAGGGCACCCTTGTCTTATGCCAGTTTTCAAAGAGAATGCTTCCAGATTTTGCCCATTCAGTATGATATTGGCTGTAGGTTTGTCATAAGTAGCTCTTATTATTTTGAGATCTATTCCATCAATACCAAGTTTATCGAGAGTTTTTAGCATGAAGGGGTGTTGAATTTTATCGAAGGCCTTTTCTGCATCTATTAACATAATCATCTGGTTTTTGTCATTGGTTTTGTTTATGTGATGGATTACATTTATTGATTTGCAGATGTTGAAACATCCTTGCATCCCAGGGATGAAGCTGACTTGATCATGGTGGATAAGCTTTTTGATATGCTGCTGTATTCAGTTTGCCAGTATTTTATTGAGGATTTTCACATGATGTTCATAAAATGAGCTAGGGAGGAGTCCCTATTGTTTGGAATAGTTTCAGAAGGAACAGTACCAGCTCCTCTTTGTACCTCTGATAGAATTCAGCTGTGACCCTGTCTGGTCCTGGGCTTTTTTTGGTTGGTAGGCTATTAATTACTGCCTCAATTTCAGAACTTGTTATTGGTCTATTCAGGGATTCAACTTCTTCCTGGTTTAGTCATGGTAGGATGTATGTGTCCAGAAATTTATCTATTTCTTCTAGAGTTTCTAGTTTATTTGCATAGAGGTGTTTATAGTATTGTCTGATGGTAGTTTATATTTCTGTGGGATCAGTGGTGATATCCCTTTTATCATTTTCTGTTGTGTCTATTTGATTCTTCTCTCTTTTCTTCTTTGTCTAACTAACATTCTATCTATTTTGTTAATCTTTTCAAAAAACAACCTCTTGCATTCATTGATTTTTAAAGGGTTTTTTGTCGCTATCTCCTTCAGTTCTTCTCTGATCTTAGTTATTTCTTGTCTTCTGCTAGTTTTTGAATTTGTTTGCTCTTGCTTCTCTAGTTCTTTTAATTGTGATGTTAGGGTGTCAATTTTAGATCTTTCCCATTTTCTCCTGTGGGCATTTAGTGCTATAAATTTCCCTCTAAACACTGCTTTAGCTGTCCCAGAGATTCTGGTACTTTGTGTCTTTGTTCTCGTTCGTTTCAAAGAACTTATTTATTTCTGTCTTAATTTCATTATTTACCCAGTAGTCATTCAGGAGAAGATTGTTCAGTTTCCATGTAGTTGTGCAGTTTTTAGTGAGTTTTTAAATTCTGAGTTCTAATTTGATTGCACTGTGGTCTGAGAGACTGTTATGATTTCCATTCTTTTGCATTTGCTGAGGAGTGTTTTACTTCCAATTACATGGTCGATTTTAGAATAAGTGCGATGTGGTGGCGAGAAGAATATATATGCTATTGATTCGGGGTGGAGAGTTCTGTAGATGTCTGTTAGTTCTGCTTGGTCCAGAGCTGCGTTCAAGTCCTGAATATCATTGTTAATTTTCTGTTTCATTGATCTAACATTGACAGTGGGGTGTTAAAGTCTCCCACTATTATTGTGTGGGAGTCTAAGTCTCTTTGTAGGTCTCTAAGAACTTGCTTTATGAATCTGGGTGCTCCTGTATTAGGTGCATATATATTTAGGACAGTTAGCTCTTCTTGTTGCATTGATCTCTTTACCATTATGTAATGCCCTTCTTTGTCTTTTTCGATCTTTGTTAGTTTAAAGTCTATTTTATCAGAGTCTAGGATTGCAACCCCTGTTGTTTTTTGCTTTCCATTTGCTTGGTGTATCTTCCTCCATCCCTTTATTTTGAGCCTATGTGTGTCTTTGCACGTGAGATGGGTCTCCTGAATACAGCACACCAATGGGTCTTGACTCTTTATCCAATTTGCCAGTCTGTGGCTTTTAATTGGGACATTTAGCAAGTTTATTTTTAAGGCTAATATTTGTTATGTGGGAATTTGATCCTGTCATTATGACGCTAGCTGGTTATTTGCCCATTAGTTGATGTAGTTTTTGCTTAGTGTCAATGGTCTTTACAATTTGGTATGTTTTTTGCAGTGGCTGGTACCAATTTTTCCTTTCCATATTTAGTGCTTCCTTCAGGAGCTCTTGTAAGGCAGGCCTAGTGGTGACAAAATCTCTCAGCATTTGCTTGTCTGTAAATAATTTTATTTCTCCTTTGCTTATGAAGCTTAGTTTGGCTGGATATGAAATTCTGGGTTGAAAATTATTTTCTTTAAGAATGTTGAATATTGGCTCCCACTCTCTTCTGGCTTGTAGGGTTTCTGCAGAGATATCTGCTGTTAGTCTGATTGGCTTCCCTTTGTGGGTAATCTGACCTTTCTCTCTGGCAGCCCTTCACATTTTTGCTTTCTGGTGTTCTCTGTATTTCCTGAATTTGAATGTTGGCCTGTCTTGCTAGGTTGGGGAAGTTCTCCTGGATAATATCCTGAAGAGTGTTTTCCAACTTGGTTCCATTCTCCCCATCACTTTTAGGTCCATCAATCAAATGTAGGTTTGGTCTTTTCACATAGTCCCATATTTCTTGGAAGCTTTGTTAGTTCCTTTTCATTCCTTTTTCTTTAACCTTGTCTTCATGCTTTATTTGATTAAGTTGGTCTTCAATCTCTGATATCTTTTCTTCTGCTTGATCGATTCAGCTATTGATATGTGTGTACGCTTCACAAAGTTCTCGTGTTGTGTTTTTCAGCTCTATCATGTCATTTATGATCTTCTCTAAACTGGGTTTTCTAGTTAGCAATTTGTCTAACCGTTTTCAAAGTTCTTGGCTTCCTTGTATTGGGTTAGAACATGCTCCTTTAGCTTGGAAGAGTTTGTTATTACCCACCTTCTGAAGCCTATTTCTGTCAATTTGTCAAACTAATTCTCCATCCAGTTTTGTTCCCTTGCTGGCGACGAGTTGTGATCCTTTGTAGGAGGAGAGGTGTTCTGGTTTTGGAATTTTCAGCCTTTTTGTGCTGGTTTTTCCTCATCTTTGTGGATTTGTCTACCTTTGGTCTTTGATGTTAGTGACCTGCAGATGGGGTTTTTGTGTGGACATCGTTTTTATTGATGTTGATGCTATTCCTTTCTGTTTGTTAGTTTTCCTTCTAATATTCAGTCCCCTCTGCTGCAGGTCTGCTGGAGTTTGCTGGAGGTTCACTCCAGACCCTGTGTGCCTGGGGGAGGCTGCAGAACAGCAAAGATTGCTGCCTGTTCCTTCCTCTGGAAGCTTCTTTCCAGAGGGGCACCTGCCAGATGCCAGCTGGAGCTCTCCTGTATGAAGTGTCTGTCGACCCCTGCTGGGAGGTGTCTCCCATTCAGCAGGCACGAGGGTCGGGGACCCACTTGAGGAGTCAGTCTGTCCCTTAGCAGAGCTCAAACGCTGTGCTAGGAGATACACTGCTCTCTTCAGAGCCTACAGGCAGGAACGTTTAAGTCTGCTGAAGCTGTGCCCATAGCTGCCCCTTCCCCCAGGTCTTCTGTCCCAGGGAGATGGGAATTTTATCTATAAGCCCCTGACTGGGGCTGCTGCCTTTCTTTCAGAGATGGCCTGCCCAGAGAGAAGGAATCTAGAGAGGCAGTGTGGCTACAGCGGCTTTGCGGTGCTGTGGTGGGCTCTGCCCAGTTCGAACTTCCTGGTAGCTTTATTTACACTGTGAGGGGGAAAACCGCCTACTCAAGCCTCAGTAATGGCAGATGCTCCTTCTCCCACCAAGCTCGAGTGTCCCAGGCCAACTTCAGACTGCTGTGCTGGCAGCGAGAATTTCAAGCCAGTGGATCTTAGCTTGCTGGGCTTTGTGGGGGTGAGATCTGCTAAATTAGACCACTTGGCTCTCTGGCTTCAGCCCCCTTTCCAGGGGAGCAAACACTTCTCTCTCACTGGTGTTCCAGGTGCCACTGAGGTATGAAAAAACCCTCCTGCAACTAGCTCAGTTTCTGCCCAAATAGCCGCCCAGTTTTGCGCTTGAAACCCAGAGCCCAGGTGGTGTAGGCACCCGAGGGAATCTCCTGGTCTGCGCGTTGCGAAGACTGTGGGAAAAGCATAGTATCTGGGCCAGAATGTACCATTCATCACGGCACAGTCTTTCACAGCTTCCCTTAGTGAGGGGAGGGAGTTCCCCAAACCCTTTCGCTTCCTGGGTAAGGCGATGCCCTACCCTGCTTCTGCTCGCCCTCTGTGGGCTGCCCCCACTGTTTAACCAGTCCCAGTGAGATGAGCCAGGTACCTCAGTTGGAAATGCAGAAATTACTTGCCTTCTGCGTTGATCTTCCTGGGAACTGCAGACCAGAGCTGTTCTTATTCAGCCGTCTTGCCCAGGTCCTGGGCATTTTTTTTTTTTTTCTAGCTTCCCAAATGACTCCAATGTGTAGCCAAGGGTAAGAATCACTGCCTTGGAGACAGCTGGGAATAGAAATAAGAACATAGATTTTAAAGTCAAGCAGCCCTTTGTTCAAATTCATGGTCTGTGTTTCAAGCCATTTGAATTATTGGGGCTTTAGTTTCATGTTCAGAAAATGGAAGATTAAAGGGCTTACTCAGGGTGTTTTGTCAAAGTGACATTTTGGAAGAACCCAACGGAAGGATGAGCATGTAGCAACTGCCCAGTCAAGACAAGTTCTCTTTCCTCTACTTTGAGTGCTTTCTTGACTGTTTTCTTAGTGTACTCTGCTTTGACCAAATATTATGAAAGATTGGCATAATTATTACTATGAAATATCTCTCCATAGATGCATGAACACACAAAATGGGTTATAATCCAGCATTTTGCTTCTCCTAGAAAATGGCTGCATAGATTAAAGAAATAAGCTTGTTTGACATTTTTTTTTTTTAGAAGGGAGTGAGTCACGTTAAACCCAGGGGACTTAACTGGTCTATTTTTATTAATGATTTGAGGAAGGGAATAATCTGACTACATGAAAACATTAATAGGAGAATAAGAAGCAAATAGCACAAGTGATTTTTAAAAATAAGGGTGAAGACAGTATGTGCTTTTTAAAATAAGGCAAGCAGCAAAATGATCAGGAAGGACATATTTGAAGCAATGATGGATTGCTATGACTGTAACTCTGTACTTTTTTATTTGAACCATTATATTAGCACACATTTACATAAAGAAAATTATTAGGTAAAAAGTACAGTTTAAAGATTTTTGTATAAATGCCGTCTTGCTTTCTAAAAACTAATCCTTTGCTCTACAGAGTAAAAAATTACATCTACAAGCAAGCAAACAACAATAAAACACAAAGTCAGAAAAGGCAAAAAGAGAACTAACACTCATCAAGTTAGTTGCTCCAGGTTTCATGTTAGGAATTACATACATTTAAATTACTTAATCCTATGACAAATTTAATACCATTCTCACTTCACAAAATCTCAGAAAAGCTGAATACCTTGCCATGAGGCATACCTTTAACATGGCATGGCCAGGACGCTTCCCAACTGTGCCACAGATCCAGGCATTCCATTCCCATTCCAGGATTCGTTCTGCTATAATGCTCTGGTTCTTTCATTTCTGAAGAGGAAAAAGAGTGTGGGGTCACAAAAATATCTCCAAAGTTTCTATATATCTTATTTTTTCATTTTTATTTTTAAAATGGATTACCTATTGAAATGATAAAATTTTGGATACATAAAACTTTCAACTTTGGTTACGAAGTACACTAATAAAATTTTCAGCAATTTCTTTTTGGTTTTTATTTTTAAATTTTTATTTTTTAAATTTTATTTTCTATTTTAGATTTAGGGGGTTTGTTACATGAGTATATTGTGTGATGCTGACATTTGGGTTTCTAGTGATCGCCCAAGTAGCGAACACGGTAGCGAAAAACTACCAATAGGTAGTTTTTCAGCCCTTGCTCCTCTCCTTCCCTCTCTCCCTCCCCACTTTTGGAATTCTCACTGGGGATTCTATACATTTTATATACTGAATTTTAAATCCTGCTTATTTTCCTGTATGGATATCCCAAGAATTCTGGTTCTAAGCAGTTATGAGAGGAAATAAATCTGTCATTACTTGCAGGACACAGGCACGCACACTTTCACAATGATGCCCCAAGACAGTAAACTCCTGTCGCATCTCCTCAGCTGTCATTAGTGAATCCCAGAGGCCTCCATTCTGCTTTCAAATGATCTGCCAGCCCAGCAGCAATGGCCATAATGAGACTCAGCCGCAGCATAAGAGATGCTGGCTTCTCACAGGACCGTGGGACCAGGCCCACCTGTGCCTCTCCCTCAGCCACAAGCATTAAGCCCAGACAAATTCCTCACAACAAAACTGAAGACAAAACGCAAATGAACATATCAGGAGGTCAGAACTGGTCACAGAAAGCATGGAAGAACCCAGTTAAAAGTTGCTGTTTCCCAGCTTCCCTTATGACAGGCACTTTTGTGATAACCCCGCTTCATTTCCCTGAGGCGAGGTGATGAGACATAGACCAACAGCATGGAAGACGCAGCTCTAAGAAAGGAGCTGTTAGAGAACTCACAGCAGCTAGCAGGTGTGAAGCAATGCAGGAGGAATTAAAGATACTCTAAGAGAAAACAACCTTCTTTCATGTAAACTAAGAGGGAATGGGGAATTGGTGACTTAAATTTTATGACATTTTATTCACAATAGAGCTGAATGGCATTACCCTCATACGCATGCTGGGAATTCCAGGTGGGGTGATTTGTAAGTCATTTGTCTAGGATCTGACTGTCCATCTTGAAAGCCAGAAATTTAGCTTTGTCCACCTCTTCAGAGCTACTCATGTTCTCCAAAACTTTCATGCTAGCTGACTTATAAGATCCTACAACACATACTAAAATGCTCAGGTTTTTGTTTTCAATTTATAATATTCTTGTTTTTATTTTAATAGGACAGAATTTTCTATTAGTTATTACACTTACATCAGGATACCATCCTAATAGCAGTTAGCTCTTGCTGTGTAACAGCCATGCAAAACTCAGAGACTTTTTTTGTACTTTAATGGATGCAAATCAGAGACTTAAAACAAGGTATCATTTGTTTTTTTCTCACGTATCTAAGAGCAGCTGGAAAATGTTGACAATCTGGGCCACGTTCAGTTAATCTCTCCTGGGCTTTCTCAGGCCTTTATGGTCAGCCAGTGGTTGGACTACAGGCTGGCTGATCAAAGAAGGCCCCACATACGTGTCTGGTGTTGCTTGGCCATCATCCAGAGTAACAGGAGTCAATAGGCCTCATTTCTCATCACTGAACAGGTTGGCCTGAGTATGACCCCATGGTGGTTGTGCAGGTTTCAGAGAGAGAGAGAGTTAAGCATTCAAGGCCTCTTGACGCCTAGGCTTAGAACTGACACACTATTCTTAGTTACTCCATCTTGAATAGGGGCTAGGTAAAGTGAGTAACTCCATCTTGAATAGGGGCCAGGTAAAGTGAGGATGAGACCTGCTGGGCTTCATTCCCAGGAGGTTAGGCATTCTTAGTCAAAGGATGCTATAGAAGGTTGGCAGGACGCGTACCACAAGATGCAGGTCATAAAGACCCCGCTGATAAAACAGGATGTGGTAAGGATTCCAGCAAAACCCCACCAAAACCAAGATGGGGATGAAAGTGACCTCTGGTCATCCTCACTGCTCATTATACATTAATTATAATATATTAGCATGATAAAAGACACTCCCATTAACACCATGACAGTTTACAAATGTCATGACAATGTCTGAGCTACTGTATATAGTCTAAAAGGGGGAAGAACCCTCCGTTCCAGGAATTGCCTGCCCCTTTCTTGGAAAACTCATGAATAATCCACTCCTTGTTTAGCATTTAATCAACAAATAACCATAAATTTACTCAGTCAAGCAGCCCATGCCACTGCTCTGCCTACAGAGTAGCCGTTCTTTTCTTTCTTAATAAACTTGCTTTCATTTTATGGACTCACCTCAAATTCTTTCTCGCACAAGTCTGGATTGGGAACTCTTTCTGGTAACACCATCACTTCCACCACATTCTATTGGCCAAAACAAATTACAAAGCCAGCCCAGGTTCAAGGGGGTGAAGAAATAGTTTCCAACCTCTGATGGGATGAGTTGCAAAGTCATATTGCATGTGGGCCTAGATACTGGAAGGGAAATAGTTACAGCTATTTAGGCATCAATCTATGACACTACCCATTCTCGGGCTCTTGGAAACTGAATTAATAAACAGAGGTTGCTTGATGAATACAAAATCAAATATAATTGAATGATGCTCAGGGATTATTTCAACCAAGCGTCAGAAGAACTTAATGAGCACCCTTGCTCCAAAACTGGAATGTACCAGAATACCAGACTCACACTTTCTCTCTTTCTCTCTCTCTCTCTCTCTCTCTGTCTCTCTCACACACACACACACGAACACACACACACACACACACACACCTTACATGTCCCTTTGGAGATAATCTCTCAGTGTGGATTCCTTCTTCAGATGTCTGCCACTAAACTCTTCTACTATGCATTGCTTTTTGCTGGTTTTACTCTTAGGGTGACACCGGTTTTCACATAGTAGATTTACTTTCTGTGATCTCTATATCAACGACTATGTTTGTTTTTTAGTCAGTTATGGCTACTGAAATTGTTTGAGGAAGAAAGGAGGGAGACATTCTCTCCGTAACTACCACCTACCTCCTCAGGAGTATAAAGGCAGTGGCACTCCTCAAATCTGGAATAATAATCCTTCTTTTTTCTTTCATTCTTTATGACTATGATCAGGAATTTCTGGCTCAGTCAAATGGAAGAGCCCAATCTCTGTGGGCCATAGCTTTATTGCACAATTAGGAATGTTTCCTGAACTAATTTGAAACTGAAACCTGGTAATTTTGTGGAAATTCAAGGAGCCCAAACTCTGTTAGAATAAATTAACATTTTGGTTTTCCATACTGCTTTGGAATGAGTCATTCTGTAGAAATTAGTTTTCTAGGTCGCTATTTCATTACACAGTGCCCTCCTTATAAGAGCCCAAGGGAGAAATTTCTCTCTGATCTCAGAATGGGAAATGCACGCTGCTTTCTAGTACTTAGAATGGTTTGGTGGTGACTCTTATTACAGATAATGAGGATCATGGACATAAGGGCATTGCCTTCTTTGCATTTCCTGCTGGACAGCTTAGCACCAAACCTGAGACCCATTTATAGCTGATTGACAGGCCTTTTTGGTGTGAATTTTAGATGTTAACCTTGTGCTAGCTTTGCCTTATCTTTCTTATTTCTATATACAATCTGTTCTGCTTCCTCATTCAAATATTTTTATATTTATATTTTTCTACTTAAGATACTTATTAAACAGCCTTAAATATCCTTGGAACCTCAAAGAGAATAAATAAATTAAATACATAAATACCAACTTCACAATCATCTATTTTGGTGGAACCCTTACTTTTTGAATTCAGATACTAAAGCTGAGTTAATCACCCTTCTCAATGGTTTATTTCATAATCTTTGGTCCAACAAGATCTCTGTCATCTTATTTATTTTTCCTTTATCCCACTCGAATTCCTCTACTGCCCCAAGGCAATCATTCAAACTATGTCCTTTTGTTAGTAAGTGTTCTTATAAAGCACATAGTTTTATATAAACATGGACCTTAACTATATGCAAATGTCATTGTTATCTACCTCAACCTGTTTCTTTGTTCATCCAGCTTTCTGCTGAATAGTGTGAATCGAATGCATTTTGCCTCTCCACTCCCCAAATTGCCTCTAGTTCCCCACGACCAAGAATAGCCTGCGATGACCAGCCTTAATCACAGGGAGAACACTTTTGAGAATGAAAGGGTGATATTAATAATTACACTAGGACAGCAGTTGTACACTATGACTGTCCCAGGCAAGTTAGGATGCCTCATCACCCTATTCCTATAGGGCCCTTGGAAACTCTTGGATAATTTTTTGTGATATGGTTTGGCTGTGTCCCCACCCAAATCTCATCTTGAATTGTAGTTTCCATAATCCCCATGTGTCATGGGAGGGACCCGGTGGAAGGTAATTGAATCATGAGGGCAGGTTTTCCCATGCTCTCATGATAGTGAATAAGGTTTTTCCATGTTCTTGTGATAGTGAATAAGTCTCATGAGATTTGATGGTTTCATAAAGGGCAGTTCCCCTGCAGATGCTCTCTTGCCTGCCACCATGTAAGACATGCCTTTGCTCCCCCTTCACCTCCCACCATGATGGTGAGGCCTCCCCAGCCATGTGGAAGTGTGAATCCATTAAATTTCTTCTCTTTATAAATTATCCAGTCTTGGGTATGTCTTTATTAGCAGCATGAGAACAGACTAACACATTTTGTGGTATACATATGCAGGAATGGATTTGGCTTGCCAGGTCAGAAAGTATACATAAGTCTAATCTGCCCTTACCAATAGAGTCCTCTGTAGAATTTCTACACCAGTCTACAATCCCATCAGTGGTGTGTAAGCATTCCCATGGCCCCACATCCCTGTTAACACTTGGCATTATCCAGCTTCCTAATTTTTGCCAGTCTAATACATGTAAAGGAGTATCTCATTGTTTATTTTACATTTTTCTGTCATCTAAGTTTGAACATCTCTTTACAGTCTTGCTAGCTTTTTGTATTTTCTCTTCTCTGAAGTTTAACTCTTCATTATCTTTGCTCGTTTTCCATTGATTTGTCAGAGATGAAATTTTTCTACAGTGAGCACATATTTCATTGTCTTAAATGGTGCATAGCAAGCATAACTACACTTTCTTGAAGAACTAGGTCACATGATGATGATATAAGTAACAATGCTGTAATTATAAGATACTATAGACCACACCTATAATCTCAGGACTTTGGGAGGTCAAGGTGGGTAGATCACTTGAGGTCAGGAGTTTGAGACCAGCCTGGCCAACATGGTGAAACCCCATCTCTATAAAAACACAAAAATTAGCGAGGTGTGGTAGCAAATGCTTGTAATCCCAGCTACTCGGGCAGCAGAGGCAGGAGAATCACTTGAACCCAGGAGGCAGAGGTTGCAGTGAACCAAGATCACGCCACTGCACTCCAGCCTGGGCAACAGAGTGAAACCATCTCAAAAATGAATAAATAAATAAAAAGATACTATAGAGTCTAGAGTTAAATAGGTACCAACAAATCAACATCTAGGAACACTTTTCACATTTAGCCATTTTTATCTTTCTCTTAAGATAAAATGAAAGATGCTCAGCTGTATGATCTACTAGATAGTATAACCTGGCTGTCTTTCCAGAAAATTATTCACTGAGTCAACAACTAAGGAAACCACATTCCAAAGGATTTCTTTAGACTCTAGCAAATTTTTTTAAATTGCAGCTATCAATGTCATCTGTCTTAGCAGCATCTTCCCAAGAAGCACAAAAAATAGATTATGGGTACTGCCAGTCAACTTTTTTTGTCTCTTTTATATAACTCACCCTGCTTAAGGATATGAGGGATGATTACTTTGCATCATTTAAAAGTTTGATTGGGGCTGGGCACCGTGGTTCATGCCTATAATCTCAGCACTTTGGGAGGCTGAGGCGGTTGGATCACTTGAGGTCAGGAGTTCGAGACCAGCCTGGCCAACATGGTGAAACCCCATCTCTACTAAAACTACAAAAATTAGCTGGGTGTGGTGGCAGACACCTATAATCCCAGCTACTTGGGAGTGTGAGGCAGGAGAATCACACGAACCTGGGAGGCAGAGGATGCAGTGAGCTGAGATCACACCACTGCACTCCAGCTTGGGCGACAGAACAAGACTCTGTCACAAAAAAAAAAAAAAAAAAAGTTTGATTGGGACTTCAATAGAGGGGTTTTACTTGAAAACCTATACATTTTTTATCCTTCAGGGAAAATAACACCTTTAAAGAGATGATAGTGGAACAAAGATGGAAAATAAGTTTATTTCATATAATACCATTCAAATTGACAATGGTTGCCCAGAATATTATGTTGAGAAAAATTCAGAAGCTGAGTATAAACTCAGTAGGCAAGAAAGCCAAGATGGATTAATAATGTCTGCCACAGTCCTGTTGTTGGGTGTTAGTATGTATGCCATGTATTTGTTATTTCTACCTAAATAGACCCTCACTTTGTCTTTAATGTTTGACTATGAAAAAGAATTCTGGCATACGTATCCTTCAGCATTTCATCTTGAATGTTATGAGATTCAAAACTCAGTATATTATTTACAGGATGAAGAAAAATGCTTCATGGTATCACCTCTTAACTTCATTTTCTTTTCTGGGAAATGCTTGATTAACAGTACAAGTCAATGACCGTGAAGCACTGAATACTTTCTATGTGCCTGGCACTGATGTGAGCACTTCATATCTATTACCTCATTTAAACTACACAGAATACCCATTTTACAGATAAAGGCACCAAGGCCCAAAGAGGTTAAACACCTTTTTAAGGTGCCAGTAAGTGAGGATTCAAACTCAGAAGTCTGACACTGTAATTATGCTCTTAAATATTACATCATGTTGATGCCTATAAACACCTTATCAAAAATGAATGCTGTTTTTTGAGTAAGCTACTAATGAAAATGGTTCCCAATCCCTAGGCACTTGGGTACTGAGTGGGTACTCAGGTTCTAAGCTCATGATACTGATGTGGAAATTAGAAAGACAATATATAGAACTAATTAGAAAAAAATGTTGCTTATCAATCCATTTGTTTCTGGAACATTCACAATGTTTATTTTATCATTCCCTGTGATGAGGCTTATAAAGATTATTTTATTTAATCATCAGGATCATCCTATGAAGTAATTATTCCTATTAAATGAATGAAGAAATGGAGGCAAGAGAAGTAGCTTGCCCCTAGATCACACAACTGATGAATGATGGAGCCAGGATCCCAAGTTAGGTGGTCTGACTCTAGAAACCAAGTCTTTTTCTTTTCTTTTTTTTTTTTGAGATGGAGTTTCACTGTCATCACCCAGGCTAGAGTGCAATGGCACCATCTCGGCTCACTGCAACTTCTGCTCCAGGTTCAAGTGATTCTACTGCCTCAGCCTCCCAAGTAGCTGGAATTACAGGTGTGTGCCACCATGCCCAGCTAATTTTTGTATTTTTAGTAGAGATGGAGTTTCACCATGTTGGCCAGGCTGGTCTCGAACTCCTGACCTCAGTCCACCCACCTCAGCCTCCCAAAGTGCTGGGATTACAGGGGTAAGCCACCACACCCAGCCTGAACCCAAGTCTTAAAAGTACTCTGTTACTCTCTACTCAAAATTTACAAAGCTTTACTTTAGGTTTACTCCAGTTTAGATACAGGTAAATATCTGAAACTCACTTCAATTGCTTACCTCATTGTCCAGTTGGAAGCATCAAAACTTGCTGTGTAACACTTTGAATGCTTATTAAAAATAAATCAGTTACATCATTTCTACAAAACAGTTCAGGATAATGACTGTTCATAAATCAGGTACTTCTTTCCCTGCAAAAGTCACTGAATTCTTCAACTTTATGACTTCTACTTTTAAAAAAACTTGTTTTCCAATATGATGACCTCCTCTGATAGCACCAAGTCCCCTTGAGGAAAATACACATAGCTCAAACACCTGTGCTGCTCTTATAACCCTTTCTCTTCTGCAATTAACAATGGGCCAGAGATAAAGGGGCGAACCTAAGATTTTTCCAATGGGCACAAGTTTGTCATAGATCCCATAGGATGGTTTCAGGGATGGTGCTAATTACTTTGCTGCTTGTAGGTATCTTACCAGCAACTCATATAATCCCAAACATTGTGATCTGTTCCTGTGAATCTGTGGAGAACTAACTGTGATTTTTCCAAAGCCAGAAAAAGCAGAAGCAGGAGTTGAACCCAGATGTGTCTGGTATCCAGATCTAGGCTTTTCTCACTGTTTCAACTGACTCCAGATAGTGTTTGTCTGATCTGTTATGGATATGCCTACCTAACAGTTTCCCACAATTCTTCTATAGGTGTCCTTAGCTATTGGAGCCTCAGAAAACCCCTTTTAAAGCCACATCTCTCTCCCGCTTAGCATTGCGAATGCTTCCTGAAAGAGTCTATTCTCTCAGCAGCTGGTGATATTTGATTTGATTAACACCCTGGGACCTATCACCAGCCTTAAAGATGATGCCTAATTAACTGCTTACATTAAAGAGCTGGCACTTTCTGCATTTGGTTCACACTTCCAGCCTCAATCATGTTTTCGTTTCAGTAATAATATTTACATGATTAGCAAATAGTCAATTCATACTCTGGTGTGGACCTAAGCTGTGTTTGGGACTTCCCAAAGCAGATGTCCTTGACAGGTGTAAAGATATAGGCTTTTTTCACAGTAAGAGTCATAAGCAAGATCTTCTGCTCATTTGTCAATGAAAAATTATGTTTGGGTCAACAAATATTAGTTGAGCACTGACCTATTCTAAGTGCCAGTCATTATATTTCCAAGGCCCCCATACACCCTCACTAGTCATGTTAAACATCTAAGTTTTGTTATCCTTTTTCTTTCATTATATATTTATTTTATATACAAATTTATTTATTTAGATGCATAGATTAGGAAAAGTCATTCTACATTAGACATTCAAAGTTTTAAAAGGCATTTACAAAGGTCTCTCAAGTGATTTTCATGCAAAAACCAGAAATACATAGCCTTAATGATACTACAATTAAGTAAGCTTGTGATGTTAAATGACCCCCAAGATGTGAAAGGACATTGAAGGAGCACAGAGAGTTTCACCCCAAAATACGGCTCCCTGATATAATGAATATTTTTAATTGGAAATCCTTTGAAATCAACAGGCCTTGGAAGAGACTTTTTCCCTGTCTTCATAAGGACTGGATGCAACCACCAAGATGAACAATTGCTTTTCCTTTCTTTCCTTGTAATCTTATCATCTATTTCAAGAAAGGAGAGGAAGAACGTAACCAGACCAGACCCAACCTTTTTACAAAACAATGTCTGTCTCTCAGGTTCATTCAACTTCCAAAGAGAACCACAAGTCAATCTGTTCACCACACACTCCCTCTGCAATCCACTCATTCTCCCAAGTCTCTATTCATTTTCGCCGGTAATCATTTAACGGCCCTCAACAGAATTACCTATATTCTCGATGTTCCCCCTTGCCTCTAAAAGGTAATATAAGTGTTTGGGCCTCATTGGGAAACAGGGAAATCCTCTGATTCTCCCTGTGTGCATGATTAAATAAATTTGTATGCCTTTTCTCTTATTAATCTGCCTTACTATAAGTTGATTTTTCAGTGCACCCTCTGAGGGCAAGGGGGAAGATTCCCCTTGGCTCCAACAAGGTCAAACTAGAAAGAAGCAAAGTGCCACAGGGCTATTCTATGCTTTATTTATTTATTTATTTATTTATTTATTTTTGAGACACAGTCTCGCCCTGTCACCCAGGCTGGAGTGCAATGGCACGATCTCGGCTCACTGCAACCTCCATCTCCTGGGTTCAAGCGATTCTCCTGCCTCAGCCTCCCAAGTGGCTGCAATTACAGGCACATGCCATCAGGCCTGGCTAATTTTTTTATTTTTAGTAGAGACGGTGTTTCACCATGTTGGCCAGGCTGGTCTCAAACTCCTGACCTCATGATCCTCCTGCCTCGGCCTCCCAAAGTGCTGGGATTACAGGCATGAGCCACCACGCCCAGCCCTATACAATATTTTTAAATCAAGAATTTGGGTAATGATATAGAAAAGCAAGATTATATCTTCTGGTAACAGGAATTTGGAAGGGAGAAGCCAGCATTTTGGATGACAAAGTTCTTGACAGACTGGACAATGGGTTGAATCATAATGTCATGAAATTTAGTAGGAACAAATGCCAAAAAACCACCAGCACAAGTACTAGACGGGGAAGATGTGGCTTCATGGCAGCAAGGGTGGAAAAAACTTGAGGACTGCACTTACACGAGACAAGCTTATATGAGACAATGGTGTGACGTATGGACCAAGTCCCTAATGCATCTGTTTGGCTGCACCTGTAGTGTACCAAGGCTTAGAATGGTGAGAGCTCTGCCCTCACTTTTGCTAGTCAGCTCACTCTTAGATATTACATTCTGTTCAGTTGTATGTAGGTTAACCAAAAATGATATTCTAATGAGAACACTTTTGAGAATGAAAGAGTTGCTAGTAATAATTAAGCTCAGAAAATAGACATAAACTAAGATCCCTGGACACATGGGACCTATGTTAGCTAGTTATAAAAGATGTAGACAAGTTGGAGGATATTTGGAGGAGAGGCTCAAGGAAAGGAAGGTTCTCAAAGAAACAGACTATGATAAAATTAAAGGGGTGTTCAGCCTGGAGAAGAGTAGCCTGAGGTTTATAAGAAAGTATTTTTTTTTTTGAGATATTTAAAAGCAACAGGTGGAAGAGGGACGGGGCTTGTAAATTACGGGTCTTGAAGTGTAGAGAAAATTACAGCTTCTCAGGCCAGCCCAAGAGGAAGGGAATGAAAAGCCAGTCTCCAACCCTAGATGTTACAATTTTATAAAACAAATTTGGAGTGCTTAAAAGACACCAAATCTCCAAACTGCACCCCCACCGCAATTCCAATTCAATGATGACTATTTTCTGTTGTTGTTGTAACTGTCCCCAGGATGGACCGTGTGAAAGACTTTTTGAACATCCGCGTAATTACCACCATCAGTTCCTGTTCACATGCCTACTTACTTCTTCAAAAAAAATCTAATAAAATAATTCTTTCTTAATGAAACCCAGCCATTTTTCTTTTAAACATGTTATTTCATTGTCTAAATATATGGTAGTTCCTCTCTCTTTTTAAGATCTTGATAGCTGGACTTTATAGAAGTTAGACACCCACAGGTTTGTGATTCACTGGGCCCCCTCTATAGTTTCACATATGCCTTTTTCAGGGAACTATTTAGACTTGAGAATCTTCTTCAATATTCTTCTCTGTAAAGACCAATGCAAATATCATGTTATACTGAACCTAAGACACCAGTGGTTGTAAGATGCACCACTATTATGTACCAGTAAGAGAGAATAAAATGCTGCCAATTAAACTCTATTCCAAATTTCTTCACAAGTAGAGTATCCAACTCCTCTGAGTCACTTTCAACTCAGAATTGGCATATTTGTTCCCATTTTTCATATGATATTGGTATCCATGTCATCAAGAACATTGAGAATCCAGCATTTATTTACAAAACATTCTAATATTATCTTTGAATCTTCTTCCAACCAACTAACACTTGATCTAGAAGCTTTGATGTTCTTACTTTTTAAAAAATCTAACCAGCAGATGACAACAGTAGATTTACTTTTTTTTCCAGTAAACCAGGATTTACTTTTTCTTAGTTTGTTGACTGAAACTTTGAGGGGTTGAAGTTGACCAGTTATGCCATTGTGACTAACAACAAAATTTATACTGCATGGGCAATGACACAACATTCCAATGCCACCAGGCCAACAGATGTCTGGGATGTTAAAATGTAAAGTATGATTGTATTAGATTTGACATAATATAATAACTCCTTTTGCATATCTGCCTTCTTATCTTAGGTGATACCCTTACCTGATAATCTGAGCATTGCTTTCCTAGCTGACTGGGATAACCTTTATTAGCTCCTTTTTACTTTAGCTGAGCATCTTCTCAAATGCTCTACCGGGTTGTCCTTATTTCTATCTTATGTACAACCTACTCTACTTTGATAATATTCCTAATCCTTTCATTTCAACTAATTTTCCATTCTATGGTCATCAACTAATAGAAAACAAAACAAAAATGAAAAGGTCAACCAAGATTTTGCATCTCTAAAGAAGACACACTTCATCTCTCACTGTTTTAAAGAAGAGCTATACAGCTTTATGGTAAAGAGACAGTTCTTAGCCATGGCTGTGAGAAAAAATAATTTGTAGAGATACTTAAAATGTAGACTGCAGTGGGATTATATAAGACCCACTCACTCTGACTCTTGGAATGAAGGGTGAGGCTTTCAAAGAAGCAGGCATTTATACCTTTCAAAAAGTTCCACAGATTAATGTGACATGTCATCTAAGTTGCAAACCCTCAGGAAGATAAGGAAATCAGGCATTTTTCAGTTCATCTAGGGACAACTTTATTGGCACATACGAACATAAATTTGAAATTAAGAGGGCTTAAGTCTAAGTGGGCTGCAAAAAACAAGCCACATGGACAGACCATGGTTGCATTCAAACCATGATATTCACACCATCCTGTACTCAACATGATTCAGCTAAGGGCTGTGAAGGACGCTGTGATGACCAGACATGGGAATGGGTATGGTGAAAGCATAGGCAGAAAACAAAGGATGAGATGTCCTTTTATCAACATCCCAACATCCCAGTTGATGCCTGGTCTGAAGAAACAGAGAAAGTCATCTTTTCCTCCATTCTTCAGCCATAGCTTTCCAGGGCCATTTCAGGGGCAAGATGACCTACAGCATAATTAAGAAATAGTTTCATGAATTGGGGATATCCTACAGCTTTAGAGTGGAGGGTGCTACTAATGAGGGCTTCTACTTGGAAAAAATTCAAATCCCTGCACCAAAGGGCTCAGAAGGCAGGTTTATGGCTATGGCGGAGCTCTGATGTCCTCTCCTAATCATCTCCATTTTTAGCAAAAGTTCTTCTGAATTTTAGATAGACATTAAGATCCCCCATGTTGCCCGGGTAAAGTAGATAATTGGTGATTTTACTGTTAGCTCTATTGCCTTTTAATTGTGCCAGGGAATTCAGAATGCAGTACCTACTCCAAAGCCCAGATCACCTCTTGCTCACCTGTAGATCCAGGGACCTCTTGTTTGTGACCATGGAAGAGTGTAAGACTGATTGTCTCCTGCAAGCTTCTTTTCCTTCTGGACCTAAAGCAGAGGCTGGAAGCAAGAATACCAAAAGCACAAATCATTGCAAATCAGTGCTGATGGCTGAAATAAATACTTATGCTGTTCTTTTACTTTTGCTACCTGTATTGAACAAACACTATGTGTCAGGCCCTTTATATACAGTCTCATTTATTCCTCACCACAACCTATGTAGACATCATTGTTCACCCCCATTTTACAAAGAAAAAACAGACTCAAGTTAAGCAACACCCCCAAGGTCACAGAACAAGTAAGTGCTGAATCCAGGAATTAATCTCAGATCTGATTCCAAAGTCAAAGGTCTCTCAAACATTGGATGTATTTGAAAGGCAGTGAGGAAAAAATAATATGTATTGATGGATGGATAGCAGGATGAGTAGATGGACAGATATGATAATATAAATATGATAAAGGGCATATTATAGAAGCTAGGTGGTCATTACATGGGTGTTCAATGAATGATTTTTTAAACTGTTTTGTATGTTTGAAAAAAATTGAAATAAGTTAGGGATAAAGAAGAAAATTGTGAGGAATTCAAAGACATTGCCAATTAAACATTCTTGTAAGCATCTGTCTCATGTTTCACTAACTATGTGTTTTAGAATTTTAAGTTAATTTAGTTTGACAAACATGTGTTAAGGCTTTATTATGTAACAGGCACCAAGATACCTGCCAGCCTAGAATGCTAAGATCATTGCAGGTGCTGGGGCTGCACAAGATGGAGCTCTTCTGGGGTTTACAAATTAGCAGCTGACACTACCATGACCAAAAACCTGCAATACAAAGCTGACTTGATAAAGGCCTATCATGGACTTGTGAGGTGCTAAAGGAGCATGAGGATGGATAAGATAATGATAGCTGAGAGGTTTGGAAAAGTGTCAGGGAACAGACAAAATTGAAATTGCGCCTTAGAAACTGGGGAAGATGTCAAAAGGACAGAAGGAGGAGCAGTATCTGAAGTAGGGGCTTTGGAGCAAAGGCACAGAGGTGGGACAGGGCCTGCAAAGAATGCACAGGAAAAGAAGAGACTGTTGGAAAAGAAGGAAGGAAGCGCTGGGCATTACCCACCACAATGTGGAACCAACTTTCACAAAGGAAATGTTTGATAATTATTAGAATTCTCTCAGATTTCACTTTGTTGAGCCTTCGTTTACTTTTCAGTAAAATGGGAATAATATCTGGTCTCACAGACACTGTTTAAAGGATTAAATGAGGGAAAATGGTGAAAGTTCCTAGGAGAGTGCCAGCCACATGGTCAGCACTTAACTAAGCAATGCAGACTGAGCTACACCCACGAACCTGAGGCTGCACATAGACTAACTACATAGCAATAGTCAAGATTTGTGTTAGGCTGTAAGACAAATCTTGATTGTGAATTGTGTTACAATTCTCCTAAATTCCAGAAAGGAGGAGCTAAATAGTTTTGTCAGGTATGACTGATCTTTTAATTAACTTACTGATTGAATGGCTGGTTTTACTTTGGGTTCAGGACTCAATCAACAAATTCAATTGTACAAGAAGTGAAACTTTATTTTTCTGTAACCACTTAACTATTTTGAGCCTATCTTCAGTGTTAGAACCTAATTTCCCTCAGTTCTGCACCTCCACCCCTTTCACTGAGTTCCAGGGGTCTTACATTGTACCAGAGCAATGGGTGGAGGGAATTATCTCTTTCCCTGTGTGATGCTATCTCAGCACCAGCCTTGGCTGATATGACCTTGTTCCTGGTGGGTCTTCACCACTGAGCTATTCCCCAGCATGAGACTCCTTCAGACATGGCACATTTTCTCTCAACTGTTGCCAAGCCCCTTGTTGGCACAGGAAACTTTATTGCACTGCTCAGGCCACAGGGGCACCAGGAAGCTCTGTGGGTCCTTCATTACTATTCTGGTGGGACTTTTGAGCACAGAAGACTCATTCTAACACTTGTGGGCTGTGCTGGGGTACACTCAGTTCTTTGAGGCTGGCTCAGAGCATCTGTCCCCTGGATACCACTCAGCCATTTCTGTTCTGGGGTTTTGCAGTCTTCTTGAGCTCTACTTGGAGGTGATGACAACGCCAATCCATCTTCAGTTCTGTCATCCACAACCTTTTCCTCTAAGGAGCAGGGTAGAAAGTCTTTTTCTCAGAGGAGAGGGGAGCCACCAGCATCTAAGAGCTGTCTCTGCTTCCCCTTCCGCCTCCACCTTCCCTTCCCTCCTCCCCACCTCCCCACAGCATCTAACAGTTCCCTTTCCTCCCCTAGCTCTAGCACTGCTCTCACAGCATGCCTGGAAAACCTCAGGTCCTACAAGGGGTGGGAAGCCTTGCATCAATTCAGCTTAGGGTCTCTATGACAAGTTCCCTCAGGATCTTGACTTTGGAAAATCAAAAGCCTTTTTTTCCTGCTCTCTGGTGAAACTTCTTTTTTTCCTGATAGAACAAATGATACCTAAATGGGTTTGGGGGAGGATGCAGAGGCAACAGGAGCTGCCAGAAGAGGAAAATCAGTTAATATATTTTAACATATTTAAAATATTCTGCCAGTATTCTCCTCATCCCTTTAAATTGACTTCATCCCTTGAACAAGGTAGGACATTTTTCCTCCTAGTTCTTACGTCTCAGAATTTCAGTTCCAGGTGACCTGCTGTAGGCTGGGCTGGAGTGACACTAGGTGACCCTAATACTTAAAGAAGATGAATCACACTTCTTGAAAGCTGCCTCACCCTTAGAGTTATGGCCGAGTCCCTGGAGGTTTCTTCAAGAAATTCAGCTGATGGCTCCCCAAGCTGCTAATCACCAAAGTGCATGATACTTTAGAAATAACACTTGATTTCTAGTATTTGTATGGCTAGTGTGCCTACTGTACAGTCTTTGAAAAATTATAACAGAAGATTCTTTAGTTGGGGCTATGCGCTTCACAAGCTTCACTTGCTAATAATCGCAACAGGGAATTAAGTATTGCTCATACTACCACCTGTTCACGTACGGCTTCTTTCTTGCCTTGCTGGTAAGATTTCTGCTCCTCCTCATCCTTTAAGGCGTGTCTTTAGCTTGATACTGGAGTCATTTCTTTGGTTTCAGTTACCTTCTCTGGTTCATATGACAGTCTTCTATATCAAGCTTGGAGCCTGAAAGAGAAGTAACTTGTCAGTTAAAAAAAAAAAAAAAAAAAAAAAAAGATAAAAGCCAAAGATCAGGATGTTTGAGAAAAAAAAAATATTAACTTGGTTCTTTTCTTCCCTAATTACTCCCCCCAAACAAGACCCCAAGGAGTTTCATTTCTAAAACATAACTCTCTATATTAAGAAGACCCCCACTTCAGGTCAATAAATACCCATAGGGCCTATCTCTCACCATGAACCTGCACAGGTAAGGGCAGTAAACTCTCTCTCCATTAAGTACTAAGAAACTTTCCTTGTCACAAATTAAAGTCCTCTCCAGTGGCCAAGGATTTATCAGCAACCTTGCTCGTAATGATCATCTTATGAATGGTGATTAAGAAAAATAAATCACTTTCTCTTGCTAATAAATTGCTCCAATTGCTTCAAAATGGCAGACTTTCTGCTGAAATGACCCTCCCCTGGGCCAATAATAATATTCCTAGAGAAAAACTGGGGAAGTAAGGGGTTGAAGTGGGGTGGGGCCCATATTTCCAGCATCTGAAGGGAAACAGCAACACATGGCTTCATCACCTGACCTATATTCTTCAACAGTCCCTAGAAGAAATGTTGACCTCAGATGAGCTGAGATTTTGTTCATCTTCACCCATCCAAAGAGTTACACCTTAATTATTCAGTTGAACTTGTATTATTTAGTAAACAAGAATATAAACGCCCAAGATTTGGTGTTTTATCAATTACAGCCTTTGTCTTCTTAATTCTGTACAAAATACACAGACATTTCTCTCCTAACATCCTCCCTCAAAATAAAGCACATGCTTAAAAAAAAAAAATCACCTAAGCAGACTTTTTCCAAGAAGCACATATAGTACTTTTTATTCAAGGCAACATGCAGACCTGTTAAACTTTTTTTTTTTTAATTTTTTTAAGTTTTCAGTCTTCTCTGAAGACTTCAATAAAGCAAAGGGAGCTCATATGCCTCACCCAGTCTGCCTGACTTAAAGTAGTGTGCGGCAAGAATCATCCACATGTAGAGTTAAACAATGAAATTTTCCAAGTATATACATGCTGTGAGAATCAATAACCTCTTCTCAAACCAGCAAATTGGTTTCAAGTATTCGGTTCACTGGTTACATCCAACAGCCACAATAAGAGGCCACCTTCCGAGTGAAAGGGAAGGTGAAGATGAATTTTTGAAAAATGCGTTCTCATCAGAATTCCTGTGCTTCTTACTGCATGGAGGGTATTTGTAAAACTCTTCAGAAAGAACACTGAGTTTAATTTCAGGCAATCTTTTTTGTTGATTTTTTTTCACTAACTTTAATTTTCTTATGTGAACTGTGATATACAAAGGCAATCACTTTTGGAGTAAAATTAAGAATGGCAAAAGTAATTTTACAAAAACTTCTGTAGAAATAACATTGTTCAATTAAGTTTATAGAATATGCCCAAAAGAAAAATATAAGAATATTCACATGAAGAAATATTAATCTAGTGCTCCAAAGACCAGAATATGTACTCCAGGGGCGTCAGGGGCAGGAAACAGGAAATAGAGATAAAAGTTGCTTTTTGAGATTTTTCTCACCTTAACCCTGAATGCTGCATGCTCTGAAAGAATCCAGTTATGGGAACACAAATTACCTCATCCTCAGTTTCACTTTAAAATAAAATAAATAGGTTACATTTTCTCTTTTTCTTTTTTCTTTTTATGAGATAGAATTTTGCTCTTGTCACCCAGGCTGGAGTGCAATGACGCAATCTCAGCTCACTGCAACCTCTGCCTCCCGGGTTCAAGCAATTCTCCTGCCTCAGCCTCCTGAGTAGCTGGGACTACAGGCACCTGCCACCAGGCCTGGCTGATTTTTGTATTTTTTTTTAGTAGAGGCAGGGTTTCCCCACATTGGCCAGGCTGGCGTCGAACTCCTGACCTCAGGTGACCCGCCCGCCTCGGCTTCCCAAAGTGCTGGGATTACAGGCATGAGCCACCTCGCCTTGCCACAGGTTAGATTTTCAAGTGTTATTAAGTTGCTTACACAAATTTAAAGTCATGAGCATGACTTCAGGATCTGTGCTTTTTATGTGAAGTGCTCCTCTTTCTCGGAATTTTAACAATAAAGTTTTTTTCAGAGTGCTGTGCAGTATCTCATTTCATGAAAATAACTCATGGCATAATTTGATGTTTTCTCGATCTTAGATTTCTCTTTGCAGCCAGGCTATTCTTTCTAAAATAAAACTGATATTCTCTAGAAAGGTTTGCCTGACGCAATTGGCATTTCTACTGAGCTATGTTCTGGGAATATTTGTCAGAAAATCTGGTCATTGAAAGCAGAATTGTCTGTGTCCTTCATTCCCAGGCAAATAACCTGTGTTTTCTCTTTTCTTCCTTCCTTCCTTCTCATTCCCTGAGGGCATCCACCCTTCTCTCCAGCAATCCATGTGTCATCACCTCCTCAAACTGCCTTTCCTCCCATGCTCTCAGAGGGCTTCTGCACCAATCCTTCTACCCTTGGAATCTCCTTTTCTTTTCTTTCTCTTGACATGGAATGTTAATACAGAAATTCTTGCAAAAATATGGCTACCTTTATAGTCTAGATAAAAGAAAAATCTTCCTCCAGCGGGGTAACTTGTGTTTTCTTTTTTTTAAATTTTTTTTGGGGGGTTGTTTTTTAAGTTCCAGGATACATGTGCAGGGTGTTCAGGTTTGTTACATAGGTAAACATGTGCCATGTGGTTTGCTGCATCCATCAACCTATCACCTAGGTATTAAACCCAGCATGCAGTAGCTATTTTTCCTGATGTTCTCCCTCCTGCTGCCATACACAATAGGCCCTGGTGTGTGTTGTTCCCCTCCCTGTCTCCATGTGTTCTCATCATTCAGCTCTCACTTATAAGTGAGAAAATGTGGTATTTGGTTTTCTGTTCCTGAGTTAGTTTGCTGAGGATGACGGTTCCCAGCTCCATTCATGTCCCTGCAAAGGACATGATCTCATTCCTTTTTATGGCTGCATAGTATTCCATGGTGCATATGTACCATGTTTTCTTTATCCAGTCTATCATTGATGGGCATTTGGGTTGGTTAATGGGATCTAATTAAATGGGATCATTGATGGGCAATTGGGTTGATTCCATGTCTTTGCTACTGTGAATAGTGCTGCAGTGAACATATGTGTGCATGTATCTTCATAACAGAATGATTTATATTCCTTTGAGCATATACCCAGTAATGGGATTGCTGGGTCAATGATATTTCTGGTTCTAGATCTTTGAGGAATTGCCACACTGTCTTCTAAATTCACATTCCCATCAATAGTGTAAAAGCAATCCTATTTCCCTGCAACCTCACCAGCATCTGTTGTTTCTTGACTTAATAATCGTCATTCTGACTGGCATGAGATGGCATCCCATTGTGGTTTTGATTTGCATTTCTCTAATGATCAGTGTTGTTGAGCTTTTTTCATATGTTTGTTGGTGGCAGAAATGTCTTCTTTTGAGAAGTGTCTGTTCATGCCCTTTGCCCACTTTTTAATGGGGTTTTTTTTTTCTGGTAAATTTGTTTAAGTTTCTTGTAGACCCTGGATATTAGCTCTTTGTCAGATGGATAGACTGCAAAAATTTTCTCCCATTCTGTAGGATGTCTGTTCACTCTGATGCTCGTTTCTTTTGCTGTGCATAAGCTGTTTAGTTTAATTAGATCCCATTTGTCAAATACTTGCTTTTGGTGCAATTGCTTTTGGTGTTTTTGTCATAAAATCTTTGCCAGTGCCTATGTCCTGAGTGGTATTGCCTTGGTTTTCTTCTAGAATTTTTGTAGTTTTGAGTTTTACATTTAAGTCTTTAATCCATCTTGAATTAATTTTTGTATAAGGTGTAAGGAAGGGGTCCAGTTTCAATTTTCTGCAGATGGCTAGCCAGTTCTCCCAGCACCATTTGTTAAATAGGGAATCCTTTCCCCATTGCTTGTTTTTGTCAGGTTTGTCAAAAATCAGATACTCGTAGATGTGCAGTCTTACTTCTGAGATCTCTATCTTGTTCCATTGGTGTATGTGTCTGTTTTTGTACCAGTACCATGCTGTTTTGGTTGCTGTAACCTGTAGCATAGTTTGGAGTTGGGTAGCGTAATGCCAGCTTTGTTCTGTTTGCTTAAGATTGTCTTGGCTATACAGGCTCTTTTTTGGTTCTGTATAAATTTTAAAATAGTTTTTTTCTAATTCTGTGAAGACTGTCAATGATGGTTTAATGGGAATAGCATTGATTCTGTAAATTACTTTGGACAGTATTTTCTACTTAAGTGCACATACCTTCAAAGGGACATATATAGAAGAAAAGGAAAAGGGACCTATCCTAGCCAGCATATCACAGGGCTCATGAGCAGCTTCTTCCTTTGAATGGTCCCTGGGCTCTCCTCCATTCCCATCACTCTGGCCCATCCCACACTCACTACTAGAATTGCAGACCTCAGAACATGTCTTGATGACATCTTTCATCTCTGAAGCTCTGGAAATTGCTAGTAATTGGAATTCTCTTTCCCTTCATAGCCTCCAAGTCCTTCTCAAAGGTCATAGGGACTTAGTAAATGTTAGGGTTTAAAACTACTATTTTAGGGACACCTCATCCATTCAACAGGCCTTTATGGACTGACCTAGAAGTACTACTAACACTAATTATATTTTATTTACTGATAACCTTAAACCCTTATTTGTTAAAGGAATTTTAGCATTATTAATAGGATTGTTGATGACAAGCCTAGCACCTAAGAAAAACTATGAGTTAGAACCAACTGAATTATACACCTAATCTCTGATAAAGAGTATATAAGTTGAAGGCTCCTCCTTGTCTCTTTGCTTGCTTTTCACATTTTTTACCTTTCTGCATATTTATTTATTCAACAAATATTTGATAATCCCCTGCTACACATTCTATTAGGTGCTATGACTAAAACAATAGGCTAAAGCAGAGAGCTCCTGCCCTTGTGGAGCTTACGTCTAGTAGAATAGACAGACAACCAAATACTGCGGGAGGGGGGAGAAAAGCTGCTACAATAACAAATGATTAAAAGGATGGCTACACAGTGCTATACTAAGAATAATCAGTCTAGTCAGAGAGGCCAAGGAAAGCTGAGTAAAGGTGGCAGAAAAGAATGTTCCAGGAGGAATAACATGTGCAAAAGCCCCATAGCAAAGGCAGCTTGGCAAGGCAAGGGCCTGAGGAGAAGTTGATGTTGGCTGGGTGTGGTGGCTCACACACATAATCTCAGCACTTCGGGAGGCTGAGGTGAGCGGATTGCTTTAGCCCAAGAGTTCAAGGCTAGCCTGGGCAACACAGTGAGACTCCATCTTTACCAAAAAAGAAAAAAAAAATTACCCAAGCATGGTGGCACATGCCTGTGGCACATGCCAGCTACTCAGGAAGCTGAGGAGGGAAAATTGCTTGATTCTGGGGAGTCGAGGCTGCAGTGAGCCATGATCACACCACTGCACTCCAGTCTGAGCAACAGAGAGACTCTGTCTAACAAGAAAAAAAGAAGCTGATAATCAGGAACATATATAAGCAGTGGAGTGGGGTGCATGATGAGGCTGCACAGGCTGAACTTTATGGGGCTTTATGAGGAAGAGTGAAGGAAGCCACTAAAATTACCTGAAAAACTTTTGACA
The DNA here is from genome assembly GCF_028858775.2 of Pan troglodytes. Classification (NCBI taxonomy): domain Eukaryota; kingdom Metazoa; phylum Chordata; class Mammalia; order Primates; family Hominidae; genus Pan; species Pan troglodytes. The sequence goes on along the minus strand of NC_072409.2, from coordinate 113,387,369 downwards.
GGATCAGTTAGGAACTTTAGATCAGCTCTGTAGTCACAGCGTAGAGAACCATTGGTGGCAAGAGCAGCTGTCCACCATCTACATCTTGAAGGCCATCGCTGGAGTTCTCATGAGAAATAAAGGTCACTTAGACTAGAGTGGATGGAGACAGACTCAAGATAATGGTAGATGGGGAAACTCACAGGATCTGGTGGTGGGTTGGATAAGAGGGCTGAAGCTCAAGAAGCATGGCCAAATGATGCTTAGGTTTCTGATGGATCCTAGTTTAACTATTTGGTGCTTTGCTCTGTCGTTGGCTGTTGCCTATGGTTTTTAAGCATGAAATATTTTTTTCTTCATGCTCCTACTCCATCTTGAAGGGAAAATTCTCTATTGCTTCAAACCTAACAATGCAGAGTCCCTCAGCATTATTCCACCAAATTCCCCAAATAAGATTCCCAAACAATTTCTGTTTCTAATATTTTAAGTAAGTTTGATCTCTCCCCCGTATATATTATTTCTGTCTAGTATAATATCCTTCATTGAAATGGGAAATCAGAAAGTGTGATATAGCGGTGAAAGATTTTTTGCTACAAATCATTGAAATCAACTTGAACTAACTTTGACACTAAAGAGAATTTATTACAAGAATATGAGAGTGTCTCATGCAATCAAATGCAGAAATGCAAGCAAAACATAGGAGTAGGAGGGAATCCCTCAGATTCTGTCTCCATATTATCTGTTCTTCTCTGTATGGTGGCTTCAGTCTCATCTTGGAAGGCGGGCTTTCTCCGCACTTAAATCCACAGGATTGCCCCGTAATAGCTCCTGTGTTTATATGCTCTGGTTTTAACCACAAGGACTGACCTTGTGGTTTGTTTGTCCTCAGTGTCTCAAGGATGGAAATGTAGCCTAGCTATGGGTCAGGTGTTCACCATCACTTAACTCTGGCTGGGGGATGAGTGGATACAAGAGTTCAAGGAAGAACTAGCCAACACCAATTCTGAGTTTTGAGAGAAGGGAGAATTGTTATAAACTTGACAGACAGGCCACATGGAGAAGGAGGGAAACAATAGCTCCTTTGCTTCAGTGAACATGTGTTAAGCACCAACCGTGCTCCAGGGCCAGGCTAGGCTTGTGGATATAAAAACAAGTACAAAAACTTCTACTTTCAAGGAACGTAACATGCAGCACTCACCGTGAACACACCTGTAAAGCAAGGCTTATTCTTATCCCTTCATTGTCAGTGTGGGGAAGAGGGAATTAAAAGGAATACAGAGCATAAGAGTAGGCAACGAAGTCCCAAGAAAGCAGTCCAAATCAAGTACCAATAATAAGCAAAAGTAAAGAAGTGGGACCCGTAAGAACTGCTGGAAGTTAGGGTGGCTGAGCTGACAAGAGTACAGTGTCTGTGTAGTTGATGTGGTAAGAAATGAGGCTGAAAATTTATACAGGAGCCTTTACTGAGGATTTATAAGTAAGGGGGAGGGATGAGTGAAGAACAAAGGGAATAGATACACACAGGCCAGGCAATAGAAAGATCCCTTCCAGACTTGTGGCTTGATTACCAGGTAGTTAACCTGCAGGCTATACATTTCCAATCTTCCCCAATGTGTGACATGCCTGTCACTTTGCAGATTTAGTTGTGTTTAATCTTTCCTTTTCAAACAATGCAGAAACAAGCTACATAGTTAATGTAGTGACTTTGACCTACAAAAAAGAAAAGTTCATACTATTTCCTTCAGCTTCCTTATCCAGTACAATTTCCCTTCCATCCTTTATCCTCTCAAGCTCCTTGTTTCCTTTTCTGATAAGTTTACATTCAGATTAGCTACCTCTCTAGAAAGCTTTTGTCTCCTTTTCAACTTCTTTTATTTCTGGCCTTACCAGTTTTTATTTTTGCATTTTCAGCACTGACTAAATTTCTATTCATTTCTCTGAGCTTTGCCGTCCATTTTAAATGCCTATAGCGTTTTAAATCAATAGTATTATTTTTCACTTTTCCATTGCTCTCTCAATGTGATCTCAAAGTGCAGAACAGGAGATATTAAGCCAATTTTAATGGAATAAGTAATTTAAGCATCATTCTAAAAAAAACAAAAACACTTTTAGAATTCACTCCTCTTTTACTTAGAGTATTTCCCCATAGGGATGAAAATTGGCTGTTAGGAGGCAAAAATATCTTAGCTATCACAGTGGGTTGTAATCCTCCAATCCTTAACCCTATCCAACCGCGTAAACAGATATATACCATATCTGTTGTATAAAATTTCATGGGAAGAGGAGGCAATTTTCTTAAGTCTAAAAAGTCTCCTTAACGGGGCAATAATAAAAAGAAATAGAAAACGCAGAAGAAAACAGGTTTAGCTCTAACTTATACTTACAGAGTGTATAAATATACAAAAGTTAAATGCAATCTTTCATTTGATTTCTACAAAAATCGAGGTAAATTGGCTATTTATTAACATCTTTCTCAACATGTAGATTGATTACCAGAAAGGTAACTTCCTAGTTGTGTGACTTTGATGGCAAATTCCCCTCCAGCTATGATAACATAAAATACACATTTCTTTAAAGCAGGGATTCTCAGTTCAGAACTACTGATATCTCGGGCGAGATAACTCTCTGTTGGGAGGGTGCATCCCTTGCACTGTAGGATGTTCAGCACATCCCTAGCCTCTACACAGTACCTGCCAGTAGGAACTTCCTATCACCAACTGATGGGACAACCAAAAATGTCTCCAGACATTGCCAAATGTCCCCCAGGTAGTGGGGTGGAAGAAATCACTCCTGATTTAGAACCACTGATTTACAGCCTGCTTAAAAGAAAGATGACTGTTTTTAAATTCATATGCAGTTTCACAATAGCCAAAAGTTACTGAGCATTTACTATATACCAGGCACTTTATATGAATTGGCTCAATAATCCTCCCAACAACCCTGTGGGGCAGATACTAGTATCATGCCTATTTATGAATAAGAAAACCTAGGCCATAAGCACTGCAGTTTCTAAGTGGCAAAGCTGGGATATATAGGTACTTGTGTTGCATTTATATCACAAAGAAGTGCTTGAACTGTTGACTCAAATATAACTATTTTCATTTATACAAAACTATCTGCATCATGATTATGATTATGATGTTGACTTTAATTTAAACCCAGGTCTGAGAAATGAACCATCATGCTACACTATTGCTTTCAGAACTAAAATGTCCTCAGCTATTCTCCTCAATTCTATATGCTTAGTATAAACTATATGCTTAGCATAATGTCATTGTTGTAGAGATTACATATACTGTCACACATCCACAAATATATGCAGAAAAAGGCTGAAAATGCACATATCGATTTAACAGGATTTATTTATGGGAAGTAGGATAACGAACATTTCTAATTTTTATCTTTTTGCTTACCCATATTTTCAACCTTTGCTACCACGAATAAACTTTCAAAATTATAAAAGCAATAATTTTTTAAAAGATTTGATGAGTTAGGTGAATAAGGATAGAGTTTCAGGTGGTAGAGAAAAAAAAATTTTATTAGATAAGTTCCCTAAATTTGCATTGCTTACACACTAACAGGAGCACCATGTCCACAGATGACTAGAAACTAGACCAGTGGTTCTTTGTTCTCTCATTTTCTACTGAGACTAAATAATACCCTTTTCCAAATTTTCAAGAAGAATTAAATTTAGGGACAACATTTAAAGTTTTGTCCCTGTATATTTTCTTTAAATCTTAGATATTTGCCTCTACTTGTTTCCAGAAAGACTACAAAAAGGCAAAATAAATAACTGAATTAGAAGCAAATAAGTATTTGGGAAAAACTTGGACATCTAAGTAGATTACTTAATTTGTAGGATTGGTAGTCATACAATAACATTATTTTCTTTTTGGATGATTGAATTAAAAACAAGTACTTCAGGACTTCCAAATACAGTGACAGCTAAACAAGGTTGAACTAGATTGAGTTCAAGGGTAGGCCCTGCACCTGATTTTTCTTTATAACTCCCATCGATTGGCATGCTGTGGAAGCCCATCATGATGTTAATGAATTTTAATGAATGAATACAATGAAGAAAGTGTTAACGTCTTAAGAAGAATAAGTAAAACAACTGACATGAGAATTGAGAGGAGAGATGCCAGACTGAGCTGTGGGGACAGAGACTGGCTAGTTGTTCACCAAACAATATCTCCTTTCTCACCTGGAAATGCAGTTAGACAATATTCCCGGCATGCCTTGCATTTGGGTGTGGAAATGTGATCCGTTTACATCCATAGGAATGTGGGCAGAAGGCAAGAAACTACTTGTCGACCTGGCCCATGAAACCTACCAGCTGAAGAAAGAAGACCATGGGCACCTGGTGGAAGGAAGAGCCATGGAATGGAAGAAGCCCGGGTCCGTGAAACTCTGCCAAGATAGAAACTGCCCGACTGGGAACACCTACACTGGACCGTTCAGACACAAGAAAATAGGTATGTTATGCCTCTGGAATTTTGGAACTGTTTGTTAGATCAGTTGGCTACCCTGACTAATACATTTGGTTCAACTTGAAACCACAAATGCTCAGAAACAACCCTGGAACTGGAAGCTTTTTCCATTCAGCGGATTCATAAAATCTCTAACTAATGCTGCCATCAATCTGTTTTGCCTCCGGAGACAGCAGTACCACTGTTATTAGGATAAAGGCAAGTGTGTGAATAAAGCACTTAAGGTCACAGCTGAACTTAGACATATGGAATAAGAAAATTCCCTTGAACCAGATGTACTTAAAGAGGCCTGTCTTCATTTTCGTGTACCTTTAAATACTACAGAGGGTTTGCTTGTTTTCATCATTGGCAGAAGATAAGCATTAGCAAGAAACGTTGCCAGAAATACAGCAAGAACAAAAATGCATCTGGAAAAAATATGGAGAGGGGGTTGCCCAACAGACACAGGGTATCATCCCATCCCATCTATGCCATCCCATTCCCAATGAACATTTACTGAGTACACCCATGTGAGTCAATGTACTTGTTACTGGAGACATAAAGATGAAAGAGGCAGCCCCTGCACTCAGGAAGCACCACGTGCAGGAGAAAGCATGTGCACAACCAACTCTATAGTGTGAAAATATTTCCAGGCTATTCAAATAGGCATAGTGGGACACTGAAGACCAAGTGCTCTACCTGGGATGATTTCACAGAAGCAAGTGGTACTTAAGAGTCCCAAGTCTACCCTTGATAAAATAGCAACTTCTTTGCCTTTTCTCCCATTATACATAAATTAACAGCTTTGGCTGAACACTAGCTGATTATCCAGAGAAGATAATAAAAAAAAAATAAAAAAAAATGGAGGCTCCCTTATTATCAAGAATTTGAGCACATGCCACCTATTTATCTGTATTTGCTAGTCAACATCTGCTAATGCTATATAAATGCTAGAAAAAATAAAGAACTTACACCTTATTAAATTTACAATAAACATAAATTTACTGTATTTCTCCCTGTAGTCAACAAATATCTTGAGGGAGACACTTTGAGACTATGCAAATTTCTTTGTTCCTCAAACCTTTGCCCACTGTTGTCTGGCATACATTGGTGGATCCATCTGCAACAATCACCACTGTGGAGGTGGCCTGGGGTAGTTTTCTCTCATTCTTTCCACATTTATTAATTGAAATTCTATGCAAAAAAAAGAGAGCTGCCACTTCTCCATATGCAATCAATCTTTATTCTCATGGATTACATATTTGAGAATTCACCTGCTTGCTAAAATTTATTTGTAACCCGAAAATCAATACTCATGTCATTTTCTCGGTCATTCACAGACGTGTGCAGAACAGCAAAACTTTGAGAACTCAGTGTGCATGTTCCCAGCTGAAATCAAACAAGGTGATACTCTGCCTTTGTTTCAGCTCTCATCCTGTAAACAAGTGCCCTTTTTGCAGTCTATCGAGTGCCATATTTTTCATATTTTTGTGCGTTTTGTTGGTCATTTTGCTGTTTAAAATGCCCTCAAGCATAATGCTGATGTGCTGACTCGTATTCCTAAGTGCAAGAAGGCTATGACAGGCCTGCCAAGGAAAATAACATCCACTAGAGAAGCTTCATTCAGGCATGGGTTATGGCGCTGTTGGTGATGAGTTCAATGTTAATGAATCAACAAAAAATATTAAATAAGGTGTTTTTAAACAGAAACACACATGAAGCAAGATTATCTATTGATTAGTTGACAATAGCTCACAGAAATTTAAACCTATGTTTCCCCTAAGAGCAATGGGTCAGTGTTCGCCAATTCAGTGTTCATAGTGACTTTATAAGACACAATTACCATGAATAATGAGAAGCGACTATATCTATTCAACCAATTATTTATTTGTGTCCCTATGAACTCATGGTTCATATTTATATTATTTTATAGACTACAATCCAGTACTATCATTATGTATTTTGTGGCTTAATTTTTTCCATCTTTGGCCATTTGAATAGCAACTTTATAGTGGAAAAGTCTGGTGGTGACCATTTCCACCAGGTGATCAATACCAGTATCACCAATAACAGTACATGCTGACATCATGAAGGCCATGATTTGATGCACCTAGAAGGATGAGGCACCATTTCTATGGTAGTCTTGACAGGGATGCACAATCTCAGTTCAATCATGAGACGATTCCAAATGGCCCGAACTGATGAACTGATGTGCAGCAAAATAACAGATCAGTACCGTTCCAGTTGTCAGAATCATGAAAGACAAGGAAAGATGGAGAAGCTGTTGCACACGACAGGAGACCAGAGAGAAATAATAACTAAATGCAACATGGAATCCTGAGTGGCATGTTGGAAACAACAACAACAAAGAGACATGAATGGGAACCTTCAAAGTGAAGTTCAACTGAAATCTTTAGTTTATGGTACTGTACTAATATTAATTTCCTTGTTGTGATAATTATACTATGGTATGTAAGATATTAACAATGGAGTGGCACAAGGACATATAGAAACTCTCTGTACTGTTTCTGCAATTTTTTTTGAAAGTCTAAAAGTAGTTCAGAATTTTAACCATTGGGTCATCTTGCACACTCCTGGTTGCAGAATTTGTGGAAGGCAGCAGGGAGGAGGTGGGTGAGAAATTCAGTTTCGGAGACCATTAATTTAGTGAAGTGTTCCATCTTCCAGATAGTTTCTCTAAATCCAAAAAAAATATGAGGAATAGTACAGTAAATAAATGCCTTCTATTTTAAGATATTACAGAAGGCTTAGTTGTTTCTAGGCAGGATACTTCACTTCTAGCCGGTGACCTTAGGCAAGCCATCATTTCAGTTTCCTCATCCATAAAATGAAAGGACTGAAAGAAATAATCTTATATCTCATATTCCTTAGAACATAAATTCTTATGATTCTAAATTAAACTTGTCATTCAGCATTTGAAATCAGGTTCTGCAAGAATACTCTTTTGGATGGTTATTTATTCTGCTTTCTTAGTAAAAAGCAGCAGTATTGACATATTACAGAAAATCTAGTAAACAAATCATCATCGTTTGAGGAAATTCTGTGGCAGTGCTCCCTGAAGCTCATCTACAAGATAGATACAAATTACATACTCATAAACAATATAAACATACCTAAGAGATCAAGAATTATGCAGCTCTTTAAAATGTATAAGTTACTAGGCCGGGCGCGGTGGCTCACGCTCCCAGCACTTTGGGAGACCGAGGCAGGCAGATCACGAGGTCAGGAGATCGAGACCATCCTGGCTAACACGGTGAAACCCTGTCTCTACTAAAAATACAAAAAAATTATCCAGGCGTGGTGGCGGGCACCTGTAGTCCCAGCTACTCGGGAGGCTGAGGCAGGAGAATGGCATGAACCCGGGAGGGGGAGCTTGCAGTGAGCCAAGATTGCGCCACTGCACTCCATCCTGGGCGATTGAGTGAGACTCCGTCTCAAAAAAAAGAAAAGAAAAAGTATAAGTTGCTAAAACATTACATGGGAAAGCAGGTTATACAAATGCACATATGCACATATATAACGATCCTAGATAAACATTTTCTCACACAAATATTTTTAGATGGGGGTGTGGTAGAACTTCTAATAGTCTTGTTGACTGTTATTTTATGAGACACAAGTCACTGATATAAGAAAAACATATGCTATATACTGATAAAATGTAGCACTCAGAATAAACAAAATATCTATATACATTAATCGTCATCATATCATAATGGAAATCATAATTTTGTCGGACATTGTTAAATCAGCTGAGAACTTTAACTTCTGCTGATTTCATGAGTGATTCCATTGGGGAAATACTAGGAGGGTAGGATGAGAAATAAAGCAATGGATTTAATAGTGCTCAGTGTGTGATCACTTTACCAGGGTTTCAGAGGGAGGCAGGGGATGGGGAGATTGAATGTGAATCATTTGTGGGTTCATGAGACAATTTCTCTTCCTCCTTTTTTCATGTGACAAATCCATCAGTTTAGTTGAACAGTAAAGAAGGAAGGAGAAACAAGGTTAAAGACAAGAATGGAGTTCAGTTTGTGGCCTTTCGCATGGGTAGTAATTCTCTGCCTCATTTAATAGAGGCAAGAAAGGTACTCTGTTAAGAATTATAAATTTAAATATTTTGAGCTATAATTAATACGCATTAACTTATTTATTGAAAAGCTAGTAACTCATTAGGTTTAAAATAATCCTCTAATCACTAATAAATTCAATTTAAATATTAAGATCTATTATTAATAAAACAAATATGGTGACCAAATTAGCATAGGATAAATATCATGGACTCTTGTCGTCCTTAATTAACTTGGTCAAATAATTTCATTCTCTGGGCCCTATTTCAGCATCTCTAGCATGGAAATAATGTAGGTTATATCACATTCGATTATAGTGAAGATTAAATTAAATAATGTACATAAAATACTTAGCACAGTATCTAATAAATGCTCTATATGTATAAACTATTAGCATAAAGTAACTTTTAAACAGATAAATTATGTATATATATGTACGCTTAATAAATGTGTGAAGAAGATGGGAAAGAAATATAGCAAAATATTAACAGTGGTTATGTATGGGCAGTAGGGTTATGGTACTTATGTTTTTATTTATCAGATTTCTTTATTTTGCCAAACTTCCTACAACAGACAGATGTTTCCTGTATAATGAAAAAATATATTGTTTTACAAACTAAGCTAAGTAAACAAGAACTGTAAACCCACAAATACATTTATTTATATCTTTTTTAAATTCTCAATGATCCATTATCTAATCATTTCTGACCCAGAGAAAAAGATAGATATTGACAGCTCATTTTCACTTTATCTTAATAGAAGTTGGGGTGGGTTTACCAGGCATCTGCATAGACAGAAATGCAGGATAATAAAAAATTAATTGGGGAAAGGTGAAGAGCAAAGGAAGAAGATCTCCAGGAAGAGGCCGAACTAGAAAAAAATGAAGAGACAGGAAAAGAACTAAGAAAGAGGGCATTGCCAAAATTCTCACAGACCGAAGAACTAAGAAAGAGGGCATTGCCAAAATTCTCACAGACCAAAGAACTAAGAAAGAGGGCATTGCCAAAATTCTCACAGACCAAAGAACTAAGAAAGAGGGCATTGCCAAAATTCTCACAGACCAAAGAGAGGTTGCCAGCAGAGCATCTTTTCAGAAGAAAGAAAAGACCAGAGTTTACTGTGGAGTATTTTGTGCAAGAATCATCCATAGGCATTTTTAAAACTCTATTGGAGACTTTTGGACTCCAGGCCTACATGTATGGAGCTTGGAAGTTGCTGTTCCACCTTAACAAACATTAAGCTGAACAAACTAAAACATCAAAAACTCTTCTTAAGTTGGAAAAAGAAGTGAGATCACAACTGCCACAAATAAATCAAATACCTGGTAATACAGCTAACAAGGGAAGGGAACAATCTCTACAAGGAGAACTACAAACCATGGCTCAAAGAAATCAGAGATGACACCAATGAAAAAATTTCTCGTGCTCACGGATAGGAAGAATCAATATTGTTAAAATGGCCATACTGCCCAAAGCAATTTATAGATTCAATGCTATTCCCGTTAAACTACCATTGACATTCTTCAGAGAACTAGAAAAACCTTTTTTTTTGTTTTTGAGACAGAGTCTCACTCTGTCACCCAGGCTGGAGTGCGGTAGAACAATCTCGGCTCACTGCAACCTCCACCTTCTGGGTTCAAGTGATTCTTGTGCCTCAGCCATCCAAGCAGCTGGGATTACAGGTGTGCACCACCATGCCCAGCTAACTTTTGTATTTTTAGTAGAGATGGGGTGTCACTGTGTTGGCCAAGCTGGTCTCAAACTCCTGGCCTCAAGTGATCTGCCCGCCTTGGCCTCCCAAAGTGCTGGAATTACAGGTGTGAGCCACCGCACCTGGCCCAAAACTGTCTTAAAATTCATATGGAACAAAAGAAGAGCCCAAATAGCCAAGGTAATCCTAAGAAAAAAAAAAAAAAAAAAAAGCTGGAGGCATCACACTACTCAACGTCAAACTATACTACAGGGTTACAGTAATCAAAACAGCATAGTACTGGTACAAGAATAGACACATAGACCATTGGAACAGAATAGAGAACCCAGAAATAAGACTGCACACCCACAACTATCTGATCTTTGATAAACCTGACAAAAACAAGCAATGGGGAAAGAATTTCCTATTCAATAAATGGTGCTGGAAGAACTGGCTTAGCCATTAGCAGAAAACTGAAACTGGACCCTTTCCTTACACCACATAAAAAAATTAACCCAAGATGGATTAAAGACTTAAATGTAAAACCTAAAACTATAAAAACCCTGGAAGACAACCTAGGCAATACCATCCAGGACATGGGCATGAGCAAATATTTCATGATAACACCAACAGCAATTGCAACAAAAGCAAAAATTGACAAATGGAATCTAATTAAACTAAAGAGCTTCTGCACAGCAAATGAAACTATCAATAGAGGAAACAGATAACCTACAGAACGGGAAAAAATTTTTGCAAACTATGTGTTGGGGTGATCAGACCCAACACCAGGTCGTGGGGGCGGCGAAGTCCGGCGGAGTCAAAGGATTGAGAAAAAGACAGTTTGAGAAGTAAAGTGGGACCAAAGGGCCATCGTGATTGTGGAGGCTGTGAAGGCCCTGAGCTCTGGGAGCCCACCCTATTTATTGGTAATCCAACAAAGAAAGAGGTGGTGAGAATGTGGGGGTCAAAAGGGCGTGTTGCATTAAGCACATGATTTAGCATGTGACGGTTTAGCATTTGCTCTGCTACTTGAGATAATGGAGAAGAGGTTCTTTTAACTAAAGATACAATTGATCCCAGGAGAGCAAGGGGCAAGGAGCCAGCAAGTCTAGACACATTCCAGAGCCACAAGCCCTGGATTCTATCCAAGCCACAAGGGATTTTATGCCCTGGGCTTAGATTATGGTGAGTCAGGGTAGGCTTCCACCCTTTAGCACAGAGCCTGGTGTTCCAAAGGCCACAAGGCGTTTTAGACCCTGGACCCCGGACATGTTCCAAGACTCTTTTACATTATGTCAGACATGCAAGCCCTGCCTCAGCTTCTCCCAACACTCAGCTTTTCCCAACAAGTATGCATCTGACAAAGGTCTAATATCCTGCATCTATAAGGATCTTAAACAAATTTACAAGAAAAAACAACCCCATTAAAAAGTAGGCAAAGAACATAGACACTTTTCAAAAAGAAGACATGCATACAGCAGCAAGCACATGAAAAGAAGCTCAACACCACTGATCATTAGAGAAATGCAAATCGAAACCACAATGAGATACTATCACACACAAATCAGAATGGCTATTATTAAAAAGTCCAAAAATAATAGATGCTGGTGAGGTTGTAGAGAAATAGGAATGCTTTTCCACTCTTGGTGGTAATGTAAATTAGTTCAACCACTGTGAAAGAGTAGTGATTCCTCAAAGACCTAAAGACAGAAATATCATTTGACCCAGCAATCCCATCACTGGGTATATACCCAAAGGAATATAAATCATTCTATTATAAAGACATATGCATACGTATGTTCATTGCATTACTATTCACAATAACAAAGAAATAGAATCAACCCAAATGCCCATTAATGATAGACTGGATAAAGAAAATGTGGTACATATACCTCATGGAATACTATGCAGCCATAAAAAAGAATGAGATCATGTCCTTTGCAGGGTACATGGATGGAGTTGGAGGCATTATTCCTTAGCAAACTAACAGAGGAACAGAAAATCAAATATCGCATGTTGTCACTTATAAGTGGGAGCTGCACAATGAGAACACAGGGACACATAGAGGGAAACAACATACACTGGGGCCTATCAGAGGTGGGAATGGAGGAAAGAGGGGATCAGGAAAAATAACTAATGGATACTAGGTTCAATACCTGGGTGATGAAATAATCTGTTCAACAACCAACCATGACACATGGTTACCTATGTAATAGACCTGTACATCCTGCACATGTATCCAGAACTTAAAAGTTTAAAAATAAAATTATTTCCTTTGTGTTGATTTTAGATAGCCTGATGACTATACACCTTGGTGATATCTTTTTGCAATGAATCTCTCGGAAGTTCTTTGAGCTTCTTGTATTTGGATGTATAAATCTCTAGCAAAACAAGGAAAGTTTTCTTCAATTGTTCCCTCAGATAGGTTTTCCAAATTTTTGCTTTTTCTTTCCCTTCATGAACACTAATTATTCTTAGGTTTGGCCATTTTACATAATTCCATATTTTTTGGAAACTTTGTTCATTTCTTTTTTTTTGTTTATTTTTGTCTGATTGGTTTAATTCAAAAGCCTTGTCTTCAAGCTCTGAAATTCTTTCTTCTATTTGGTCTAGTCTGTTGTTAAAACTTTCCACTGCATTTTGTAATTCTCTAAAGGTGTCTTTCATTTCCAGAAATTTTGATTGGTATTTCTTTAAAATATCTATCTCTTTAGAAAATTTTTTCATTCATATCCTGAATTGTTTTTTAAATTTCTTTATGTTGGTTTTCACCTTTCTCTTGCATTTTCTTGAGTAACTTAACAATCAACCTTTTGATTTCTTTATCTGGTATTTCAAATATTTCATCTTGGAAAAAACTCACTTTAAATATAAAGATGCATGTAAATTAAAAGTAAATGGATGAAGAAAGATATAACATGCTTACACTAATCAAAAGAAAGTGAGATTCACTATATCAATTTCAGACAGAGCAGACTTTAGAGCAAAGAAAGTTATTAGGGATAAAAAATGTATTACATAATGATAAAGGAGTAAATTCACCAAAAAAACATAATAATCCTTATATGTATGTACCTAACAACAGAGTGTCAAAATATGCGTGGCAAAGACTGATAGAACTGTAAGGAGAAATAGATTAATCCACTATTGTAGTTAAAGACTTCAACACTCTTGTATCAGGAATGAACAGATCTAGCAGGCAGAAAATCAGTAAGGGTATAGCTGAACTCAACGATACCATCAATTAAATGGAAATAATGGGCATCTATGGAATACTTTATCCAGTACGGCAGAATGTACACTCCCGCCAATCTCACATGGAAAATTCACCAAGATAGACCACAAAGGAAGAAAAGCTATTACAAGGGAGAAAAGATAGTCTTTCAATAAGTTGTGCTATAACAACTGGACATGCACATGCAAAACAAAACAATACAAAACAAAACTAGAAACAGACCTTACTCCCATCAGAAAAATTAAGTGAATAGGTTATAAACTTAAATGTAAAACTATAAAATCTTTAGAAGATAACATAGGAGAAAATCTAGACAACATTGGTTTTTGAGATGAGTTTTTAGATACAACACCAAAGGCGTGAACTGTGAAGGAAATAATAAGCTAGATTTCATTAAAACTATACATTGCTGCTCTATGAAGGACATTGTCAAGAAAATGAAATGGCAAGACACAGACTGGGAGAAAATATTTGAAAAGACATATGTGATAAAGAACTATTATCTGAAATATACAAAAAACTCTTAAAACTCAACCATAAGAAAATAAACAACCTGACTAAAAAATTGTCTAGAGAGGTAGAGCAAGATCTCCAAATAGAAGGCTCCACCAATTGACCTCTAAAGGAACACAAAATTTAACAACAATCTCCACAAAAAAAGCACCTTCATAAGAACAAAATCAGGTGAGCAATCACAGTACCTGGCTCGAACTTCATATCATTGAAAGAGGCACTGAAGAGGAGAGGAAAGACAGTCTTGAACTGCCAGTGCCACCCCCCCCCACATCCCCTGGCAGCAGCCGTGTAGCACAGAAAGAGAATATGTGTGTTGGAGGAGGGAGAGCGCAGTAATTTAGGGAATTTACATTGGAATTCAGTGCTGCCCTGTTACAGTGGAAAGCAGCACTGGGAAGAACTCAGCTGACGTCCACGGAGGGAACGTTTGGACCACCCCTAGCCAGAAAAATATTGTCCATCTCAATGGTCAAAACTCAAGTTCCAGCAACTCTCACCATCAGAGGCTAAAGTGTTCTGGGGTCCTAAATAAAAGCGAAATGCAGTCTAGGCTACAAGAACAGCAACTCCTAGGCAAATCCTAATGCTGTGCTGGGCTCAGAGCCAGTGGACTTGGGAAGCATGTGACTAAGTGCAATACCATCTGGGGCAGCCAAGAAAGTGTCTGTGCTATCTCTCCCTCAACCCTGCACAGCGCAGCTTGCAGCCTCTGAAAGAGACTCTTTCCTTCTGTTTGTGGGGAGGAGAGGGAAGAATAAAGAAGACTTTGTCTTACAGCTTGGATACCAGCTCAGCCACAATAGAATAGGGCACTGCCCAGAGTCCTGAGGCACCCATTCCAGGCCCTAGCTCTAAGATGACATTTCTAGACATACCCTGGGCCAGAAGGGAATCTGTTGCGTTGAGGGGAGGGACACAATCCTGATTGGATTCATCACCTGCTGACTACAGAGCCCGTGGGCCCTGAATAATCAGCAGCAGTAGCCAGGCAGTACCTGCCATGGGTCTTGTGTTTAACTCTAAGATGGACCAGCTGTGGTGGCTACAAGGAGAGCCTCCTTCTGATAGAGAAAAGCAGAAGAAAGAGTAAAGGGGACTTTGTCTTGCAGCCTAGGTGCCAGCTTGGCCACAGGAGGTACCAAGCAGGATCTTAGGGTCCCTGAGGCTAAGGGACATCCTTGGCCTTGGCTCTTGGACAGAATTTCTGACCTGCTCTGGGCCAAAGGGAAGCCCACTTCCCTGAAGGAAGAGTCCCAGGAGTGGCAGCATTCACCTTAAGCCAACTGAAGAGCTCTTGAACCTTGAGTAAACATTGACAGTAGCCAGGCAGTGCTTCCCATGTGTCTGGAGCAGTGGTGGCCATGGGGAGAGACTCCTCTGTTTGTGGAAAGGGGAGATAAAAGTGGGAAGGACTTTTTCTTGTTGCTTGGGTGACAGCTCAGCTGCAGTAGAACAGAGCACGAGGTAGATTCCTAAGGTTTCTGACTCCAGGCCCTACTCCCAAATGGCACCTCTGGACCTACCTAGGACCAAGGGGAACTCATCACCCTGAAGGGAAGAACAAAAGCCTGGCTGGCTTTGCCACCTGCTGATCGTAGAGCCCTAAGGTCTTGAGTGAACATAGGCAGTAGCCATGTAGTGGTTATAGTGAGCCTTGGGTGAGACTAGTGCTGTGCTGGCTTCAGATCTGCCTCAGTACGTCCTAGTGGTCGTCACAAGGATGATTGTGTCACCCCTCCCCCAGCTCCAGGCAGCTCTGCACAGAAAGAGAGAAAGACTCTGTTTGGGAGAAAGTAAGAGAAGAGAGTAAGAGTCTCTGCCTGGTAATCCAGAGAATTCTTCTGGATCCTATCGAAGACCACCACGGCAGTACCTCTACAAGGCTGCAAGAGCCACAGCGTTACTGGACGTGTGGTGCACCCCCAATGCAGACATGGCTGCGGTGGCCAAAAACATAGATAACAATACCCAAGTCCCTTTGAATATCTGAAAAGCCTTCTCCAGAAGGATGGGTATAAAAAAAGGCAAGACTGCAAAGACTACAATAAATACCTAACTCTCCAATGCCCAGACACCAGCAAACATCTACAAACATCAAGACCATCCAGGAAAACATGACCTCACCAAACCAACTAAATAAGACACCAGGGACCAATCCTGGAGAGCCAAATATGTGACCTTTCAGACAGATAATTCAAAATAGCTGTGTTGAGGATCACAGAGAAGGATTTCAGTATCCTATCAGATAAATTTAACAGAGACTGAAATAATTAGAAAGAATCAGACATTCTGAAGCTGAAAAATGCAATTGATACACTGAAGAATGCATGAGAGTCTCTTGGTAGCAGAAATTACCAAGCAGAAGAAAGAATTAGTGAGCTTGAAGACAGACTATTTGAAAATACAGAGGAGACAAAAGAAAAAAGAATAAAAAAACAAGGAAGCAGGCCTACAAAATCTAGAAAGTAGCATCAAAAGGGCAAATCTAAGAGTTACTGGCCTTAAAAGGGAGGTAGAGAGTGAGATATGGGTAAAAAGTTCATTCAGAGATAATAACAAAAAACTTCCCAAAACTAGAGAAAGATATCAATATTCAAGTACAGGAAGGTTATAGAACACTAAGCAGATTTAACCCAAAAAAAGATTACCTTAAGTCATTTAATAATCTAACTTCCAAAGGTCAAGGACAAAGAAAGGATCCTAAAAGCAGCAAGAGAAGAGAAACAAATAACATACAATGGACCTCCAATATGTCTGGCAGCAGACTTTTCAGTGGAAACCTTACAGGCCAGGAGAGAGTAGCATGACATATTTTAAGTGCTGAAGGAAAAAAAAGTTCTATTTTACCCTAGAATAGTTTATCCAGCAAAAATATCTTTCCATCATGAAGGAGAAATAAAGACTTTCCCAGACAAAAAAAAACCTCAGGGATTCCATCAACACCAGACCTGTCCCACAAGAAACGCTAAGGGGAGTTCTTCAGTCAGAAAGCAAAGGATGTTAACAAGCAATAAGAAATCACCTGAAGATACAGAATCACTGGTATTAGTAAGTGCAGAATAAAACACAGAATATTCTAGCACTGTAATTGTGGTGTGCGAACTACTCATGTCTTAAGTAAAAAGACTAAAAGATGAAATGATAAAATAGAATTACAACAACTTTTCAAGACATAGGCAATACAATAAAATATAAATTGAAACAACAAAAAGTTAAAAAGCAGAAGGACGAAGTTAAAGTATAGGTTTTTTAAAATTAATTTTCTCTTTGCTTGTTTGTTAGTTTGTTTATGCAGTCATTGGGGCCTACTTGAGGGTGGAGGGTGGGAGGTAGCTGAGGATAGAAAAACTGCCTATCAGGTACTATGCTTATTATCTTGGTGACAACATACCATGTACACCAAACCCCCATGACATGCAATTTATCCATAGAACCAACTTGCACATGTACCCCTAAAACTAAATTAAATTAAATTAAACTAAAATAGAGATAGCATATGATCCAACAATCCCACTGCTATGTATATATCCAAAAGAAAGGAAATCAATATATCAAAGAGCTATTTGCACTCCTATGTTTATTGCAGCACTATTCACAATAGCCAAGATTTGGAAGCGAGCTCAGTGTCCATCAACAGATGAATGGATTTAAAAAATGTGGTACACATACACAATGGAGTGCTATTCAGCCATAAAAAAATCATAAGATCCTATCATTTGCAACAACATAGATGGAACTGGAGGTCATTATGTAAAGTGAAAAAAGCCAGGCACAGAAAGACAAACTTTGCATGTCCCCACCTATTTGTGGGAGCTTAAAATTAAAACAATTGAACTCATGGAGATAGAGAATAGAATGATGGTTACCAGAGGCTGTGAAGGGTAGTGATGGGGGGTACTGGGGTTGGTTAATGGGTACAAAAAAATAGTTAGAATGAATAAGATCCAATATTTGATAGCACAACAGGGGGACTAGTCAATAATAATTTGACTACATTTAAAAATAACTGAAAGAATATAATTGGATTGTTTGTAACTCAAAGGATAAATGCTTGTGGTAATGGATATCTTGTTTACCATGATGTGATTATGCATTGCATATCTATACCAAAACATCTCATGTACTGCCTATAATTATATATACCTACTATATGCCCACAAAAATTAAAAATTTAAAAGGATTAAATATGGCCGGGTGTGGTGGCTCATGCCTGTAATCCCAGCACTTTGGGAGGCCAAGGTGGGTGGATCATCTGAGGTCAGGAGTTCAAGACCAGCCTGATCAACATGGAGAAACCCCATCTCTACTAAAAGTACAAAATTAGCCAGGCGTGGTGGTGCCTGCCTGTAATCCCCACTACTCAGGAGGCTGAGGCTGAAGAATCACTTAAATCCAGGAGGTAGAGGTTGAGGTGAGCCGAGATCACACCATTGCACTCCAGCCTGGGCAACAAGAATGAAACTGTCTCAAAAAACAAAGAAAAAGGTTTAAATACTTTAAAAAATGCCTTACCAAAGAAGATATACAGATGGCAAAATAAGCATAGGAAAAGATGCTCTACATCCTGTGCCATCAATAAAATGAAAACGAAAATGAGATACCTCTCCACACCTATTAGAATGGCCAAAATCAAGAACACTGACACCACCAAATGCTGGCAAAGATGTAGAGCAACAAGAGCTCTCATTTATTGCTGGTGGGAATTCAAAATACATCCACTTTGAAAGACAATTTGGAAGTTTCTTAAAAAACTAATCATACGATCATAAGATCCAGCAATCATGTCCATGATATTTACCCAAAGGAAGTGAACACTTATGTCAACATAAAACACGCACATGGATATTGATAGCAGCTTAATGCACAATTTGCAAAACTTGGAAGCTACCAAGATATCCTTCAGTGGGTGAATGGATAAACTGTCCTAAATCAGACAATGGAATATTATTCAGCACTAAAAATAAATGAGTTATCAAACTATGAAATGACATGAAAGAAACTTAAATGAATATTAATAAGTGAAAGAAGCCAATCTGAACAGACTATATACTGTATGATTTCAACTATATTATATTCTGGAAAAAGTGAAACTATAGACAGTAAAAAATCAGTTGTTTCAAAAAGCTAGGGGAGATAAATAGGTAGAGCACAGAAGATTTTTAGGGCAGGGAAACTGCCCTATATGATATTCTAATGATGAATACATGTTATACATTTGTCCAAAATCATAGAATGTACAACACCAAGAGTCAACCCAAAGGTAAACTATGGACTCTGGGTGATAATGATGTAGGTTCATCCACTGTAACAAATGTGCTACTCTGGTGAGGGATGTTGATAATGGGTGAGGCTATTCATGTGTGGGAATAGGGGCATATCAGAAATCTCTGTACCATCTAATCAATTTTGCTGTGAACATAAAACTTCTCAAGAGAAGTCTGTTAAAAATCTATTGAATGTCTGAAAAAGAAAATACAATTAGCATTAACTGTTGTATTAGTCAGGGTTCTCCAGTTGCACAGAACTAATAGGATATATATATATGGGAGTTTATTAAGGAGCATTAACTCACATGATCACAAGGTCCCATAATATGCCATCTGTAAGCTGAGGAGCAAGGAAGCCAGTCCGAGTCCCAAAGCTGAAGAACTTGAAATCTGATGTTCAAGATCAGGAGGCATTCAGCACAGGAGAAAGATGTAGGCTGGAAGGCTAAGCCAGTATAGTCTTTTCATGTTCTTCTGCCTGCTTTTTACTCTGGCTGTGCTGGGAGCTGATTAGATTGTGCCCACCAAGATTAAGGGTGAGTCTGCCTTTCCCAGCCCACTGACTCAAATGTTAATCTCCTTTGGCAACACCCTCAACAGACACACCTAGGATCAATACTTTGCATCCTTCAATCCAATCAAGTTGGATTAACCAATTAATTAACCAATTAACAGTGTGCCGTGCCTCTGGGTAACCATTCTTGAGGAGTCTTTTGTAGTCATGCTCACAAGTTAATGACTGCTTGTGTTTCATTTTGAAACTTCATAAAGAGACTTCAGACAGTGATAAGGATCCAAACAACCAGCAGATTAGACAAGACACATTTTTTTTTCTTATTGTTTAGAGACAGGGTCTCACACTCACCCAGGCTGGAGCACAGTGGCTACCATAGCTCACTGCAACCTTGCACTCCTGGGCTCAAGCGATCCTCTACTTCAGTTTCTGAAGTAGCTAGGACTACAGACTCATGCCACCACATCCATTTACTTTTTAGTTTTTTGTAAAGATGAGGTCTTGCTATTTTGCTCAGGCTGGTCTCAAACTCCTGGCCTCAAGCAGTCCTCCCACTTTGGCCTCCCAAAGTGCTGGGATTACAGGCGTGAGCCTCCACACCTGGCCTTAGACAAGAAACTTTCTATTCACACTTCCTACTCCTAATTAAGCATCTATTTTTTTTAAGACTGCTATTTCCAGTGTTACATATACAATTGCAAAACTAACCCCTTATGTAAAGAACTGCCAATGACCTTACATAACCCATTGGTAGACTGGGGAGCAATCTCTGCAGGCCTTCTCCCTTGGATTATGAAATTCCCTTAACAAACCATGATGCTACTGATGTACCATTCATCACTGAAAGATATTTTCCAGTGGGGCTAAAATATTTACGCTTACCTAACTACTAGTAATACTATTTAATCTTCTTCGGGGGCCAATTTGCCACAGCCATGTATGGCGAAAGGTACAGCCAGTGACTGTAAGAGAGAATCAAGCAGATAACATAACTAGGGATTGAATCCATGAATGGTTTCATTGAATCCATGTACCAGATGGCTGCTCATCATCCAGTCAGAAAAGAGTTAGGGTTAGACAGTTTCAAAATATAAACTGGTAGGCTATGAACAGAACTAAAAATATAATTTAATTCCACCGAGTTCTATTTTTGGGAATAGCTAGGGGCTATTTACTGGTACATCCTTGGTGAATTACTAAGGGTTACTAAATAAATTAAACTTAGTATATTGCCTGAATTTACCAAGGATTTAGTCTATATTTTCCTAAAATGGCTTAGTGCCAAGCAATACTTGCCAATGTTTGAAAGCTCCCACTGGGCATGCCCCACATATAAATAGAATTCCTGCAAATTTTTAGAAACGGTACATAGGGAGGAGCCTCACCACTGTTGATTTGAGTTGGTCAGGTTTTTAATCACTGTTAATTTTCCTTTTTAATTATAAATTCCTCTCAGTTTAGCATCTTCATTATGGATTTAGTTTGTGCAGGGTTGTTCAGTAGTAATAGCAACTACTATTTGAGTGTTTAGTCCAGGCCCTAGGCTGAGATCTTTACATGTTCATTTGCTGCTCTTAACACCCTTTCAAGACAGATAATAGTATCATCCTCATTTTACAGATGAGGAAACTAAGGCACAGAGAAACTAGACAACTTGCCTATGATCATACAGATAGACACTGCAGAAGCAGGACCCAAACTCAGGGATCTTCACGGTAGGTCGGAGGTCAGCAAACTTTCTGTAAAGGGCCAGATACTAACTATTTGGGGCTCTGTAGACTGTAGGGTCCCTACTGAACTATGTTGTTGTAGCCCCAAAGCAGCCTTAAACATTACATAAACAAATTGGTATGGCTGTGTTCCAATAAAACTTTATTTACAAAAACAGACAGTAGGCAGGATTTGGTCTCTGGGCCACAGTTTGCTGACTCTTGCTCTAGATCCCTTGCTCTTAACCACCATGCCAATAATATTTGTTCTCTTAGGTTTCAGTGAAACACATATACAGACTAGGAAACTAAAATGCTCCAAGAGCTATATACTGAGACAGAAAGGCATTGCAATTCAAATATTAATCAACTGTGCCTTTATCGATCAAGCAGATATGAAATGTATGCCTGTATAGCAGTACGTTCATTGCTGATGTGAAGAAATTTTGCTTGCCTTTTTTTAGCTGCAAATTATTTGATTAAACTTATACTACAGCATTCTAGAATGCAAAATCTATACATAAGCTTATTATTTTAAAGTAGGCATAAAATCCACATATTTTGGGCCTCAATGCTTTATATAATCTAGTGTGAACATATAAGGTAGAGAGTCAAGAGGTCTTTTGAATCACTGGAATGGCTATAGTCCAAAAATATTTGAGAGTCATCACTCTGAAGAAATGAATAGGAAAGGTTCTGGGGCCAAATCATATCTTGGAGGAGATCCCAAATGGCAACAGCAAGGAGTGAGGGCATTTTATACTCAGCAATAGTTTAACACAATGGTTCCTGTTAAGGGCTAAATTGTGTTCCCCCAAAATTCATGTTTGAAGACCTAATTCCCATGTGACTATATTTGGAGACAGGGCCTTTACGGAGATAATTAAGTTTAAATGAGATCACTGGGTTGGGTCCCAAATCCAAGAAGACTGATGTCCTTCTCAGAAGAAGAAAGGACACCAGAGCTAACACTTTGCCCATGAATACACAGAGAAAAAGTCATGTGAAGACACAGAAAGAAAGCAGCCATCTACAAGACAGGGAGAGGGGCCTGACCAGAAATCAACCCTCTTGGAACTTTCATATTGGACTTCCAGCCTTCAGGATTGTGAGAAAATAAATTGTTATTTAAGCCATTCAGTCTATGTTATTTTGTTATGGCAGCCAGAGCAGCCCAATAAGTGTCCAACTTGTGAATGTAAAAAATTATATGAACTTCCACAAGCTATTAGTTATTCTATCTTCATTAACTGTTGACTGAAATGATATATAAATACATATATACACACACAAATAACTAGATATAATGAATTCAGCAATACCTATATGTTACTAATCATAACAACATATAAATATATTTGTGGGAAAAAGTTGTATACATATTTGGGAGATTTGATTTTATTCAGGTTCAGATAATGCTCGATATTAATGTGTTTTCACAGTCAACACCCTTACAACAGTTACTCCATTGACTTCTTGGGATCCTCAGTCTCTGGGGTAGTAATCATCTATTCCCCGCCCCTTTTATGTCTGGCTATATTAGGATTAACTTGGGCTCAGTCCCTCTTCTGCAGCTGCTTCTCTTGACAGAGGGCATGGCACACACACACCCAGAATAAAATGTGTTAGTCACAGTTTGAGTAAATGATCTAATTGCAGGGATCCCATGAGCCAGGACAGATTTTTAAGCCAGGAAAGAGTCATGGCAGCAATGAGAATAAAAGCTGACCTGCTGCTATCTATCTTACCATCTTATTTGCCTGAGACTAGAAGCTCATTAGGAAGAAGCACCAACATCTTCATCTTAAACCTCTTTCTATATCCCTTATGGAATTTATAACTGCATGAGCTTAGTTAACATTGTTTAATAAAAGAGGGGTCCAAACCAGGTGTTTCCAAACCTGGCTCATCATCAGTGTTACCTAAGGAGTTTTTAAAACTGTGGGTGACCAGTCCTACCCTGTGCATGTCTGAAGGGTAGAGATCGGAGGACCTGCATTTTTACTATGCTTCCTCTGTTCATTCTGATGTAGCCATTTCGGCACCATTTCTCAGATTTGCATTTGATAACTGCATTAGATGAATATAGCCAATGGCCTCAATTAATGGTCACCCCATATCCTCCCCCTTTGCCCTATAACTGTAGTGCCATGCCACTGTGACTCTGAGCTTGCCCCAAGTGACTTGTTTTGGCCAACAGAATTTCAGCAAACTTGATGCAAGGAGAGACTTGGAAAAGTGCTTGCCTGCATGTCTCCATTTTCTCTCTTCAACCCCTGTCACTGCAATGAGACTATCCAAGGCTAGCCAGGTGAAAGGGTATAAGAGACACATAAAATAGGGCTGAGTCATCCCAGCCAAGGCCACACTAGACCAGCCATCCCCTAGCCTACTTACCAGCTGGCTGAAGATGCATAAGTAAACCCAGTTGAGATCAGTCAAGACCATTTCAGACAGCAGTATCACCCAGTGAACTGTAGACTTGGGAGAAATAATAAATGGCTATTATTTTAAGCTACTAAAGATTGGGGTGGTTTGCTCCAAAACACAGCTTACTGATACAACAACCATGATGCAGACCAACTGGAGGGATGGAACGTCTAAACTAAAGGCTGGTGTCAGAGAGACTTGTAGAAATTTTCAATGTCTATTGCACAGGATGATATTAAAAAGAAGAAAGACGATTTTCCAAGGTCAGGTATATGAGAAGTGCCAGGTTACAGTTTAGTTTAGTTGGTTTGTGTCTTCCAAAGAAACAGCATGTAAGCAATGTTTCCCAAATTTATTTGACCACAGAACCTTCTTCATCCCTCACTCCCAAACTAAGAATCAGACAAAATGAATATTCCATACAGCATACGTTGGGACATTATTTAAGATAAATTGGTCTTCATCCTGCTTCAATGTCGTTCCAAGGGGTAGAGCTGCATTTAACGCATTATAGTTACAGGGAGAAGAATTGGGATTAAACATATTCAAGCAAGGATCTGTCAACTATGAGAGTTATCCAAAGATGAACTTGCTGGCCTTGTGAAACATTGACTGCAAACCCCAAGACTAAAGGTATTCAAAGAGAAAGAAATCTGAAGTCACAAGTTAACTTCCTTGAAATCTTTATTCCCCAATAACATGACAAAGGCTTCCGATTACTTCTTTCAGTTCTAAGTGGTGTGACAGTTCATTTTATGTGTCATCTCGGCTAGGCTATGGTGCCCTCTTGTTTGGTTAAACACTAGTCTAGATGGGATGTGAAGGTATTTTGTAGATGTAATTAATATTTGTAATCTGTAGATTTTTTAGGTAAAGCAGATTACGCCCCATAATGTGGGTAGGTCTTACCTAATCAATTGAGGGCCTCTTAACAACTGAGGCTTCCCACAGAAAAAAGAATTCTGCTTCAAGACTGCAACATAGAAATCCTGTTTGAGTTTCTCTCCTACCGCCCTGCCCTGCGGATTTTGGACATACCAGACCCCATAATTATGTGAGCAAATTCCTTAAAATAACTAGAATAATTCTCTCTTTTTCCCTCCCTCTGCCCCACCACATACACACACACACACACACACACACGTATATGTACATATGTGTGCATACACATATGAATAGATGTGTATGTATATATGTGTGCCTACACGTATGTATAGATGTGTATGTATATATGTGTGCCTACACGTATGTATAGATGTGTATGTATATATGTGTGCCTACACGTATGTATAGATGTGTATGTATATATGTGTGCCTACACGTATGTATAGATGTGTATGTATATATGTGTGCCTACACGTATGGATAGGTGTGTATGTACATATGTATGCACACACGTATGGATAGGTGTGTATGTACATATGTGTGCACACACGTATGGATAGGTGTGTATGTACATATGTGTGCACACACGTATGTATAGGTGTGTATGTATATATGTGTGTATATATGTATATACATATATATACATATATCCCATTGGTTCTGTTTCTCTGGAAAACCCTAATACAAGTAAATATCAAACATCATTTATATTTTATCACAATCCTGGACTAAAATACCCAGAAGTTCTACCCTGCTTCCTAATACTTGCCTTGGAATCAGAGTGTTAGGTTTCCCAGATTTCCTGTGTGGTTCCTCTAAGGACTCTTGTGGGTAGTCAGCAGAGAACCAGAACTCCTAGTTGCATTATTGTGGTAGCCAGGAGGTGACATTTCTCATATTCCCTTTTTAAGAGGGGCAGATTTTATGAGTCACCTTGGGTGGCATAGCAATTTTGCAGCTGCGTAATGTTTGTAAGAAACTGACAGTCCCTCATGAACCACAGTGACCCAACTTGGCAGGGCCCCAGCACCTATTTATGGCCTGAGATACAGGGGAAGAGGTCACAGGAGGAGGTGCTCTCTTGTGGAATTGAGCCAGACAGACGATAACACTCTAGGTCAGAGTTAACACAGTCTGATTCACAGCAACATGTTCTCTGAATGACTTCCTAGGAGCCTAACTGAACTACTACAAATCCAGTGTTGATATCCAGTATGTAGCCACTTAGAAAAAGATAAAAAATAAAATAAAGAAGAGAAGGTCAATAATAAAAAAGAAGGCTTTAAGAGAAATAAACAAAAAATACCAAGTGTAGCCCAGTGATAGTGGGAATACAGACCTGGAACAACCCCCTTGCTCAGTTCTGTGCCCTGTTCACACTACTCAGAAGACCTCACACTGCAGCTGCCGCCAACAGTAACGAGTGCCTTGAGGACAAATTCTTGTTTTTCCTTGCCTAGTTCAATACCTAGCACATAGGAGGAGCTTAAAAACTATTCACTGAGTCAATGAGCTACTAAGGACATAGAGCCCTTCACATCCACGTAGCTATTCAGCCAGGATTGTTTTTCATCCTGTCATTGAGCTTCACAAGCCCAGTATGATCCAGCACCTGAGAATGTTTCTTTCTAAACTAGCCCTGATACATGTGTGCAGTTTCTGGGTTCTTAAAATCTTTAGAACTAAGGTCCTTATATTTGGATACTGTGTTTGTATTCGTTTTCTAGGGCTGCCAAAACAAAGTAGCATACACTGAGTGGCTTAAACAATAGAAATTTATTTTCTCATAGCCATGGCTAGAAGTCTGAGATTAAGGTGTTGACAGGGTCGGTTTCATCTGAGGCTGCTGCCTTTGACTTGTGGATAGCCATCTTCTGTTTGTATCCTCACATGATTTTCCCTCTGTAACTGTCTGCATCCTAGTCTCATCTTCTTACAAGGACACCAACCACATTGGATTAGGGCCCACTCTAATTATCTCATTATCTCTTTAAAGATCTGTCTCCAAATTTAGTCACATTCGGAAATACTAGGGCTTAGGAATTTGACATACACACTTCGGAGGGTCACAAACACATATACACACACATATAAGATACATGTAATAGGAAAATAAATCTTTTCACAGCTTTAAGGTCAGAAAGGGAATGTCTTTACATCTGTTCTATCTTAATATCTTTCTCTGATTGCATACTTAGAACCCTCCTTTAAGTGTGAAGAAAAACTATAGGATACAATCTCTGCATCTTTCCTCTAATTAACAATTAAACTAACTTTAATTAATTGATTTCTTTTTCATGTATCTCAAATTTTTATTTCCTCTTTGTATTAAGCTGTTCATGCCTTGCTACAAAGAAATACCTGAGACTGGATAATTTATTTAAAAAGGGGTTTAATTGGCTCACAGTTCTGTAGGCGTACAGGAAGTAAAGCAGCATCTGCTTCTGGAGAGACCTCCGGAAGCTTCCAATCATGGCAGAAGGCAAAGGGGGTACAGGCACATCACATGCAGGAGCAAGAGAGAGTGGAGGTGGTAGGTGCCACGCTCTTTTAAAGGATCAGATCTTGCCAGAATTCGCTGTCATGAAGATGGCACCAGGCCATGAGGGATTCACCCCACGACCAAACACCTCCCACCAGGCCCCACCTCCAGCACTGGGGATTACAATTCAACATGAGATTTGGGCAGCAATAAATATCCAAACCGTATCACTCTTTTAGAATTCTTGTAAGCTGAAAGAAACAGAAACACAGGAGTCTAGAAGTGGCCCACACAGAAGTTGTTATGTCCTGAGCTCCTTGAGAACAGGCTGGGTCTTATGTCTGTATACTGTGAGCATATACTACATTACCTGGCATGGAATGGTTGTTCTAAAAATATATAGGTAAATGATGTGTGCAGGAAAACAAACCTCATGCTAGGTTCCTAGTTTTATGTTCCAGAATCACATTTGCCCCCTAAGCAATGTTAATATATGCTGACTTACGTTGGCCCATTGCATGCTTAACTTTTTAAAACACATTTATATATAATTACTTATTTCCTGGTGTTTCAACAGACTTGTTTGCAGCCATTTAAGTTAAAACAAAAGATAAATGTCTGCAGAGTATTATCTACGCATAAACAAAACCCTAATAGCATCAATCTGTGAGACAACATTGTCCATTCAGAGATGAACTTCACCAAAACATACACTAACTGTCACTCATGGGGCTCCCTTGACTCCCCATTGCTAAGAGAGTGTATTCAAGAGTCACATACCTGTCAGGGTCAGCCTTGCATCTGACCTTGGCTTTGCCCTGGCCAAAGAGGCAGCACTAAGAGGCAAGTGTGGGAACTTGGTTAATCTTCAGCGCCTTTCTTGTTTAATACTATCAAGGTATTCCTTTAATGGGCCACTGATAACGAGACTTTGTTGCTGAAAATCTTAAAAATTGAATGTCTAACATTCTATATCTGACCTGTGGCTGGTTAGTTAACTCTGATCCTTCAATGTATGATTCTGATCTGGTTAACCTCCTATCTTCTGTCTCTGGACCAGACTACGTATACTCTAGATCCTGTTATGACATGGTTGTCTATCTAGAAGGGGGGTGTGGAAATAAATGATAATTACTACAACACAGTGACTAATCAGCAAGTTGTTTTCTATTTGTTCATTCAGAACAAAATTAAAACAAAGAAAATGTAAACTAGCTGGGCATGGTGGCTCATGCCTGTAATCCCAGCACTTTGGGAGGCTGAGGCAGTTGGATCACTTAAGGTCAGGAGTTCGAGACCAGCCTGGCCAACATGGTGAAACCTCATCTCTACTAAAAAAATACAAAAATTAGTTGGGTGTGGTGGTGCATGCCTGTAATCCCAGCTACTCAGGAGGCTGAGGCAAGAGAATTGCTTGAACCTAGGAGGTGGAGATTGCAGCAAGCTGGGATTGAGCCACTGCACTCCAGCCTGGGTGATAGAGTAAGACTCTGTCTCAAAAACAAACAAAAACTAAATTTATTATCCTCCCTGTTGAGACTGAGGAATCTTGATTAATAGATATATAGATGGGTCCCAACTTAATTTCTTGAAAAAATTCATTATCAGCTGTAAATCAGCTGTAACCTAATGATTCTGTCCTCCCATTAAACATCAATGACCAAATCCTGGAATGCCACTTGCCAGCACTCACTAGCATTGCCATAGAGTTCCACATCACTAGGTGGGGTTAAAAGTGTGATATGATGAATGCTGAACTCAGAGTCATAAGGACAAAAGTTCAAAACTCAGCTCCATAGCAGCTGTATTCTCTCAGCAAGTTACTGAGCCTGCTTTCTCAGTTCATCAAATCAAAATACCAGCATCTAACCCATAAAAGAAGTGCCACAAGGATTAAATACGATAAGGAATTATGCCATCAATTAGTCAACATATATTTACCGAGTGCATATTAAGTGCCAGGCACTGTTCTGGGACCTAGGGAGAACATCACTGTGAACATCCCTGGTGGGACTCTTATGTTGGTAGGGGTAGAGGAAGTGATGGAATAGACAATAAATGAGCAGGGCAAAGAGAGACGATGAGTAATACAGCCTGGGGATAGAAGTCTGTTATTTTATTAATAGGGTGACCAGGGAAGGCTTCTCCAATGAGATAACATGCACAGAGCTTAGAATGAGGTGCAGGAATGAAGCGTGCACGCATGAGAGGGAAAGAACTTCCCTATGCCCTAGAGAGAAGAGTAGGCACAGATGACCCAAGGCATTGTTCCTTTGGATAAGAAAGCACTGTAATCATTATTTTCAACCTTGGTGCTAGGCAGTGAAGAACCTAGTGGATTATTTTCAAGGACTGAAATACCAACATTAAATTTTGTTATCTCTTGCATAATTCAGAAGAAAACAATTGTTCCTACTGACTGACCCTAGAAAATACTTATTAAGTGTTTGTTAATGCGTAAGATTTATCAGGCTTTAGAAAACCATTCCACATAAATGGATATTTCAAATGATTGATTACAACCCACAGACACACCAATACTTTAGGTACATTGACAAAAATAATTCTAAAATAGATTACACTCTTCCTTGCCCTCTTAAACAAAGGACACTGAATATAGTTCCTAGAGACTCAGAATCATTACTGTGAACATTAGTCATTATGATGCTCACAGGAACCACTGACCTCCATAGAGGGATATGTCCCTGCACTAAATGGCCACTCTTAAAAATAAAATATTAGCTGGGCGCAGTGGCTCATGCATGTAATCTCAATACTTTAGGAAGCCAAGGCAAGGGGTTGAGGGAAGGGAGGGTGGCGATTGCTTAAGTCCAGGAGTTCAAGGCTATGGTGAGCTATGATCGCACCTCTGCACTCCAGTTTAGGTGACAGAGGAAGATCCTGTCTTTAAAAAACAAAACACAAAACTTAAAAAAAATAGATAACAATTTTTCTTTGGTCCTTCCCTAGCAAACAACAACGTTCTTTTGATGGCTATTGTTATGTCTGACTTTGCAGGCTGCTATGGGCTGAATTGCATCTCCCCCAAATTCATATGTCGAATCCCTAACCCAATGTGATGTGTTTGAAGGTGAGGCTTTGGGGAGGTAATTAGGGAGCAATGAGGTCATGAGAGTGGGGTCTCTATGCTGGCATAGTGCCCTTATAAGAAGAGACATGCAAGAGCTCACTCTTATTCTGTCTCCATGTGCACATACCTAGCAAAGGCCATGCAAGAAGGGGGTCATCTGCAAGACAAGAAGAGAGCCCTCACCGTAAACCTAAATTGACCAGCACCTTGATCTTGGACTCCTAACCTCTAGAGCTATAAGAAAAAAAATTCTGTTGTTTAAGTTACCCGGTTGACAGTATTTTGTTATGGCAGCCTGACCTGACTAGACATAGGGTGACTGCATTTCCATTTCTGATTCACTGCTTCTAATCTCCTGTGAACTGCTTGATTAAATTTTGCTTAAAATAAACATTTGGATATGCTCCATGGGTGCTGTTTCGTTTACTTTGACTGTTTAGGTGTCTTCATTGTCTACTTTCAAACTCCAAGTTAAATTCTGGCATTTGGAAGTTCAGTATTGACATTTGTTTTCTAGGCTGCTAATAACTAAAAGCTGTTTGGCAAAGTGAACAATGCAGACCATGATTTCTGTTTTTTGTTTTTAACTTAAGGAAAAAGGGAAAAGCCTTCAATTGTTCCTCACATCTGAGTTAGGAGAAGAATCTTGAAGCCCTCTCAAATTCAGACAGAAAAGAGTTCCCTTTGAGAAATCATAATTATATTCTGACTGTTAACATTTTTGGTGCGAATGGTTGAAAGATGGGGGCGGGTGGAGCAAACATTAAATGCATATGCTAGCATTTATTTTATCTTCAGGGATATACTTAAGATGATATTTTTAGATGTTAGCCCTTCCTCAGAGTGTGAGAGTATTTGGGAGCAAGGGAGGATTGTTGCTTATGAAACCTCTGGAATAATAAAAATAATTAGTATGCAGTTCACATCAAACCTATAATTACTGTGGTTGGGTGACAAGATATGCATCAACTGCAAAAGACTATTATTCTCAGAGTAAATAATGTGACTTCTGACCAGTTTTAACATTTGCTGTAGGTAGAAGAAGCTAGAAGCTTGTGGGGGTGGGGGATGGGGTAGGAGAAGGCTGAAATGTTTTTCTAAGATTTTAGCAGTTGGCTTAACAATGAGTGGCTAAGACACTTAACAGAGGGGGGTCAAGGAATATCTGATGAGGACCCTGCTTAGGAGATGAAATTTTAAGATTGCCAATTGCTAATAAGGCTCTGAGGAGAAAAAAAAAAGTACTTTTTGAGTAATGACTTGTTATTTCATGTACATTTTACGCCACGTATATATTATTGAGGGTTCCAGGATATAAGAGAGGAAAGGAAATGGAGCTTAGTTGTAAAGCAAATAAGGAGACCATTTACTGATTTCAACTTCCACCTCTGGAGCACAGCCAAGTGTGTCATGTGGGTAATATATAAAATGGATACAAATATTCTATGGGCCAGGTGCCAGAACTTTAGGAGTGGCAATTGAAAAATTTAAAAATCCAAGAAGAAAATGATTTGACTCTCCCTTGTCTATCTCATAAGCACAGGTTCCTAGTAGTGCAGTTAGGTGTCTACTATCTGTCTCCCCAGCAAATTTTACCATCTGGCCAAGCATAATGGCTTAGAGACAGTAGGGCAGCTAACAAATGTTTGTGTAAGAAATAGCTACATTTGTGAGACAGTTTACTAAACACTCTCACCTAAATTATTACTATAGCCTGCTATAAGACAGAATGTGTTATTCTTCCCAATTCACAGATGATGAAGGCAAAACTCAAGAAGTTGAGTTCTTTGCCCAAGATCAAACAGCTTAAAAAGGGATCAAAGAGAGGTTTCTAACTCATACCTACCTCCAAATTCAGTGCTCTTTTCAATGACTGTTTGAAAACAATATACTAGTTGTAATTCTGTTACATTAGTATACACACTATGTTTTGTAACTGCTATGTCTGCGTATAATGTTGGCTTTTATAATGTGAGTTAGTTGTCAAACAAATCACTTTCATGCTGAAGATGGTGTAGAGAAAATAAATCAAGTCCAAATCCAAAAAAAAAAGAAAACAATACACACCAAATAAAGAGGCATATTGATCCTACAGCCCTGGGCTTGAGCACAGCCTGGCAGCACAATAAATATTAGCTTCAGAGTAACAATCCACATCCAAATAATTGGTTTCATATTCTACCTTCCACTCCTAACTTATTTCAGATACCTAAGTCCACCCAAAAGTACCATGACATCCTGGCTTAGAAAGAGCATTTCATTATATACCCCATCATGCACCTTTTTCACTAGGAAAATATGTACTTGTTTACAAGCTTTCTGACTGTAATTCATTGCACAACTCTCAATCGATTGTCTGTGGGCAGCACCTGAAAGACAGAGCTTATTTGCAATGAATGACAGAGTAATTTCTAGTGATGCTCAAGCTTATGGACCAGCAAGACCAAATGTCTTAAGTGACATTGAAAATGCCACCAAATCAAACGGTTTTGAAAGTTTTTCAAAGTTTTAAGACTTTCCAAAGCATGCACAAGAATCACCAAGTTACTCATCTATGCCAGTAGTTTGCATTGAAAATAATTTCAAAGGCTACTTTTACATGGCGATTCTGACCCAAGATTTTGTTTTCCAGAAATGTCTTATTTCAACTCTTTGATCCTATCTTCCACCTGGAGTATTTTGTATTCTATTCTACCACACATCCTTTACAGCGAATTTATCTCACCTCCACCAAAAGGTCATGAGAATTTCAGGGGTTTCTTCCTTTCTTGAGTTGCATTAACCTCCTCATTTAAATCATTAAGTTTGACACTTAACATGTGATCATCTGTAATTTCTTCACACATATAGTGTTTTATTTCTTGTCAAGGTAACACCTTCTCTAAGGATAAGGACTATGTATTCTAGACTTCATACTATAGCAAAACCCCACAGATGGATAAAGTAACTACATTAATTCTTTACAATAGTGAGAACATAAAGGGAACTGATTACACAGAGATAGAAGAGTTGAGAAGCCAAACGGAGTATGGCAACCCACAAGATAGCAACAGTAGGAAGCCTCTACCATCCTTAGAGGTGGGGGAAGTAACGGAAAGAACGGGATCAGCATAACTCAGGTGGCAGGGCCTTCCAGTAAGAGCTGGAACCTTGAAGGAGACAGAGCTACTGTCAGAGAAACCATAGAAAACAAAAATAGAAGTGAGAATACCTTGACTTCTCTTCCCTGCTCTCACTCTCCAACTTTCTACCAGAGCCTCCTTTTGGTCACATATCCTTGGAAACCAAAGAGTGAGGGAGCTTCTATCTATGATACACATCAGAGAAGAAAAGGAGTATATCTGAGAAGAAATATACTGAGAAATATATCTGAGTATCTCTCAGAAGTATATCTGAGAAGAAAAGGACTAGATCTGAGTATAAATGAGCAATTTACAGAATGGTTATCAATAAATTCTCACAGGTAGATACAGATATAAACGAATTCAGATGCAATCATTGTATATTACAATTCAATTTTTCCCTTTAAAAATGATTAGTATGAAAAACTGCAGGATGATAGACTGTTTAAGGAATGTATAGAACAGGCTTTTGCTTCTGGTAATGGTAGACCAGGAGATATGGACTAATTATCCTGCTGAGGATAACTAAGATATACACACTCATACACATATACGTATTCTACTTCACAGCATTAGAGAGCTAACATAATAGTAAAGATCCAATGTTTGAGGTTTTCCTCTGGGGCATTTTCCAATTCAAGAAGTGGTAGCCAAATGGATAGGTAGCACTTTTGGCAGTCTCATGGGGATAAAGTCACAAATGTTGGATTATTGGGCTTGGTAACAGAGCCTGGGTCACCCTAACAGTGTTGATCCAGATGTAGACCAGCTCTTCTAGGAACTTTGGTTCAGCTTTAAATCATCTTTATCCCTGAAATTAGATTACAGTGATTCTAGATACAAGAACCACCAGACACTTAGAAGAAAACATAAACCTTCCCTGCAGAAAGAAATTATTATAGGCATCAAATTATTTAAACAAATAATTTTTCAATACAATTTCTGAAACAAAATAAAAGCAAGAAGCCAAGAACAAGAGACAGTAGAACCAACAGATAATGGAAATAGACCCACTGTGGATCCAGATATTAGACTTTCAGTCATGAATTTTAAAATAACTACAGTCACTAAATATTGATAATTGCTGGAACTGGGTGATGAGGTCTTTCAGGTTCATATACTTTTCTCTCTACTTCAATATATATCATAATTTTTATATGGAAAATGAAAAAAAAGTCTATGAGCCAATCCAAAGAGAATTTTAGTTGCCGCCTTTGCTGCTACCTCATCAAAAACACACTGAATACCACTGCCTGAGGAAACACCATATCATCTCTCTGACATTCATTGGTATGGCATAAATAGCAATGAACATAGACTACTTAAGAACATAACTATGTGTACTCTTTCAAGGAAATAAAAAGAATTCAGCTCGGATTATAAATTATTTCTTAAAGGACTTAAGAGAATGGAAAATAACCAAGTAAAAATTCTGTAATTGAAAAATACAATAGGCTGGGCGCAGTGGCTCACGCCTGTAATCCCATCACTTTGGGAGGCCTAGGCGGGCAGATCACGAGGTCAGGAGATCGAGACCATCCTGGCTAACACAGTGAAATCCCGTCTCTACTGAAAATACAAAAAATTAGCCCGGCGTGGCGGTGGCCGCCTCTGTAGTCCCAGCTACTCCAGAGGCTGAGGCCGGAGAATGGCGTAAACCCGGGAGGCGGAGCTTGCAGTGAGCCAAGATCGCACCATTGCACTCCAGCCTGGGCGACAGAGCGAGACTCCGTCTCAAAAACAAAACAAAACACAACAAAACAAGACAAAACAAAAAAAAAAAAGAAAAATACAATAAACAAAATTAAAATTTCAGTGGATCAGTTTAGAGCAGTTTATACCACAGCTCAAGAGAGATTTAATGATAGATAACTAGTGCACAGGATCAGAAAAAAAACCCTCAGATTTAAGCATAAAGAAACAAAAAGTTGGCAAATATTTTTAAAAGAAAGTAAGTGGGTACTGAAAATAGTGAAAATCTCTAAGACACATCTGAAATACTGAAGAGAAAGGAGAGAAAGAATGACACCAAAACAGCAGTTGAAGAAACATTAGCTGAGAATTTTCCAAAATGATGAAAAACAACAAATTGTGGGTTCAAGAAGTTTTATGAACTCCAAGCAGGTTAAAGAATCAGTTTAAAGGAAAAACTTAGAAGATAAGTTTTAGGTACGTCATGGTAAAACTATTAAACCTCAGATATAAAGAGAGAACATTTAAATACAGCCAGAGTAAAAATAAAATTGCTTTCTGTGATGGTTAATACTGAGTGTCAACTTGATTGGATTGAAGGATGCAATATTGATCCTGGGTGTGTCTGTCAGGGTGCTCCCAAAAGAGATTAACATTTGAGTCAGTGGGCTGGGGAAGGCAGACCCACCCTTAATGGGATGGGCCCCATCTAATCAGCCACCAGAGAATATAAAGCAGTCAGAAAAACGTGAAGCAACGAGACAAGCCTAGCCTCCCAGCCTGCATCTTTCTCCTGTGCTGAATGCTTCCTGTCCTCGAACATCAGACTCCAAGTTCTTCAGTTTTGGGTCTTGGACTGGCTCTCCTTGCTCCTCAGCTTGCAGACCGCCTATTGTGGGACCTTGTGATAGTGTCAGTTAATACTTAATAAACTCCCCTATCTGTCTACCTACCTACCTACCTTTCTATCTATCTCCTATTAGTTCTGTCCCTCTAAGAGAACCCTGACTAATAGACTTTCAAAGAAGCAATGAGAACAATAGCCATCTTCTCAAACCATAAAAATCAAAGTTGAATGTCACTGGAACAATTTCTTCAAAGCAGTAGCGTTTTTGAGGCAGGAAGGAGTGACTGGGAGAACCTAAGAGGACGACTTCTGGGCCTCTGTCAATGCTTTACTTCTTGATCTGGGGTTGACTGTGATAACTCATTGAGCTAGATATTTATATGTTTTGTGCACTTTTATGTATGTTTTTAATAATTCACAATAACTTTAAAAAATAGATTGTGGTAGAAAGAATTCTAATTATTCAGTAATCATACAATAACTATCATACTGCTCTAGCTCTATTTGAAAGCACACTATATTACATTGTAAAATTTTAGACTACAGAAGGAAAAGGCTGAATATTTGGGAAAAAAAGTTTTATGGGTTCCAGATTTATAACTAAACCTAGTCTAACCTCATCTTTCTTATTTGTGATTTAAAAAAAAAAAGCCTGATTGTAATGACTGAATAAGTCTGCCCATCACAAATATTCACATCAACAATATGTTAAAGATGCTTCTAAAGTGGGTAGTTTAGATGTTTGAAAGACATTTTTCTCTAAACCCTTAACTACCCACCGTCTATGCTCTTTGTATTGTTTGTCAAAATGTAATAAACAAAGGGGAAAGACTAGGTCTTTTAACATTATCACAAATGTAGAGTAAAGCATCATTGGTTGTACTGTCTTACTTTGCTTTTCTCTATAATAAATCTGCATGCTGTCAAAATTACAGGAATAGAAATGGATTGACACTATTCATTGCAGTGGTGGTAAGGCCATATCCATGCTGCCTGTTACACTCTCCAGGGTTGCCATGAAAACATGAAGAGAAGCTAATTGCACATAGTAAGAGTTTTAATTGACAAGTACCTGACCATTACAGCAATTTCTACTTCCAGAAGTATCCCAGCTGACATTGTTATAGAGTAGCGGAACTGAAAAAAGTGAGACTAATTGGAGCAATTAATTAAAAACACACAATTAGTTTCCATGGCAGACTTTTTTTTTTTTTTTTTAACTTCTTTTCCTCATTGCTTGAGGACTGTGAGGGTTTTATTGAGTTTTACCACATTGGGGGTTGTCTGTGCTGATAATTAACAAGGAAAGACTGGAAAAAGAGGGATTCAGCCTGCAGCCGAACCAGGTGAGAAGGCTTGGCCACTTTTCTCTCTGGCAAGCCAAAAACAGAGCAAAGACCTGAAGCCTAATTAGGAATACAGGATGGGGTCTAAATAAGAGCTGCTGAAACTGAGTATTTTGATAGCTTGTGCCAGATCCTCGATCTGTAAAAAAGTAAGAGAAGGATTACTTGTTTATTTCCCAAGAACATGGAGAAGACTCTTCAATGATTATGGTGTTGGCAGAAAAGAACACTGTCCCTTTGCAGCTGACCATTGCTGCTGGCCAGCCTAAGTTGGGCTATTTCAAGATTTGGCAGCTGGCTTCTAGAATCAAGTTTGATTTTCCTTTTTTTTTCTTTCATTTATTTATTGATTTATTTATTTGGCTGCACCTCTGAGTGTTATGAAGGAATCAAAACACCTCTAAAAAGACAGGAAGAGTCAAGAAAGGGAGATATTCTCCTTCATTCACAACCCAGTCTCACAGAGACCTGACCCAGTTCTTACCTGAAAACATGCCTAGAACATGCCAATAAGCCTGGAGTACAGGATAAATCACAAAAATCTCTAATATATTTAAAGTCAAGGTGTCAGGCTGAAGCTTGCACCCAGTTACCTGGCCACAAAGGAAGCTGAAAGTGAATGAGTGAATTGAAAGTAAAAATCCTTATTAGTAAAACCCTTCTCTGGAAAAGGTCACTACTTGATTTCACATGTCAATCTGTAACACCTTCCAAAGTTTCGCACCTAAACACCATCACACTGGGCCTAGCAGTCAACATATTTGGGGAAAATAAATATTCAGTCCATAACAATACTCATATGTTTAATGAATAAATTGTACAGATAAAGCTCTAGATTGACTGTAAGAACAAACCAGCAATCCTGAGAGGACCCACCTCTGAAGGAAGCGGACTGCTCCTGCAGGACCCGGGAGATGCCCCAAATACTCCTTGGAGGCAGAAAGCCTCGGGCAAGTTTTCAAGCCCGTCTTCCTTGCACTTGGAAACAGACTTGGGGCTGATATGGAGGGCATGGTGGGAGTGACACTGGCCCTTTGGTTTGCGTGGGAGCTGGGCGAGGCCTGTGGTTGCCAGCTGTGACACCACTTCCCTGACAAACTGCATGACTCAGCAGAGGCAGCCATAATCCTCCTAGGTACACAACTCCAGTGACCTGGGAATCTCACCCCCATCCCCCACAGCAGCTGCAACAAGACCTGCCCAAGGAGAGACTGAGCTCAGTCATGCCTAGCCCCGCCCTGACCTGATGGTCCTTACCTACCCACCCTGGTAGTGGACGACAAAGGGCATATAATCTTGGGAGTTCTAGGGCCCCATACACCGCCAGTCCCTCTCCATATTACTACATCTGATGCTTTCAGGGAAGTGCCACCTCCTGGCAGGAGGCCAACCAGCACAAAAATAGAGCATTAAACCACCAAAGCTAAGGACACTCAATGGAGTTCATTGCATCAACCACCACCTCCACTGGAACAGGCACTGGTATCCATGGCTGAGAGACCCATAGACAGTTCACATCACAGGACTCTGTGCAGACAACCCCCAGTACCAGCCCCGAGCCAGGTAGACTCACTGGGTGGCTAGACCCAGAAGAAAGACAATCACTGCAGTTCGGCTCACAGGAAGTCACATCCATAGGAAAAGAGGGAGAGTAATACATCAAGGGAAAATACTGTGGGACAAAAAAAAATCTGAACAACAGCCTTCAGCCCTAGACTTTCCTTCTGACAGAGCCTACCCAAATGAGAAGGAACCAGAAAACTAACTCTGCTAATATGATAAAACAAGGCTCGTCAACACCCCCCAAAATTCACACTAGTTCACCAGCAATGGATCCAAGCCAAGAAGAAATTCCTGATTTACTTGAAAAAGATTCAGGTTAGTTATTAAGCTAATCAGGAAGGGACCAGAGAAAGGTGAAGCCCAATGCAAGGAAATCCAAAAAATGATACAAGAAGTGAAGGGAGAAATATTCAACAAAATAGATAGCTTAAAGAAAAAACAAACTAAAATTCAGGAAACTTTGGACACACTTTTAGAAATGTGAAATGCTCTGGAAAGTCTCGCAGTAGAATTGAACAAGTAGGGGAAAGAAATTCAGAGCCCAAAGACAAGGTGTTTGAATTAACCCAATCCAACAAAGACAAAGAAAAAAAATAAGAAAATATGAACAAAGCCTCCAAGAAGTTTGGGATTATGTTAAACTACCAAACCTGAGAATGATCGGTGTTCCTGAGGAAGAAGACAATTCTAAAAGCTTGGAAAACATATTTGGGGGAATAATCAAAGAAAACTTCCTTGGTCTTGATAGCGACCTAGACATGCAAATACAAGAAGCACAAAGAATACCTGGGAAATTCATCACAAAAATATCTTCACCTAGGCACACTGTCATCAGGTTATTCAAAGTTAAGACAAAGGAAAGAATCTTAAGAGCTGTGAGATAGAAGCACCAGGTGACCTATAAAGAAAAACCTATCAGATTAACAGCAGATTTCTCAGCAAAGACCCTACAAGGTAGAAGGGATTGGGGCCCTATCTTCAGCCTCCTCAAACAAAACAATTATCAGCCGAGAATTTTGTATCCAGTGAAACTAAGCATCATATGTGAAGGAAAGATGCAGTCACTTTCAAACAAACAAATGCTGAGAGAATTCAGCATTACCAACCCACGACTACAAGAACTGCTAAAAGGAGCTCTAAATCTTGAAACAAATCCTGGAAACACATCAAAACAGAACCTCTTTAAAGCATAATCACACAGGACCTATAAAACAAAAATACAAGTTAAAAAGCAAAAACAAAAAAACGAAAAAATCAAAGTAGACAGCCAACAAAGAGCATGATTAATGCAAAAGTACCTCACATTTCAATACTAATATTGAATGTAAGTGGCCTAAATGCTTCACTTAAAAGATACAGAACAGCAGAATGGATAAGAACTCACAAACCAACTATCTTCTGCCTTTAGGAACCTCACCTAACACATTAGGACTCACACAAACTTAAAGTAAAGGAGTAGAAAAAGGCATTTCATGCAAACGGACACCAAAAGCAAACAGGAGTAGCTATTCTTAGACCAGACAAAACAAACTTCAAAGCAACAGCAGTTAAAAGGGACAAAGAGGGACATTATATAGTGGCAAAAGGCCTTGTCCAACAGGAAAATATCACAGTCCTAAACATCTATGCACCTAACACTGGAGCTCTCAAATTTATAAAACAATTACTATCGACCTAAGAAATGAGATAGATAGCAACACCATAATAGTGGGGGACTTCAATACTCCACTGACAGCACTAGACAGGCCATCAAGACAGAAAGTCAACAAAGAAACAATGGACTTAAACAATACCCTGGAACAAATAGACTCAACAGATATATAGAGAACATTTCATCCAACAACCACAGAATACTCATCTATTCAACAGCTCATGGAACTTTCTCCAAGATAGACCATATGATAGGCCATAAAATGAGCCTCAATCAATTTAAAAAAATTGAAATTATACCAACACTCTCTCAGACCACAGTGGAATAAAACTGGAAATCAACTCAAAAGGAACTGTCAAAACCATGTAAATACATGGAAATTAAATAACTGCTCCTGGATAAGCATTGGGTCAAAAATGAAATCAAGATGGAAATTTTAAAAATTCTTTAAAATGAATGACAATAATGACACAACCTATCAAAACCTCTGAAATACAGCTAATGCAGTGCTAAGAGGAAAGTTCCTAGCTCTAAATGCCTACATCAAAAAGTCTGAAAGAGCACAAACAGACAATCTAAGGTCACATCT
This sequence comes from Pan troglodytes, assembly GCF_028858775.2. Taxonomy (NCBI): domain Eukaryota; kingdom Metazoa; phylum Chordata; class Mammalia; order Primates; family Hominidae; genus Pan; species Pan troglodytes. The sequence continues at coordinate 113,346,205 of NC_072409.2, read as the reverse complement.
CAATAAACTAGAGAAACAAGAAGAAACCAAACCCAAAGCTAGCAGAAGAAAGGAAATCACCAGGATCAGAGAAGAACTAAATGAAATTGAAACAAACAAAAAACAAAAAATACAAAAGATAAATGAAACAAACAGCTGGTTCTTTGAAAACATAAATGTAATTGATATACCATTACTAAGATTAACCAAGAAAAGAAGAGAGAAAATCCAAATAACCTCACTAAGAAATGAAACAGGAGATGTTACAACTGACACCACTGAAATATAAAAGATCATTCAAAGCTACTATGAACACCTTTACACACATAACTAGAAAACCTAGAAGAGATGGATAAATTCCTGGAAAAATACAACCCTCCTAGCTTAAATCAGGAAGAATTAGACACCCTGAACAGACCAATAACAAGCAGTGAGACTGAAATGGTAATTTAAAAATTGCCAACAAAAAAAAAGTCCAAGACTAGACAGATTAACAGCAGAATTCTAACAGACATTCAAAGAAGAATTGGTATTCTTTTGACACTATTCCACAAGATAGAGAAAGAAGGAACCCTCTCTAATTCATTCTATGAAATCAGCATCACCCTAATACCAAAACCAGGAAAGGATACAAGCAAAAAAGAAAACTACATACCAATATCCTCGATGAACATAGATACTAAAATCCTTAACAAAAGACTAGCTAACCAAATCCAGCAACATATCAAAAAGATAATCCACCATGATAAAGTAGGTTTCATGCCAGGGATGCAGGGATGGTTTAACATACACAAGTCAATAAATGTGATACATGACATAAACAGAATTAAAAACAAAAATCACATGATCATCTCAATAGATGCAGGAAAAACATTTGACAAAATCCAACATCCTTTTATGATTAAAAGCCTCAGCAAAACCAGCATTCAAGGGACATATCTTAATGTAATAAAAGCCATCTATGACAAACCCACAGCCAACATAATATGAATAGGGAAAAATTGAAAGCATTCCCTCTGAGAAAGGGAACAAGACAAGGATGCCCACTCTCACCACTCCTCTTCAACATAGTACTGGAAGTCCTAGCCAGAGCAATCAGACAAGAGAAAGAAATAAAGGGCATCCAAATCAGTAAAGAGGAAGTCAAACTGTCACTGTTTGCTGACAATATGATCATTTTCCTTGAAAACCCTTAAGGCTCCTCCAGAAAGCTCCTAGAACTGATAAAAGAATTCAGCAAAGTTTCCAGATACAAGATTAATGGCGACAAATCAGTAGTTCTTCTATACACCAACAGTGACCAAGCAGAGAATCAAATCAAGAACTCAACCCCTTTCACAATAGCTGCAAAAATAAATAAGTAAATAAAACACTTAGGAATATATCTAACAAAGGAGTCAAAAGACCTCTATAAGGAAAACTACAAAACACTGCTGAAAGAAATCATAGATTACACAAACAAATGGAAACATATCCCATGCTCATGGATGAGTAGAATCAATATTGTGAAAATGACCATACTGTCAAAAGCAATCTACGAATTCAACACAATCCCCATGAAAATACTGCCATCATTCTTCACAGAGTTAGAAAACACAATTCTAAAATTCATATGGAACCAAAAAAGAGCCCACATAGCCAAAGCAAGACTAAGCAAAAAGAACAAATCTGGAGGCATCACGCTACCTGATTTCAAACTATACTATAAGGCTATAGTCACCAAAATAGTGTGGTACTGGTATAAAAATAGGCACATAGACCAACGGGACAGAATAGAGAACCCAGAAATAAACCCAAATACTTACAGCCAACTGATCTTCAACAAAGCAAACAAAAACATAAAGTCGGGAAAAGACAGCCTTTGCAACAAATGGTGCTGGGATAATTGGCTAGCCACATGTAAATGAAACTGGATCCTCATCTCTCACCTTATACAAAAATCAACTCAAGATAGATTAAGGACTTAAACCTAAGACCTGAAACTATAAAAATTCTAGAAGATAACGTTGGAAAAACCCTTCTAGACATTGGCTTAGGCAAGGATTTCATGACCAAGAACCCAAAAGCAAATATAATAAAAACAAAGATAAATAGCTGGGACCCAATTAAACTAAACAGCTTTTGCATGGCAAAAGGAACAGTCAGCAGAGTAAAGAGACAACCCACAGAGTGGGAGAAAATCTTCACAATCTACACATCTAACAAAAGACTAATATCCAGAATCTGCAATGAACTCAAACAAATCAGAAAGAAAAAAACAAGCAATCCCATCAAAAAATGGCCTGAGGACAAGAATAGACAATTCTCAAAAGAAGATATACAAATGGACAACAAACATATGAAAAAATGCTCAACATCGCTAATGATGAGGGAAATGCAAATCAAAACCACAATGCGATACTACCTTACTACTGCAAGAATGGCTGTAATCAAAACATCAAAAAACTGTAGAGGTTGGTATGGATGAAGTGATCAGGGAACACTTCTGCACTGCTGGTGGGAATGTAAACTAGTACAGCCATTGTGGAAAACAGTGTGAAGATTCCTTAAAGAACTAAAAGTAGAACTACCATTTGACCCAGTAATCACACTACTGGGTATCTACCCAGAGGAAAATAAGTCATTATTCAAAAAAGATACTTGCACACGCATGTTTATAGCAGCACAATTCACAATTGCAAAATCGTGGAATCAGCCCAAACACCCATCAATCAACAAATGGATAAAGAAACGTTGAGATATATATATATATATATATATATATATACACACATATATGTGTGTGTGTATATATCACATATATATATATATAAGTCTATGGATATATATATATGGATATATATATCCATATATATGTGGATGAAGTGATCAGGGAACACTTCTGGACTGCTGGTGGGTATGTAAACCATATATATATGTCTCCAATCTCATCCAGGTCACTGTAAATGCCTTTAATTCATTCCTTTTCATGGCTGTGTAGTATATATGGATATATATATATCACATATATATGTGATATGGATATATACTACACAGCCATGAAAAGGAATGAATTAAAAGCATTTACAGTGACCTAGATGAGATTGGAGACTTATTCTAAGTGAAGTAACTCAGAAATGAAAAACCAAACATCATATGTTCTTGCTGATATGTGGAGGCTAAACTATGAGGAGGTGAAGGCATAGGAATGATACAATGGACTTTGGGAACTTGGGGGTGGACAGTGGGAAGGGGGCAAGGAATAAAAGACAACAAATATGGTGCAGTGTATACTGCTCGGGTGACAGGTACACCAAAACCTCACAAATCACCACTAAAGAACTTACTCATGTAACCAAACACCACCTGTACCCCAATAACTTACAGAAAAATAAAAATTAAAATTAAAAAACAAAGTGCCAGTCTGCAAAGGATGTACTCGGGTTTTCCTTTGCAACCTTTTTCTAGATACTTTGGTAGGAAATAACATTCTACAAGGCTCCCTTCTAGCCATCATCAGTTTCTGTTCCCATCAGGTGGAGCTAGAATCATGATGACAAGGTTATGTAAAGAGTGTGCACCAGTAAGCAAGCAATATGAGTTAGGCTTCAAAGAAAGCTCTTTTTCATAACTGCTTTCATGATCTAGTACATGTTACATCTGAAAAAGAAGATGAACATAGTGATTTTTGGTCACAAGTAAACCAAGTCTTTCTTTCAGTATTTTAGTTCAAGCCCAGAATTGTAATTACATATTTTTGCCTTTTACTTTCACATATTTAAGATGAATAAAGCATTATGTAGTGGCAAAATGCCGACCAGTTCTATGCATCCCTACGTATCTTAAGAGAAACAATAGTGCACAGCCAGAAAACAATGCAAAACCTGCCTGAAAATCTCTCACCTAAAAATCTGGACTAGGTAAAGCTTGTGAGTATTATACAGAGGTAAGAGGTTAAGTTCGCCTTTATTTTCCAACGTGGTTCAACACTTAGCTGTCGTAGCAATGACTGAACATTTGATAGATTTCTCTTTAACTTCAAACAATTTGCATTTTCTTGGCCATCCCTCAGTTGAATGCACATAAATCATAACTACTTGTGTTCAGTAAATATGTACATCACATAGTTGATCAAAAATTGATGATGCTCCAGTGATTGATGCAAAATGCCTAAAGGTATTAATTGCCTTATATACCCAAGGCTTTGACCTCACTCCAACAAAATCAATTAAGGCACTGGCATAAGAGTTTCTAGCACAGAATAAATCTATGTAACCTCAAATTACATTCATTACCCAAACTGTTGCAATCATTGTGTCAAAATCAGAGTAGTATACTGGTAGTTAGGTGGCAAAAGGTACCAAGATCAGCCTCCTCACCTTACCAGGACTTAGAGGAGAGATATCTACAGAAACAATGGTAATTAGGAAACAAATACCTATCATTCTCTATGTTTGTGGGCCACAATTCAAAGCTGAAAGTTTGAAGAAGTTGTTATAGACAATCACTCTCCACCAGTTGTTTCTATTTGAATCAGGCCTACATAGCTTTAGGCTGAATCAAGGTGACTTACTGGAATAAGGCAATATGTTAGTTAGTTTTTATTAATATAAAGGAATACCAGAGAATGGGTAATTTATAAAGAAAAGAGGCTTATTTTGGCTAACAGTTATGTGGGATGTACAGGAAGTCTGGTGCTGGCATCTGCTTTGGGTGTGGGCCTCAGGGAGCTAATCACAATCATGGTGGAAGACAAAGGGGGAGCCAGTGTATCATACCTTGAGAGGGAATAAGGCAGGGGCAGGTGCCAGGCTCTTTTAAACAACCAGATTTGCTTGAACCACTAGAGCAAGAACTCACTCATTGCTGTGGGGATGACACCAAGCCATTCATAAGGAACCTGCCCCCATGACCCAAACACCTCCCATCAGGCCCACCTCCAACATTGGAGGTCACATTTCAACATGAGATGTAGAGGGGACACACATTCAAACTGTATCATTCTGCCCCTGGCCCCCCAAATCTCATGTTCTTCTCACATTGCAAAATACAATCATCCTTCCCAATAGTCCTCCAAAGTCTTAATTCATTCCATCATTACCTGAAAGTCCAAAGTCTCAACTGAGACTTAAGACCAAGTTCCTTCCACCTATGAGCCTCTAAAATCAAAACAAGTTATTTACTCGCAAGATACAATGGTGGTACAGACATTGGGTAGACATTCCCATTCCAAAAGGAAAAAGTCATCCAAAAAAAAGGGACAAAAAACCCCATGCAGGTCTGAAACCCAGCAAGGTATTCATTAAATCTTACAGCTCCAACATAATCTCCTTTGACTCAATGTTCTGCATACAGGACACACTAGTGCAACAGGTGGGCTCCCAAGGTCTTGGGCAGCTCTGCCTCTGTGGCTGCTCTCACAGTTTGGAATCTGGTACCTGAAGCCTTTTCATGCTGAGGGTGCAAGCTGCCAGTGGCTCTACCATTCTGGTGTCTGGAGAGTGAGAGACTTGTTTCCACAGCTCCACTAGGCAATACCCTGGTGGGGACTCTGTGTGAGGGCTCCAACCCCACCTTTCCCCTTGGCACTGCCCCAGTAGAGGCTCTTTGCAGGGTTCCACCACTGTAGCAGGCTTCTGCCTAGGCACCCAGACTTTGATACATCTGAAATCTAGGGAAAATCTACCAAGCTCCTTTCATGTTTGCATTTTGTGTGCCTACAGACTTAACATCATGTGGAAGCTGCCAAGACTTACAGCTTGTGCTCTCAGGAGTGGTAGCCCCAGCTGTAGCTGGAGCACTTTGAGCCATGGCTGAAACAGGAGCAGTCAGGATGCAGGAGGCAGTATGCCAAGGATGACTAGGGCAGCAGGACCCAGAACCTGGTCCCTGAAACCATTCTTTCCTCCTAGGCCCCTGGGCCTGTGATGGGGCCATTCAGATCTCTGAAACGCCTTCAAGGTCTTTTTCCCATTGTCATAAATATTAGCACTTGGCTCCCATTCAGTCATGCTAATGTCTCTAGCAAGTGGTTGCTGCATAGCCTGCTTGTGTTCCTTGCCTGAAAATGCTCTTTCCTTCTCTATCACATGACTAGGCTGCAAATTTTCCAAACTTTTATGCTCTGCTGCCCTTTTAAATATAAGTTCTAACTTTAAGTTATTCCTTTACTCCCGTATCTTATCATAGGCTGTTAGAAACAGCCACACCACTTCTTGAATGCTTTGCTGCTTAGAAATTTATTTCACCAGATACTGTGGGACATCACTCTTAAGCTCAAGTTTCCACAAAGCTCTAGGTCATGGATACAATGCAACCATGTTCTTTGCTAGGGCATAACATAGGTGATCTATGCTTCAGTTCCCACTTAGCTTCTCATTTCCATTTGAGGCCTCATTAGCCCAGCCTTCACTGTCCATATTTATATCAGAATTTTTGTCACAACTATTTAACCAGTCTCTAAGAAGTTTCAAACTTCCCCCTTATTTTCCTGTCTTCTTCTGAGCCCTCCAAACTCTTCCAACCTCTGCCCATTACCCAGTTCCAAAACTGCTTCCACATTTTCAGGTATCTTTACAGCAACACCCCACTCATTGGTAACAATTTTCTCCATTAGTCCATTTTCATTGCTGTAAAGGAACATCTGAGTCTGGATAATTTGCAAAGAAAAGAGGTTTATTTTAGCTCACAGTTCTGTGGGCTGTATAGGAAGTGTGGTGCTGGCATCTGCTTCTAGTGAGGACCTCAGGGAGCTTGCAATCATGGTGGAAGGTGATGGGGAAGTTGATCTATCGCATGGCAAGAGAGGAAGCAAGAGAGATTGGGGAGGTGGTTGCCAGACTACTTTAAACAACCAGCTTTTGCATGAACTACCAGAGCAAGAACTCACTCACTACCATTAGGAGGCCATCAAGCCATTCATGAGGGATCCACCCCCATGACCCAAATACCTCCCACTTCTCCCTGCTTCAATCAAAAGCAGGACTCAGAACAAACACCTCCCAGACCCACCTCCAAAATTGGAGGTCACATTTCAACATGAGATTTGAAGAGGGTGCACATCCCAAATATATCAGGCAGAAACAATCAGGAACAGACAACACTAAGAAGCAATGATTTTCCCTAGTTCTTTGCCCAAGACCGAGCATTGCCACTAGGGTGAAGAAAACAAAAGGAAGATAAAGTAGGTGGGCCTCATCCCATTTAGGAACAGCCTTGGCCTTTTAATTCCATTCTTACATGGAATATTTATAAAATGGCAAGCTATAATCAATAGCTAAATGTGATATTGACTAGTATTTGGGTGAACCAGAAATGCTTTCTGCTGAAAGTAACAAAAAAGCCATCGAACACTGACTTAACCAACGATGTATTTTCCTCATGCAAGAAGGCTGCAGGTGGGCAATGGTGAGTGTTGGTTCAGGAGGTCAAAGATGGCAGAGATGGAATCTCCAGCATTCTCTTGATCTGTCAGTTCCATTACCTTATGGTTACAAAGTGGCCACCAAAGTCCAGGCATCACATGTGAATTCAAGCCTAGAAGTTAGAGAAGAGGGTTCCAGTATCAGTATGCCTTTATTGAGAAAATGAGCCTCTTCCCCAAAGCTCTCAGTAGAATTCAGTTTACATACAATTGGACAGAATTTTGTCATATCACCACTGTCAGCTGCAAGAGAGTATGGAGAAGTGCATATTTGGACAGGAACACAAGGGAGTTCTCCTTCTTGGGGAAGAACAAGAGGTAGGGCTGGAGGCATGATAGAAATGAGGAAATGAGAGCCTTTAGGAAGATCACATAGTAAATATCTGGCATCAGATTTTGAAGTAAGATCAATAGAAGAGAGAAAGAAACATTCTCTTCCCTTATTTCATACACATAGGAAAATAATTTCAAGAAAGAACAGAACAATACACATCAGCATATATTAGCAGGATGAGTGAAAAGGGCTTCCCTAGACTAGCTCAATCAAAAGCAGGACTCGGATTATATCTGGAGCTTCACTGAACCTTCCTCAAAACAGGCAGGCCAAAGTCACAGGCAATTACAGTCTTCTTTAGTATTTTAATCTACCAAACAATAAGATATGGGTAAATAATGCCACACTAAGACACTGAAGAAACTCTTGCATTTGACAATGCATGTCCTGGTATTGAAAATGCCTAAATAAATTACATATTTCATAATCAATTGAAGAGTGATGAGAAAGACAAGACAAGTGGCATTTGCTACTTCTTAAAGAATTTCAAATATAAAACTTAAAGACGAAATATAAAAAAGTGGAAAGGGCTCTACAAAGCTTTTCTAAGAACTAATTGACAATATGGTAAGGCTATGGGGGGTAGGGCATGCTATTTGTCCTTACTTTTTCCATGTATATGAAAATCCAATTGAGGCAAAATATTTTGGCCATGAGCATAATTTCACAGTATATTTTTCAAGCTAATGAGACAAAGCATATACTACTTAAATTCTAAGTACCCTGATACCAAAAGGGTGTTGAAGAAGAATATTTTTCATTTACACAGTTAGCAAAATGGTTCTGAACCCTTTCTATCAACTAGAGTCGTTGGGAGCTTTTAAAATTACAGATGCACTGGCAATCTCACTGCTTAAAAATTCTAATTTAATTGGTTTGGGGTAGAGCCCAGGCATAGACATGTCTATTTGTTTGTTTGTTGCCCCTGTGTTGATTCCAAAGTGAAGCCAGAGTTGAGAACCATTGGATGAAGAAAATAATACTCAACAGCGTTGAAGACGCAGTCAAGTTGGAGCACACAGAAACACTGAGTAAAAATTAGTATCATCTGTCTAAAATGTAATTTGGCAATATCTTACATGCCCAAACAATTGACTCTCTTTCTAAGAATATACTCTAAAGAAACAGGCAAAGAATCAAAGATTAATATACTGAAATGTTCACTGCAACATCAGTAGTAAAAACATCCAATAACCATATAATTAAATAGCCTGACACATTTGCATTAAATATTTTCAAATAAAAATTTCAAAAATGAGAAACCACTAATGAAGTTTATATAAAAGTAGAATACAAGTGTATATATTATGGTATAAATAAAATTATATGAAAAATGCATACAAAAAAGCAAAGTAAGAACATTAAGGTAGTAGTAGCAAAGTATTAACAGTAGTCTTATGGTGTGATTACATTGGTAATGTTTATTTTTATACTTTATGTATTTTTTGAATAATCTAGATACATGTTAATCTTATAATCAGAAAAGCAAACATTTCTTTCCAAAGTCTTTGGTTGTAGCATTTGCGGATCCTTCATTTGTTTAGAAAACCCTAATCTGATTGCTGCCGTATGAACTGAGTATAGGGACTTCTAGTTTGAAGAAAAATGTAGTTTTTCATCATTAAACGATGAGGTCAATAAGTTGGGGAGGTAGTTCTCAAAATACTTTTTAAGTTTCCATAGCTTCCTTATGAAATGAGCTCTTTTATTTTATATAAAATATAATTGAATCTCAAAATGTAATTCCAAAATGAGTATAACTGTATGTAGTCAGAACGTATAACAAGATTAGACCAATTTTCTATACTATTATTGTCAAGGATGTTAACATCCTAGGGGAAATTTAACCAGCACTGTTTCTCAATTTGTTAAATATACTAAATAATCTGTGATATAATAAACAACAAAGTTGTAGATATTCATTTGTGAAGATATTCCCCTAGACATAGATACTTTTACTTCTTACTCTCCTATTTGTTTCTCTTTGTTCCAATCATCTTCCTCCCAAAAAGAAATCAAGTACATTGCCTCTCTGAATGTAAATATTTACAACATTTACATTTGCAATATTTAGTTTTGCTTCATGGGAGTTCATGGCTGAGCCAAGCACACTGTAGCATTGGTTTTCAATTTTACATTCCCAAAGGAGACAGCTGGCTTCATGTCATGGTTATTGAGTTAATTGCTGTTTTGATGACTTGGCGTAATGACTTGTATAACCCTTTAATTTAAAGGATTTCAGAAAACATACACAGACGCTGTTGGGTATGGACAAGGGTCCAGTCTGAGTCACCATGCTACACAAAAGATGGAAGAGAAAAGCCTCCACTTCCATGCCAGGCTGAGAATTTAGGAGGAGAACCTGACCACACTACTACCTCTGTAGTGTAAGAGCCTCTTGCTATTAACTTGTCAGCCATGAGTAAGAAAAGGGGCTCTTCCTCAATGATTTGGGGGAGCTAGACTTGAGCTTCTACTATTCAGGTCATGAGGCTTGAATACGCTAAAGGGAAGGGGTGGGTAGTTACCACGAGACACACAGAGGAATATTACAGCTTATATGGATTAAGGTCAGCCTAATTAGTGCATGGAAACAGCCAAACTAAAAGCTGTGTGATTAGAGAGTCTACATGTGTTAAGGGCAAAGATAATGGGCTATCGATTGTATTTTAGGGAGGCCTAGCAAAGGAGCGACATGTAAATGAGCTCACCATAACCTACACAACAGGCAGTTTGTCTCTGGGCACTTCTCACCTGCTCTACAAGCTGGCTTTTCTCCAGCACCAATCCTGAGATCTTGTTTTTGCTTTCAAACAATCGTCTGCCTAATTCCCACTAACTCTAAAACAGCAAAGGGGCTGGCTGGCAACACCCCAAGTGGTGATGCCCCTCGGGTCTATTCACATTGTGGAGCAAGAGGAGAGGGGAAGGTGGAGAAGTCCAGAAAAAAGAACCTGTCTGCGGCCTTGCAGGATCAGCGGCTTCTGTGAAGGGGCCTAAAGCAGCTCCATCTCACTGTCATCATCCCAGGACATTAGGGGGAGATGGGGACTATGCTACAATGAAAGAAACCTAGAGATGACTTGAGACCTCACTTAAATTTAAATGAACAAATCAAGACAATACTGTCATTTCAGAAAAGCTGCTGACTGTTCATCTAAACTTTATAGTTTAACCTACCCCCATCTCAACTCTGCCAGACCCCAGAAATTCAGCAGGGATTTAAGACTTTGCTTGGGGAGAAAATATTAATAATCATGCAATAATAAATAACTATTGAACATTTACTATGCTTCAAGCACTATGTTACAACTTTAAATGAACTTGGATAGGTATATTATCAGCATCATCATCAATTCTGAGATGCAAAAATGACCTCCGAAAGGTGGACGGTTCTGTTCTGAACCAAATAGGAGGAATGGGTGGGACCAAGATCAAATGCAGGCAGCCCCGTGACAGGGCTGTGTTGTGAACCACTGTAGGAGGAAGGAGAGGAGTGGGAGAAAGAGGAGGCAGAAGAACAGTAACTGTGAGGCAGCCACACCTGAGCGCTAATTCTATGCCAACCTCTTTGCTGTCATAACACAGCATAACAACTTAAGATAGTTTGTTTCATCAACCCCCCATTTCACACATGAGGAAAAGGAGGTTTTAAGGGATTACATGACGCCCAGCTGGTAAACGCTGGAACTAGCATTAGAATCCAGGCAGATGCTCTAGTGACATTTGACTCATATTCTTGCTGCTGCCAGGAAGAGGCACTTACTGAGCAGTCTGGCTGGAAATTTGAACTCTGAGGATCTTCTAACTTCTAGTACGATGAGGAAAGTTTTCACTTCAGTCTCACTTTGTTTGATGTTTTATGTTTGTTTTCCTTAAAAAGCATGAAATTGGGGTTAAACGCCCTCAAACACTATAACTTAATCCTGAATAAAGATGGCTTAACAGCACGGAGAGAAAGTGGATCAATTACTCTTCCTCAGGAACACAAGTCCAATCACTAGGAAGTAATAAGACCAAAGAAAGCTAAAAATGGAACATGTAAAAACAAACAGATGATTGTTCTTTAGTTTTATTATTTTTCATGGACTACATCAAGTCTTTTCCCCCACAGCAAGTACCATCTACAGCAGGAGCCTTGAATCTCAGATGCTTGTGGGAGTCTATTACCCATCACATAATTTCCCTGGTATTCAGTCAAAGTGAGAAGGGATGATGAAAATTTTGGCAGGCTTTATACAAGGCTGATCAATATTTTTCATTTCCCCATTTATGGGTCACTACAATTCACAGCTGAGAGGACAAGTTAACCGGATACAGCATAGGACAGAAAGCCAAGCAGATACTCAAGTCAAGGCAAAGAGAGAAGGAAAAAAGTAATGGAAAGAAGCTGAAGCAAGAATGGTTAAAAGAAGCAAAACAGGCCAGGCATGACGGCTCACACCTATAATTCCAGCACTTTGGGAGGCCCAAGAGGGAGGATCGCTTAAGCCCAGGAGTTCAAGACCAGCCTAGGCAATGTGGCAAAACCCTGTCTCTACAAAAAGTACAAAAATAAGCAGGAATGATAGTGCACGCCTGTATCCCAGCTACTTGGGGGGCTGAAGCAAGAAGATTGCCTGAGCCCAGGAGGTCAAGGCTGCAGTGAGTCATGTTAGTGCCACTGCACTCCAGCCTGGGTGACACAGTAAGACCTTGTCTCAAGAAAAAAAAAAAAAGGAACAAGAAGGAGGACGAGGAGGAAGAGGAAAAGGAGGAGGAGAATGAGAAGGAGAAGAAGGACAAGAAGCTCATAAAAAGCTTACAAATTCACCACTGCACATACAATGAAGGTGGTGGACCCAGTCTAGCCAGGACTAGAGTGTCCCCACATACACCCAGCACTAGCCCAGCATCATCAGTCTCATTATCTGTGTCACTATCAATGATGACAGTGGCTTCAGGTCCTAGAGTCAACACCAAGAGAGGACCTAGAAGAGAACCTTGGAACTGTGGCCAATTTCAACATGCCTCCCACTAAGATCCGTCTTGGTAGGCAACAAGTTGATGTTGACACCTCAGGCTCTAGGTTGCCTGGCACTGCTAAGTTTTGGTGCCTTTCTTCTTGGGTACCCACTTACCCTTAGGGACAGGAAAATTGGCAATAATGGGACAAAGCTGTGCAGATCTAGGGGCACCGTCAACGTTTAAGTCAGTTATATAGCCAACCTCTGTCTACCTTCAAGCTTGCCCTGATGGGTTAGGATGAGGAGACTGTATCTGAGCCCATTGATTGTGTCTTCAACTAAATTAAGCAGAGCTTGGGGATGGTGTAGATTTAAGAACATCAAATTCAAACCATCACATAGCCATAAAATCAAAAAACAGCCATGAGGCCAGGGTTAGATATATAAACATTAAAACCATTAAAAAAAGAAAAAAAAAGAACTATGAAGAATGAGATCAGGAATGCTGAAGACCCAAGTCAGGTTTCCTGGAAAGGAAATGGGAATTAGGAGCAGTCACTAATTCTGCTAAAGTCTCCTGCACTTGATTCTTCCTCACAAGTTTACCCCATGGCACATCAAATCTACTTATTTTCCCATACAATTTGCTTCTGGACTACTCACTGCCCCCATTTAGCAAAGCACCCCCATCAACATCTAATAAATTAATGACCTAAAGCAAGAGAACACCCTCCCATGAGGCTTCTGGTAACACAGCTGCGCAAAGGGTCATCAGATGGATCTTTTGGCTTTGTGAGATATTTAATAGAGCAAGAGGAAGAGAATGGAGCCTGAGCATCAAAAAGGACTTTAATTGTATTTGTTATGTTTTCTTGTATTAAAAAAATAAAATTGTGGGTATAAACTGTTAATTAAATTTTACATGGCATTGCTATTTTTTAAAAATATGTCAAAATGCAAAAGAAGAAACCAAAAGGATGATGAGACTGAGGGAGGGCAAAGGAGTGGGAGAGAGAGAGAGGGGTAGGACTAGAGGGGGAAAATGAGAGAGAGGGAGTGAGACTGATGAAGAAGGGGAGGAAATTTCCATTTGAAAGGCTCTATGAGGCGCTTAGTAAGCCCCATGGTGAAATGATATGGAACCCAGCTCTGTCAGAGGTTGTAAGTACTCAAAGTAAGGAATAAACAAAGATAAAGTTCTAGAAGCCACAAATATGAGACAGAAATTCTTCGGATACAGGGAAGGACCCAGGGAAGTCCTTCTAGGAAGTACTACCAGAGGCTCCAAAGGAGAGAAGAGAATGATAGTCGATGGGTAAATTCCACCCATGTTCCCAGAATTCCAGGGACCTGGTCAACACCAGAACCTCCCACCAGACACTTTCAATGCATTTATATAGTTCAGTAAGGAAATGTTATTCTGGCTTTAAAACAGGAGCCAATAAAGAAAGAGAATTCTCTTTACAGTTAAATTATGAATTTTTCAGGAAATCGGACTTTTGTATGATGGGGTACCTATACCGCATTTACATCTCCGAAACCTAAGTATGGGCAATAAGGAAACATACCACCTAGTGGCAGACTACCTGTTGTGCTAGAAACACAAAATCCATTCCCTTTTGATATAAAAAAGGGTTTTTTTTTTCCTTATAAGACTTTAATATCCAGTAGTGAAACTAGCAGCTTATAAAATTTGCAGTACTGGAGAGAAGAAAAAATTCCAAATATATATCATTTCCTTTCATTAACTGAATACTAGAGAATGAAAGAGACTTTATAACTGCAGAAAGAATACATTCATTAATCCCAGCTGCTTAATTAAATCAATTGGAAGTTGCTAATTTCATTGTGTCTTTTCAGATACTCAAACCCATTTATTGGGAGAAGATTTTAGATGGCTAAAGTCACATTTGGTTGAATTTCTTTAGAAGACATAATCTCTTAGTGCAGAAAGGGATTGTCTGAGACAATCAACTGACAGATTCCCTCCCAGTACTTTTGAAGGCTGTCAGAGGACAAAGCAATCATCATACACAGTGGGGCTGATTCCTATACGCCACATATGATCAAAAGAAAAAAAGATTAGCCTCCTCATTCAATAGTCACACTTTAGTCCCTGGAGAAGGTAGAATTTTACCACAACATCTGGCCAGCAGAAAACTACTAGGATTGAAGAAAATGTATTTACCCGTCCCTTCCTGGAACAGAAGGTAATTCAAAGTAGCAAGGAAAAAAGTGACACATTTCAAAACAATAAGAGGAGAAAAAAGTCTGTACAAGGTCAAAGAAGGAATATGAGAGCCTAATGGTCATTCAAGATATGTCTTCAATGACTTTGTGGTTGTATTTAAGCATCAGAAACATTTCTATTTCAGGAAGGAGAGATACAAAATTTAACAAAGTAAGCGGTAGATAATTAAGAAGTGTCTGCATATGGGGCTGATTTGAGTGTAAACACCAGTCTTCCTCTGTAAGTAACAGATTACTGGCCGGGCTTGGTGGCTCCCGCCTGTAATCCCAACACTTTGGGAGGCCGAGGCAGGTAGATCTCCTGAGGTCAACACTTTGGGAGCCCGAGGCAGGTAGATCTCCTGAGGTCAGGAGTTCGAGACCAGCCTGGCCAACATGGTGAAACCCGGTCTCCACTAAAAGTACAAAAAATTAGCTGGGCCTGGTGGCGCGTGCCTGTAATCCCAGCTACTCAGGAGCCTGAGGCAGGAGAATCGCTTGAACCGAGGAGGCAGAAGTTGCAGTGAGCTGGGATCACACCACTGCACTCCAGCCTGGGTGATAGAATGAAATTCCATCTCAAAAAAAAAAGTAATACTTTTGCTACCCGCCACACCCCCCCAAAAAAGAGAAATTCTTGACTATGGAAAAATGTGATTTCTGGAAAGCTGCTTTTAAAAGAGAAAAATCTTGCCAAATTGTACTACCATATTATCATGACCCATCACTGTTCTATTTCTACCTCTTTTTATGAAAGGGCAGAACTTAGGCATGTTTATATTTTAAAAAACATTACAAAAGGTGCACTTGTTCCGTCTTGAGATAAAATTGACTCACTAATGCCACATTCATGGGGAGCCCCACGTGGTTAGTAAATTCTCTTGGGGTTTATGTTCTCCCAGTCATTTCCCCTTCTGATTCTCTGTTTCTGCTGAATAACTCCCCACACTCAGCTCTCACCTCCTACATCCCCTCCGGCCTCTTTATTGATTCCCAGTCTATTTAAACAGCCTCTTTTCCTAATTTTCCTAAAGCATCACTTACTCATGGCAGGGGGTATATGATACATTTTATAGAAGGTCAGAAGCCATGATGGGGATTATATTACAGCAGCCCAAAAATCCCAATAAAACAAACTATAATAACTAATTTTATGGTGCTTAACTGAGGGAAAAGTGATTTATAAAATTGTATGCCTAGTCTTTTGGGGGGGGTCAGGGGGAAGGGTCTTGCTCTGTCACCCAGGCTGGAGTGCAGTGGTGCTATCACGACTCACCACAGCCTTGAACTCCTGGGCTCACCACAGCCTCCCACCTCAGCCTCCCAAAGTGCTGAGATTACAGGTGTGAGCCACTGCACCCAGCCTGTGTGCATATTCTGATTGTTAACATTACCCACTAGGAGGACAAAAAAAAAAGAAGGAAATATACAAAAGTGTGACTAGTGGTTATCTTAAGTTAATAAAATTATTATTCATTTTTTTCTTCCCCTTCCTCTCAAACTTTCTACATCTTCTTTGATGCACTTTCCTCTCTACATGGCAAGGTGAGTGACCTTCTCTTCCAGCCCCCACATCTTTGGGCTTCCTTTTCATATTTATAATGCAATGTCATTTCTGCCCAGCTTAGTGAACTGTTGCAAGCCTGTGGCTTTGCACTTTCCCATCTGCTGAGAAGAGTTGCATTCCAGGTACTTATCAGAGATGACCTCTAACTCTGTGCTGCTCCACATTTCGCAAAACTTCAGTTGAAAATAAATAGTATAAATGGAAGATTGCCTGGAGGTTCTTTCTTTCCCTTTATAGAATTATACTTTGGCAAAATGCCAAGAATGAGGGGCGTTATACAAAGAGGTCCGACACAATTCAGTCGCAGTCGCTGCAGGGCATTTTAGGAAACTGATCATCAGAGCTCAAAATACTTTTTATGAGTAACTGTGAGAAAACTCACTTCTGTTCTTAACACCAGGGACAACTGAGATCCTCCTAAAAAACTTCATTTTTTTAAATCACATAACCAAATGGGATTTTCCTCTTTGCTCTAGTCACTAGGAAGCCTACAGTCAAATTTTTATTCCACAGGTATATATTTTCCATACTTACCTTTGCCATATTTATCCTTCCCCTTAGTCCTCATTGATTTTATATTTTTATTTTGTATTGTCTTAAAGTTTTTATGAACCAAGACAGTTATAAGAAAAGCACTTGCCCCACTGTTATAAGGGAAAACAAATTTGAACAAGTGCCCATGGAGTGATGGAGACATATGGTCAGAACTTCCTTTTACTCTTCAGTGAAAAAGACAGACAGCATCTTCTTTGGCAAAACAACACTGATCAAGGAAAAGAAGAATACTTCAATATTTTTTCTATGAATCCTGGGCTGTTTTCCATAGGAAAGCTGGATCTCTTTAAGAAGTTTTGAGCTGGGAAATGTTTTCATTAAACATATTCAAACAGTTTTTCTTTGTGGTTTGTCCTAGGAAAATGTGTGTGCATGAGCGTACCTGGTTGCTTGTTTCGAATCAACAAAAGGACACCTTAATACTCACTTTTTAGGAAAAGCACACATATAAGAAACAATCACATGAGTTTCTGTTCCAGGGCCCTTGCAGAGCAGTAATAGGTTCTAGCTCTGCTTAGCTGGGGAGAAGTCACATGAGACAGCAAACCTGGAATTTCATGGCAGAGCTTGTGTTTACCTCCTGTTGTATAAATGTTATTGTGTGATCATCATACTGCCTTGTTACTCAGGCTCTTTGGAACTCAGTAGGAAGTATTAAAAGTACATAATCTTAAGTATTAAGGGTTATAGAGAAGATGTGCTATCATGTTTAAGACATTCCCTTCAATATAATCCAGAGCTGGCTTGTTTTTACCCCCCAATGACTTTCTAGAAAAACTCTCACCCTTTTTTGCTGAAATGGACCTGTACCTTATCGCAGGATTGTTCTATAGAGCCTTAGTTGTCACTAATGCCCTTCCCCACAAACATAAGCCCCCTATTATTAAAAAATCAAAAAGTAACAGATGGGGGCAAGATTGTCAAGAAAAAGGAACTCTTATATACTGCTGGTGGGAGCAAAAATTAGCTCAACCATTGTGGAAGACAGTGTGGTGATTCTTCAAAGACCTAAAGACAGAAATACCATTCAACCCAGCAATCTCATTACTGGGTATATACCTAAAGGCATATAAATAATTCTATTATAAAGACATATGCACATGTATGTTCACTGCAACACTATTCACAAGGGCAAAGATATGGAATCAACCTAAATGCCCAACAATGATAGACTGGATAAAGAAAATGTGGTACATATACACCATGGAATACTATGTAGCCATAAAAAACAATGAGGTCATGTCCTTTGCAGGGACATGGATGGAGCTGGGGGCCATCATTCTCAGCAAACTAAGGCAGGAACAGAAAGCCAAATACCACATGATGTCAGGTATAAGTGGGAGCTAAATGATAAGAACACATGGATACATAGAGGGAAACAACACACAATGGGGCTGATCAGATGGCAAAAGGTGGGAAGAGGAAGAGGATCAGGAAAAATAATTAATAGATACTAGGCTTAATATTTGGGTGATGAATAACCTGTACAACAAACCCCCATGACACAAGTTTACATATGTAACAAACCTGTACATGTATCCCTGAATTTAAAAGTTTTTAAAAGCCCCCAAAAGATGACTGTATGACTGTAAGCAACAACAGTTAAGTTGTTGGAGTTCACTGGAGTTAATTAAGTTCTTACTATGTGCCTGGAACAATGCAAAGCTCTTTATGAAGATCTCATTGTCCTTCACCACCAGCCTTCTAGGTAGGTGCTGTGGTCTGAATATTTGTGTCCCTTACAAATTCCTAAGCTGAGTCCTAATTACCAACATGATAGTATTAGAATATGGGGCCTCTGGGAGATGATGAGATCATGAGGGATTAGTGCCCTTATAAGAGGTGTGAGGATGCTGATTTGCTCCTTCTACTATATGAGGATGCCTAGAAGTTGCCATCTACGAGGAACAGGCCCACACCAGACACCAAATCTGCTGGCACCTTGATCTTGGACTTCCTAGCCTCTAGAATTATCAGCAATAAATTCTGTTGTTTATAGATTCCATTTAAGGTATTTTGTTAGAGCAGCAGGAATGGACTAAGACAGTAGGTCTATCTCCATTTTAGTGTTCAGGCTCAGACCACTGAGTAACTTGTCCAAAGTCAAACAGCTATCATATGAACAGAAACAGGATTCAAACCCAGATTTGTCCAACTCCCAAATAAATACTCTTAAACGTGACGTCATTGGGACTCCATTTGTCCAGAAGAGCAGAAAGTCTAAATCCTCTTTCCATGGCTTGTTCACCCCAATAGAGCTAAGAAGTTCCAGGTACTTGCTCATGGGCAGAGGGTCTGCCAGTCCTGCTTTCTCCCAGTTAGCCGCCAGAGCCAGAACTCAGTCATGCTTCTTTGATCTCCAGAGTACCATAATAGCTTGCAACAGAAGACAGTTGCTTTAGAAAACAAAATTAGTCCAGAAACCTGGTGTCCCATGAAGTTTAAAAAGGTCTTCCATTGACTAACCCTGACTTCACTAGAAGGCATGGTCACCTCCAGCTATGTCCAAAACAGTTTAAGTGAGGCTAGGCCTCTACCCTCGAGTTTCTTATGACAGACAATGTTAGCATTCCCAGAGGGTGTCTTGGAAATATGAGGACACATTTTAGTTGTCATAATGACTGAAGGTTTTGTGTTGCTGGCTTTTAGTGGGCCAGGATTCCAGACATCCTGCAAAGCAGGTGACACATCCTACATATCAAGAAAAATGGTCTACAGGAGACTAAGGCAGGAGGGTCACTTAAGGCCAGGAGTTCAAGACCAAACTAGGCAACACAGCAAGACCTTGTCTCAAAAAATAAACAAATAAATAAAACCTTAGCCAGGCACAGTGACGCATGCCTGTAGTCCCAGCTACTTGGGAGGCTGAGGAAGGAGGATGGCTGGGAGCTCAGAAGTTAAGGCTGTAGTAAGTTATGGTCATGCCACTGCACTCCAGCCAGAGCAAAATAGCGAGAACCTGAAAAAAAAAAAAAAAAAGATCTACATGCCTCATATATCCAAAGATGTTCCAATAGGCATCAAGGGTTTCCCACTTATTTATAATTATCTGAGCAAAGGTTTTGATTTTGTCTTATATACAAGCAAAAATTACTTTTTTATAATTTTATGATAACTGAATTTTTCAGGATTACAGCTACTCTGTCTAGAAAAGGGAAGATTGCTATGTATTTAACTTGGAACATCACCAATTGTGGCTCACCATTTCAGAAAATCATGTCACTAACAGTGACGCTACTTGTGATATGACAGTGTCCATTCTATTCTACTATACCAGTATCAGATGGATACGATGGCCTATGGGCTCCACATTCATGAAGATCCTACATGTGCAATATCTGACCACTGCATGTTGTTTTCTGATGTGGTTTGGCCATATTGCTTTTTTATAAATTATTTTCCCTTCATGTTTCCTTTATATTATACTCAGGACATTATTTTGATTATTTTTTATAGATTATATATGTACATATATCTTATCTATGATTTTCATTTCAGGACAGGGAAAGGGCATTTCAAGATATTTCTTACCTGAAGGGGCAACTGATAGCATTGGGAATCACTCTATTCTCCTACCTAACAGAGTGCAAGTGAGTAATATGAGTAATGTGGATCTTCAGGTTAAAAAAAGGAGGCTTCTTTACTCATTGTTATCTCAGCTGAGGATGCTCTATGCCAAAAGTGATTTGGGCTACCAGCTGCCATCTTTTTAGATTCAAATGCCCAAGCCATTTGCTCAAAGCAGAATCCTTCACTTTTTGGAACAAGGCAGGATCCAATGCCATTGCTAACATCCAGCACAACTCTGTCTGTCCTCATAGGCACTTTAATACAGGGACCTTTTTTATATTCCTATGGCATTGGATCACCCAGCCCGCTCAAAGGTTTCTGTAACCTGAAATTACAAGAAGAGGAGTTTGAGAGATTTTGGTCCCTTCTCTCCCAGGAGGGCCATTAAAATCCTTATGGAGGTTTACTTACCTCTATCCTGCTTTCTTCCTTACAATTTTAAATTCTTAATATCTGTACACTGTCCCAGTGAAAACCTCACTGGACACTCCACCAAAACTACTGACAGTCACTTTATATACTCATTCTCCCTTTGGATCCAGATGAAATGCTATAAAAGGCCAGAGGTTGAGCAAGAATTATTTCCTTTCCCCAACTGAAAAAGTGAGGCTCAGAAGGAGTTAGGGGACTTTGTCAAGGACACAGAGCTCATGAATGGCAGAGCCTGGACAAAACCCCTGGCTTTTGAATCCAAATGCCAGCATGGGTCACACCATAGTAAGGTGATGGAAAATTTTGCAAAGCCATCTCAGAGTCAAACAAGTTCCTTCTACGACACGTCTTTGAAAGTTTTTTCCTTCTTTCTTAAGCAAGGTAACTAGAGTCATCCTCTAGATAAGCAGAGAAAATATTACTTACAATTTAGATGGCACTTTATATTGAATGTGGGCCAGAAATCCTTCTAACACACACAACTCATGCACACTCATACCCAAACTCCCACCTGTTACATGCTCGGCTGCTTATTAATGGAATGGGACATTTACCTACACAACCTAAAATCTTATCTGGGGGCTGCAGACTTCATATTGGAATTATCAAACATTTCCAGCTTATTAGCCCCTGCATTCCTGAACTCAAAGGTCCTACAGAGCCTGAGGAAGAGCCAGAAGTTTAAAGAGCGCATTTTTTAGTATGTTTTCCTGCTCATAATGAGGGAGCTTAAGGTCTCTTTATGCTCTGAAATCCCATGTTGCTTTGACAAGGGCCACTCTTTCTTTCCCTTAACAAACACTGGGCACCCACCAGTCTCCTCTCAGGGCACCTCTGAACTCTGGAGAGCAAAGCAATGCTCTCCTGAGCACCTCTGAGAGCTCACCCAGATCCAAGAACCACATGCAGCTCTGCAAGGGAGAGTGGCTACAGGCTTCTGGGACCTGGAAAACTGGTGCTTGCTACTACCAATGGGAGCATCTTCAGGCTGAACATAGGACAGACATGGGTACCCCCACCTCCCCAGTGCCCACTTGTCAGGGTTTATATGTTAAGACTGGTACTTGATCCACATTGTCTATGTCAATGAACAAGTACCATAGATTCACATTCAGTGGTTAAAATTACACACAGTGGATCCTTAGTGTTAACTTCTTTTCATGAAACAACTTTAGTACAAGATAAGTGTCTCTTGTATCTGGTCCAAGACTCTGCGCTGCCATGTTACACAAGAATTACAGTAAAGTGTCATGTCTATGAGAGGTTCATGCTATGTCCTCCAAAGGACACAACTTTATCAAGGCTTTAAGCATTTTCAGTCCAAGTTCTGATTGCAGTAGAATTTCAGTGGTTATGGAAGACACGATAAGTATAGTCTGGATACAGATTACCCTCGTTAGTCACTTAAAGGGTGCTTTAGTGTGTGCATGCTGGGGCCTCCTACTGTGGGCTCTCTGGTTACGGTCCCAAACGTCACAAATGTCAATGCGCTTGAAGAAAAGGTTAAAAACAACAAAAGGAAGACAAAGTTCCACGGCAAAAAGAGAAATGCTCCTGGGATCTCCAACCTTATTAAACATGACAACATGTATATAACGACAAAAATTCCACAGATTCACTCCACATGATACTAGAGATCAAGAACAAAGGAAACACACGACTGTAGCAGGTATTTCTGGGTGAGAAAAGGGAACATCATTTTTGGGGGGAAAAGGGAGTTTTTGTGGGGGTAGGAGTTTCCAAGTGCCCACACCAAGGGGTTGATTTAGGCTTGGGAAGGGAAGACACGGAAAATTTATCAGCAAGGATAATGTGTATGACAAAAAAAGTTGAGAAGATGAATTTGGCAGTGAAATTTTAAATAGATGCCACAAAACATCACAGTATCTTATTTAATCCATATAAAGCAATAACTCCCACCAAACCCCCAAGAAGATTTTAAAAAATTAACCAGGGAGTCTTTGGGGAGAAAAATACAAAGACCCACCCCACCCCTGCACCCCCCACCCCCCAAATCCAGATAACCACATGAAAGGCACAGTCAACTTGCTACTTTGGTTGTAAATTCAAATATGTACACTGCCAAGTCTAGATACGGGACAAGTATTTATAGCTGAGCAAAATTTAAATGGCCAGTAACTTTTCCTACCGGAAATACTTTGGTGATTAAGGAAAAGATTCTGGCCAGGCACAGTGGCCCACACCTGTAATCCTAGCACTTTGGGAGGCCGAGGCGGGCGGATTATCTAAGGTCAGGAGTTCGAGACAAGCCTGACCAACATGGTGAAACACTGTCTCTACTAAAAATACACACACACACAAAAAAATAGCTGGGCATGGTGGCACGTGCCTGTAATCCCAGCTACTGGGGGTGCTGAGGCAGGAGAATTGCTTAAACCCAGGAGGCAGAGGTAGCAGTGAGCCAAGATCACGCCACTGCACTCCAGCCTGGGTGACAGAGTGAGACTCCATCTCAAAAAAAAGAAAAGAAAGATTCTGATGATGACCAGAGGCTGGGGGAGGTGGGGAGGGAGGGAATGGAAAGTTGTTGATCAAATTGAAGAACATATCAAACAGAAGGAATAGATTTTGAGATCTATTGCACAACAGGGTGACTACAGTCAATAATCGTGCACTGTACATTTCAAAATAACTAGAGGGTGAATTTCAAATGTGTCACCATAAAACATGATAGGTGAGTGAGGTAATAGATATGTTAATTAGGTTAATTTAACCATGTCACATTGTATACATATATCAAAACATCACATCATACTCCATAAATATATACAATTATGATTTGTCAATTAAAAATAATATTAATAAATTTGAAAATACACAAAAAAAGGAAAAAAAAGATTCTAATAGAAGAGCTATCCTATCTGACAGTATATTAGACCTGTTAGTACAAACCAACTGAAGCCAGTTCATATCAGAGACAAAGGAAATGGGAAAAGAATTTGACCTGATGAATAGTTCCTCTTTCCACCTTCAATTTCCAAATAATCCTTGCTGCAATATTTCCGGTAATTTCTCCAATGAATTGTCTCCTGAAGTGAACTTGATTAGAGGAAACAATATTAGATCTACAAGGCACAGCTCCATTTCTCTTCATATTCTATAAACTTTCTTCCATGGGTAGGGCCTCCTGAGATTTCTTAAGAGAGCCAAACAGAAGACAGGACAGAGATTAAGGGAGGGGGGCTAGAATCAAAAAAGGAAAATACAAGCAGCTTTAGTGGATGAGACTTAAATTTCTTTGTAAAAACAGAAAAAGAAGTTGTAACTGCTGCAAATTATAACTATTGATTTATTTTTCCTTCAAGTTACTAACAGAATTTTTAACTGCCATACTTTGCTACAAGATCCTGATCAAAACAACAGAGGGAAAAAAGATGCTTCATTTCCCTCTCCAGGGGATCCTCTAAGACTCCAAGTTTTCCCTGAGGTGATCCAATTTGGTACCAAGTCATGCTAACATAAACACTACTTGGTATCTCTTGTTTTGTTCTCATTTTATTTTTGCCTTGCTCCACAAACAGATGTTAGAGGAAGGCCAGTTCTAAGAATGGCCACTGGCAAGAAAAAAATAAACTATAAAAGTTTACAGTGTGCCTTTTTGAAGTATAAGACATGGAGTTCATCAAGGATCTCACTTAGACTTCATCTAGCCACATTAAGTATTAATGCCATCCTTCTGTGTATGAGACTTAGAACAGTCAGGGGACACTTTGCATAAATTCACTGAGGAAGTTGATCTGTGCCTTAGCTCCTCCTAACTGCTGAAAAGGGATTATTCTCCTCAGAATTCATCTGCAGCCTCCTCCCAGGGAGTACTGATGTCATGTTTGCAAAGTACTTTGAACCTACTCAGAAGAAAGGCAACACACAAACTCAAGACATTCTTCTCATACTATGTAAGACATAGTGATCATTTTTTTGTTTCACATTTAGAAAACTGCCCCTCTAGCCAGGCAAGGTCTATGATGAAATCACTGCAAAGGAAAGACGAGATCTCCCATGACCTTCATGTATCTTTTGTTGCTTGTTTTGAGGAGTCTTTTTAAAAACTGTTTTTACGGATATGAATACTTGACATATTTATAGAGTGCGTGTGATATTTTGTTATGTGCATAGATGGTGTAATGGTTCAATCAGGGTATTTGAAGTACTCATCACCTCAAGTATTTATCATTACTATGTGTCGGAAACATTTCAAGTTCTCCGTTCTAGCTATTTTGAAATATATAATACGTTCTTGTTAACTATGGTCACTTTACTATCAAACATTAGAGCTTATTGTTTGTGTCTAACTGTATATCTGTATCCATTAACCAGCCCCTCTTTACTGTCTCTCCATTCTCTTCCTAGCCTCTGCTATCTGTCATTCTACTCTCTATCTCCATGAGATCAACTTTTTTAGCTCCCTCATGAGTGTGAGAACATGAGGTATTTGTCTTTCTGTTCCTGGCTTATTTCACTCAGCATAATGACCTCCAGTTCCATCTATGTTACTGCAAATGACATAAACTTATTCTTTTTTTATAACTGAATAGGATTCCGTTGTGTAGCTATACCACATTTTCTTTGTCCATTCACCCATTGATGGGCACTTAGGTTGATTCCATGTCTTTGCTAATGTGAATAGTGCTGCAATAAACATGCAAGTGCAGGTATCCCTTTGATATACTGACTTCTTTTCTCCTGGATAAATACCCAGTAATGAAATTGCTGGATAGTATGGTAGTTCTGTTTTCAGTTTATTGAGAAACTCCATACTATTTTCCATAGTGGCTGTACTAATTTACATTCCCACCAACACCATATAAGGGTTTCCTTTTCTCCGTATCCTTGCCAGCATCTGTCATTTTGTTTTGAGCAGTCTTTATGCCAGCCAACTCTCTCTCCATCTCTTCTTTGTCTTTTCTTGCAGTCCCTGGCAAATGGGAGGAAGGGAGGGAAGAAGAAATATAAAGAGAGAAAACTAAACAATGATCCATCCTCCTTGTAGATGCCCTGAAAGGTGCCTAGAGTTCACCAAGAAAACCTGATTAAAAGATCTCTTCCCGTATTCCAATTCAATTCCACAAACATTGTAAGCCCTTCAAGTATTTAAATCATAATTTTTGCCTTCACAGTATTTACTTCTCATAGCAGGAAAATAGAAAGCTTTGATTGCAAAGAAGGACACTGTTGATATTGTGGTGTTATCAATATCAATTGTGGTATTATGGCTAAGAATGCAAAAAGCAAATATTAGAGTCAATAGCAGTCTCAGGTATGTCTCATTCCCCAAGTTTCCTCTCCCAATCCCAACATTTCCCCTCTCCATCTCTATCCCAACATTTCCCCTCTCCATCTCTATCCCAACATTTCCCCTCTCCATCTCTATCCCAACATTTCCCCTCTCCATCTCTATCCCAACATTTCCCCTCTCCATCTCTATCCCAACATTTCCCCTCTCCATCTCTATCCACAAAGAGACCTCTCTGGTGCTTCCGAATGACCTTTCATTTTCTTCTTCCCAAAGCAAATCCAAGTCAATTTAGGAACGAGGTCTGATTTGGGTCATTAACAGTCAATTATCTTTTAATTTGGGTCAGTAACCATGACCAGTTCTTCAACTATACAAGGAAACTTCTCCCAAAGGGTGAAACTTCTTAT
Source organism: Pan troglodytes (assembly GCF_028858775.2). Classification (NCBI taxonomy): domain Eukaryota; kingdom Metazoa; phylum Chordata; class Mammalia; order Primates; family Hominidae; genus Pan; species Pan troglodytes. The sequence continues at coordinate 113,319,527 of NC_072409.2, read as the reverse complement.
TTCTCTCACATGCAAGCCTCGTCCCTTCAGAAAAACAATGAGACTCTGAAAATTGCTCTGATAAACACGCCTTCTGAGAGAGTTCAAATGTCTCCTGAGGTCGGGGAAACGGAATTCCAAAATAGAATTCCACTTTCTACCAGATCTTAAATCTGCTCCCACCGTGGTTTAGCAATAAAACCACAGCCTACACCTTGTTATCCTATCACAGGAACAGCTGAAAATCACTTTTTTTTTTTTTTGAGACGGAGTCTTGCTCCATTACCCAGGCTGGAGTGCAATGGTGCGATCTCAGCTCACTGCAACCTCCACCTCCCAGTTTCAAGCGATTCTCCTGCCTCAGCTTCGTGAGTAGTTGGTATTACAGGTGCCCGCCACCACGCCTGGCTAATTTTTGTATTTTTAGTAGAGAGGGGGTTTTGCCATGCTGGTCAGGCTGGTCTCAAACTCTGACCTCAGGTGATCTACCCACCTCAGCCTCCCAAAGTGCTGGGATTACAGGCGTGAGCCACCGCACCTGGCCAAATCACTATTTCTTTATGTTCAAAAGCATACTTTCCCTCACACACAACTCATTCAAGAGCTCCTTTAAGATCTCAGTGGAAGACCTGGCTCCTGCTAAAAGTGCTTCTCCAATTACAATAGAATCCCCTTAACTCTTTGATCTGTCTATCCATTTATTCCAGACTTTTGACTCTAGGAATCATTAAGTGGTCTTTCCTCTTTCAGATGGCAAACTCTATCATGCCTCATAATTGAGTGGGCACTTGATAAATGAATGCTATAGTGCTCTGAGAAATAATTCGCTTCCTATTGGCAGCAAATCCAAGAGAAACTTCCTTAGAAGGACTGTCAATTACCACTTAACAAGCCTGAGTTTTGGCTCCTGCAGAAAAAGCAAACAAAACAATAACAACTCACCCCTGAGAGCAGCCACATTGCTATCTGGTTGCTGCCCTCCAGTCACCTGGCACACTGTAGGTCCCAAAAGAAGGTGCTCAACAAGTCCTTGTTGGTAGATTGATTTGTAAAGGCATGAGACCAGTGATATGTAATCCATCACCTGATAGGTAGACACCAGCTGGGTTCCAAACAGTCTAGCTGTGCCCAGCTTCTGACCTCCCATGGTTCTTGGCTCCCTTACAGCTGACAAATCTAGCTGGATGTGAGATGCTTTGGCCAGGAGCAGGATGCATAAAGCGACGACTGGGAGGCTGTTGTGGAACACTAGGAGGAATATGCATTTGTTTCTCCTGCCACAGTCACCACAACATCCCTGTCTGCCTAAGAGTGCATTCTCATTCCAAACCTACCACACAGCTCCCCTTCTATACCCCAGTGGCCACAGCTTCAGGCTTGACACCGAGTGAGTCACAATTAGAATGCACATTAGACTCACCTGGAAAGCTAAAAACTGCTAGTGCCCAGGCCCCACTCCAGACGTGTTATTCAGCTGGCCTAGATAGAGCTGTTCGTGTGTTGATATTCTTAAAAGCTCTCCAGGAGACTTTAATGTACCATCAGGGTTGAGGACCACTGTCTTACGTTGTTCAAATCCTAGGCCCATACCTGTAATTGCCTCTCTTATACATTGAAGCTGCTGATTTATTATATGCCAGGCACTGTTCTAAATGCTTTATTATAAATGTATCCAACCCTCATAAGAAGTGGGTGTTCTTCCCACCCCCATTTTTCAGGTGAAAAAACTAAGGCATAAAGAGAGGCTAAATAATTTGCCTAAGATTTCACAGGGTCAGAGCCAGGCTTTGAACTGAGGAAGACTCACTCCAGCACCCACTCTCTTAACCATTAACCAATACTGCCTCTCTGCATTCATTCAACACACAAAGGCTTTCAGGTACCACAAGAGTGCCCTCTGGATCCCATACAGCCATAATCACCTTTTCAGATAGTCATATTCATAAATACTCATATCCAAACAAATCATCTCTTGATCAAAAACCTTCAATGGCTTACTAAATGCTTTGCGGATAAACAAACAAACAATATACAAATGCCTTCCTTAATGGTACTTGCCTTCCTCTCCAGTATCTCCTCTGGAATCTGTCCTCCAAAAATTCTGAGTTACTTGCAGTTTTTACATGTACCGTATAACCCTAAAGCCAGGCTCAAAAACTGGGCCTCCCCTCCACTCTGCAGACATGGTCATTATCAGCATTAGAACTCCTCATAAATGTGTTTCCAAAACAATATAGAGATGCTAGGACATAACCCTCCCAAATAGCCAGGCTGGAAGGAAGTATATTCATTCAGAAACTCAGCCCTTCAAGGAATGTGAGCAGCAGTATAATATGAATTTAAACCTCCTTACATAACCAAGTAAGAAAACATTAAATAAATCGACTATCTACTTCCACAAAACTCTTAAAAGTTCAAAAATGAAATATCATGGTGAAATGGTAATACTTAAAGAACTTGCTTCATTACTCTAACTTGCAGATTAAAATTCTTATGTTCTAATAAGCAATCTATGCTTAACTAACTTGGTAGAGGCCACAATGCCTCTATTTCCATAGAAACTCCCATTGTAAGAGTGTTTTAAATGCTATAGCCCTATATTCTAAAACCTCCTATAAATTACATTTATGACAAGTGAGAACAATCAAATTTGGGGCCAGAGTCATAGGAATTAATTATCAGGGCTTCCAAAAATAAGTGGTACAGTATTTCATTCCTGCATTGTAAACCAAAGGAAACAAAACTCAACGCTACAAAACAAAGAACCCTGGTGAGTTCACAATGTAGCCTAGAATGTGCCCTACGTTGACCTATTTCAACTTAAAATGTAAACTACGTGTGTTTTGCTTTACACCTCCCCGTTCTGTAAATCCACCCACAACCTCCTCTGACACTGCATTCACATCTGTCATTGACTGGACAAAACCCAGCTTGTCCTTGCTCTGTCGTGAGATAGAACATCTTCCTACTAGGCCACCCAAGTCCTAAGTAATCTCCTTCCACCCAACCCAGATAAAAGTCTCGCGCATACAGAGCCATCTGACTTCTCCTAAGTCTAGCTCAGAATGTCTCAACTGTGGCGCCATTGACATTTTAGACTGAATAACTCATTGTGGGGCCCAGTCCTGTGCACTGTAGGATGTTCAGCAGCATCCCTGGCCTCTACCCAGTAGAGGGTACATCTCCCAGGAGTACCTCTTCCCAGGCATGACAGTGAAACATGTCTCAAGACATTGACGAACATTTATTGGGTCTACAATTGCTTCCAGTTAATAATCATTTGTCTAGCCTCATATTCAACCCATTTTGGAATTTCCACTGTTTTTACATTTGGCCACATTTTTTACTTTCTGAAATTGTTCAAAAGCAGTGTGTAAAATTGTCTTTGGCCTTGGAATTTCAAAAACCTTGTCGTTACCAGATTGTAACCCTCAATCGGCATTCACTTATAATACGTCCACATTAACCCCTGATTTAGAGTGGGGAATTCATTTGGCCAGGTTACACAAGAATACAGTTGTTCAAAACAGTCCTTACTAATACCTGTATTCCTCTTCTGAATGCCCTCCAGGAGGGGTTAGCCATGTGCAGAGTTCTGCCTATTGCTTTCAGGTAAGCACATTCCATCCCTCAAGAGGGCACCTCTGTCATTTAGGTAGCAAGTAAGAGAAAACGCAATCTAAACCGACTTCAGCAACAAAGGGAATTTTTTGGTGCAGGTAAAAAAGAAGTCCCACAGAATGGCAGCTTTTGAAACAAGCTGATCTGGGCTTGGGCTTACAAATATCAGTGCCATTTATTTCAGTTTCCTCTTCTCCATAAGTCAGTTTCGTCTTCCAACTGGCTTCCTTCAGGGTGGCAAAATGGCAGAAGCAGTTCTGGCCTTACGTCCACACATCTCATTACTTAGAAGATAATGCCTTTCTAGCCAAGCAAAAGCCCTGAGCTTCATCGTAACTGAGCTAGCTTTTGTAATGTGCCTAAGGCTGAAGCATCCAATCAATGCCAACAGAGGAAGGCCATAGGTTGACTGGCTGAGGCCCTTAAACCAATTACAGTAGCTAAGGGGGAAAGTAATGTCAATGGGTTTAGAACGGTGGTTCTCAAAGTATGCTCCCTGACCAGTGGCATTAACATCATCTGGGAACTTACTAAAAATGCAAATTCTTGGGCCTACTGATCCAGAAACTCTGGAGGTGGGGCCCAGCAATCTATGTTTTAACAAGCCTTCCAAGTGATTCTGATGGAAGCTAAAATGCGCGACCCACTGATTTGGACCATCAGGTCCTACTCATGGAGCCTAGAAGGGGTGAATCCCACTCATTTCCCTGGGCTGTCACACAATTAGAAAATAATGGAATGGAGGCCTGTGAAGTTACCATCGAAACACTTCAGAAGGGGATGGCCCCAGAAGAGGACAGCTCATTTCACATCTTACTTTCTATGCTGAAGCTGTGGGGTAGAAATCACAGTGATGAGTACTACAAATTAGCAAATTGGTTTGAAGATTATTTCAGATGCCAATATTATTAGTCTAAGGACCTTGAAGAAAAATAATGACAAGCATCAACCTTAGTATTTTCTATGGGTCCTAACCTACTCCCTTAGGAGAAATTTGACAAATTAATTTACACAAATATGACAGAAGTAAACCTACTTAGCAATTAAACGGCACTGAAGAAGTCATTCTCTAAAACAGTTTCTTAATCATGACTAATCCTAAGAATCAACTAGAATAGGGTTACATATACAGATTCCTGGGTTCTACCCTAGACCAATTGAATCAGGATCATCAATGGAGGCGCCTGAGAATCTGTACTTTTAGCAGACATAGCCAGTGATACACAGGGATTATATATGTTTGGAAAATGCTTCAAGGAGATAAAGCCAAAAAAATCAAGGAGAAAAATCTCATGGAGGAATTATTTGAATGCTTCTGACTAATCAAACGGTAGTTTCTTCCCCTTATTTTTATTTTTATTTTTTTTGAGACACGGCTCCCTGCATCACCCAGGCAGCAGTACAATGGCATGATCACAGCTCACTGCATCACCCAGGCAGCAGTACAATGGCATGATCACAGCTCACTGCAGCCTCACCCTCCAGGGCTCAAGCAATTCTCTTGCCTCAGGCCCCCCTCCACCCCCAGTAGCTGAGTCTATAGGTGCGCACCACCACGTCCAGCTAGTTTTTTGTATTTTTTGTGGGGTTTTGCCATGATGCCCAGGCTGGTCTTGAACTCCTGAGCTGAGGTGATCTGCCTGCCTCGGCCTCTCAAAGTGTTGGTATTACAGGTGTGAGCTACCACACCCAGCCTCCTCTACTTTCTTCAATGCACTCCCTCACTACTGGGGCCTCTAACTAATGTTTCTTCCTCTAGTCTGACCCTATCCCACACCCTAAACAAGTTGCTTTCCATACCATTATCACAGTAAAAGAAACTGGATGTCAGGCCTCTGATCAAAATCTATCACAAGTCCTTACTATGGTTCACAGGATAAAATCCAAAGCCTTAGCATGACATCCTAGACTCCAGCTAATCCAGTCCTTGCCTTTCTTCTTCAGCCTTACTTCACATTGTTAGTCCATTTGAACCCCACCCTTGAATCACCCTGAATCCCTTCCATTGCCTTGAATATATACTGCTCTTTTGCCTTTGTGCCCTCTGCTCACCATGGTTTTCCTTCCCTCTTCCCCTGGTGTATCAGTCAGGTTAACACTAGGTTATGCTGAGGTAACAAAATCTCAGTAGATGAAGATGACAAAGATTTACTACTCTCTCACCCGTTCTATGTCAGGGGTTGGCAAGTTTGTTTGATTTTTTTTTTTTTTTCTAAAGGGCTAGATGGCAAATATTTTAGGCTTTGTGAGCAACATACAGTCTCTGTTGCACACTATTCCTCTTCTTTGTAAAACTCTTTTTAAATGTAAAGATCCCTCTTATTTGTCGGCCATACAAAAACAGGTGACTGGCTAGACTTGGCCCCTGAGCCCTAGTTTGCTAACCTCTACTCTATGTGACCAGTGCTAAAGACACATAGACAGCAGGGAACTACTCACATGGGTAGTTCTAAATGAATCTAATCACTCAGAGACCTGGGCTAATGCAGCAGCCACCTCTTAAACATTTCTTGTCACCACGCAGACACAAAGAGAGGGTTTCACATAAGCGATTAAATGCTCCAGTCTGAAAGTGGCACCCTGTAACTCAGGCTCACAAATAATTAGCCAAAGTTAGTCTTTCGACCCCATCCAACCATAAGGGGGCCAGGACGTCCAATCCTACCATGTGTCCAGAAGTAGGGAGAATTCAGATTACTGGGTAAAAATTATGAAAAAAGCTCAGAGACAAACGCTCTGTGAAGCCCTTTCTGATACCTTCATCCTGCAGCCAGAATAGCTGCTTCTTCCTTGCAATCTTATAGCACTTTAAGCATCTCTTAATCAGAGTGCTATACATAGGGTACTACAGTTGCCCACTTGCCTGCCTCCCCTACCAGATGCTGAGCTTCCTAGATAAGCACTTCTGTATGCCCACTACTTTGCACAGTGCCCGCTAGCCAGGGATGCTCAGTATGTGTTGCTTCAACAAATAAATGAATGTGGTGGATTGTAGGAGTGAATGGGATTGCCTCTGCATTTACCTGAAGGCATCGGGAATCCAGCAGTGTCAACTTCTCTGAACCCAGTTAGTTCAACCATTTCAGTCTCCACTTATGATCAATTACCTCTGTTAGTTCAACCACTTCAATATCCACTTATCGTCATCTTTTTAGTTATTAGCTACTTTCTATCATAATCCAATGAATTTCTCCATACAACCTTTTTCTTCTAATAAACAACACCTTGCAGAGAGCTGGTCCTTGAGGCCACGGAGCACTTTGATATAATGTGGGTTGGCTTTCTTTTCAGTTTACAGGCCAAAAGGCAGACACAGAGAGGCACAGTGATTTTTCCCAAGTTACACAGTCAATCAGAGATGGAGCCAAAAGTTATGCTTTCTTTTGAGTCAACAAAAAAGCTACAGGATTGAATACAGAGCTGCAGCTAAGTTCACTGAAAGTTTATTTATATCCCTTGGAGAATTAGAAAGTACTCACACACGTTTTTCAAAGTTAAGTCTTATTATACCATAACAATGTATAGCTTGTAGTATACCTATATCTGAGTAAAGTATTAAAAACAAATCATATGACTGTTTATTAATGCTGCCTCTTTTTGTATTGATTCCACCCATCCCTTCTACTCCTTTCCTCTTCTGTAAAGCAATAGCTCATCAGATGGCATTTCAGAACCCTGAGAATATGAAAGACATCATGCAGTAAGGTTTTCGTGTCACATCTCAATGCCATTAGGTGAATAACACCGGCATGCATCTTCACTACTAAATGTCATACAAATAAATTTTAGTTGTTTCACATGCAACCTGTGTGGCTGCTGCAGTTTGTATCAACTATGTAACCACAGGGTGGGCAAAATAGCATTCAAAATGAGCTATAGTGCAAGATCCCATCCATACGTAGAGTTAAGCCCTTTCATGCTTAGCAGTCACAATCAGGATATCTTTGGCCCACGGAAACCTATCCTGACTGGAATTTTCCTCTCCTGTGTGTCTCCTGGATATACTAAGTTCCTAATAAACATCTCCTCTGATTGCTAGCCTTAACAAATTTCCAGGAGAAGCAGGGCAAGGAGAAGACAGTGAGGCAGTGCCCGCTGCTCTTCAGATCACCAACAGAATAGAGTCAGAATATGATATTATTGAAACCTTCCAAGTTTGAATTAAGATAAAAACAACTTTTTAAAAATACCAAAAACCTTTTATTTAAGAGAGTGAAAGCGCTCGATGTGCCCTCCCACTCCGGTTAGATGCTTAACAGACCACAGCAGACGATGCACCTCAACCAGGGCTAAGTGTGCAAGAAAACTGAAGTACACAGAAAGCAAATTATAGACTCAGGTACTGTCAGGCACAAAAGAAGAATCAACCCTTTCTAGGAGTCTTGTCTTTGCTTCCTTTATTCTTTCCTCGATTCTTGTAATTGAATGTTACAAAGTATATCAAGAGGAATAAACGTATGGGGCCCCTCTCTTCCAAACAAGAAAAGGTTAAGCTTTTAATTACAGGCCCTCAAACTATCATTTTGTGCAATTAGCAATTAACTATAATCGTTGATGAGCAAATGCAAAGCTGCGCTAGCAATTTCCCTTCTCCTCATCCCAGGCTGGGTTATTTCAGTCTTGTTCTATTACAGAGCACCAGCCACAACCGCGCGCACTCTCTTTCAAACACACACACTCTCTCACTTAAAGACACATTTAGTTTTTAGCAAAATGGCATCTCAGCGTGCGATTGAGACCGGCATCCCAAACCCCACATTTGAGCAGCCCAAACGTTTGGAGCCCCTCCGCTTCATCACTTTCTGAGTGGATAGAGGAGGCCCGAAGGAGATGCTACCTACCAGCCTCTCTCAGGGGCGCAGGAGAGGGTGGTAGAGAGATGCTTGTTGCCCCTGGAAACTGCAAGTACCCCCCAGGTGCACGCCCCGTTAGTGGGGAGGCGGTGGCAATAGCAACGATAGTTGCATCAGCGCTAACTGCTGCTGCTGCTGCATGTTCTGCTGGAGGCTGCCGGGAGGGTACAGTAATGACTGTAGGGAGCGCACAGCTGCTGCGGCGGCAGGTTCCCTGGATCAGGAAATTAGGGCAGGCACCGGGGATTGGAGGCGAGGGCGGTGCGCGAGCCAACCAGCGGCCGCCCCGGGCCCCCGTGAGCGCCAGGCCAAAGCGCGGAGCAGCCGGGCCCCTAGAGCAGTCCGGGTGGCGGCGGCCGCGGCCACGACCACGGTCACTCACGCGCGCTCACACTCGCACACTCCCCGCGCGGGCACCCGGCTGCCCGGCGCGTGTAAGAGGAGCGCGTCGAGGGAAAGGAGGGCTGAAGCCGCCGCGCTCCCGCCCGCCCGCCGCGCCTCCCGTTGACCACTCCCCCTCCCGCCCCCTCCCCGCTCCTCACCCCGCTCTCCAGCCGCCGCCGCTGTGGGTGCTCCGCTACCGGCTCCTCTCTGTTCTGTCCTCTCTTCTGCTCTCGGCTCCCCACCCCCTCTCCCTTCCCTCCTCTCCCCTTGCCTCCCCTCCTCTGCAGCGCCTGCATTATTTTCTGCCCGCAGGCTCGGCTTGCACTGCTGCTGCAGCCCGGGGAGGTGGGTGGGTGGGTGGGTGGGTTGGTGGGGAGGAGATTGTGCAAGTTGTAGGGGAGGGGGTGCCCTCTTCTTCCCCGCTCCCTTCCCCCCCCAACTCCTTCCCCCTCCTTCTCCCCCTTTCCCCTCCCCGCCCCCACCTTCTTCCTCCTTTCGGAAGGGCTGGTAACTTGTTGTGCGGAGCGAACGGCGGCGGCGGCACCATCCAGGCGGGCACCATGGGCACGTCCGCGCTCTGGGCGCTCTGGCTGCTGCTCGCGCTGTGCTGGGCGCCCCGGGAGAGCGGCGCCACCGGAACCGGTGAGTGAGGACGCGCCCCTCGGCCGGCGGGCGGGACCCAGCCGGGGCGCCGGGAGACCCCGAGGCGCAGGTCTCCGTTTGCCCACCCGCCTCCTAGGAGGCGCCTCTCGGTTCTCCTCGCCTTCTCTCCCTCCCCTCCGTGGTGGCGCCTCTGAGCTGTCAGCGCCGAGGCTAAAGGGAGCCGGGCTTGGGGAACAGTGGGGTTCGGGGTGTCCTGACGCCTCGCCCGAACTAGTCTTCGATCCGTCACACCGCCTGCCCCAAAGCCGCTGCTTTGCCTCGTTTCTCGCCCTCTTGACAGGGGCTGAGGTATGTCGGCTTCTGAGCACTGAACAATGGTTCTGCCGCCTCTGCCAGGCGGAGGGTTAGGAAGGAGGCAGAGGGCCAAGACGTGTGCGGCAGCCTCGGGCGCACCCCTCGAAGCTCAGGGAGTGTGGGAGCGGACGGTGGGAGAAGGTGAGCGCCTCCGGGGACGCGGAGCGCAGGTGCCGGCCGGGGTGCAGAGCCTTCCGGCGGCCGTGAGCTGGGCACGTTCGGTGGGCGGCAGCCGGGAGGCCCCGCGGAGCCGAGGGCAGTGCGCAGCCCGCGCACCCAGACCGCGACTCCCCCGGCGCGGGGCCGCCTCTCCGGCGTGCGGGGTAGGGGAGGAGCGGGGCTTTACGCAGGACTCTCCTCTGGGTGCTTCTGCTCTCCCTTTTGCACGCCTCGGGCGGCATTTGGAAACCTCTCGGGTCTCTCGTGTAGCTGAACGCGCAGGGGGAGTGGAAGGAAGACTTCATCAGGTTAGTTTGCTGATCCTCCTTCCCGGTGACGTTTCCTCGAGAGGAATTGAGTCCTAGGCTAGTGACTGTAATTAGCCTTCGTTCTAAACAATAGATCAAAGGAGCAGCGCGAGAGCGAGTGTGTGGCCCTGTCTTGTTGGGAAGGGCGCTGGTGACTACTGTCGGGTCCCTAGAGTCTGCCGCAGGGGCCTGGGGGCCCTGCCTGGTCGTCAGCCACGTTCCCACTTGGGGCCTCATAACTTTCCTGGACGAGCGACAGGAAGCCTTTCTAAGAGGACTCAGTCGGAATCCTAGCGCGTCCCCGCAGTGATCTTCAGATGTGACGCCAAGGGGCCTGCTTGCCAGCTGCAGGGAATTAGGCCCTTAACACCCATTCCAGAGTCCCTAGCTCCCGTCGCCAGGTGGCTGAAGGGGCCCTGCCTGCCTGCAGTCACGTGCTCCTGAAGTGAGAGCGAACTTTAAAGTATGTGGTCAAGGAGCCTGTCGGGCAATGCCTGGGGTTTTTACGTCTCCGAGTGCCCCTGCCCTTTGGTTGCCACTGTCCGGAGCGTGTGAACTGGGACTGGCCTTTCTGCCCTCTGCGATTGGTTAGCGGTGCGATCACGTTTAGGTTGGTCACATGGTTCCGCGGACTCTTAAGTGAGCAGCATGGGAAGTGTTATTTTCAATGGACAGTAGGAGACTCCACAGGCTCTTATGGGCTGTTCTCTCAAATGCCTTCCCCTGCCTGGACTCTTTGAAGAGGACGAATGTGTAGTGAACATGGAATCTGATGTGTAACAAGCCTGAGAGCCTAGAAAAGCTCTGCTTACAAGAGTTTCCAAACGCTAGCATTAATCATTAATAGATGAGTAATACTAACTTCTTAAACGATTTCTCAGTATAGTGCCATGACTTGCATTATGCCTTTTGTAACATTTCAAAACACTAAGGTATACCAGAAGGAGGGACAATTATCCAGCAAGGTGAGAGAAAAGTTTCGTTTTTGCTGCATGTCCCTTCCACTAGAGGTTAACTTTACCTTATAGAATGCTAGGAATGCACCTAAACTACTGACGTGAGTTAGTCAAAGCCAGATGTTCACCTCGTATTAGGCAGGTGAGGATCCTTTTCACTTTGTCACATGTGAAATATTTGACATGCCGTGAACAATGGAAAAACAAATTCTTCAAAGGAGAGGAAGCAGATTCTTCCAGAACTGGAGGAAATTTGGGCTGAGGCAGGTATTGACCCTAAACCAACCCCAACTGGCATCTGTCTTAAGTTCAAAGTCTCAGGGCATGTGGGCTGACTTTCTACCCTGGAGCTTCTACACATACCCCTTCTGTCCACTGGCACATGGTGCTGTTCCACAATACTCCTGGACAAGACAGGTGAGCACTGAGACTCTGGCAAGGAACTTAAGGCTAACGAGAAGTTGGTATACCTGATTGCACAATTCCTGGGGGTTCTAGGACATTTTCCTCCAGCCTAAGTAGTCAAGATTAAGATCTGTGGTATGATATATTCTTTAAGGCCAGAGTCTAAAAGAACCAAGGTTTTTTGAGAGCTATTCATATATGGCTAGCAACTAGCCTAAGAGTAGAAAGAAAATTCCCTCATTGTGAGAAGTGGGTTGGTGGTACTGGTGGTAGTAATAGACCTGGAGGTAGGAAACTGGTTGGCACGGAAAGTAAACTTGGCTCATCCAGATAGCACCAATGAAGGTATGACGATGATAGTAGCCCTTATCAAAGACTGATCACTCATGTGAGCAGGGACTGTGTAAAGGAAGGTCACCAGCCAAGCCCTCCTTGGCAGTAACGGCTTCATGAAATCTAGTGTAGCTTTGTTCCCTGAATCACCCTCTTGCCCACTTTATGTGGCATTTACCTATAGTGCCTGTCCTGTGTCATTTTGATTGTTTGCTTTTATGGCCTGAGTCCCCAGATACTTAAAGCATGTATAAAAGTCAAGTAGAGCTGCCAAATATTAAGACTTTAGTACAATAGACTGCTATTTAACACTAAACATTGCTAGCAAAGGTGACAGTCTCCATGCTCAAAAGAAGTGAAGACCTGATCCAAGTGTCTCTACCTGTCATAAAATTGAATAACCGTAAACTTGACTTGAGTAGTTTCATTACAGTTTTGGAAGAGGAAAAAAGTTGTTACAAGCCCCTTCTGCTCCAGGAGAGGTATCAAACCGATAAGACTTAACAAGAACTCCTAGAGTAGAACATGACCATAAGATCAAGGGAACAGATAGTACCCAGCCGTATGGCTTCGGGTTTTGATCCCAAACCTTGAAGACTTGGCACACAGCATAGAAATACAGCTAATTCATTTTAAATATCTAGCCCATTTTCTATTTCTCACAGAATGTAAATTTATTCTCTTCAGTGCAGGGAAAAGTGTTTAAGACAAGGCAGTTGCCTATATGACTTAAAGTAATGATTGCATTCACTTTGGATACTGACTTTCATTTGGAAAACCACCTTCACATACTAGCCTATAAGAAATTAAATGTATTAAAGGGCTTGATGAGGTCTATAATGATGTTCATTGTAAATGTACCTGCCTTAGGCAGCTCCTTGTGGTGGCTAATACAACTGCCCTCTACATGGTTAGTTGATAAATTCAAAATTGCTTAGTTTGGTCCCTACTAATTTAATCTCAAAAGAATACTTGGACAACAGAGTGATAGACTACTTTCAAGGCAAACAGTCCAAAAATACTGTCTGCTGAGGTTATGGGCGAGATATACTTGTTAACAGAAGTAAGTAGTCCAGGGACAATTTTTTCTGCCACCTAAAGAGTTTTGGGCTAGAAAATCTGAGGACTGATAGTTTTTCTGAAGAGTTGGGGCAGAGTCTAACCTAGCTATAGGAGAATCTGGCTTTTAAGTAAAAATCATCTCAATTTTACTGTCTGCATTTTTCAAACTAAATCAGTGTTTCTTTGCTAAGTTCTTCTATTGGCTTGCAACAAAAACTCTAAACACTGTTAATACCACTTAGTTAAGTACACTAACTGCACTGCAGGAACCAAATGAGATGGCAGGTGATAACACAGGTTAAGTGTCCTTTATCTGAAATACTTGAAACCAGAAGGGTTCCACAGAGTTTAGATTTTTTCAGATTTTGGGACATTCACACATACATAATGTATCTTGGGGATGGGACCCAAGTCTAAACATGAAATTCGTTTATATTTCACATACACCTTATACACATAGCCTGAAGGTAATTTTATAGACTATTTTTAATGATTTTATACAAGAAACAAAGTTTTGACAGCAACTTGTCACGTGATGTCAGGTGTGGAATTTCCACACTTACGGCATCATGTCAGCACTCAAGGTTTTGGATTTTGGAGCATCTCAGATTGCGGATTAGGGATGCTCAACCTGGACCATAAATTTAGCATACTTTTCCCCTTGAGTGAAGTCTCCTAGGAAAGCTTGGGCCCAATAGTTATTTTGAGTCTCTAAGCAAGAGAATGCCTGCTAGGTCCTGTGAGAGTAAGTGTGGAGATTCTGTTCGAAATGTTTCAATGCTTGCTTAGAGATCCTTTGCCTACTTTGTAGTTTAGAGATGCTGGAAACTATAAGATGGAGCCTCTGGCTAGAGCAGCTGATTTTGCCAACTTGGGGGCCATCTGGGTAGCCTTTATGTATGTAGATGAGGTGGTGGGGATGGGGGGACTTGCAATTTGCCAACCAAGGGACATAACAAAGCCTCGGCGATAGACAGCATTTGTGAGTTACATCACATGTTAGAACTTAATAGTTCTCCCACATGCTGTGAGTAAACAGGGTTTCTATTTTATAGACTGCCTCTAATCTTTCATTTTCTTAAGAAAGACTTCCCCAGATCTGAGGTATTAACTGATCTGTATGTTCACTAAGTAGGTTGCAGATTGATGTTGGTCATCTTTGTGCATCTTCTTGAAACCACTTAATGTACATCTACTGAGTACCTACCATATGGCACCAGGCATGGGGACAGAGTGACCATAGCACTGGTTCCTTCCTTTGTGGCACTTAGTCTAGTAGGGGAATCAAAGCAGGAAACAGCCAAAGACCGCTTGGAATAGAAGCTCTGAAGAGGAGTGAGCAGATCCAGTGTTTAAGACTTAATCATAAAAGAGGCAGATAGCAGCTGAAGATTGCTGGAATTTCCATGTGCTATCTGGGTTCTAGCTTATGAAGTTTTCCTAAAATTACCAAGAACTTAGACTTTAATTTCAAAAAGCCAGAAATAATTCTATCTCTGCAGATAATCCTACAAAAGTGATATGATTAAAGCAACAATGGATTACTGCCAGTATTACCAAAGAGCATTAAAACATGTCAGAAGTAAAATCTGGGTCTGATATATCAAACTCAACTTTACCAGTTAGCGGCTGCTAACTTTCTCAGGTGTTGGAACCTCTCTTTTCACATGGAAATGAAGCCAACACACCCAAAGGGACACACTCATTCTGACAGACAAGTGTATGAAAATGCACTGTTTTCAAATGATAAATTGCAACAAAGAGGCCGGGCGCGGTGGCTCAAACCTATAATCCCAGTGCTTTGGGAGGCCGAGGCAGGCAGATCACGAGGTCGGGAGTTCGAGACCAGCCTGGCCAACATAGTGAAAGCCCATCTCTACTAAAAATACAAAAAAATTAGCTGGGTGTGGTGGTGCGAGCCTGTGATCCCAGCTACTCAGGAGGCTGAGGCAGGAGAATCACTTGAACCCGGGTGGCAGAGGTTTCAGTGAGCCGAGATAGCGCCACTGCACTCCAGCCTGGGCTACGGTGCGAGACTCCATCTCAAAAAAAAAAAAAAAAATTGCTACAAAGATGAGGTGAAGGTACCCTCATAGGCCTAGGGAATAGGGACCTTTATAACCTAGAGTCTTTCAAAGTATTCTAGCTAGTAAAACAACCAGTCACACTTGGTTTCAAGTTCTGAAAAAGCTGGGGGAAATGTTTTTGACAAAAGTTTTTAGTTCAGACCAGCTTTATTAGTAAAGTGATAAATCAACTCATGCACCCAAGACTACCAACTAGTGCCTAGAGAATATAGGATGTCAGGCACCAGGTCCTGAGTTACAAATGTAAACTGCAGGCCATGCCTTTAGGGGATGTCTGTGTCTAAAGGTGAAAAATGGTAGCTGAACTCATCTCCTTGGGTGATGGCTCTGTGACAGGGACTATTATGAGAAAGCAGCCAGACCATACCTAGTTTTTCCAAAAAAGGCATTGAGGCCTCATTCAAGAATACAATCTGAGCCCACTCCTGCTGAATGGGTGGACAAGGGCAACGTGAACAAACCGAGACAAAGCAGCCATGAGGAAGGGCAAAGCCATGGGGAAGTGAGTGGGTCCCCTTGGAGCTGTTAGCTCAGCCCGTATAGCAGATGGTGGGTGGTGACCAATAGGGAAAAGTCTGAGGAAATGAGTAGGGAACTTAATCCTAGAGATAGCGGTAAGCCGAGAAATGACCCCATTCTTGGCTATTCTAGGTTGCTTGAATCACTAGGTTGCTTGATATGGGTAGAGAATGTGGCAGCCTGGAGGCAAAGGAACAAGACATTTAAATTTACATCAGGTGAGAAGAGGGCTTGGGCATAGCCAGGGATTGATGGCCAAATGTCAGGGAAGAATTTGGGCTCATTTCTGGAGTACTGATTTAGAGTAAGTAATGGGGCCAATCAAAGATAGACTACACAGGGAGGGAAGGATGGATTTTAGAAGAACCTCTGCCTAGTAAGACACCCAAATAAATTTTTTTCTGCAAAATAGTTTTGAGGGCTTTACTCACACGTTA
Source organism: Pan troglodytes (assembly GCF_028858775.2). Lineage (NCBI taxonomy): Eukaryota > Metazoa > Chordata > Mammalia > Primates > Hominidae > Pan > Pan troglodytes. The sequence continues at coordinate 113,303,467 of NC_072409.2, read as the reverse complement.
CTATCATGTGTATTGTAAAAGAGGCATTTATCTCCTGTGTCCCTCCTGTGATGAACATTAGGCCTTATGAGGGTGTTATTGGTATATGCTATAACCCTGAAAATGAAAGAGCCACTTACATTATGGGTAGAAGCTGTAGCTTCTTAACCTTAGTGCAGTGGTTCTCAAAGTGTGGACCGAAATTGGCAACATTAATTCAATGTTAAATGAGTTCATGTGTCAACATTGACGCATTAGAAATGCAAACTTAGGCCCTGTTCTAGAGCTGCTGAATCAGAATCCAGGCTGGGGCCCAGCATTCTGTGTTTTAACAAGCCTTCCTGGGGATTCCGATGCACACGGGAGCTTGAGAACGACTGACTTAGTTTACCACTCACAGAAGCTAACGATTTTCAAGGTATATCCGATGGAGGGCCTTTCCTCTGACCTGAACCCTAGACAAGAAAACCAAGAGCTGTAATCCTTTTAGAAGACTTGCTGAGGAATTCTAGAAACATTTTTAAAACTTAGGAAGGAAAGCAGGCCTCCATCTCAACAACAAGGCTAAATCTAAGTTGATGCTTAGTAACACAGTATCTAGAGCCAGTGCCTGGGTTCAACTCCTAGCTCTGCCCAGGGCAATCTGGGACAAGTGACTGTACTTTCCTTCTCTAGCAGGTTTCCTGATCTGTAAAAGAGGAATAATAGGGCCAACTGTGCAGGATTAAGAATTTTAAAAGCTAAGAGATGTGAAGTCTTAGAGCAGTGTTTGACCAACAACAAACATGATTCGATTATATCCATGATTCTTATGATCAATTTGATGTAAATGGAAAAACTGACAATTGAACTGTAAAATTCACTTATTTCCATGACTCAGAAGAATTCGCCTACATATTCACCACTTTTTAGTGGCCCCCGAACTAGTTTTTTTGTTGCTGTTTGTTTGTTTGTTTTCGAGATGGAGTTTCACTCTTGTTGCCCAGGCTGGAGTGCAATGGCACTATCTCGGCTCACTGAAACTTCTACCTCCCAGGTTCAAACAATTCTCCTGCATCAGCCTCCCAAGTAGCTGGGATTACAGGTGTGTGTAATGCCTGGCTAATTTTTGTATTTTTAGCAGACACGGGGTATCACCATGTTGACCAGGCTGGTCTTGAACTCCTGACCTCAGGTGATCTGCCCGCCTCAGCCTCCCAAAGTGCTGGGATTACAGGCATGAGCCACTGTGCCTGGCCTGAACTGGTTCTTACAATGTTTCAGAGGCTGACTTTAAGGCCAGAACACAACCTTTGTGCTTGACAGCTCAGAACATTTCCCTTAACACCTGTTGTGGTACTTTGCTTCTTACAAACCCTTCTCCCCTTAGGAAAACTTTTTTGCTGACTCAGAAATTTGCTTGTCCTGAAAGGAGTTTTAGCTTACAAATAGAAACACTGTCATTAAAGTGGCAAGCAGTAGAAGTGAACTAGACTAAAAATAAATGCCCTTGGTGGCCCCAGAAGTGCCAAAACAAATGGACGGAAGGAATTCCAGCAAATAACACCCAAATGCTCAAGCAATGAGTAAGGGCATGAGAGATGTAAATGGTTGGCCCTGGTGGCCCCAGCAGTATGGCAGCATGAGCCTCTGTGCAGGTTGAAGTACGCTCTGAGCCTGGTACGCAGAGACACTTTCTCTATATTCTGGGCATGCATCTTGGAGTGCTCCTGCCAGGGTGCTGCTCGGAGCCCCATAGGGAGATTTGTAGTCCATTTGGAAGGCTTGGTATTTACTCGAAGGCCTATGCAGTTTTTTACTGAAGCTTATGTATTAGTCCTCCATGTCAACCGCTACAGGGAAAATTAGACAATGGCGGCTGACTTCTATATGCATTAAAAACCCTGAGTTTCCCTCTAGGACATTGGTCTAGACAAGGAATTTATGAAAAAGACCTCAAAAGCTTAGGCCACAAAAACAAAATAGACAAATGGGACTTAATTAAACTAAAAAGCTTCTGCACAGCAAAAGAAATAATCAACAAAGTGAAGAACAACCTGCCGAATGGGAGAAAATATTTGCAAACTATTATCTGACAGGAGACTAATATCCAGAATATACAAACTCAAACAATGGGGAAAAAATAATCCCATTAAAAAGTGGAGAAAGGACATGAATAGACATTTCTCAAAAGAGGACATAAAAATAACCAACAGATACATGAAAAAATCTTCACCATTACTAATCATTAGAGAAATGCAAACCAAAACCAAAATGACATATCATCTTATACCAGTCAGAATGGCTATTAATAAAAAGACAAAATACAACAGATGTTGCTGAGGATATGGAGAAAAGGGAAGTCTTATACACTGCTGGTGAGAATGTAAACTAATACAGACACTAAGGAAAACAATATGCAGATTTCCCAAAAAACTAAAACTGGAATTAACATTTGATCCAGCAATCCCTCTACTGGCTATCTACCCAAAGGAAAAATCAGTATATCCAAGGGATACCTGCACTGGCATGTTTATTGCAGCACTATTCACAATAACAAAGATACAGAATCAACCTAAATACCCATCAATAATGAATGGGTAAAGAAAATATGGTACATATACACAATGGAATACTATTCAGCCATGAAAATGAATGAAATCATGCCATTTGCAGCAGCATGGGGATGGAATTGGAGGTCATTATGCTAAGGGAAATAAGCCAGGCACAGCAAGACAAATATCTTATGTTCTCAATCATATGTGGAAGCTTAAATATTTCATTCCATGGAGGTAGATGGTAGAAAGATGACAGAGACTCAGAAGTGGGGGAAAGGGAGGGCAGATGAAAGGAAGTGGGTTAAAGAATACAAACATACAGTAAAGTAGAAGAAATAACGTCAATGACTGTAGTTAACAAAAATGTACTTGCGTGATGGACACCCTAAATCCTCGGATTTCATCAGTATAGATTCATTACATACATGTAACAAAATTTTACATGTACCCCATAAATTTATACAAACACCACCAAGAAGAACCCTGTTTTTCTTGGAGCCAGTGAACTGCCAATGTGTCTGTGTAGCAAAGTTAACTATTTAGAGAAGCAAGGCTCCCAGGAAAATAGGTCCTTGAAGTTAGTGTGCATAGTCTATAGTCTGATTCCATCTATATAAGTGACAGTAAAAGTGAGAATTTTTTGACGCTCCAGGAATTCATTCATTACAAATTTAAATAGGCACATAAGTGAGTAGGTACAAGTGACTTCCAACCCCCTCACCCAAAGGAGCAGAGATATTCTAAGGATTAGAGCTAGAAGAAAACCTAGACAATTTCTTAATAGAACCCTTTTCAAATTCTTACACCAAAATCCAATATTCAAAAGAAAGTCTTGGTAGAGGCAGAGGTGGAACACACAGGGCCTCTGCTACTGTGGCCTTTCCCTCCACTTCAACCACCCCTCTAGCCTGAGGCATTCTTGTGAAACCTCATGGCTTTGAGGAACCCACTAACAATTGCATTTTACCCCATCTTCTCACCTGTCTGAGCAGAAGTGCCTAGCACTTCTACTTCCAAGGTATTTTTTGAGGTGTCATCGGCTTTAGTTTAGCCCTAAGAATTAAAAGAATCTCGAGTGTAGATGATTTCAAGCTCAACTTGTTCCCTTTATGAAAGTATAATACTGAATTTGAGACGTAACTTTCATGGATGGAAATAGACTGCAGGTCCACAATCCTATAATCCCAAAGCTTTGGAAACCAAAAGCCTCTTAACTCACTTGGTGCTTTCAGTTCTCCTAGAGCTCTGCACAGCAGCAGTCCCAGCTGAGCACCAGAGGTGGATAGGTAGAACCTTTTAAAAACTTGAACAGAAAACTTAACAGTGTTCCAGTCAGGTGGCTAAGGGCTGGGCATTCGATTTACTGTCTGAGCTCTCCCTCTCTGTGGGAAGCAGAGAATTAAACAGAACTAGGGAGCACTTTCTGCCCAGTAGCAGTCCCTCAAAACAAAGTGCTTAGGAAACTAGGAAACGAAGAGGCATAGCCATAAAGCTTAAGGTCTTTATCTGCCTGTCTTTAAAGAGTCCTTTATAAAGCCAGCTTGTCTTCCCACCCCCACCCCAATGTCATTCTTTTAAACAGGCAGGGACATTTTAGTAGCACACTGTACTCCTAATGCCTATTGCTACTCCTTATTGGAGAGAGAGAGAGAGAGAGGGTGTGTGTGTGTGTGTGTGTCTGTGTGTGTGTGTGTGTGTCTGTGTGTGTGTGTTTGAGAGAGAGAGGGTAAAACACAGCTTTATGTGATCAGGCAGAAGCTTGAGTAAAGTGGAAATATCTCGGATAAGAAAAGCTAGAAATTAAACTCCTTTTTGGCTTCGGATATTTTCTTAGTAGAAAATGCTGATGCCTGTCCTGAGTCTCCTCAATATAGACTCTTAGAGCAGAGCTGCTAGGATTTTAATAGAATTTATTACTGTTGATAGCTTGTATATTACAACTAAATTCAGAGACCCTCTTTAAGGCAATAGTAGAGTAAATATCAGCCTTGGGACACTGTATGCCCATATTTAATCCCAGGCCACTCTGAGTGCCTAGGAAATCTGTAGCTTCAAACTCATTCTTAAGGAGGTTGTCTTCCAGGTACCTTAACCCTGAGGTGGGAAACTATCAATTGACATTGACCTTTAAGTTCCTATTCAAATCTGATTACAAGGTTTCCATTTTGACTATGTAGATATCAATGTCAATGTTGTTGTCTCATTTTGACTTAATAACCTTTGGTAACTAAAACCTTAAAAAAAAAAATCAAAGGCTTTCAGTCTTTACTGTATCTTAACTCCAACCTGACTATTCTTTCCAAGTATATTTATACCTATGTTCTCAGACTACAAATCATTCTTTTCCTGATTACTCAAGGTAGAGTCTTAACACTTTCACAGTCCCCAAAGGTAGTAAGGTTATATAGAACTGCAAGACACGTACCCTCAGCATTGAGAATATTGCAAACATATTAAGAATCCAGTGGCAATGAGGGGAGAGGGGAGAGGCACCAGGTACCTCAGATTTGGTTTAGCAGTATAAAACAACACAGGCGATGCTTCCTGACAACAATCTCTACCCTCCTCTAGTTCCCCTTCTAAATCCCTAGTATATTACAACCAATAAAACATGTGAAGAATGAAAAAGTATTATGAAATGAAGGTAGGAAACCATTCTGCTTTGTAGCTGGGTCCTAGCTTAATTAGACTCATGGGAGCAGAGTGATAGATGCAGTTTTAAAAGCAACATATTTAATATCCAAGGAAGTAACCACACCCATATGGTCATCTTGATTTGGGCCAAATTTTAATCTCCCTGGGAAGAGCCACAAAGCACAAAATGCTCCCAGACAGCAGGGAGTAGCTGACACTAGGAGACCAACTAGGGTATTGTGCACGTAACACAAGAGTTCCAGTCTGTGCTTGTCTCTGTAATATCAGTTCTTATGCCAGCATGCCACAGCTGCAAATGCTGAAAGGTGGCAGGAAATCGGAAGGCCTTCTGCTTGGACACCCTCCCTAAGTAATCTGCGTGAACTATATGATTCCACTGTTTTTCTCAAATATTTGCAGTATATTTGCTTTCAGGGCCACATCTGTGCCTTTTATCGGAAGCAATCACATCCGCCAGAAGGACAGAACTGCTAATGATAGGAAGCACCTGAACATTAGCTGGCCTGTGCCGGGCAAAACACCAACTGTCCCACTTAGAAGTCTTAGTTCACACCATTGTGTGAATTAAATATCCATACATTAAGCATAGAAAACCAGATTCAGAGAAATAGAATCTACATCTTCAGCTCCACCTCACTTTCCTTTCCTCTCGTCTTTAAATGACAAATGATCTTCCTTTCCCTCTTAACTATACTTTCTTGTTGCTTTTATCTTGGAGCTGTTTTTTAAAGCTGTGTTTTTCCAATTAGACCTCAGTTTCTAAGAGGAGGAATCATGTATTAAATCTCTATTTCTACCCTATTCTTGCTGCTCCTTCTAAATCTTCTTCACTGTGCTTGTAATAGAAACATCATTAATGGATAATAGTATGGATGTGGACAAGAAATGCCATTAAAGGATTAGGACTTGGCTGATTATAGCCACACACGTAGTTTCAACAAATGAGAGAAATGAGTCCACAGGCAGAGATGATGCCCCTTGTGGTCTCTGGGCAATCTGGATTCCTTCTATTTTCGTCTGGCTCCATTTGCCCGAGATCACTATTCCAGCCACCATGCCCAATTTTCAGGTACCAGGAATGAACAGATGGAAAGAAAATGGATCCTCTATCCTCTTAAGGACATTTCCCAAAGTTGTATATACCATTTTAGTTTACATTCCATTAGTCAGAATGTAGTCCCTTGGCTGCACCTCACTGAGAAAGAGGCTTGAAAATCTAGTATTTAGTCTTAGCATGTACCCAGCTAAGAACGCAATTACCGTCAGTCACTGGCTGAAGATCCATCCTACTCTGGCCCTTAGGATGTCATAGCCTGCCGAGTCTGCAGTATCCTTCAGAGAAGGTCCCCATCCATGGGTATTAGGTATCTTGAATCTATAACCAATCCTTGCTTTACTGAATGTTCCCTTCTTATTCTAGGGAGAAAAGCCAAATGTGAACCCTCCCAATTCCAGTGCACAAATGGTCGCTGTATTACGCTGTTGTGGAAATGTGATGGGGATGAAGACTGTGTTGACGGCAGTGATGAAAAGAACTGTGGTAAGTAAAGAGTTTGATGACTTATGCATTTTGTTAGAATATGATGTTATCTTAGTCTGCAAATGTATTGAGATTCTGAAAATAAAATCCACTTCTAACAATTGCTTTGAAAGAATCTATACTTCTCTGTGTAAAGGAATAAAATTGAATGTTTGACGTGGGGTTATGAACTTGAGAATGGAATGATAAGGTGATGTTCCATTTAAATGACAGGACCTAGTTTATCTTAGATCAGACAAACATGTGGAATAGGAATCTGGGAGAAGGGAGAAGAGGACCAGAAATAGAGACAAACAGAAGATTGCTTAGAAGGGGCTTTTTTTCCCCTTTTAATTTTCAAATGGCTCTGATCCTAGAAAAGAAGGCAAGCCATGGACATGAGAAAATCCCATAAAGTTTCAGGGGGTTAATTAACCCCTGACATAGAAACTACAAGCCAGCACAGATCAAAGATCAGATAAGGATTCTTTTTTAATTCTCTGCCTACAATAGTTGCTAATTCTAAAGCATTAGCAGGGCGGAAGACATTCTTTCCCCAAGAGAATGGGGATACAGTGTCACAGCCATCAATCAGCATCTATTAAAAGATCATTGTGAGAAATGCCTATGTATGCAATCTATACAACCTCATGTCAAGCCAAAATAGCTGAGAACTGCATGGCAAGATTACATTTAGATACCATGAATACATGCTGAAATTTGCTCTAGGATCCCTTTGTTCAGGGTTGTAAACATTCTGAAACAATATTCTATGTGAATATTGGTGCTAACATTGTCATTTATCTTTTAAAAGATGTTATATAAAGATGTTCACTATACAAGGTAGAAATACAGAAGAAAAGTAGAGACTAAATGTAGGTTTCATCAACTGCCATCTTGTTATGCCTTTACCTACTTCTTCATGCATCATTATTAAAATGCTATAAAGTATGCATCATGGCAGACCTTGTTCTACACCTGATCTCTCAGAGCAGTATCACAGGTGTTTTCATGCCAATGTGTAAAGCAGATCAGTAGCTCCTTTAGAAGCATAAGAAAGTCCATTCTACCATCTCAGGGAAGAAACTTACATCCAGTCTCAGGACCAAGAATAGTTCTCCTGTGCAACACTTTCGCATCATTTGCATTTTAACACTAAGATTTTAATCTATTCCACAAGACATTGAGTCTCATGCTATTTCTGGGTTACCTAGGTAATTTAGTTCTCTTACTAAATATCTCCCTATAGAGTCCTCACTCTTGTCAACTATTTTCCTGTTGTAAGTTGCAATTTTTTTTCCTCTCTTCTAAACGATATATTTGGCAAAACCCATTGCTTGTTCTTAAAAAGTAATTATTCTCTTTGTGTTGCACAAGTCTTTTTTTACCATGTGACTCAGTAGGAACTAACCTGGGTCAACTTGGGATTTTTCTAAAATAGTCTTGTATAAGTACTCTCTACTAGCCACATGGTAGGAGAGTTTGGCAAAGAAAAAGAGGTAGATGTATATCTAATCAAGATCATTTGAGGAAGGAAAAATTATATCCTTAGCCAAAATTTGTCTCTACTTCCTATGTGTGACAGTAGAGAAAGAAAGTAGAAATATTACAATCAGGGAAGGTCTGAGTGCTTACTTTGTTTCTCTATGGAAGAGGAAAGCCATAGAATTACTTAAAACTTCCAAAGCTGCCTCCTATTTTTAGTCTAACCTCTTAATATGGAACTTGGTTACAATATTTAGCATAGTTCTTTATTTCCAGTATGTCAATGGGCATAGTCAACTTAACCTTAGATTCTATTAGCCATGTGCTTCTGTTGGTCCCATTAACTCATTCTTTTATAATGTTAGGCTGAGCTAATTAATCAGCAACCTAAGTACTCTAAATATGTAACTGCTAATTCTCTTCCTCTGTAGCACATCTAAATTCCTATTTGTCTCTCAAGGCCCAGTTCACATATCCTTTCTTTACCCTCCCAGTCTATGCTCCAAATGAAGAGAGATAACCATACGGCAATTTGTCTGTCTCTGTTTATCTTTTGCTCAAACACTGTGGTATACAGCCAATCTTTCACATCCTCCTTACGTTTTCTAAGACTTAACATCATGGGGGGCCAGGTGCGGTGGCTCATGCCTATAATCCCAGCACTTTGGGCGGCCTAGGCAGGCGAATCCCGAGGTCAGGAGATCGAGACCACCCTGGCTAACACGGTGAAACCCTGTCTCTACTAAAAATACAAAAAAATTTAGCCGGACATGGTGGCAGGTGCCTGTAGTCCCAGCTACTCGGGAGGCTGAGGCAGGAGAATGGCGTGAACCCGGGAGGCGGAGCTTGCAGTGAGCCAAGACCGCGCCACTGCACTCCAGCCTGGGCGACAGAGCGAGACTCCGCCTCAAAAAAAAAAAAATAAATAAATAAAAAATCAATCAATCAATCAATCATGGGGTCTCTGTACAGCCATTCCGCTACTCCCTCTTTTGTAGCTTCCGAAGAATATCACAGGTTGAATCATAGCAACTAACCCTGCAGACCCTCTCACTTCTTCCTCCATGCTCAGGAGAACATAGACCTTGAATAGCACTTAATTCATTCACATTAGTGTTTGAGTTTTTCAGTGATTTTAGAAACAGGCATGAATCTAAAGCTAGCATGGCCAGTCTTGTTTCCTTGGCTGTGTAATTCAAGGAGATAATCCTTTATAGATCATCATAATTTGTCAACCCATCTTGAGTTCTAGAAATTAACTGTAATCACTGTCTCTCTCCTTTACAATATCTTACTCTCAACCAGAGTGGTCCAAGGGCACACTCTAAGCTCTGAGAGTTCTACCTGCTTTAAAGCAGTGATTTGAGAAACAGTCCCTTTCAAATGTTCATCAAATTGTGAATTTTTCACTTATTTACCTTCACAGAATATATGTTATAGAGGAATGTTTTAAAATAGAAATTGGGTAGAAGGTATAAGCATATAGGCAAGAAAGAATATAATCTAAGAAAGAGAAGCTTAGGGTATCCTGTGTGACTACTTTATATCAAGATTCATCCTGCTCCGTGATTCCTTCATGGGTAGGATAATCAAGCTGCCCGATTTGCTTAGGACAGTCCTGGTTTATGCTTATCTTCCAGATATAATTAAAAGTGTCCCCTTTCTGCTGAGACTGTCCCAGTTTGGACAAAAAATTGCATGGTAACCCTAAGTATAGGGGAAAGACCTGCCCCAGGAAGAATTAGCAACAGAATCAATTTCTCTCCTTAGGCTGTTTTAACATTAGCAGTCAGTTATGGATATTAGCACTGACAGCTTCAATGACTTTTAGCTGGTTGATGTTAGCCTACCCCTTGGCTAGAAAGGCTAAAATCTTCTCTCCCTTGAATTCTAAATACAACATCTCTTGTTACACTGATTGAGTTTTCTCCCCTTTCTACCTGATGAGTTTCTTTGCCCCTGTAGACCAGTATGGGTGACAATATTCAGTACTGGGGTTTGGCCTTCATTCTCCACACTAAACACATGTGTTGTTAAGGGATGCCCCTTGAACAGTATATTAGTCAGCTCAGACTGCTGTCACAAAAATACCATAAATGGGTGGCTGAAACAACAGAAATTTATTTCTCATAGTTGTGGAGGCTGAGAAGAGACCTGCCAGTAGATCTGATATCAGGTGAGGGCTGTCTTTCTGGTTTGCAGATGACCATCTTCTCACTGTGTCCTTACATAGTAGATAACAAAGAGAGAGAGAGTAAGTGCTCTGGTTTCTTTTTATGAGGGTGCTAATCCCATTCATGGGGGCTCCACCCTCGTGACTTAATTACCTCCCAGAGGCCCTACCTCCTAATAACATCATGTTAGGGGTTAGGATTTCAACACGTGAATTCTGGGTGGAGACAAACATTCAGTCCCCAGCAAGCAGTTCTACTATGATCCAGTCAGAAGATGGAATGTTTAGCTGTTAAATGAAGTACTTGAATGACTTGGAAGAAATGCATGTAGAAAATGAAAGTGTTACTGAATCTCAACATTATAAAACAGGCAGGAAGTTAAATGTAAGGTATCTCCGAGCTGTAAGATAATGGGCAACCTCTGTCTGACCTTGACTTCAGTTTCCTCCAAGTCTCTCAAATGAGCATCTTCCTCCTCTGAAAAAAAATAATAATTTTTCTGAAGTTTCCCCTGGATATTGGCAGTTGAGTGCCCATTGACTCAGCTATTTTTTAGAGCAAAACATGCCAAAATGCAGTATGAGCCCTCATGTGAAGCTAGGGCTGTGGGTAAATGACTTCAACTTTAACCCTTCAAATAAACGTTTGTAGTAAAGAAGACGTGTGCTGAATCTGACTTCGTGTGCAACAATGGCCAGTGTGTTCCCAGCCGATGGAAGTGTGATGGAGATCCTGACTGTGAAGATGGTTCAGATGAAAGCCCAGAACAGTGCCGTGAGTGTAACTTGCTTTGGCCTTGAACTTTCCCAAGTTGTTCGGTGTCTAACATTTCTAAGTATTGCTTAATCTCCTACTTGGTATTCATTTTTCTTTGCCTGCCTTAAAGTTTAGGTCAATTGACTCCAAGGGCAGTCAAATCATTACCAGTTTATCAGCCTCCTTTAAAGAATGTTCTCCCTGGTCCAACAAGACTGACATTCTCTTGGGTAGCTTCACTATTGAATACTTAAAACTGAAGTCAGCAGATTCAATCAAGAACTCCTTGACTAGGTGCATAGATTTCAAATGTTTGTTTATAATAACTGAGCAGATGGTACTCTGGTCCTGGAAGCTAAGTCAAGAAGTGAGGGTTCCCTATGGGCCAAGCAAAAGCTTTTAGAAGGACAGCTTATCATACTATTAAAAAGCTATTACTGAAGAGGTAAGGTAGCTAGTAACTGGGTGATACAGTGACTTCTGACACACACGTAACCTAAAGTTACTAAAATGGAGATCTTACAGCATGTTCTTAAATAAGAGAAACTTCATAGGTATGCAAGTATATACCTGTGTCCTTAGGAAAAAGTCTATGAGGCCATAAAGAATGATGGTTTGGGATCATATAAATTGAGATCACATGAATGTCAAGGCAAAGAAAGTCTTAGAGTTTGAGTCAGTAGAGGCCTGCACTGGTAGAAACACTAAAAAAGGACTAACATGAACACAGTTTAGGTCTAAAGTGTGATTATGAAAGAAAATCAAATAGAAAGGAAGATAAGGGTGTTACTTTCAATTTTCTAGATAAGAAGTGAGGGGAGTAATATTGGTCAAGGCAAGTGAGTTCAAGGCCTGTGAGCTAAAGACAGGTTGTGTAAAGATTCAGCCTCAACTTTTAGTGGAGAATGACCTGGTCAAGTCAAGCATTAGGGCATGCTTCTACTTTGCAAGATGTCAATCTAAAGGACGTTGTGAAGGAGGCCCGTAGAGGAATCTAGGCAACAGAAGATTTTGTAGGTGTTTGACCATCTGACTTTTCATGTATTTGAGATTAGATGACAATATCTGGGTGTGCCCACTTGACATCCAACAGATAAATAGTGGTCTAGGAGCAGGCCAGCCAATAAACTTCACCACGCCAAGTAAAACAAAAGCCAGAACTCAGCACGCAATGGGACCTTGAAGGAGTGACGTGGTCAAAGCTGTCACGTACACTGCCAGGTAGCATAGGTTGGCACAGCTTCTAAGGAGTGGAGCTGATGAAAGAGCTCCCCGGGCTTCAGCCAGTTAGTAGAATTTCACCAGTGTGCCAGGCTACTGAGTCACAGGTATTAGCGCTTCCAGGCAGCACAGGAGCAGCAGCTTTGCATTGATCAGTTCTGAGGCTCTTTTGAGACTGTATATCATCAACAGATATGAGAACATGCCGCATAAATGAAATCAGCTGTGGCGCCCATTCTACTCAGTGTATCCCAGTGTCCTGGAGATGTGATGGTGAAAATGATTGTGACAGTGGAGAAGATGAAGAAAACTGTGGTAAGAAGATCAGTGTTGAGTGACGTAACCCAAAGACCCTTTTCCTAAAGGAAGGGTGGGCAGGGGAAACTAACCTAAGCCTGAAGACGCACTGACATTGACTCACTTTTCAGTGACTTCACTATCTGCTCAATTACTTGTCCTTCATAACTGCCCTAAAACCCTAAAAGACATTCATGTGGCAATTGACCATTGCTTGGTGTTTCTTTTAGGCAAATAGAAATAAGAAGGTAAGTCATTGAAGGCACTTATATATAGAAGTAGCTCAGGGAAGCAGCAATTGTGTGGGCTTTTGTTTTGACAGTAATTCATGTGTCTTTTGCACTTTGGCACAATAAAATTAGAAGGTGTGAGTAGGGTTGGCAAACACATTCATAGGTCTAAATTTGATTGGGTTATTGGAATAAATTATTTGAGTATTATACAAGCATTTCTTTGCCCATGAACTAGATTCTGGCATAACTTTCCCAGGGAAAAAAAAAAAAAAAAGACACAGAAGCATGAATTAACATCTTGCCTCAGATACCCAAAGAAAAGTCTACCCAACTGGTGATACCTTTGTCTCCTGTTGCAGTTCCTGTCTCTGAAAGCTAACTCTGCTTCCTATTCTTTCATGTTTCTGGTCTTGGAAAATCTTTAATAAAATGCTGCATGTTGAAGGTGAGGGCCTGGGAAAATCACTAGGTTGAACAAACAGTGCTTTGAATGTTCTTTCAAGCTACTGCCCTTTTTATAGGGCCTCTAAAACCTACAGCTCCCAAGTCTGACAAGCATGGGCCTCCTGATATGGTAGTAGTCAAGGGAGCTCAAGGCACTTACAGTTGAAACACCAATCTTGTGCGTAGAAGTCGCCTCCTGAGGTCAATACCACTGCACCTAGTCCAATGAGTTTTAGTGTTCAATCCTAGAATTGGGTTTTCTGTATTGGTAAGCCCTGGTGCTGCCAAGTGTTTCCCTTATAAATCTAGACTTTGCTTCCCAAGAGAGTCGTGGTCTCTATTCTAATTGCCACCAAATTGTGACCTTGAAACATTTGGCAGGAATTTAAGTCAAAGTACCAATTGGCTAGTAGGACTAGCTTATCATTGTCAGCATACCTGATTGTTAAATGGTGATTATAGCCCTGGCAGTGACTTTTTCAAAATGGAAAGTGTTTAAGACTTGTTATTCCTGATCCTTATTTAAAGGACCAAAAAGAGGAACCATGTATGGTGGTATGTGGTTCACCTCTTTTGGTGACAAAGTCTTAATGCTTGTTGTGAGTATTACGTTGCATGATATTCTCAACTAGTGATAAGATCTGACAAGCAGTATGTTGATTCAAGGACAACTCAATCTCTGCCTTCCAAATTGAAATCCCTTGTTACAGTTTGTTATTTATGATGGCCACTTTTAGAGTCAATTGTGGTTCTCATCTCAAATTAATTTCCAGTCTTCAACCATTTTCTTGGTTCTTTATTTCTGTTCTTATTTATTGTGTGCCTTCATTTTTTTGTACAATGAGACTGTACAAAAGTTCTTGATTTAATTCCATTGTAGCCTTTAAGTTGGGCTAGTAAGTTAGGATTAATGAATAAAGATCAATGTATTAGATTTTGGGACAAGAATCTTGAACGGACCAATCTTGATGCATTTTCAATGGGGCATCCTCTCTCTTAATAGGCAATATAACATGTAGTCCCGACGAGTTCACCTGCTCCAGTGGCCGCTGCATCTCCAGGAACTTTGTATGCAATGGCCAGGATGACTGCAGCGATGGCAGTGATGAGCTGGACTGTGCCCCGCCAACCTGTGGCGCCCATGAGTTCCAGTGCAGCACCTCCTCCTGCATCCCCATCAGCTGGGTATGCGACGATGATGCAGACTGCTCCGACCAGTCTGATGAGTCCCTGGAGCAGTGTGGCCGTCAGCCAGTTATACACACCAAGTGTCCAGCCAGCGAAATCCAGTGCGGCTCTGGCGAGTGCATCCATAAGAAGTGGCGATGTGATGGGGACCCTGACTGCAAGGATGGCAGTGATGAGGTCAACTGTCGTAAGTAGCTTTCTAGCATGGCATGTTCAGTTCTCTTCCTTGTATCAACTGGGACAATTTGCTGGCTTCATTCCATGGTGTTTCCTCCCTTTGTAGCCTCTCGAACTTGCCGACCTGACCAATTTGAATGTGAGGATGGCAGCTGCATCCATGGCAGCAGGCAGTGTAATGGTATCCGAGACTGTGTCGATGGTTCCGATGAAGTCAACTGCAAAAATGGTAAGGGTTTCTTCTTGTTGGTTAAGCAATGGATTGCTCTGACCAGACCCACTCATGGAATCTCTCTTCTTTGTTTCTCTTTGTAGTCAATCAGTGCTTGGGCCCTGGAAAATTCAAGTGCAGAAGTGGAGAATGCATAGATATCAGCAAAGTATGTAACCAGGAGCAGGACTGCAGGGACTGGAGTGATGAGCCCCTGAAAGAGTGTCGTAAGTGTACTTGTTGTTCAAGTACAGATCCTGGAAGTTTGATACAATCCAGTATAGCTAACACTGTGTGGACCCCCCGTGATGGCTAGTTAAACTTTTGAATGTACTGAAGTTCAATTGTAGACTTCAGAGTGAAACTTTATGACTTAAAAGCCCAGGTAGGACAAACTAGTTTATAGTTTTTGTTGTTTTTTTTTTTTTTTTGAGATGGAGTTCCACTCTTGTTGCCCAGGCTGGAGTGCAATGATGCAATCTCGGCTCACTGCAACCTCTGCCTCCCGGGTTCAAGCAGTTGTTCTGCCTCAGCCTCCTGAGTAGCTGGGACTATAGGCACCCACCACCACACCCGGCTAATTTTTTTTTTTTTTTGTATTTTTAGTAGAGACAGGGTTTCACCTTGTTGGCCAGGCTGGTCTTGAACTCCTGACCTCGTGATCCACCCGCCTCGGCCTTCCAAAGTGCTGGGATTACAGGCATGAGCCACCGCGCCCGGCCCAAACTAGTTTATAGTTTAACCTCCTTAAAGATAACTGATCATCAATATAGAAACTTGACTAAATGCTTGACCAACTGGTAACTTGCCAAGGAGTTAGATAATCCACCCTGAAATATATACCTATAAAATAAATGATTAGGTCTTAGACAAATCATAGGTTTGACCAGGCCAACTAGATAAGTTATCACAAATAGCCTGGGTTTTAAATGTGAAAGATATTAATTGAAAATAAGTTGTCAAGTGACTACTACATTTTTATTCCAGATATAAACGAATGCTTGGTAAATAATGGTGGATGTTCTCATATCTGCAAAGACCTAGTTATAGGCTACGAGTGTGACTGTGCAGCTGGGTTTGAACTGATAGATAGGAAAACCTGTGGAGGTGAGTCTAAGAAGAAAACCTGGACCCTGCAGGTGATGGGAAAGGATAGTAGGTACCTAGTAAGGTATAGGAGCAGCAAGACTAATTCTGATTTCCCTCCTAGATATTGATGAATGCCAAAATCCAGGAATCTGCAGTCAAATTTGTATCAACTTAAAAGGCGGTTACAAGTGTGAATGTAGTCGTGGCTATCAAATGGATCTTGCTACTGGCGTGTGCAAGGCAGTAGGTAAATGAACTTGGACTGGTATGGCTATTGTACCTTTAAGAGTAAGTGCCTCTAAAAGGTACAGCCAGTGACTACAATAGTCAAACTAAACATGAAATTGTACTTGAGAACAATGCTGCTAACCTCATAATACAGCAGTATAGGTCAAATAGCAGATCTCTCCCCTAGATATCTACCTTGATCATTCCTTTTGTATATGATACCATGAATACCTACCAGGTTTGCATGCTCTGTTTCCAAAACTTGAGTCCAACTCAAATAAGTGACTTATTCATCACTCACCCTGTTCTTGAAGGCTGTAACCCCACGACTGCCTTCCTAAACTGTAGGAAGCACTTGCAGGTCCCAGGGGCAGGAGCTCCAGAACAGATACTACTGAGGTATTCCACAATACCTTTATTTTCTAAGTGCTCCTCTGCTGGGAGGAGGTGGTTTAGAAAGACCTTGCCTTCTTAAAGCAAAACTAAGTAACCCTGACTTCCATCTTGCAGGCAAAGAGCCAAGTCTGATCTTCACTAATCGAAGAGACATCAGGAAGATTGGCTTAGAGAGGAAAGAATATATCCAACTAGTTGAACAGCTAAGAAACACTGTGGCTCTCGATGCTGACATTGCTGCTCAGAAACTATTCTGGGCTGATCTAAGCCAAAAGGCTATCTTCAGGTAACTTTCAGTTCCTTTTGTGGTGTCTTGACATAAGTCATTGTCACTTGGGAAGTGATCTGTGGGATAGTTCGGAGGAGTTTCCTTTGTGTCTAGCCCCATCTAGCATCGAATTACCTGGGGACATTAAATCTAATGCTAATTCTTTATTAAACTGTTATCACTTCCTAATTAGAAACTAACAATTGTCTATGAAGTAAAAGATGACATCTTTCATATTTTTTATATTTTCTCCCTTTTCTCTACAGTTAATTGAGAACTGTTCATTGTTGCTACAAATAGAAATGGTAGTACAGCCTTTTCTTAATGGGAACTATAGAAACTCAGATGATGGATGCTGAAACAAATAGCTTCACTTAGAAATTTGTTGTTCTTGTGTATAGAATACATACCAGCAACTAGATAATCTACAGCATTATTAATTTAGGATCAGTAAGCAGCATGGTTAAATAATTTGAGTGGTGAGCTGTGGTGTTAACTAGATTTCTTTCTGAACAAAGTCATTGACCATTTTGTAAGCAAAAAGTCCATTCTCCAAGCTCTAATTGTGTCAAACTCTTAAATTTCTTGTGACCTATTCTGTTTCAGTGCCTCAATTGATGACAAGGTTGGTAGACATATTAAAATGATCGACAATGTCTATAATCCTGCAGCCATTGCTGTTGATTGGGTGTACAAGACCATCTACTGGACTGATGCGGCTTCTAAGACTATTTCAGTAGCTACCCTAGATGGAACCAAGAGGAAGTTCCTGTTTAACTCTGACTTGCGAGAGCCTGCCTCCATAGCTGTGGACCCACTGTCTGGGTTTGTAGTCTGTTTTCCATCACATAGCCTTTGGAATGGTATCTGTGTAGGTCAGGAGCTTTCTCATACCTGAATTAGTACTAAAATCTCAAGGTTTATGAGCCTTCTGCAACAAAGAAAGAATTAGAATTCTAATTTAAGATATCAGTTTTGCCCCAGTTGAGTGACCCTGGGATGTCCTTATCTATATGACAGGTCCTCCTGTCTGACTCTCGTATGACTGATTGCTGGTTGACATTAATGAATTAACATTCCTGATTTGATGTGTGTACCAAAAGCTGTATCTGAACCCTTTTGTCCACCCAGTTTCTACGCAAGTGATTTTTTTAATTTTTGACTGAATGCTTTGCTGGGCTAGCTCTGGATGATCAAACCTAAATGACAGCCTGAATTGTGAGGATTTGGGTAACCACATTGCATCTAAGTGTGCAAGTTGTCTGAAAGTCCAGCAGAAATAAACAGACCTTTCTAGAAACATTTCACTAAGGGGGTTCTGTAAATTGCCACTAAGTAACATAGAAGAGCAGCTTAGGAAGTTGACTAAGGCTGTAGTCGTCATCACAACTGGCCCCCGTGCAGCCTCATTAGAACTCAGTCAGCCAACCCCTGCTATGAAATTTGAAGGATGTTCGTCTTGCACTCCTCTGAAAGAACTGACCTTTTAAAAAGGAAACATAACCTTGTGACTTTGGGCTGAAATTTAAATGTCAGACAAACATAGATTATTATAGTTAACAATGAGCTTGTAGATTCTTAATATTCAATTTTATTTACCTAGAACATAATTTAAACCCTTAAGTGTTACTATTTGTCACTAGAGAATGCCTTGAGTTTTCTGCTCAAATTTTAAATTTTTGTTTCCAGCTACTACAACTTTATTCCTTCTAAACCACTGAGGCTTATTTCTCATTTAATTTTTCACAGCTTTGTTTACTGGTCAGACTGGGGTGAACCAGCTAAAATAGAAAAAGCAGGAATGAATGGATTCGATAGACGTCCACTGGTGACAGCGGATATCCAGTGGCCTAACGGAATTACACTTGGTATGTATGTTCTTCCTTCTCGACCACCCACTCAACTGTGTTTCCATTTATCTCCATGGTGAATTCTGGACTAGCAGATGACTCTACTGCTTCCGCCTAAATTCTAGCAGGAATTTTCAATGGGAGTAACTGAACAACACAAGTAAAATGGTGGATTAACAAATTACACATTCCATAATTACTGGCCTGTTGTCCAGCTGGGCCTAATATGTGACACAAATTCAGTGAACGTTGGGTCTTGGGTGCACTCATACTAAATATTCTGGGCATGAGTGCCTTAGCATTTCCTGAATTGCAGGCTTTTAACAGTTTTCTTCTGGCTTTTTGGAGGAGAACAACAAAATGGTAGCCTCTTTTAATATTTTCTGTAATGTGAGTAATATTTCTTAAGTCATTTGCTTTGAGAATCTCAGGTACCCTGTTAGTCCCCAAAAATGAATGTGGATACAGGCTCTGCATGCTGCTTCACAAGGTTTGTGTGACCCCTGTTAAGAAACCCTGCTGGGGAAAGAACCATGAAAGTAGATGATTAATTCATTAGATATTTTAAATGGAAGCCAGAGTAGTAGTGGCTTGTCATGTAATGACAATTCTTTTCCTACCTAGACCTTATAAAAAGTCGCCTCTATTGGCTTGATTCTAAGTTGCACATGTTATCCAGCGTGGACTTGAATGGCCAGGATCGTAGGATAGTACTAAAGTCTCTGGAGTTCCTAGCTCATCCTCTTGCACTAACAATATTTGAGGTAAGATGTGTCTCACATCAAAGTGTGTACCTTGGAGCTACTATATCACTTTGAGAAGAAATAACAGACATAGCGGGAGGAGGGAAGAGCAGCTGAACATGGCTTGAGAAACTGCTTTCACTTAAAACCTGGTACAAATTAGACACTAATTCCCAGAAGCACTCCAAACCTAAACTTGATTCTTTTACAGTTTTATATCCAGTGTCCCCGTTCAGCATTCAGTAAACTTAGTCCATTAAATGAGAAGTAAATGATGATGACCTTAGAAATGGACTTGTGTTCATCCTGGAGGTACATGCTAATTGTGGGCTTCTGTTTTAGGATCGTGTCTACTGGATAGATGGGGAAAATGAAGCAGTCTATGGTGCCAATAAATTCACTGGATCAGAGCTAGCCACTCTAGTCAACAACCTGAATGATGCCCAAGACATCATTGTCTATCATGAACTTGTACAGCCATCAGGTACCGTGGAGAAGCACAGTCCTTAATAACTGCTTTAAGGGAAGCAGCATGACACAGAACCTGCTGGATGTCAGTAGCTTTTGGCAACTCAGTTTTCTTTAAAAGGGAACTTTTGCCCTCCTGTACCCTACCTTAAACATTTCACATGTTATTTTTTTATTTCTGCTGCCTTAGAGAAATGGCTTCTCAACTTCAGCTCCTAGCTTTCCTCCCAAGCCTCAGTGTCAGAGCTTTCATTTCTGTTTCATTCATGTCCCCTTGGCCTTCAGCCCCTCTTGCCAAGACTATTGCAGTAGCCTCCAAAAGCTACAAAAGCTTGTAGCTTTTGTGCTACAAGCTTTCTCTACTGTTAGTTTGCTAGGATTTTTGCAATGAAGTACCACAAACTGCCTTAAACAGAAATTTATTGTCTCAAAATTCTGGAGGACAGAAGTCTGAAATCAAGGTGCCAGGAGGGTTGGTGCCTCTTGAGGGCTGTGAGGGAAGGGTCTGTTCCAGGCCTCTTCTTGGTCTGTTGATGGTGCTCTTCCCCCTTTGTCTCTTCACATCATCTTCCCTCTGTATATGCTCGTGTCCAGCTTTCTTGCTTTCTTTTTCTTTTTTTTGGAGACTGACTCTTGCTCTGTCACCCAGGCTGGAGTGCAGTGGCACAATCTCGGCTCACTGCAACCTCCACCTCCTGTGTTCAAGCAATTCTCCTGCCTCAGCCTCCCGAGTAGCTGAGACTACAGGAGTGAGCCACCACGTCCAGCTAAACTTTGTATCTTTAGTAGAGATGGGGTTTCACCATGTTGGCCAGACTGGTCTCGAACTCCTGACCCAAAGTAATCTGCCTGCCTCCTAAAGTGCTGGAATTACAGGCCTGAGCTGTAATAACAGTCATATTGGCTTAGAGCCCACCTTAATGACCTCATTTTAACTTGATTACCTCTGTAAATATCCTATCCTCAATATCTCCAAATAAGATCACATTCTGAGGTACTAGGACTTCAATATATGAATTTTAGGGAGGAACACCATTCAACTCATAACACCTACTTTCCCCCTGTGACACACCTGATATAGGATTGTGTAGATTCTCAAACACATCGGGTTATATTATCTCCTGCTGAAAACACTTGGCTGGTTCTAGCTAAATAAAACCTTCAAACCTTCCTAAGGCTGAGTTTCCTTCCACTTTGTTGGAGCAAGTCAAGAGAAAACCAGGAGAACATGCCTAGTCTCCTTTTTCTGAGCCTTCACGCTAAACCTCGGGCAAATAGTGAGAGCCAGTCCTGGTCCCTCACCTCCCTTCCCCGCCTCCTCTTTTGGCATCTATCTCTTAAAGGCATAACTTTTACAGTCTTATCTCCAAGAGGTCCCTTATCTGGTGTCCTTAGAGCATGGTGCCTGTACCTTTATACTTATTCTTCCTTGATATTGCTCTCACTTGAAGGATTGGCAGAGTAGACAAGTTTAAGCTCTTGGGGGCAAGGACTCAGGTCTTCAACATGTAGAACAAGGCTTTATATATACTAGGCACTGGAATACCCATTTTAATGGTATTTTTTTTTTCCTGACTAGGTAAAAATTGGTGTGAAGAAGACATGGAGAATGGAGGATGTGAATACCTATGCCTGCCAGCACCACAGATTAATGATCACTCTCCAAAATATACCTGTTCCTGTCCCAATGGGTACAATGTAGAGGAAAATGGCCGAGACTGTCAAAGTAAGGCATTTTGTGTTTCAACCACAAGTAGAACCTACAACAAGCAATATCATAAGACACAAGCTTGGATTTTTTAAGAATTCTGTTTTAGCTAATTCTTTGAATAGATTTGAGAAGATACCTGCTATTGTTGTATGCCGGGTTATCATGTCATTTCTTTAGAACTGACTTTAACCCATTTCAACATTAAATGAGTTTATAGGAGACTAAAGTGTCAACATACCTTACACTAATTTGTACCTAGTCCCTTAACAGCACTGAGCTAGCCAACTTGCAGGTAATTAAACGAGGCCTTAACATTTTTCCTCAAAAGGAGGAGGACAGAAATTATGCTTAAGGAAGGCCATGGTTACAGAAACCTCATTGCCTCAGTGGGTGACTCTACCCTAAAATAACACTTAAGCTGAATTTGCGTTTAGTCTTCTGTTCTTAACTTTTGATTAAGTGGCAAATTAATGTCATTTGTGTGATCAAGGAGCTTGTATGGTGAGGCTGATGAGGTTTTTATTAGCGTAATTCATGGTCAGGCAGGGATTAGCTCAGTTTACCAAGAAATTAGTTGCAAGACAGTCTGGTATGCCTGGTATACCAGAGCATCTTGAGAACATTTCTCATAGTTTCCAGGAACACGGGATGTTGTTTAGAGGGATAAAATATGGTTGTCCATCATTTTGAATTGTCAAATTCCAAACACCGACTGTTCTTCCCAAAGTTTCATGTATCTCTTTTTTGCATGAAGATTGCTATTTCAATTTTGACACATCAGCTGTACAACTTAGTTCAGCAGTGGTTTGTCTATTTTACCTGGTTTTAAAATAACCTTTTACATGGCTTGTCTGGACAAAACAGCTAGCCATGCTGGAACCTTGGCATTAACCAGGTTCTTGGTTTTTATAATTCAGGTACTGCAACTACTGTGACTTACAGTGAGACAAAAGATACGAACACAACAGAAATTTCACCAACTAGTGGACTAGTTCCTGGAGGTATTGAGTTCAGTACTGCAAACTGTTAATCTCAACTAACAGCCACACTCTTTGTATCTATAGCTTCAATAATTAATGCAGCCTTTAACTACTATTTCTGCCCCAATTGGTAACCTATATTTAAACACCAAAGACTTAAAACTTGCATATCTTTTCCTGACTGATCTTAAAGGTTTCTAGTAGAGAACTGTCAGTGAAATGGCTACTACAGCATGTGACTCAAATACTTCTAAGCCACAGTTGTTCCTGGTGTTCAATTGTAGTAGATACTGAACATCAATATTGGATGCAAAGGTTTTGGCTCCTTACCTGATGGGTAAATTTCTAAGTCTGAATACAGATCCTTCTAAACTGATTCCTTTTATTCCTCTGTAGGGATCAATGTGACCACAGCAGTATCAGAGGTCAGTGTTCCCCCAAAAGGGACTTCTGCCGCATGGGCCATTCTTCCTCTCTGTAAGTAGATTTCCTACAAGTCTGGGTTCAAGAACTTCTTAGATACCAGATGAAGATTTTTTTGTTCATCTGGAGCTAGCCCTTTCATGGCCCTTTATGCTGTCTAGCATTTATGACCCTGAATTACGTTCGCTTTCTCCCCCACATAATACACTCAATTAAGGCCCATATCTTTCTCTTCAGTTGTACCTTTGGCACAGTAACTGGCATGATAAGTGTTCAACGGTTAATGCTTTCTACTTCCGCACTGTTAACCTAGCTTATCCCCTTTTATAATAAGTCTCTTTAACTAGTGTACTGTTCTGTTCCCCCTTTGAAATGTGTGTAATGCTTCATACAGAGGAGATGCACAAATGCTTAAATGCTAAGAGTTACAGGACTTGTTGAGGATAAATTAAAAGCAGTTAAGAATTTTCAAACCTATGGAAAAGGACCTCTAAAACTATTACGAGACACGCAAATTATAAGGACTTTGCTATAATAAGGACTTTGCTATAGACCCAAGCTTAGCTAACACACCAGGACCACCTGAATAGCTCTCCAGAACCTTCTGCAATTTTAATTTGGTGAGCCTAAGGTGGGACCGAGGACCCTGCCCTTGCCTGGATGGATGTGGCTAGTCCAGCTCCAGTGCATAGAGCTACCTCTGGGCTGAACTTGTTTCAAGCTCCTGGCCCATGTGTATTCCAACTTCTAGTTATCCTAGCTCCATAAAACATGGCATTTTTACTAATGTCAATTATTATGGATTCCTGAACGTTATTACCTTTCTTGTATGTTCCAATACTAGACTTAGCTACCCTCTGATTTTTTTCAGTGCTCTTAGTGATGGCAGCAGTAGGTGGCTACTTGATGTGGCGGAATTGGCAACACAAGAACATGAAAAGCATGAACTTTGACAATCCTGTGTACTTGAAAACCACTGAAGAGGACCTCTCCATAGACATTGGTAGACACAGTGCTTCTGTTGGACACACGTACCCAGCAGTAAGTCAGCTTTGTGTCTTTATACACCATGGCTTGAAGTGAGACTTTTCAGAAAGGAGACCTGGGTGAGAGAGAGAGAGCCGTTAGGATGATGGAGTTACCAAACACTTCATGTGCTACCTGGCTATTAGACAGCATAGCCTGTTAGAACATAAGTCAGTCAGTTGATCAGCATCTAACCCTCACCAACTGGCAAGTGGGTCAACTTAAGGTCACCACTATATTAAGATATTTTTGGTTATAGAAATGACATGTAAATACTAGCATGAACCAAGTAGCTCATTACTGAACTATTAAATCCATTGCCTACTGGATATTTGAAAGTAAATTAGCATATCATATATAGGGGAGTTGGCTTAAAGTCAGTGTATTGAGTAAGATTCACTTAGCCAAAATTATGATACGCTTTGCTTTAAAAAGTATCCCACCACCCTTAGTATAGCTAGCTTTTCTTCCAGCGATAGTCACTCACTTGTTCTTCAGATGAAACCCAAGTGAAGTATTTGGCCTTCACGTAGGAAACAGGCTGAACAAAACAAGTATTGATCACTCCCCTCTCAAACTCCGGCGAAACATGGAACGGTGGTCAATTCTTGACACACACATGGCTTTTCACATTTTTCCCCAAGACTTATGATTATTAAGTAGAAGAGACAGAATTAGTCACACTATCTTATCTCACTACCAAGCAGGTATAGTTGAATTCAAGTTAAACGCATGCATGAATGATACAACTCAGTACTCTTCTGTATCTGACTGACTTTTCTTCTAAGCACTCTGAGTGTTTGAATGACCAACTCAAAAGCAAGGTCCATTTTAAAGACTAGAGTTGCCATCAGTGAGTGATCACCAAGCTCATTCTGTACTTCTTCTTTTCCACAGATATCAGTTGTAAGCACAGATGATGATCTAGCTTGACTTCTGTGACAAGTGTTGACCTTTGAGGTCTAAACAAATAATACCCCCGTCGGAATGGTAACCGAGCCAGCAGCTGAAGTCTCTTTTTCTTCCTCTCGGCTGGAAGAACATCAAGATACCTTTGCGTGGATCAAGCTTGTGTACTTGACCGTTTTTATATTACTTTTGTAAATATTCTTGTCCACATTCTACTTCAGCTTTGGATGTGGTTACCGAGTATCTGTAACCCTTGAATTTCTAGACAGTATTGCCACCTCTGGCCAAATATGCACTTTCCCTAGAAAGCCATATTCCAGCAGTGAAACTTGTGCTATAGTGTATACCACCTGTACATACATTGTATAGGCCATCTGTAAATATCCCAGAGAACAATCACTATTCTTAAGCACTTTGAAAATATTTCTATGTAAATTATTGTAAACTTTTTCAATGGTTGGGACAATGGCAATAGGATAAAACGGGTTACAAAGATGAAATTGCCAAAAAATTTATAAACTAATTTTGTACGTATGAATGAAATCTTTGACCTCAATGGAGGTTTGCAAAGACTGAGTGTTCAAACTACTGTACATTTTTTTTCAAGTGCTAAAAAATTAAACCAAGCAGCTTAACCATGGTTTGTGCCTGTTCCTCTAGGATGAACTCCTATCCTGAGTAGTACCAAGTGTTCTAACTAAATGTGTGAGCTGTAGTTCTTGATGTTGTATAACTAAGCCTGTAATTGGGCTGGTTTCTCTTACACCCTAGTACAGTTAAAAAATGAGGTACTGTTTAACATTTGCTCCCGAAATATTTCTTACTGTGTAAAAGAAGCTAGCTTAGTCTGTACCTAGAAAAAAAGCTAGCTTAGTCTGTACCTAGAATTCCTCTTGGTTAGAGGAGTGAGTTTCTTTTCCATTAACTTGTTTCCTGATCGAGAAACACGTGCTAAGATTTCTATGAATTCTGCTTCTTTATAGTTAAGTCTCTGTTTTCCATGTTCTGTCATTTATATAGGTCAAGGACAAGTGCCTTCTAAGGCATGGATAAGGGCTTTCTTCTTAATAAAAGTCTAGACTGTCTTACTGTGAAGATGGCCAGGGAGGATAGCAAGCAATGGCATTCTTGAACAGTCTAAGGCAGGTTTCTCAGTGTGGTCCTGAGAACAGAAGCATCTGCATCACCTGGGAATGTATTAGAAATGCAAGTTCCCAGCCCCATCCCAGACCTACTGAATCAGAAAATCTGGGGGCGAGGGCTTAAACCTGCTTTCATAAGCCCTTCAGGCGCTACTGATGTAAACTAAAGCTTAAAAACCACCGTTTTACTGTGACTTCATGAAGAATATAATTGCAATATCACCTACATTTTTATCCTGGCTGGGTTGGGGCAGATTCTTACTATGGACAATTTCTGGAACTTACAGTATGAAGAGCAGATGAGGAGTTTGAGACAAAGAAAGAAAAAATTGTACAGGGAGTTTAGTGAATTTTTCCATCAGGTTGGCCATTACTTTCTTTCTCTAAAGTCTCAGGATGTCTGGAAGCAAGGAAAGACGAAAGACTTGAAGCACCGGGTGCATGCTGTGTGTCACAAGTGAGGTGGAGAGTTGGCTGTGGAAGGTACAGCAATTCCTCTGGAATTAAATGACCGACCAACACAGTAGCAAGAGGATGAAGAGAAGATGTTTTGCGTTGCTACATGAATCAGTGGATGACTCATATTTCACTTGCATATGAAATATAAGGCAGTTAACATCTTGTTTGTGGCTTAAGCAAGGAAATTAATCCTACTAGATGAAGGGGAAGTTGGTTCTGCTGTCTTAAGGGATGCCCCCTTGTGATTTTGGTCAACTGAATGAAAAAGAAAAGATAGCCTTGGACCTTTTTTTCATGGGAGGTTTGGAGGTCAAGCATGTAGAAGGAAAAGGCTGTAGTCATGAATATAGAACTGTCTGCTCTCCACCTTTTCCTCACTCTACATTTAGTCATCACACTGAACAGGATGTGGCCTGCTGACAGTGAGTAGCTGAAGTGCCTGTTTGGTAAGTAGGTTAGCATTCATCATGAACTCTGAAAGCCATTTCAGAGTCTGGCTGCTGCTCTGACCCTGCTGTGGTATAAAAAACATGGATTTTTTTTTTTTTACCTGGAGTAATACCAAATTCCCTTTAGAAGCTTGAAGTTCGATACTATTGCTTTCCCCATTATAAGGATTATACAGTATTAATTAATTATAAGGCCCAAAGTTTGTTTTGGCAAATAAAGTATTATTCTCTATCATCATCTTTTGAATTCCTGTCCCTAGTATGTTCTTTCATGTTCTGGGTAAAATTTCCAACCCTCAAAGAGTCTAAAACATCTCATTTTTTTTTTTTTTACCACGTCCTCCCCAGTAAGAAGCCAAGGTACAACTCATTGTACCTAAGAGGTACAAACTCATTTGTAGAAACAAAGTAACTAGATATTCCTATTGAAATAAGAATACATATACTGGTGGGCCAGGCATGGTGGCTCACGCCTATAATCCCAGCACTTTGGAAGGCCAAGGCAGGAGGATCACTTGAGGCCAGGAGTTCGAGACCAGCCTGAGCAACATGGTGAGACCCTGTCTCTACAAAAAAATAATTTATAAAAATAAAAGAAAAAAATAGTTATATGACTAAACTACTAGTCAATACAGCTTGCAATAATAGTGCATGAATGATAACAGGCCTCGGCTTTATCACCCAAAAAATAACTTGAATTCTATGTGAAATGTGTTAGGATAAGTTTGCTCTGTCTCTAGAGTTCAATGTAGAAGATAATGAATAGGTAAAATATGAAGCTTATCATACACTAAAGGAGAATATTTGGAGTTAGATTAGCCTGCCACACAAAGTCAAAGTGGACCCTCCAGAAATTTTAGGAATTGCCACAAAGATTGATGATAGATGAATAAACAGATTTGTGGCCTCTGGTAAAGAAATCCAGCCAAGTTCCTCTGTCCAAATTTTTAAGTACCCTTTGCAAGCTAATCTATTTGGCAAAAAAATAGTCCCAGTTGTTCAACTAGCTCCCTTAAAACATTCTAGTAGGTGTTTTAAAGCCTAGGTATCGCTGCCTCTTTAGTTCTTGATGAATACAAGGCAAAAAAAAAAAAAAAAAAAAAATTGAGGCTTGCACTTTGGCATTTGCTTCTGTTCCTTGTATCTGTGGAAGTCAAGTAGCCCTTCTCAAAAATGAGAAGCCAAGCTTTAAATAGCAAACTATAGGGTATTAAAAGACTAACTCTTCAGTTAAGAACACTGTAGAAATGGTAGACCAACTTAAAGTCTACCTTTTAACAATCTTTACCCCAAACCTAAAGATTCTAGGGGTCACTTATCTCTATTACGTAATCTAACTGGAATAATTTCCTAGAATTCTTACTAGTGAAATCTTACCCAAGTAAAACAATGTATTATTTTGAATCCAAATGAAAGCTATACTGTTTGCTTTCAATGGTGGCAAAAACTCGCAAAAAGCAGATATACTTTTGCTAATTTAAGTTGAAGTACAATGAATACAACCTGCTAATCTTGATCCCCAAATCTGAGCCCTTCAGTTTCATAACTGTTTTATCCTGAATGTAGTTGTGACATAGACATTTCTCAAAAGGGTCTGATACATCAAACTCCTAACAAGTAGGAGTAGCAACTAGCAAAAGAGTAGAAAGAAGCTTCCCTTATTGTGGGTGATGAGGCGGTGCCTAAAAACCACATATATATAATCCCCTGGGTATTCCATATTCTGCAAGCCCTGTTAGTGGGGAGATGGTAGTGGCAATAGCAGCGATAGTTGCGTCAGTGCTAACTGCTGCTGCTGCCCGTTCTGTTGGCGGCTGCTGGCCAAGTGTGCACACTTAGCCCTGGTTGAGGTGCATTGTCTGCTGTCATCTGTTAAGCATCTAACCAGAGTGGGAGGGCACGTCAAGTGATTTCACTCTCTTAAATAAAAGGTTTTTAGGTATTTTTGGTATTATATAGTCTCTAAGGCCAGAAGGGGCTTATAATGACTTCTCTTCTCTTCTAGAATTGTAATATTAAAAAACTACTCGAGTAAATATCCTAACAAGTATGATTTTTCTTGGGAAAACTAAAAATTGTACATCCATGCTTCAGCCATATCATGGGCCTAAACTATGAGAGTTCAGAAATATATAAAAGTACAAAAATCTTCAAAGGTACTTATTTCCAAATATGGAGGGAATGAATCTGAAGAGGGAACAATGGTGTTTTTCGAACTTATTTCTCTCTAATCCAGCCTGGAGGATTTTTAGCCAAAACAGTTGCATGTGAAGGATTATCAGCCATCTTTGCATATCCCTTTCACATCTACCTTCACACACGAAAGCTGAATGCATTTTACCAGTGAGGCTCTAGATATGAAACTTAGGGATCCATAGATAAATAAGCTACTAACAAACTGATAACAGTGGTGTTCCATCTCTCTATCATGTCTCCTGAGTCTGTTTCACGTTTTTGAGCCTGGCTAATGAGAAAAAGAACAAAGTAGGAGCATGACCCAGTGTTCTCCTGTAAATGTCACTGTAAAAATCTCAATGTAAAAACACTGAGACAGGAGTGAGACCAGCTGCGGGTGGGGAGTTTCTGCTCTGCAGGTTACCTCATGGCATATCAAAAATGGCTTTCTTCTTCACTGCGCTCAAGGAAAAAGTCAGATGGGTGGCAGGGTGGTTCTGTTCAGAAGCAGCAGGCAATGCAGTTAACAGCATAGACTTCCGTGTCTTGTGTGTGGTACCTTGGGCAAGTTACCAACTCCCTCTGTAAAGTAGAGATGATGGGGACTGTCTCACTGTGACAAGGTAAGATTTAAGTGAGATGCACACAGAAAGCTCAGCACAGTGTCTGGCATCTAATATGTGCAGGGCAGATGTCACTACTGAATATCACATCAATGCTAGGGCTGTATTTACTCTCGCACACAGGCACCGGTAAGTGACTTTACTGGTCAAAGTCACAGGTACCTTTATCTATGATGAATGTAATGTGTTAGATGGTGACGGAAGTGTTCTCCACTACACCTGTCTGAAGAGATCTAAGTCTGATATTTAAGGAGGGACAGCATCTTGCATAGTTAAGAAGGCTTAAAAGACTGCATGGTTTAAACCCTGGAAACATAAATGGAATGTTTCTGCCTCAGTTCTTTTGACTACCTCCTAGGACATGGAAACAAATATCTGGGAGCCTGCATAGTCTTTAGATGGCTGCCAAAGCACTTAAAATCTCCTTTAAATTCTTACCATATGCTTACTTTTGTACTAAGTAAGTGCTCCCAAGTCTTTTACTTGCTCTTCACAGCAACCCTAATAGGTATCTCCATTTTACATACGTAAAAACTGAGGCTACAAACAATCTATGATTCCAAATCCTATGTGCTTACTGCCGTCTTCTCTTAGAAGGGGATGCAGTACTGTACAAAGATTGAGCTGGATGTTGCATTGCATGTTTGCTGAGTCCCCTTCACTGCTGATGTTAGGATCCTTCAACAGTTTCTCAGATGCCAGCTATGGCTGGCATCCAGTATGGTGGTGTAATGGAAGTGTACCACTACCACTACTACATCAGGTCAGCACAGATTAACTCAGTTACGTGTTATACCTTCAAGATGCTAGACATTCCAGAATTATTCTCCTTGGCCATCCAAGTGAAGTAGAAGTAGATTGTTGGATTGCAGAGAAGATGATAAAGATTCCCTAAAGGAATTTATAAGCAGGCAACTTCATTCCTATGTATAAGATATTGGGAGAAAACAAACTGTACCACAACAAATCTTAAGTTTCAAGGCTCTCCTATAGGGAGAAACATGGCCAAAAAGACAGGAAGAACTGTGGCTTGTAACTCAATGATGCTATAACGCCAGGACTGGATCTTAAGTATTCTGGAATATACCAGATTGGTAGAACTACCAGACTTGGGTATTTCTCAGTTAACACACATGCAAGGAGGAAGAGAGTTTTTTGAACAAAATGACTGGCTTTGACAAAACTATCTTGCTCTTTTTAAATGTCACTTGATACTAGAATGCGATTTAAAAGCATGTAATGCCTCAGGAGTCCGGCATATACAACCAAATTATCATGCTCAGGATCTTCAGAATTCTAAAGGCACATGTTAGAATGCAGAGTCCTGATGACCTGTCAATAAACTTTTTTTTGCTAATGAACTGTACATTTAAATAAAAGTTTATTTTTGGGATAATTGTTGTGAGCCTTTCCTTTTTCTAGAGACCTTTTATAAAAGCTTTTACTCAAATCTTTTTCCTCTTCTCAACTGAATCACTGAAGATGACTCAGTCACCCCTTTCTAGGAAACAAGTAGGGCCACCCAGGTCTGGACTCTTCAGGCTGAAAAACTGAGAGATGTTCCCTTTCTTGCCATATTTAGTACAGTTAGTGCCTCGCCATGGACAGCCAGTATATTATCCTCTCAAATTTCCCCTCTCTACCCTTCCCATGAAAAAGACAGAAGTCAAAGCTACTGTTACTTAGTTAGGAATGTTAGCCTAGCACTTCCTTCTTGCAGGTGACTGAGAACAGGCGACACCTGGCTAAAGGGGGGCATATCCCAGGGCGGCAGGACAGGAAAGGACATTACAAGTAAAATCATTTTGATGCTGTCTCCTTGTTAGTTCTTAGATGGTCTGTGTTGAAATTCGTTTATAAGGCTAAAACTTTTGTGAGTCATAGATATATTCCACCTAAAACTTTTCTAAGCAACGGCCCCAGTTGTTTGAATTAGTTGGGCACTAAACCTTGAAATTGACTCAGAGGATCCAAAAGAGTAGGAGAAAAATAAGTAAATCGAAGGAAAGAGAAACAGTCAAAAAAATATTTTAAAGCTCAACAGTGAGTCTGTAATAAGTGAGATGTTGCATTTTGTTTGAGATGCTGATCTCACCAGCTTTGCAGTGAGGTGGATATAAGTTTGGATGTTTTTCCACTACTTAATCAGCTGTGGCCGCAAGTAAGTTGCTTACCATCCAAGCTTATGTTCTTTTCTGAAAATCACAACATCTACTTTCATAGTTCTCATAAAAGAGAGAGGCAACACCTGTAAAGTGCTTCATTCAAACAACAGCTCTTTCCCTCTCTAGCACCAAAAAATAAATAAATAAATAAATCATGATTCATCTTTTTTAAAGTAAAAATCCTTATGTCTATTCGGAGATCTGATTTTGATCTGTACTCTTGTATTAAAATTCCATTTGCAAGTATTCCTTGTTAAATCTCCCCTTGAAATGCTAGCATTTGGTGATCTTTTGTTACTCAAAAAAATTAAAATGATTAATCATCCTGCACCTATTAGGTTTGCAGAAAGCCTCGTGTGTGACCCTCTGCTGATTAAAGAACACGGATGATTGGTTTAAGTTCACCAATTATTCAGAAATGTATTTTTAATTAGTGGGGGTAAGAAGACAGACTATACCTCATACCACTCTAGAAGATAGAGCACACTCTTTGGATTTATCAAGCTCATCAAATATGATTGGCCCACAATCTAGGAAATGTGAAACGCTAGATTTTAGGCATGAACATTTAATGTTATAGTGTTCAATTCAGAGGCATTTCTTGCCTACTGGTTTTGAGGGCAGAGAGTATATTTTATACCCTTAGTCATTGTTTATGTTTTCTTAAATTTACTCACTTACATGTGAGACTTGCTGATTTGTTCTTTAAAGATTTGTTCTTTAAAGTTTCAGGGAAATTTGCCTTTTGACCTGACCCCAAACAAGTAGCCCTGTGGTTTGCTAAGCAGGACTTCTAAATGCTGGAAGATAATTTTAAATAACTAGATAGCAACTGGCATTCCTCCTCAGACCTCAAGGGACTTAAAGTAACAGTTTCTAAAAGGTTCCAGAACAGTTTTATAATTGGCACATCCTAGATGAAACATCAGTTACGGGGAAGCACAAACATTTCTTAAACTTTTAACAAAATTGAGGAAGGATATATGGATCAGCCACATCAGAAGGTATCCCTCCTTATAGCCACACATAGACATCCCCTATATGTGCTGTCTTTACTTCATTCATTTGTTTAGTGCCTGCTATGTACCAGGTATTGTTCTGGATTCTGGGGAACCAGAGAGAACATGACAGGCCAGAGCCCCATCCTTCATGGTGCTCATTCTAGCTGGGAGTTAGGCACTAAACAGACATTTATATGTTAGGCAGTGATAAAATCTATAAAGATAAACAAAACAGAGTAAGGGACTAGAGAATAGCAGAATGTGCTATTTTAGATAAAGTGGTCAAGGAAGCTCTCCAAAGAGAGGACTTAGCAGACAACCTGGTGGAAATGTGTTATGAGCCCACTGAGGCATAGTAAAGACTGAAGCCATGAATAATGAATAATGAATCCTGAGGCATGAGCATGCCTGATTCCTCTAAGAAGAAGCAAGGTGGCCTTGGTAGCAGGAGGTGGCAGAGGCAGAGTGGGAGGAGAGAAAGGAAGAGGACCAAGTGATGTCAATTTCAAGAGCTGTGGTTGGGACTCAATTTTTTTTTAAGTGACAGAACTTTTTTAGTGGGCTTGGGGCAATAGAATGACATCCAGTTTTAAAAGGCTCACACTGGCTGCTTGGTTTGGAATGGACGGCTGGGAGGCAACGGTGAAAACAGGGAGATAAATCAGAAGACTCTGGTAGTGGCCCTGGTAGATGGACACGACGTGAGCTAAGCCAGTGCGGATGAAAGAAAGCTCTACT
Organism: Pan troglodytes; assembly: GCF_028858775.2. Lineage (NCBI taxonomy): Eukaryota > Metazoa > Chordata > Mammalia > Primates > Hominidae > Pan > Pan troglodytes. The sequence continues at coordinate 113,269,748 of NC_072409.2, read as the reverse complement.
CCAGATTCAGTCCATCACAGGGGTTGTGTGCACAGGCTATCTCCCCAGAGTAGGGGGAATTCAGCCTGTAGATGGTCCCTTAATCCAGGGGAATCTCACCAGTTCCTATCTCAGCTGTGCCCTCTGCCTGTGGGATATCTGTTTGGCTGCCTCCCTGATTGGGCAGGGATGATAGGCTCAACACCAGGAAGGCTGGAAAAAAACAAGCCTGCGTGGAAAGCAGGAGAAAAGCCATGCCTCTCTTCTCTAACCAAAAGAATTCAGGATTCAGAAGAAAAGAAGAGCCCAGAGCATGAATTCCAGCCCCCAAAAAGTTCAAAGGCTTCAACCATTCAAAGGAAGTTCTTTTCTACCTTCAGTGTAAAGGCCTTCCAAGGGACATATTTTGGCAGCATCATTTTAATATGGAGTTCCATACTAGCTCTTGAGTAATGGTCTCTGGAGGAATGTTTGTACGAATGGCATCATTTTTAAAAAATATGATGGCTTTAGGCAGGGTCCAGCATATCCTATCTATCCAACTGCTTTATATTTTCCCTGTTACCTGTCTGGTCTCTAAAAATATTGGAGAACTATCAAAACTACTTTCCCTAAGACATTTTAGAATCCTGGTATTTCTGAGTTAAAAGGAACCCAAAGGTCATTGAGTCTCTGATAATTGTCTGATACAGGAGGCAACAGGCCCCATTGAGGAAGCAAAAAGTGGCCACCTAACATTACCAGGAAGGAGACCTCATTCAGCAATGTCTTAAGTCACCCACAGAGTAAGAACTGCTCTCATAGTAAGCCTGTAAATTCAACAATAACTTGTGACTCTTTAAGATAAAAAACAAACAAACAAACAAAAAAAAAAACAGGAATGGATGCTGTTTGGGAAAACAAGGCCTCCTAAAGCCAAAACTTTCAGGAAAGGATTCTTTTTATGTTAGGAAGTAAGGTGAGTCTCTGAAATGCATCCATGCATGTCACAGAAGCCAAATAGTAACAAACAGCTTATGAAACAGAAAGCAGCCTCTTCCCAGACATTAGCCCCAGTGCCTATTTCCATTCACAAAAGAAGGCCAACCTCCCATACGTCAGGATCCACTAACCTCCGGGGAGTACTATGCTGAGAACAGAGACTACGTACCATTCTCCCTCTCTTCTCCCTCCCCTGCAGCAGGCACTGTGTTCCCAGTACTCTGTGAACTGTCTCTATTATGAGACAGATAATATTTCAATGGGCCTACTTAATATTTTTAGTTCACCAAAAGTGGCACACCGGTCTGTATGCAACTTCCAGTCTCTCAGAAATCCAGCGAAATGGGGGTGGAAAAAGATTATCTAAAACCAAAACCAACTGTAGCTTCTTTTGCCTTGGTAGGAGGGCTAGGAATGCCCCTGGGAAGGGAAATTTCTCTATAGCTACAAGGGAAGGAAAATCTGGATCTGCCAAAGGAAGTCCTGAGCCAAGTTTGGAAAGTAGGCTACAGATGGCTGCATTGCTCTGTATTCTGCAGAGAGAAAAGTCAAGTCAGGGATGAGGAAGTAGCTGTGAAGCAGCAAGGTGGAAAAGAGGGCAGAGGCACATGGTGTGCCGTAGAAATTTGGAGCTCAAGGTGACAAACAAGAATATCCAATATGCAATTTTGGATGGCTTACATTTTTGGCACTGTAAGCCCTATCACTTCCCTGATCCTTCAGTAACGTCTGTGGCACACACTAACACGTTGTGGGAGTGGCTTTTGATGAAAATCATAAATAGGAGCCCAGTCCTAGACCTGGGTTGATATGGCAACAGAACAGAGAAGGAACTTTCAGAACAATTTGTTAACTGAACGAATTAAGTCACTGAAGAGCTTAGAGTCAGAAAACATAAGCAACCCAGGGACTCTTAGAACTCTGGCTGGGACACTGGACTTTCTGCAGGATGTGGAATGGAAGTTCAACCCTGTATTATCTGGATATTCAAGGGCAGAATGACTCCAGATGATGTCACAAGCTATTAAATGTGTTAGATGGGATCAGGTGGCTTTTAAATACTATACACCCAGCATTTTGCTAGTCAGGATACAGAACTAAGTATAGCAATGGCTTGTAGGATCTTGGAATATCTTGAACTATGGAATCATCTTTCCAAAGTGTGAATATGACCATGTCACTCCCTATCTAAGATGACTTCTTGATGCCTACAGAATGAAGGCCAAGGTCCCTAGACTCAGGCTCAAGATCACCATGACCTGACCCTGGAGCCTGCTGCTCAGCCCCACTATGCCCTGCAGTTCCCCAGCCCAACTCAGTAATGCCCAACTCTTTGCAACCGCTCCCCTTTCCCCTTCTCCTTTACTGCTGTTTCCTGTACAAGGCTGTGCCTTTGCTCCTCCTCTTCCCTCTGCCTGAAGTGCCCTTCTGGCCTTTACTTACCTGGCTCTTATTCTTCCAGGTCTGGGCTCAGATGTCTCTTCTTCCAGGAAGCCTTCCCTGTTGTCCCAGTTTGGGTCATGAGTCTCTTGTATATCCAGCATATAATTCTACAATAACATGTATATCATCAGGTTGAGATTATGTATATGTATATAACTTCTTGACTGAATGAAACACAAGCTACTTTTATATAAGAATTTAGTCTTTGCAATCTTTGTGCCTTGAGTACATAGCACAAAGTTGAATGCTTTTTAAGTGCTCAAATACTGGATTGTAAAACTAAATTGATCCCATGATTGCAAACCATAGATTATTTTGTAAATAAGCATCCCAGTATTTAGGCCTCCAAGTAACCACTGTCTCTTGAAAGAAGTTTTCGTAAGAGGTTGTTTGCCTATCCCGGTGATTTCCTACTCAGCGCACAAGTTACAGGTCCTATTGTGGATTTATATTCAGGGAGCACAAAGCTGATTTTTGCATACATATTGTTATTAAAAAAAAAAAACCCTTACATCTTTGAAGGTAGACTTAAGATTTTGAAACAGCAAAATCGTTGCACTTTCCATCAGGGAACATAGTAATTTGTCATGCTGGTTAATGCCCTTTTGAGACCCTCCATAGCTGTCCTAATGAGGAAGTCCTAGAGACTGTATGTAGAGCTAATAACATTGATATGGTTTGGCTGTTTCTCTACCCAAATCTCATCTTGTAGCTACCATAATTCCTATGTGTTGTGGGAGGGACCAGGTGGAAGATAATTGAATCACGAGGGTGGGTCTTTCCCATGCTGTTCTCCTGATTGTGAATAAGTCTCACGATATCTGATAGTTTTAAAAACAGGAGTTTCCATGCACAATCTCTCTTTTTGCTTGCCACCATCTGTGTGAGATGTGACTTGCTCCTTCTTGCCTCTCTGCATAATTGTGAGGCCTCCCCAGCCATGTGGAGCTGTAAGTCAATTAAACCTCTTTTTCTTCCCAGTCTTGAGTATGTATTTATCAGCAGCATGAAAACAGACTAATAGAGCAAATTGGTACCAGTAGAGTGAGGTGCTGCTGAAAAAATACCAGAAAATGTGGAAGTGAATTTGGAGCTGGGTAGCAGGCAGAGTTTGGAACCATTTGGAGGGCTCAGAAGAAGATAGGAAAATGTGGGGGAGTTTGGAACTTCCTAGATACTTGCTGAATGGCTTTGACCAAAATGTTGATAGTGATACGGACAGTGAAATCCAGGTTGAGGTGGTCTCAGACAGAGATGAGGAACTTCTTGGGAACTAGAGTAAAGGTGACTCTTGCTATATTTCAGCAAATACACTGGTGGCATTTTGCCCTGCCCAAGAGATTTGTGGAACTTTGAACTTGTTTCTTGAGGAATCATTACTCTGATAGACACAAAAACAATTCCTCCTATCCCCCACCAAAGCAGCCCACAAAGATATCTCCATCTCCTGAGCTTTCAGAGAGTGTGCTGTCTGGCAAGAGAGATGATTTAGAGTATCTGGTAGAAAAAATTTCTAAGCAGCAAAGCGTTCAAGAGGTGACTTGGGTGCTGTTAAAGGCATTCAGATTTAAAGGGGAAACAAAGCATAGAAGTTCCAAAAATTTGCTGCCTGACAATGCAACAGAAAGGAAAATTCCATTTTCTGAGGAGAAATTCAAGCTGCCTGCAGAAATTTGCCTAAGTAACAAGGAGCCAAATGTTAGTCATCAATCCAATGGGGTAAATGTTTCCAGGGCATGTCAGAGACCTTTGCAGCAGCCGCCCCCACCCCGCCCCCGGCCACTGCCATCACACGCCCAGAGGCTTAGAGGGAGAAAATGATTTTGTGGCCCAGGCCCAGGGTCCCTCTGCTGTATGCAGTCTAGGAACTTGGTCCCCTGCAACCCAGCTGCTCCAACTATGACTAAAAGGAGTCAAGGTACACCTTGGGCTTTTGCTTCAGAGGATGGAAGCCCCAAGCCTTGGCAGCTTCTACATGGTGTTGAGCCTGCACATGCACAGAAGTCAATAACTGGGGTTTGGAAACCTCCGCCTAAATTTTGAGCATGTACGGAAATGCCTGGATGTCCAGGCAGAAGTTTGCTGCAAGGGTGGGGCGCTCATGGAGAACCTCTGCTAGGGAAGTGCGGAAGGGAAATGTAGGGTCAGAGCCCCCACACAGAGTCCCTACTGGGGCACCACCTACTGGAGCTGTGAGAAGAGGGCCACCATCCTCCAGACCCTAGAATGGTAGATCTTCCAACAACTTGCACTCTGTGCCTGGAAAAGCCACAGACATGCAACACCAGCCCACGAAAGCAGTCAGGAATGGAGCTATACCCTGCAAAGCCACAGAGGCAGAGCTGCTCAAGGCTGTGGGAGCCTGCCTCTTGCATCAGCGTGACCTAGATGTGAAACACCGAGTTAAAGGAGATCATTTTGGAGCTTTAAGATTTGACTGCCCACTGGATTTTGGATTTGCATGGAGCCTGTAGCCCCTTTGTTTTGGTCAATTTCTCCCATTTGGGATGGCTGTATTTACCTAATGCCTGTACCCCCATTATATGTAGGAAGTAACTAACTTGCTTTTATTTTACAGACTCATAGGCAGAAGGGACTTGCTTTGTCTCAGATGAGACTTTGGACTATGGACTTTTGAGTTAATGATGAAATGACTTAAGACTTTGGGGGACTGTTGGGAAGGCATGATTGGTTTTGAAATGTGAAGACATGAAATTTGGGAGGGGCCAGGGGTGGAATGATATGGTTTGGCTCTGTGTCACCACCCAAATCTCATCTTGTAGCTCCCATAATTCCCACATGTTGTGGAAGGGACCTGGTGGGAGATAATTTAATCATGGGGATAGGTCTTTCTCATGCTGTTCTCATGATAGTGAATAAGTCTCACAAGATCTGATGGCTTCAAAAATGGGAGCACATGGTCTCTTTTTGCCTACTGCCATCCATGTAAGACAAGACTTGCTTCTCCTTACCTTCTGCTATGATTGTGAGGCCTCCCCAGCCACGTGGAACTGTAAGTCCATTAAACCTCCTTTTCTTCCCAGTCTCGGGTATGCCTTCATCAGCAGTGTGAAAATGGACTAATACAAGCACCATCTTTGAAAAAACACATAACCAGGAAAAGGAATTACATTGAAATGGTAACAGTCATCTAGGTTACTATACACTGGTGGGGTTATTTTTAAAGTTATCCTATAGCTTGATAATCACACCTGTTACTTAGTTTTTGTGTGTTTAGAATTGATTTGCCAACTAAGTACCTTAATTAAGCATTGCTTGATCCCACAGTCCTCGTGGGTTCTTACCTGAGTTATCAGAGAGTTTAAAGTCAACATTTAAGCCTATGATTTATTAAGCATCTACTACAGGCACAAAAGGGTTCTGTGTACTCTGAAACAGATTATTGAGATGAAGTCCCTCTTACGTATAACAGTTTAATGGCAAAGCAAAGCTCAGTGGGTCCCAAATAAACATGCCAGACAGAAAGCACACTCTCTGAAAGCTCAGGAGATAGAGATATCTTTGTGGGCTGCTTTGGTGGAGGACAGGAGGAATTATTTTTTGTGTCTATCAGAGTAATTGTTTTTCAAGAAGCAAACCCCACTTTAAAAGCCCAATGAAACCAAAAGATCCTCCCAGAAAACATTTAAACTCATAAAATTTTACATTTAATTTCAGGAATTCCTGTATCTCCTGATGTCTATGTATATGGGGATTCTAAAAAGGTCTATATCAGAAGTTAGAAACCTCTGTTTTATATACATTTAAATAAATTCACATTATCTATGCCTGTTCTCTTTTTTTTCTAAAATCCCACACGTAAGTTCTCTGAGATACCATCAAAACAGAGTATTAATGGGTGGAAAAAATATCTTATTTAAAAGTAAAACATAGACATTTCTTTACGGAATTGTAACATTTGGAAACTTATTGACAAAATATTCAACTCCAGGAGTGTAATATTGGCTTACGCTATGAATATACCAAGTGTGTATATTTTGAATCTTGCAAACTAGGAATCACTTCATCACCATCTCCGTATTGTCCCTCTGGAGAGGCAGTATGCCATATGTAGAAGCATGAAAGCCAGAGTTAAGAGATTTGAGTTCTGATCTTAGTTTTGCCACTTACTTATTATAGTCGTGGTCAATTACCTTCCATCTCCATGCCTCCATTTCTGCATCCGTACAATGAGTGAATGATAAAATTTGACTTAGTTGCTTCACATAGTTGTTAGGAGGACCAGACGGGATGACAGATGTATACGACCCAAATGTGAGCTTTTTTGTTTTGTTTTGTTTTTAAGGCACTTGAATAAAAGACATTTGCCATGGGTGCATTTTGCAGGTTCAATTTCCAGAAAGAAATTTTATTGAGGTTTGACATCACAGACTTTACAGTGAAAATCACTGTGCAGGATGTTCTGTGTTTAAAATACCACTGCCCATGGTGACAATGCCAAGTCATTCAAACTAATGCCAAGCGAAAGCCATTCCCTAACAGTGTTTTTTCCCAACAACACTTTATTATATTAGAAATGTGCTTAGGCATTGTTTGGGTTGCAGTTCAGAAGGAAATGCTGAAAGATGCTTTCATAAAACTTATATTTGGGGAAATATTTTCATAAGCTGAAAAGGGCTTATAAAATATGATGGTTTCATATTATTATTTTTAGTTTAACTTACTAAACTTTTAAGTTGGCACTGGCCTGGCCTATCCTACCCTGAGAGCCAATGCAATAAAGTGAAACTCATTGAGATTGGCCATTGCAATCTGATAAATCGAATTTCAATATTGTTTAATAAAAATAATAAACAGTGTGGAATGAAATATGTTGGATATCATGCCCAGAACAGGAGACCATGTTTATTCAAAAGGACAAATCTCTGGTATTGAAGGAAGGTGGCAATATTACAGAGTTGTATTATGAATAGGTCCTTCAGATTTGTTTTGGTTTTTTTTGAGATGGAGTCTCGCTCTGTCACCCAGGCTGGAGTCAGTGGCACGATCTCAGCTCACTGCAACCTCCGTCTCCTGGGTTCAAGCAATTCTCCTGCCTCAGCCTCCCAAGTAGCTGGGACTACAGGTGCATGCCACCACCTGGGCTAATTTTTTTGTATTTTTATTAGAGATGGGGTTTCACCATACTGGTCAGGCTGGTCTTGAACTCCTGGCCTAGTGATCCACCTGCCTCAGCCTCCCAAAGTGCTGGGATTACAGTCGTGAGCCACCACGCCCGGCCCCAGTTTTCTTTCATGAGTCTTTAAACCTAGAAAGACAAGAAAGTCTAAAATCATCTTTAAAAAATTCTAGTCACTTAAAAATGCTGCAGTCTAACTCTGGTCTTGGCACTTCATAAAGTAAGTGTCAAGCCAGGTTGGATTTATTTAGCTGAATTAGAAACCTGAGGGAGCAGAATTAATTTTTCAGTGACAATGGTTGCAGCCCACTCATTGCCTCCCCATATAGAAAAATCTTTCAGACTATTCACAGTTTTCATCAAATGGGGTCACTTTCCCTTCTATGTAGGAAATTCCTTCCAGCCTGTGAATGATTAAACAAAAGCTTTTTCTGCAGGAACTTTGGAAATTAGAATATAATGTTTTCCTGGGTGTTTATATTGCCCTCGCTGCCAACATATTTCCTGCCCATGGCTGCCAGATTCATCTCTCCAAAACCCACTTTGCAAACATCATCTTTTTACCATAGAAACTATCTCAGGTTTCTGAGCAAAGTCGAAGCTCTTGAGCCTGGCATTCAAGGCCTTCCAAATGGCTTTCCTGGTAAATTCGACCAAATATTTAAGAAAGAAATAATACCACTATGACCTAATCTCTCCAGAAAATTGAAGAGAATAGAATCTTTCCCAACTCATTTTAAGAGATCAAAGTTATGCTGATACCAAAACCAGATGAAGACATTACAAGAAAATAGATCAATATTCCTCATGAGCACAGACGAAAAAATTCTTAACAAAATATTATATTAGGAAATGAAATCCAGCAACACAGAAAATGGATAATACAACATGACCATATGGGGTTTATCTTAAGGATGCAGGGCTAGTTTAACAATTGAAACCCAATTAATGTAATTTGTGATATTAATAGATTACAAAAGAAACCAAGTGATCATCTCAGTAGGTACAGAAATAGCATTTGACAAAATACAGCATCTATTCCTAAAAAAAAAATCTCAGCAAACTAGAAATCGAAGGGTACCTCCTCAACCTCACAAAAAGCATTTACAAAATGTTTATAGCTAACATCACGCTTAATAGCGAAAGACTGACTGACTACTCTCACCCTAAGATCAGGAATAAGGCAAAGGTCTTTTCTTTCACCGCTTCAATTCACTATTCTATTAGGGATTCTAGTCAATTCAATAATACAAGAAAAAAGAAATAAAATGCATCCAGATTGAAAGGAAGAAGTAAACTTTCTTTATTCACAAATGACATTATCAACTGTCCCGATAATGTTACAAAATCTATAAAAAAGGTCCTAAACTTAATATGTGTTTAGCAGTTGCAGGATATAAATGCAGTGCACAAATATCAACTGTCTTTCTATAAACTAACAACAATTAGAACATGAAACTTAACAATACATTTGACATCATGAAAAATATAAAAACTTTAGGTATAAAGCTGACAAAAGACATGAAGACCTGAACGTAAGAATGTAGCCTATTTTGATAAATGCTACATATGAATTGTAAGAGAATATAACTCTGCTGTTGTTGGGTGGAGTGTTCTGCAAATGTCAATTAGGTCAAATTAGTTGGTAGTGCTGTTCAAATTGTATATATTCTCACAGATTTTCTGTTTTATCAGTTATTGAGAAAGGTATTGAAATCTCTAACTATAAATATGCATTGCCTATTGATTCTTGCAGTTTCGTCAGTTTTTGTCCACATATTTAACACCCTACTCAGAAAAGTCCTGTTCTGTTTGGAGACTTCTCAAAGAATTTAAAATAGAATCACCATTTGACCCAGCAATTCCATTTACCCACAGAAATATAAGTCGTTCTACCCTGAAGACACATGCACACCTATGTTCACTGCAGCACTATTCACAATAGCAAAGGCGTGGAATCAACCCAGATGGCCACCAAAAGTGGACTGGATAAAGAAAATGCAGTATGTATACACTAAAGAATACTACGCAACTGTAAAAAAAATTGAGATCATAGTCTTTGCAGCAACGTGGATGGAGCCGGAGGCCACAATCCTAAGCAAATTAACGCAGGAACAGAAAACCAAATGCCGCATATTCTCACTTACTTGTGGGAGTTAAACATTGAGTACACATGAACACAAAGAAGGGAACAATAGCCATCGGGGCCTAACTGAGGGTGAAGGATGGGAGAAGAGTGAGGACTGAAAAACAACGTATCAGATATTATTCTGCTTACCTGAGTGTCAAAATTATCTGTATACCAAACCCCTACAACACACAATTTCCCCGTGTAACAAACCTGCACAGGTACCCCTTGAACGTAAAATAAAAGTTGGAAAGAAAAAAAAAAAAAGAAGAATCCTGGTCCGTGCCTGACAATGATAGCTTGTGTGAAAGCGCATGCGCACACACACACACGCATGTGAGGGCACCTATCAATCGTTGTCACTTACAAATGCAAATGAAAATATTCCAAATAAAATGCTAGCAAATTAAATTCAAAGATACCATAAAGGGCATAATCCACCATAACCAAGTCATAATTGTTGTGCTATGCTAGAAAAATTTAATATTAAGAAATCTAATATGGCACATCAATGGATCAAATAAGACAAACCTTATAATATAAAACATCCAAAAGGCATTCTGTAAAATTGAATAAGCAATTTTAAATAAAAGCTCTCTGAAAACCAGGATTACAAAGACACTTCTTTAAAATGATAAAAATATACAGCACTTTTAAATCAATAGCCACTTTCATACTTAATGATAAAATACACCAGAAGCATTTCTTCTGAGAGCCTCAATAAAACAAAAACGCTGGGTTTGGCTGGGCATGGTGGCTCATGTCTGTAATCCCAGCACTTTGGGAGGCTGAGGCCAGTAGATCACAAGGTCAGGAGATCGAGACCATCCTGGCAAACCAGTGAAACCCCGTCTCTACTAAAAATACAAAAAATTAGCTGGGTGTGGTGGTGGGCACCTGTAGTCCCAGCTACTTGGGAGGCTGAGGCAGGAGAATTGCTTGAACCTGGGAGGCAGAGGTTGCAGTGAGCTAAGATCACACCACTGCACTCCAGCCTGGGTAACAGAGCAAGACTCTGTCTCAAAAAGAAAAAAAAAAAATGGTTTTTTTCCCAAAGATATTTGCAACTTGCTCACTTCCATTCTTCATGTTACATGTCCCCACTGGCCCCAGGGCTCTTGAATTTCCTCAGTTCATGCCAGAGGCAGTTGTTGTAGGTTACTCAATAGGGCTTGGTGTCATAGGGTTTATACCTCAGGGTCATAGGGCTTATACTTCACATCTAATTTGGCCAAATAATTATGGCAAAAGCTTCTGTGAGCCACATAGATTAAATGATGTAGAAAATAAAAAGTCAAAATTATTGGGAAAATAATTTCCTTATAGCTGCATCAAATGGGACAAACTTTTCTTATAACTGTTTGGTCTTATTTTCAGAGTTCTATTTCCTGGCCTGTCTTATTAACACATCCTTTGTCGTACAACTGAAATATCTATAGCAATAGGAATTATACAGTGAGAATATTTTTTGTTTTAATAAAATGCTATTATATTATGCATATTTTATAGCCTACATTTTTTCACTTAGCCATACATTGTGACCATTTTTCTACATAATGTATGTTTGGCTAAATTATTATTGGATAGGTTACATAATATGTCATGATATAGCTCTACCACCATCTACTTAACCTTGTCCCTATTTATAAGCATTTGATTTTGCCTCAGACTTTTCTAAAATTGGGTTTTTAAAGAATATTCCCACCTCCTCCACCCCCACAGCAAATAGAAAACTCATTAGATTTTCCTCATAACCCAGATCACTCTCTCTCTTATCTTAATAACCAAGTTTACACTCTGGAAGAAATAAACCAGAACTTTGGATGAAAATAGGGTGGAGCACACTGGGAGTAAACATTGTCTATTTTCAGAGCCCCAATCTTCTTAATTCCCAGAATATTTCAGCCAGATTTATACGTGCTTCTATGCACACACATGACAGGTGACTAAAGGTTTTGATATGACCAAGAAAAAGGATCTGTAGTTGCCGACGGTCAGAATTCCCTCTAAAAATGGCAAGGTATTGAACAAAACCATGTATAGAGAAAATCACCAGTCAGCAAACCCTACGCGTGCACACGGTTTTAATCAACATTTTAGTTCCTCACTCTTAAGTACAAACAGCCAAAAGATCACCCAAATTTTTAAAAAGCCTTCCAACATGAAAGACAGACTAAATTGAACAAGAAAAAATAGCTTCAGAAGAATTCAGGTCAATGAAGAAAACAGAAGAAAATGTTTAAAAATTTTCTATAATTCATAGCTTTGACACATAAAATACTGCGTGTATAAGAATCGGATTTTATAAAAAAGTAATATTCCAAAAATAAGAAAAATTTTTGAAAGTTAAAAATACTATAACCAAAAATAAACCAGTCAGTAAAATAATTCTAAAATAAAACGGAAAAAAAAAAATTCCAAAAAGTAGAACAAAAGTCAAAGAAAGAGAAAATAAGAGACAAAATACGTGATAACTAGAGGATCAGTCTAGGAGGCCCAATACTCGAAGACAAAGTTCCAGGAAGAGTTTGTAGAAAATGAGATAAAGAATGTCATTGAAGTAATAACATGAGAATTTACTGGAAGAGAAAAAAATGAGTTTTCAGACTGAAAGGACCTCTCCCGCCACCTGACTGTCCAGCACAATAAAACGCATATACCCCAAGATACATCACCACAACATTTCAGACAACTGAGAACAAAGTGGAGATCATAAATATTTCCAGAAAGAAAAAACAGGCCACAAATAGATCAGACAACCATATGTCACTAGACTTCTCAACAACACCAGACACTAGAAGAAAATGGAATGGCTTTAATATGCTGAAGAAAGATTAGTTTAACCTAGAATTCTGTATCCAATCAAACTATTAATCAAATGAGAGAGGGGTGAAATAAACACATTTTCAGCCATGCATGCTCTCAGAAAGGTTTACCAAACCCAGTTAGGTGATTATTTTCAAGAAAATAAAAAGTAATTGTACAAGAAAAATTAAAATACACACAATTCGTATTTATATTGTTATGAAAAACAAGAATAAGATTTACATTGTTATAAAAATATAAATACAACTATTAATAATAGTAATCTACAACTCGATTACTATAATCAAAAATTGTGTAATAGAAGGATAGAGAAGAAGAATATGGAGGCAGAGTTGTGAGGAGTTTTAAGTGAGTAAAATTCTCACGTTTGATAGTAACAAGTCAATTGATAATCTCTAACTCAATAAAAAATATGATTTAGTAATAAAATTTTATCATTTAGAAAATGAAGTGAAATACTAGCATTAAGGGTAGTAAAAGTTAACAGTACTTGTCTCTGGGTAGCTGGGATCAAGGGTGGGAAAGAGGTGAGAGAAGGGACCACAGGTTTTCATTATAATCATTGTAGAACTTTTTAATTTTTAAAACAGTGCCTACATTTTGTTTCTTTAAAAACTTCAAAAAGAGCATTAAGCAAGGGCTTTGATGGCATGAACACATAGGGTTGAGGAAGTTCCTTTATGCTTTGGTGTAAGGAAGATAAAATGACATTCCAAGAAACAGGGTGACCTCTGAATTCCACGACGCATTGAGGAACGTGTAGGCTGTGCCAGCAATGCCAGAGGCACATAGAAAGGAATATGCACTCTAGTTTAAATAACTACACAGAAAGTTTTTAAAACATTCACCTGGATCAGAAACTGCTTTCTCTGCCAGAACTCTTGCCTGAGTCCAGCCAGGGAATACCATCTGTCAGATATCTAGGCCTGTGGTATGGTTTTGCTGTGTCCCCACCCAAGACTCATCTTGAATTGTAGCTCCCATAATTCCCACATGTTGTGGGAGGGACCCGGTGGGAGGTAATTGAATCATAGGGGCAGGTCTTTCCTGTGTTGTTCTTCTGATAGTGAATAAGTCTCACGACATCTGATGGTTTTATAAAGGGGAGTTCCCCTGCACACTCTCTCTTTGCCTGCCAGCATGTGAGATGTAACTTTACTCCTCATTCATCTTCCACCGTGATTCTGAGGCCTTCCCAGCCATGTGGAATTGTGAGTCCATTAAATCTCTTTTCTTTATAAATTACTCAGGCTCCAGTATGTCTTTATTAGTACCATGAGAACAGACTAATACAGCCTGGATCAGAGAACCAAATTTTGCAAAATGGAAGAAAAAATAATTGAAGAGATGGAAGAGGATGCAGGGAAGACATAGGCATAGGGAAAAGAGTGGGAGAGATCATGAATTAGTCATTTATTGCTTGCCTGCCATGTTTCAGGTCACTGTGCTTAAGCATATTACCTCCACAATAACATATATTCTCACATCACAATAATTAGGCATTTCTATTATCTCCATTTTACCAATAAGAAAGCTGGAACTCTGAGGAGTGAACTTGCCTGACCAAAGCCACACCATTAACGAACGGTGGAGCTTGGATTTGAGCCAAGTCTGACGGATGCCAAAGTCTCCTGTGCCATGACAGAGAAAAAGAAACCCAAAGAAACAAGTTTCCCGTGCTTCCTGGGCATATTAAAATGTCAGGTTTGTTGCATGTTTGCTTTTTAAAACTGTAGGAAAATATGCTTAACATAAAATTGACCATTTTAACCATTTCAGTGTATACAATTCAGCAGCACTAAGTACATTCACAATATTTGCAATTGTCATCACTATTTCCAGAACTTATTCCTCATCCCAAACAGAAACTCTGTACATTAAACAATAACAACTCCCTATTCCCCACTTCCCCAGCTTCTGGTAAATTCTATTTTACTTTCTGACTCTATGAATTTGTCTAGTCTACTTACCTAATATAAGTGGAATTGTATAATATTTATCCTTTTGTGCCCTGCTTTTGTGTTCGGCTTAATTTGCATGTGGCTTGTTAAGTATAATGTTTTCAAGATTCATCCTTGTAACATGCAACAGAATGTCATTCCTTTCAAAGGCTAAATAATATTCCATTGTATGTATGTAATACAGTTTTTTTATCCATGCATCTGTTGATGGACATTTGGGTTATTTTTATTTTTTGGCTATTGTGAATAATGCTGCTATGAACATTGGTGTACAAATAACCATTCAAATACCTGCTTTCAATTCTATAGTATTTATTTTTAAGCCTCTTGTTCTCCTTTGACATTATTCTCTAAAAGTTACACTTTTTCTCAAACTTTTTCCCAAACCCATTCTTCTACCCCCACTCCATGCTTCAAACATCTTCAGCCCATGAGGAAAAAACAGTGGAAAAGTCTACTTTTCCAATAGCTCCTTGTACTCTCTGGACCTACTTAATTAATGATCAACACACTTACTCCTTTATTTATTCATCGGACAAATATTTTGAGCACTGCTTTTATGCCTGACACTGTTCCTAGAGCATGGATACTTCAATTAACAAAACAAAGATTTCTGCAAAGATCATTAAGTTTACAAATGAAGATCGTTAAGTTTACATTCTACCTGTTGATTTTTCTGACTCAAGTTTATCAGAACATTTCCAAATCACAGGGATATTTTCATAGGACAGAAGAAAAGGAGTCTTAGTCATTCAAGAATGCAAGTTTCAAGTTTGAGTGCACTGATGGAAGAGAAAACATGAACCTTCTGAAAAGATTTGGATCCCTTCAGAAGGATGTGAGTGATTGTTTGACCCTCACTTCCCTGTCCTAGAGAAGAGATGAAAGCAGGAAAGCAAGAGGAGGAGAAAGAAGCAAGAAGATGAAGCAAGAGTCTTGCTTCCAGCATTAGCATAACTTGCTTTGATAAGTCCCATTTCCAGGAGCAAGATATAAGGTGCCTGTATCCTTTCATCATGATGTTTGAAAGTTGAGATTTCCCAGTGGTTTCACTAGATGACTTAGTAGAATGCAGGCACTACATTTTTGCTGAACTCAAAGTCCACTGAGGATTCTAAAGGAAGTTTTGAGTCTCTAACAAGTTGGAAAAGACTTTTGCAACTTTGCTCCATATAAAGGCACAGCCTCCTACATTTTTTTAAGATTAAAAAAAAAAAAAAAGAAGTCCTGCCACAGCAGATACACTGCTGAATCTGCTAACGATTTTATAAAGAGCCATGTCTTTCTTGGCTCTGAAGCCACTTAAAAAGCATCAATGCCATTGCAAACTGGAGCATTAGATTTTCCCCAAAAGGCATCGATTTGGGGCCAGTAACTGACATCAACTCAAAAGCGAATCTTGGATGACTACAGACCCAGCTGGCCTGCTGGTAACACAGTGCAGGGGTTGCTTGACATATTTAGGGCACCAGTTAGAATTTGGCGAGAACCAAACCAGTATACTTTCATTTTTTCCAGGTCAAAATCAAGATTACAAACTGACACTGAAAAGTGATCTTGAAGAAGTGTGCTTCCTTAGTTTGGACAGGAAGAGTCAGAATACAAAGAACTGGTTACATTCAGTGACACATACCAACATTAATCCCTCTACCAAAGCAAACCAGGGCTGCCAGAGTCAGCACATTATGTTCTAATACCCAAACAACTTGACTGGAAATCAACCCCCAGCAAAACAAACCGAAACAGGTTTACCAACATGACACTACCTGAATACATGTATTAGATTTGCTCTTGAGCCCAGGAAGCAGCTGGAACAGGGTTTCCTTGGGTCCCTTTTTTTTTTCTTCTGCCATCTAACATCTCTAAATGTAAATTCTATCTAACCTGGTATTTCTGGGACAGTGGTGTTCTTTAGGTTTCCAAGTTAGCATAATGTCCTCAGGCAAGGAAGTTTCAATAAATGATAATTGAAATTAATTTTAAAGCCTGGGTTATCCCCAAGAAAATTTTCTAATGAAAATGTTCAACGGACACCTTCCCTTTGGAGGGCCTTAGGACATAAGAAGGAAAAACACAAGCTAAGATATGAAGGAAGGAAGTAGAAAGCTTCCTCAGTGAGGTACAAACATGGTATACTGCAAGGTGATCTCAGTTACACTGGAGGAGCCAAGTATGACTTGCTCTTTGGGCCAACCTGTGCATTTAACTAGGGTGACGAACCCACGCACACCCTCTGCAACCAGCACCTAATAAATAACAAGAGGCTCCCAGCCTCTGAGCCCTGGTTATGTAGAGGATCCTGAACCCTCTTTCCCTCCTTGCAATCCTTATTCCTAACTTCCTCCTCTGTTCTTGTGTTTACTTGCTGCCTGACCCATGGGTATCATCCTCTATTCCACCCTCACTCACTTTTGGAGGGGCTTTACTCCTTCTATTGGTCCTTTTGGTACCTAAGCTCAGACTCTCCCTGCTTTAGAACCTATAGCCTATTTTTCCCAGGCAAGCCACTGACTTATAGGTGGGTGCCTCTCAGCTCCATGGGGAAACTCAGGCTACACATCCAACGTTCTCCACTCCAGATTATACTATTATAGGTGACCTCCACAGGCACTGACATTAGGATCACTGTGCTAACGTACCACATTAAAGGAAGTAGAGAGCTACATGGGAGAATACATTCTGACCTTGGATTTAGATAACTTGAGTTCCACCCTTAGCTACCTATCTCTTACAGGCTATGTGACCATATTACTTGGTAAGTTCAAACTTCACTTCTTAGCACACAAGGTCCTTTACTGTGGGATTCCTGACTTTTTTTTTTTTAAACTGAGTCTCGCTCTGTTGCCAGGCTGGAGTGCAGTGGTGCAATCTTGGCTCACTGCAACCTCCACCTCCCGGTTTCAAGTGATTCTCCTGCCTCAGCCTCCCAAGTAGCTGGGACTACAGGCGCACGCTACCACAGCCAGCTAATTTTTGTATTCTTACTAGAGACGGGGTTTCACCATGTTGGCCAGGATGGTCTCAATCTTTTGACCTCATGATCCACCCACCTCAGCCTCCCAAAATGCTGGGATTACAGGCATAAGCCACCGCGCCCAGCCCTGACAATTTTTTTTTATTTCACCACCACCTATCACTGCCTCCATCACTTCATTCAATTCAGCCATACAGCCCCAGTGATCATTGCTCATGCTCTGGTAAACCCTAGTAGCTTTTGTGCATGTTTTTTCTTCAGCCTTAACTGCACTTCCCTCACTTCTCCTTGTCCTACTTGTCCTTTGAAACACATCTCAGATGCCATCAGTAGAAAACCTTCTCCATCACTATGCCATCATCATCATCACTATCTCTCGCCTCCTCCTCTGGGTTTCTTTTCTGGAATCATTGATGTACACATCTGCTTTCCCCAATGGACTGTAAACTCTTCAGAGTCAGGCACTGTGCTGTATTTTTTTTTTTTTTTTTTTTTTTTTTAGACAGAGTCCCATTCTGTCACCCAGGCTGGAGTACAGTGGAGCAATCTCGGCTCACTGCAAACTCCACCTCCTGGATTCAAGCAGTTCTCATATCTCAGCCTCCTGAGTAGATGGGATTACAAGCATGAGCCAAAACACATGGCTAATTTTTGTATTTTTTAATAGAGACGAGGTTTCACCATGCTGCCCAGGCTGGTCTCAAATTCCTGGCCTCAAGTGATCCTCCTGCCTCAGCCTCCCAAAGTGCTGGGATTACAGGCTTGAGCCACTGTGTCCAGCCCATATTTGATTTTAACGTCCTGTCCTGAAATATGCCTGGAACAGAGCAGTACTCAGTAAATGTCTGTAGAATGAGTAAGTGCTCACCTGCATCCCATGCCTGCTCTTAATCCTCACAAGGTCTGTATTAGTATCTCTGTTGGCAAATGAAGAAACTAAGGCTTATCTTGTATTGGCTAATTATGTGATTTCAGTCACACAATTAATGAATGACAGAGATGATTTGTGAACTCAGGCTGGCTTGACCCTAAACCCCGTTCTCTTTTCACTACATCAGCCTTCTTCTACTGCATGGAACCAAGCTCAATATTGAATCTGAAGTATGCGATTAACCTCATGTGGACTTATCCTTCCTATGAAGACTTCTAGACCTTAACAGAATAGAGTACGCCATGTATCACTACCTCCAACCAGTAGCTTTACCATTGAGATAGGCCTTCTATTTGTGAAAAGATATAAGCCCACTTTTGTACTCTGGTAATATAAAATCTCCATTCCATCAAACCTATAAGAAAGAGAGAGGAAGGGCAAATGAGTGGGGAAGAAAACACAACAGGGAGAAAAGAAAGGATTTATTTATTTAAGATCAAGAAACTAAGTCAGTTCATGACTAAGAATGTCACGAGCACATAACTTGATGGAAAGCCTCCTTTGCTGCAACTGGTAGAACTTGTCAATCAAGGTTCCAAAGACCTTTCCTTTCAATGCAATCACCCGTTGCTCTGTTTTTCTTTTCTTTTTTTTTTTTTGAGACAGAGTTTCTCTCTGTCTCCCAGGCTAGAGTGCAGTGGCTCCATCTCGGCTCACTGCAATCTCCGCCTCCCGGGTTCACGCCATTCTCCTGCCTCAGCCTCCCCAGTAGCTGGGACTACAGGTGCCTGCCACCGCGCCTGGCTAATTTTTTGTATTTTTAGTAGAAACGGGGTTTCACTGTGTTAGCCAGGATGGTCTTGATCTCCTGACCTCGTGATCCACCCGCCTCGGCCTCCCAAAGTGCTGGGATTACAGGCTTGAGCCACTGTGCCCAGCCTCTGTTTTTCTATAACACCTTCCTTTGTGTGGCTTTGGACGTCTATTCTTAGAGTTCTATGGTGCCTTCGATAAGCAAAGATTGCTTTAAAATAAAAGCATCTGAGCAGAGTTTTGGACACCTGTCACCAGAATCTTGGGAAAATTCCATGTAACTAAGAATTAAGTTTGCAGTGTCTTTCAGATGAGTGCTTACCATGATCCACTGCCGAAGTCCAAAATGTGTGTGTGTTTATGTGTGTTTATGTGTGTTTGGGATTGAAATAGAGAGAGAGATACTGTTTCATACATCTCATCTCTGTCTCACCACAGTATTATCCAGCAATTAACAAATATTGACAAGTCTAATAATAGTTTATCCTTGGCTAATCCTATAATTTGCTCCCATAATACTATAGGCTAATCATGTACAGGCCTGAACTTCTAGCAAGCTTGCCTCAGCACCCAGCTTCCTGCTGTGGGTGGGACACTGAGTAAATACTGAATTGACATTTCTCTCTTTTGAAGATACTGACACAGATGTGAGTGCTTTGCCTGTATTTTATTGATTTGGTTATTGATGTCAGTATCTTGTTCTTGCCATGGATTTCACAAAAAGAAATTGGAATAGATTCCTTTTCTCTGCAACCATAAGAAAAATAAAAGTAAAGAAACTTCTTAACCAAATACAGTGTTACTTTGTTTCAAAGTGGAAATATTCTACTACATCTATCCTCATAAATCATTTTTAAAACAGCCTGGATCTGTAATATTTCTTCGCAGTTTATAAAATTGGCAATGGGAATGCCTTTTCTTAAAAATAAAATACTAGACTCTTCCCCATTTTAGTAAAGTTTTTGCTTCTTAAAATTTTCCATAGCAGGAGAAAGGACAAGAAAAATGCCTCCTTATTTTCTACCCAGGAAGCTCCATGTTACAGCCAATGAGGGCTCTTTAATTTTCAACAGCCATCTGCGTAAATACTATAAAGGTAATATATTATTAGGATTATTTTGGCTACAAGTAACAAAACAATAAACTTATCTAAACCATGAAGAATTTACCATTTCACTTAATAAAAAATTTTAGAAGACAAGCTGCTTCGATTTTGTTATCTCAGAACTTCTACATGTCACCATGTCACCATGGACTCAGATCCTTTCCATATTTCTGCCCCATCACTCTGGTCTTAGCTTTCCTCAAACTGACTCTCTAATGATTGCAGGATGGCTGAATAGCTTCAGGAGTGAAGTAGACGTGCTTTCTTTCAAGCAATGGGAAGGCTGCTTTCTTCAAGGGGTCCTGTCTTATCAGTGAGGAAACTTTTCTACAGCCTCAGTAGCACTTTTTCCCTAATTGGCCAGAGTTCCTCATTGGCCAGAATTAAATCATGTGACCATGCTCACAACAATCATAAGCAAGAGAAATCAAGCCACTGTAATTGGCTAGTGCCACCTTTTAGCACTAGGTCTGAAGACCATGTCCTCTGAAACTTATGGCAAGGTGGAGGAGGGTAGACATGATTTAGACAGTAACAGAGTTCTGATACAAAGGAGGAAAGAGGAATGACTTTTGAATGAGACAAGAGTCTACGGCAAATGCAAAAAGGAAAGTTTCTGCAATCTGGTCATTTTTTCATCTATTTAACCAATGTTTCCTGTGCTCTCTATGTGCCATACACTATTTGTTTTTGAGATGGGGTCTCACTCTGTTGCTCAGGCTGGAGTGCAGTGGTGAGATGATGGCTCACTGCAGCCCCAAACTCCTGGGCTCAAGCTATCCAGCCAACTCAGCCTCCTGGGTAGCTGGGACTATAGGTGCATGCCATAATGCCTGGCTTTTTTTAAAAAACGTTTTTTTAGAGATGGGAGTCTCACTATATTGCCCGGGCTGGTCTTGAGCTCCTAGGCTAATGTGATCCTCCCATCTCAACCTCCCAAAGTGCTGGGATTATAGGCATGAGCTACCATGCCCAACCTGCCATACTCTATTCTAAGTAGCAGGTGACACCATAACAAGAAAAAGTAGATACTGCCTCTGCTGTCATGGACTTCAGTCTACTGAGCATTTCTTGACTGTCCACATTGTGCATAGTCCCAAAGCTGCAAGGGGGCTTAGAGAGCAAATATCTTAACCCTCTCATTTTTGAGGTAAAGAAACAAGCCTGGAGTGACTAAGCCATTTGCTGGACCTGGATACACCTGATTTTGGATTATCTTCAGTTTGTACTTTTTGGGGCACCTGTTATCCTGGGTACAAAGGCTTTTTATACATGCAAACAGAAATTGTCACATGCCAACTCAAAATATGACTTATTGTAAAACATTTAATGTTTCAAGAGAACTATTTGCTCTATGAAATGATTCATAAGATTCATTTAGACAGTACCTCTATGCCATTAAAATACATTTTCATTTATAAAAATAGTTCATCATCTTTTTGGACGTAATCTCGGTGAATCACAAAAATTCAAACTGTATACTTGTATCCTACCTCAAACCCCATCACTCTCTCCTCTCCAGATCTGTGCAGTGCAATCAACCCCTGTGGGTGGTAAGAGAAACTCTGTACCCCTGATGGGTCATTTGGAGCCTTCAGAGTCCTACAACGGATGGGTCCTACAAGGGATGGGTCCATTGTATACTCTTTTCCTCTCCATTCTGCACACTGGTAGTAAGGTCATGCCTGTACCTACAAATTTTGTCCACATCCTCTGGGATCCCTATTAATAGGTGATTGCTTAAAAGATTCAAAATCACCCAGAGTTCTGCTGTGATCTGGACATTAAAACTGTAACAGAAGTAGCCAAGTCTCTGGTTAGAAACTTTACTTATATTTGTGCTGAATTGTTAGTTCTGATTACACTTTTTTGAATTTATTCTACAAACAGAATCACAGAGGTGCACAAATGCAAATGTACAAGGATGTATGTTGCAGCATTACTTACAGAAGGTAGACATCAGAAACAATCTTAGGCCAGCCGCATGGTGGCTCACACCTGTAATCCCAGCACTTTGGGAGGCTGATG
This sequence comes from Pan troglodytes, assembly GCF_028858775.2. Lineage (NCBI taxonomy): Eukaryota > Metazoa > Chordata > Mammalia > Primates > Hominidae > Pan > Pan troglodytes. The sequence goes on along the minus strand of NC_072409.2, from coordinate 113,247,499 downwards.
CAGGCAGATCACTTGAGGCCAGGAGATGGAGACCAGCCTGGCCAACATGGCAAAACCTTGTCTCTACTAAAATATGAAAAAATTACCCACGTGCGGTGGCATGTGCCTGTAGTCCCAGCTACTAGGGAGGCCGAGGCAGGGGAATCACTTGAACCCGGGAGCCAGCGGTTGCAGTGAGCTGAGATCGCGCCACTGCACTCCAGCTTGGTGACAGAGCAAGGCTCGGTCTAAAACAACAACAAAAAAAAATTAGCTGGGTATGGTGGCATGCACCTGTGGTTCCAGCTACTTGAGAGGCTAAGGCGTAAGGATCGCTTGAGCCCTGGATGTGGAGGCTGCAGTGAACTGAGACTGCACCACTGCACTCCAACCTGGGCAACAGTGGAAGACTCTGTCTCAAAAAAGAAAGAGATTTTTTTAAAAAAGAGAAAACAACAAAAAAGAAACAGCCTTAATTCTCAATATATCATGACACATGCCTGAACATCACATGACCAATAAAACAAAAGAAGTAATTCTATGAACCCACATGGAATGATCACCAAGAAACCTTAATAGAAAAAGCTCAGTGCAGGACAATACATGTGACATGGAGCCTGTTTGCAGACAAATTAACAAAGAAACAGAAGAAAAATATAGTATATCTACATGTGCTTGAATATGCAGGGAATGCCTGTAGAACAGCAGTCAGCAAACTGGCCCAAAGGCCAACACCAGCCCACTACCTGTTTTTGTATTTTTTAAATATTTTTAATGGTTGAAAAAAAAAATAGAAGAATAAATTCAAAAGATGAATATAATGGCATGAAATATATGAAATTCAAATGCCAATGTCCATGAAACTTTCCTGGAACACAGACACACTCTTTTTTTTTTTTTTTTTTTTTTAGTGGCAAGTGCCACTCTGCCCTGCTAATTTTTATATTCTTAGTAGAGACAGGGTTTCACCATGTTGGTACAGGCACCAGCCACCATGTCCGGCCGACACACTCTTCATACTATCCACAAAATAATGGTAGAATTGAATAGTTGTGATGAAAACTTCATGACCCACTAAGGGTAAAACATTTATTACCTGGGGCTTTACAGAAAAAGTTTGTCCACCCCTGGTCGAAAAGAATTTATAGCAACTAACAGCTATAGTTTCCTCTGGGGAAGGGCACTGGCATTTAAAAACAAGAGCAGGAAGAAGACTTAGGTTTTTACTTTCTACCCTTTTGTGTGTGTGTGTGTGTGTGTGCATGTATACATATATGTGCGTATATATACATATATACGAACATATATATACACACATATACCTATATATATATATATATATATATATATTTTTTTTTTTTTTTTTTTGAGACAGAGTCTCCCTTTGTCTCCCAGGAGTGCAGTGGCGCGATCTTGGCTCACTGCAACCTCTGCCTCCTGGGTTCAAGCGATTCTCCCTTCAGCCTTCCAAGTAGCTGGGATTACAGGTGCGCACCGCCAGGCATGGCTAATTTTTGTATTTTTAGTGGAGATGGGTTTTCACCATGTTGTTCACGCTGGTCTCTAACTGCTGACCCCAAGTGATCTGCCCACCTCGGCCTCCCAAAGTGCTAGGATTACAGGTGTGAGCCACCACACCCGGCCTGCATCTTGAAATTAATATGAACATACTTAAAAAGAAAATATAATGAGAAAAATAAAAGAAATACGATTCATACCAAGTATCTGAAAAAACCTTAATGAGAAAAGTGTGTGACTTTATACATAAAAAATAATGAAACTTATAATAAAGAAAGCTTGAATTAATATAGAGCCATATCTTCCATGAGTAAATTTTGAAAAATGCTAACTTACCTCCTTCCCCCACCCCAAGAAAAATTCACAGAATGAATTCTTCTAAAGTTATAGGAAAGAATAACTGAGCTAAAATATTTAAAATAATTCTAGAAAGCATGGCAGCAGGAGAATCTAGAAAGATAGTGCATTGGTGTCTCCTGCCTTTCCTAGACACACAGCTCCTCCTCAGCTTTCTCTCACTCCCCTCAGCCTAGCATCCACTCTGGCAGTGAATTGGCAAAACTGCACACACACGTTACACACATTGCACACCAGTGTGGTGTGTCCACCCTCTGGGCCAAGTGGGAGCCTGGGAGGCAGAGGCAGCAGAAGGTAGTTCCAAAGCAAGGATCTGAAGCAGCCAGCTCCTGGGAATAGCTTGACCTCCTGAGATCGCTGAACCTCTGTAGGGAAAGTTGACAAAGTTGACATTGGCCAGTCTCGCCAGGCCCAGAGAAGCTCATGAGGAGCTGTGAGGGTGGACAGAGAGCTCCCCCTGAGGCTGGGAAAGCCACGGAGAACCTCCCTCCTTCTCCACCCTTCCTCATGCCATGATAGGGAGTTGCTGACTTCTCACTGCAGCCCAGCCAGTTCTCAGGGTCAGATCACCACACCTTCTGTTTCTCAGACAATCTCACCCCACCCTCAATCCCAGTTAAGGTATCCTAGCCACTGAACTCCAATGATCAGCAAAGAAAAATAACCAGATGCTAAGGGGGCTCAACAATCAGAGACAGGAAAAACAAACAAGGATTAGCTGGTCCCTCATGAAATAAAACTGACTGGAACAGGCAGAGGGCAATGTACTAAAAAAAAAAAAAATGAAAAAGTAAATGATAAAAAGAGTATTTAAAGCGATTCAAATTCAGCACATAACAAAAGACTTCTTAGAAAACATGCATTCATTTTTTTTTTAAGTCACTAGATGAATTTAAGGAAATGATGATCACTGATGATATTCAAATTCAATGGCCTGGAAGATCAAAAGGATAAAATAAGTAAATCCTCAAGGAAAAAAATACAAAGGTCTAGTAATCTTGAGGAAAAACATAAGCAGACCCAGGAAACCAGCACTAGAAGAAAAAGAAAAGAAAAAAGTGAAGAGACGGAGAAGAAGCAAAAGTTAAAAAAAAAACCTTCCCTTAAAAAAAAAAACTGACTTTTAAAATTGAAAATGCCTAATAAACTTCAGGCACTATTATTGAAAGAAGGGAGACATTTATCCATATTTTGGCAAAACTCCCAAACTTCAAGCATGAAGAGAAAATCTTGAAAAGTTCTGGGTTGAAAGGACCCAGAAATTATCTTTTTTAAAGAAAAAGATAATTCTATAAACTTGGAAAATCTTCATCCTAATGCTAGTAAAACAGAAATAAAAGAAAATAATTACACATTTCTATCAGAAATATAAGTAAGAAAATGGTAAATTTATGTGAAATTTTATGCAGCCAACATAAACAGTCATTAAAATGATTCCATAGTTACATGGAAAAGCACAGATGTAAGGAAAAACAACACATTATAAAGTAAAATAGCAAATTATAGAATGTTATGCAGTATAATTAAAACTATTTTTAAATGTTCATGAAAAAGATAGAATAAACAAAGATTACAGTAGTTGGGTTAGAGTCGTTAGAGGAATAAGCAAGATAACTATAGTTGGGTTAGCGTCGCTGATGGATTTACAGGTTTTATTCCCCGTTTCATACTTTCTATAATGTAATATTTTAGTAACAATTTTTTGAGTTAATAGTTTATATAAAGTTCAGCTTTTGTAAACAAAAAAGGAGTTACATTTTTAATAAGTAACACGAAGAAGTCACAGCTATAATCTGTAAATGCTAAAGGGAAGTTCATACATAGCACATGCCTTGCAGCTAAGCCAGATGATCCAAGGCTCCAGGATCTATATGCCAAGAGCAAAATCAAAGTTGAAGCTTGATATTGCCTGGGAGAGGGGTTTGCCCTAAGACTTAGATGATTAAATTATTTATTAGAAGAAATAAGAGAGGTCTCAATTTCCTTATTTGCCTGTATGTTTACACCGATTCAAACCAAAGTTTTAGGGTAAAATCTTGTCTCTCTGAAGGCATTTCCTTCGTTTCATCCATACTTACTCATTAGGCTCCTCAGTCTATAGAGTGGGAGAAAGAAACACAGCCCCTGATAGTTGGGAGCTGGCTGGCACTAGCAGTTAGGTCTTGGTATTGCTACTATGGAAAACAATGCTAGACAAGGCCATTCTATCACTGAGAAAAAGTGAGACAGAAATACATTCACCCCATAGTCATGTCTGAGCACAGACAAAAATAAGGCCACTGTGAAAACTACCAAAATAACCAAATATTTCTCTCAGCTTATGAGAGAGACTATAGCTTCTTAATAATCACAGCTTTAATCACACTTTATTCTTCCTGCCTTCTCGATAAAAATTCAGATACCCAGTCAGAATTGGCCCAATTCCTGACAGCACCGTATCCACAGCAAACTCATGCTTCCTTGAACTCTCTCCAAAATCATCTAACACCACCTCAGATCCCATAATGTAAACCTCTCACACCTTCTCTCTGTGCCTTCCACCTATGTGTCCCCTTGACATGCAGTCTCCCTCAGTGCAACAGGCCAAGAAAAACCCAACTCAGTTTGACTTCACGTGCATCCCTGGTGGTCTTTGGCTTTAGAGCACTGTCAAATGGAATCATATCTTTATTCCTGGCTCTTTTTTTTTTTTTTTCTTTTGAGACAGAGTTTCACTCTTTCGCCCAGGCTAGAGTGCAATGGTATGATCTCAGCTCACCATAACCTCCACCCCCCAGGTTCAAGTGGTTCTCCTGCTTCAGCCTCCCAAGTAGCTGGGACTACAGGCATGAACCACCATGCCTAGCTAATTTTTGTATTATTAGTAGAGACAGGGTTTTGCCATGTTGGTCAGGCTAGTCTTGAACTCCTGACCTCAGGGGATCCACCCGCCTCGGCCTCCCAAAGTGCTGGGATTACATGCATGAGCCACCATGGCTGGCCTATTCCTGGCTTTTGTCGCCTTTAACACAAGCAATCAAAACTTACTTGGCAAGCCAGAATTCTATTTGTAGGCTTTTGCCATTGCTAAATTCATTGCTCATTGTTATCCAGTACTGATCGATGCTCATTTAAAAGAAGCAATATGATGAACTGCCTGCAGCATACATAATCCCTTTCTTCCTCTAAGACCTTGAATATCTAAGGCCTTGGATTAACTGAGGACTTACTGTAGCCTAACTGAATTAAACTTTGGTATAATGCTGTGACAGCATTCAAAAAACCTCATCACTTGGCCAGTGTGAAGATGCTGAAAATGCCATTCATTACATAAAGCAGTTTTAGAACTCTCAGGAGAAATGTATTTCTTTCGATAATATCAGGAACAGTTTTACTTCTGAGCAATCAGTTTGTTTCCATTTTATATACAGTGTGAATTGTGTAACTGTAAAGTTTCCATTTTTAAGTTGGTTTCTTGAAAAGTGAGCCAAATCTGTAGCAAGATGAGCGTGCTCTCCGATGTTTGTTTCATTCCTGGCTCCCTTTAATTTATCTCTGTCCTTGTTTTCCTTTTTCACCATTGCCAAATGTATGCTATCTTGCTTCATTTTATGTACCTGTGTAAGCCTAAATATACCTTTTAAAAAAAATTGGAAAGGCTGTGAAGAAAGAAAACTCAAGCCTGAAATGGCGTGATACCAATTACAAAGCAGGGTACCTGTCTAGCAGAAGGTGAGAACAGTGGAGGAGCAATTGAAATCTGGGCTTTGGGGGCTGGGTGGATAAGGGACCACATCAGGACACTGGAGGAGTGGAACTTAGCAATGTATACGGGAGGTGCAGTGAGCAAGACAGGAAGGAACCTTGTCTGATGGTCCTGTAAAGTTCATGCCAGAGAGATAAGCCTTGGAATGCAGAAGAGGAGAGGAAGATTGGAGAGAACCTAGAAAACAAGGAGCAGGAGTCTAGGCTTGATGTAGATCACATCTGTCCTTTCTGTGTGTCTAACAAACACAATTGCCTATGTCCCCACATTCAGGAGTCAGCAATGCAGGTGGCAGAAAGGATACCGTATTAGTATAATATGGGGCTGTTATAACGAAGTACCACAGACTGAGTGGCTTACACAGCAGAAATGTATTTCTTCACAGTTCTGCAGGCTAGAGATCCAGAATCAAGGTATCAGCAGAGCTTATTTCTTTTCAGGTCTCTCTCCTTTGTTTGTAGATTGCTCTCTTCTCCCTATGTTTTCATATGGTCTTCCTTCTCCGTGTGTCTGTATCCTAATCTCTTCTTATAAGGATACCAGTCATAGATTGGATTTGGGTTCACCCAAATGACCTCATTTACCTTAATGACTTCTTTAAAGACTATCTCTCCAAATATAGCCACATTCTGAGGGATTAGGGATTAGGACTTCAGCACATGAATTTTGAAGGTACACAGTTCATCCCATGACAGGGACCTGTAGTAGTTTCTGGAGAGGGCACAAAGCAGATGGCAGCTAATATCCAATGAGAGTCCACATGGAAAATGCAATTTGTTTCTGTGAGATGCAGCACCTCCTGATGGAAGGAAGTTGGGAGAAATGAGCATTTTGAAGACGCACTTTCCACTTACCTTGGCACCTGAAAATCAACTAGGGCTCATCTTTTCCAAATACCTCTAATCAACGGCAGCAAGGGAGAAGGGTGAACTTTGGGCATAATGAAGATGACAAAAGAATTTTACTGACAATGACTATGATGAAAACTGTGAACAATTTATGATTTTATCCTCAGTACAATGAGTGATAAAGGACAGGCACACAGTGACTCACAATAGCTATGTAATTCCATCATCACTAAGGCAGAGGTAAGAACACACACAGTGGGACTGGGAATAGTCTTCTGACCTTACCTTCACTCTCTTCCATAGGAGCCACATTGTCTGGCTGACATGTCCAAATCTCTCCTCTCTGTTCTAGTTACTTAACAGAAGAAGTTCATAGACTTTGCTAACATACCATCTCAATATCTTTAACTGGGAATGCATCAGTTGAATTCTGTAAAAGCAGGCTTTGCTTATTCTCAATATTCCCTGTTTAAAAAAAAAAGTTGCTGGCTGCTTCTGACATGTTCCCAGTTAAACTCATGCTATCCTGTATGCCGCTGAGCCTCTCTTCCTCTCTAACCTGTTTCAGATTGGTTTCAGCAGCTGTATGTGCTTCATAGAAACAGAATTCTCTCCAAGGAAAGAAAACATCATTTCCAGTAAAATCACCAAACTCCAGCCTGCTATGTGAATGGAAGGAAATGTTACATTCTTTATAACAGGATGAATTACTTCCTGTTGTAAGTCCAGTGAAAAATGATTCATTGGTTAGGAAGAAACATAGGGCCCATGACATTTTCAGTGCTACCTATTATCTTCTTTCCAATAATAACTCCTGATGTTATAGTCACTTCAACATTGAGTTTGCTATATTAGCAAGTAAATTCCCCTCTTGCCTTTACTGCAATCCTTTCAAGTTGACTTTTGCTTTTCTGTGCTACCCCATCCATGCAATGTTTCATGATTGGCTGCTATCCCTGAAGGTTATACTCATTCCAAGTTCAGTTGACTGAGGTTGCCCCAATTATTATTCTAAATGGATCTCTTTTGTTCATAAGATAAAAACATTATTTGAATAAAAGTGGATGTCAGATCCAATTTGAGAAGGCTTAAGCTTGAGAAGGAGAAAATAATTGGAAACTATTGAGTAAAAGGTTGAAAGTAAGAAAATTCTGGTTGTTGCATTCAAGGCAGATGAGTTTAGGAAAGGACTGAGGAGAGGAGGATGGGTTGGGAGGCATTCAGGGCAACCCAATCCTGAGGTGACACTTCAAGGGCTTGAATTCCCCAAAGCTATGAGAAATGAAGGACCCTAGAAACAAGGAATCTTAGAGAGTGGCCACAGTAAAAGGAGAAAAGAAAATAGGTCAGCCAAAAGGACAAGACAAGGGCCACTGGGAAAGAGGGCATCACCAAAGTTTTGAGGCAGAAAACTTTTAAGACCTTATAGTCCAAACTGCTTTAATGTTATTTAATTTCGTTTATTTATTTTTGAGATGGAGTCTCACTCTATCACTCAGGCTGCAGTGCAATGGTGCAATCTCAGCTCACTGCAACCTCTGCCTCCCAGGTACAAGCGATTCTCCTGCCTCAGCCTCCCAAGTAGCTGGGATTACAAGTGTGACTCATCACTCCCAGCCAATTTTTCTATTTTTAGTAGAGATGGGGTTCCACCATGTTGGCCAGGCTGGCCTCAAAACTCCTGACCTCAAGTGATCTGCCCTCCTCAGCCTCCTAAAGTGCTGGGATTACAGGCATGAGCCACCACACCTAGCCCCAAACTGCTTTTATTTTAAATGCGAATTCATGCTTCAGAGTTGAATTAAATGTTACAAAATCTTTGGTCCCAAACTCCACACCTCTCTGCTAGGAGGGACATCGGAATACACCAGCAAGGTCATGGAGGATAAGATAGTCTCCACAGAAACTATTTGCCTCCAAATATCTTTCTTTGAACAACCCTGTAACCCGATTAGCTTTCTAGCCTATCGCTATTTTGATACTGATGGGGTGAACAGCTGTGATTTATGTTGTCATTGAAACTGTTCAGCATCACCACCTGTCTCCCTCCACTGAGTTGGTGGCACTGATGTAGTGACACTGCCCTTGTTGGTGGGAACAAACAACTGCCAAAAGTCTGAAGAAATAAAAGTCCATAACTTTGCCCATCCAGAGGAGAATAGGTAAAGCCAGGACACATCCTAAAGAATTTTCCCCCGACATTCTCCCTTCATCCCTTACTAAGAAATAAATATCTGGCTTCTGGGTTGACTTTATTTTTTAGAGCCCACTATGTAAGGTCAGATTGGGCAGTGAGTGTTGAAAGATGAAAGCAGGCTGGTGAGCAGGCCGACTGAGGAAGCCCACACGGCCTGCCTTAAATTCTAGTCCCACCACTTTCCAGCTGCGCCTCGGGCCATTATTTAACTTCTCTGAGATTGAGTTTCCTCATCTGTACACACACACACACACACACACACACACACACACACACACACAAAAAAAAAAAAAAAAAAAAAACAAAAAGCCAAGATGATAATGCTTCCTTTGCAAGATGTAAAGAAGAAAAATATATAATTTTGCCACCATAGGAAATGCTTTAGAAACAGCAGCTTCTACTGCCATTAAGAGAAATCGTATTTCTTGACCATTTTCTTTGTGCCAGGCAATGGCCGAGCACTGTTGACATAAGTTTCCTCATTTAATCCCCAGATCTGCTTTATGCAATAGATACTATTAACCTGGTTCAGACAGGTACAGCTATTAGCCCAAAATTAATTGGCTCATATGGGCTGGCCTCAGCTGTCACACCGAGACCTGGTTTTCTCCAAGGTTTCTTCTAGCAGATGACAAGTTTGTCCATCTTTCAAAGACCCAGGCCGGGACACTTCTCAAGGAACACTGTGATTTCCCTAGACTTGTATGACTTTGCTGTGAACTTGCTGGGTCGTGTAAAGCTGTTACTTTGGAGGTAGTTTGGTTGCTACACTTATTCAGCTGCACCTCAAAGGGAACGGGATGTGTGTTTACATCAGGTACAGTTATCCTCGCTCTCTGACAAGTGAAATGCTGCTTTCAAGTTGTTTTGTTGAGAACTCTGAGAGCTCTTTACCCTCGGATCAAGGCAGAATGGGTACCAATATTTTAAGCCACACATTGGTCCATAGATAGATAGGTAGATAATTAGTCAGGCTTGTCCAGATAAAAAGGATCAATTGTGCGTGTGTGTGTGTGTGTGTGTGTGTGTGTGTACGCGCGCGCGCATACACATATACATATGAATATTTATTACGAGGAATTGGCTCATGTGGTTTTGGCGACCAAGTCCCATGATCTGCTGTCTGCAAGCTAGAGACTCAGGAAAGCCGGTGGTGTAATTCTAGTTGAGTCCAAAGGCCTGAGAAGCCCAGAAGCTGATAGCATAAATCCCAAACCAAGTGCAAGAGAAGATCGACGTGACAGCTCAAGCAGGCAGGCGGGAAAAAAGACACATTCCTCCTTCCTCTACTATTCAGGCCCTCAATGGATTGGATGATACCCACCCACACTGGGGAGGGCAATTTACTTTACTCAGTCCACTGACTCAAATGCTCACCTCACCTGGAAACGCCCTCACAGATACACCCAGGAGCAATGTTTATTCTAGGCTCCCCTGGTGCAGTCAAGTTGACAGATAATACTAACCATCACAATAGATGTAGAGATAGATGTATGTATAGATAAGGATGTGTGTGTACACAGACATATGTATGTGTGTGTAATCACTGGAACCCTTTATGTTGCACATACACGTGTGTGTGTGCGTGCATGCATGTGTGTATCTGTGTGTCTGTGTCTTTGTTGCTAGTTAAGATTTTTCTTTTTGAAGGCTGGGCGCTGTGGCTTATGCCTATAATTCTAACACTTTGGGAGGCCGAGGCGGGCGGATCACTTGGGCTCAGGAGTTTGAGACCAGCCTGGGCAACATGGTGAAACCCCATCTGTACCAAAAACACAAAAATTATCTGGGCGTGGTGGTGTATGCCTGTGGTCCGAGCTACCTGGGAGGCTGAGGTGAGGTGGAAGGATCACTTGAGCCTGGGAGGCAGAGGTTGCAGTGAGCCGAGACACTCCAGCCTGGGCGACAGAGTGAAACCTCATCTAAAAAAAAAAAAAAAAGATTTTTCTTCTTCAGCACCAGACTTATAACCTATACTTTGGGATCCTTCCACAAATCAGAAGGTTCCCTGGCCCCTCATAATTTCTTTGCACCACTATTTTTTTTTTTTTTTTTTTTTTTTTTTGAGACGGAGTCTGGCTCTATTGCCCAGGCTGGAGTGCAGTGGCGCCATCTCGGCTCACTGCAAGCTCCGCCTCCTGGGTTCATGCCATTCTCCTGCCTCAGCCTCCCGAGTAGCTGGGACTACAGATGCCGGCCATCACGCCTGGCTAACTTTTTGTATTTTTAGTAGAGACGGAGTTTCACCGTATTAGCCAGGATGGTCTCGATCTCCTGACCTCGTGATCTGCCCGCCTCGGCCTCCCAAAGTGCTGGGATTACAGGCGTGAGCCACCGCGCCCGGACTGCACTACTATTAATATATCCTTGTAATTTCCATCAGAAATGTCTTCCTGAGTTCTATATTCTGAAGCCAACTAGTCATTTCCTATGTATGAAGTTATCTAGCTTTTCTGACCAAAATACAGCTGAGACCTTGCCTCTTCTGCTTGAAATGGAAAAAGAAATTGCAATTAGTGTACTAGATTTACAAAAATAAATTTTAGGCCTAAAGAAGTCAAGTTTTGAACTTTGGCTTCTGGTGTTAGAGCCCTCATTCACATCACCACATTCTGCTGCTTCCCAGTAATGCCAGCTAAGTATCATTAGAAACAATAGTGACCAGAAAGTAGAATAGAGGCTACCAAGGCGGGTGAGGTGGGAGTAGTGGGAAATTATTGTTTAATGGGTATAGAGTTTCTGTTTAGGATAATTTAAAATTTTGGAAATAGTAGTAATGATTATACTACATCATGGATATATTTAATGCCACTGCATTGTACAGTTAAAAATGGTTAAATGTTACATTTGTTGTTGTTGTTCAAAAGGTTCAAGCAATTCTCCTGCCTCAGTCTCCTGACTAGCTGGGATTACAAGCATGTACCACCACGCCGCCTAATTTTTGTATTTTTAGTAGAGACGGAGTTTCACCATGTTGGCCAGGCTGGTCTCCGACTCCTAACCTCAAGGGGTCCACCTGCCTCGACCTCCCAAAGTGCTGGGATTACAGGCATGAGCCACCGCACCTGGCCAAATGTTATGTTATGTTATATATTATGCTTACATTATATGTATTTTACCACAATAAAAAAATACACCAAAAAATAAACAGTAATTACTACTTGTTTTGCAATTCATTTAACTTATTAAAGCCTCCGTTTCTCCATTAGTAAAAAGGGTGACAATAACACCTAAGCTCAAACATTGTTGTGATAATTAAACTCTAATACACCAAAAGCACCTAGCTTGGTATTTTGGAAGTGGTTATACAGCCTATCACCCCTTCATCTGATGGCTTCCATCGGCTCAACCCACCGGCCAGGGGTGGGCTTTCAGCAGCTGTGTTTTAATTTGCCTAATATGGCCTGTATGACTGTACTGTTTGGCACAGAGCCCATTGTGGTGCTCAGCCTACGTTCATTAACTTTCCTTTGCCCAATGCTAATACAACTTGAGTACCCCAAATTCAAAAATCAAAACTCCAAAATGTTCCAAAATCTGAAACTGTTTGAGCACTGACATGATGCTCCAAGGAAATACTCATTTCACATTTGGGATTTGCAGATTTGGGATGCTCAACCTGTAAGTATAATGTAAATATTCCAAAGTCTGAAAAAAATTCAAAACTCAAAATACTTCTGCTTCTAAGCATTTCAGATAAGGGATACTCAACCTGTATCTCCATTTATTTATACTCACCAGGCTCAGCTAGCGGAGTTGGGCAATGTGTGCGCTAATGGGAAGCTTCTCTGTTATTTAAAAGTGGTAGCACACCATCTGAAAATCCCTAACACTTAATAGGTGCATAATGAATGTTTGTTCAACTAAATTGGATTGAATAGATGATAGACCACCAGGGAAGCAGAGAAGAATCAGGATGTACTACTCAGAGACGGTTCCTGATGCACGTATCAGGGACTCTCAATCCATAGGGGATACAAACAGTATTTGTTGTTGATGAGGCAAGTACGTTTGTGGTACACTTGATTACGTTCCAGATTTAGGCTATTTTTTAAAAGCTCTTTTATGTGCAGTTTTACTACCTTGAACAACTGGAGCCAATGGGAAATTGGTGTTTGGGGGATCATCTGTAATGAAGAAAACTGCAGTAACAGGTATAAAAAGCAGATTCAAAGGCCACAAGTTACTTAATCCCCAGTTTAGGTGATGTTAATTAAAATCTGAAAAATGGAAATAGGCATTGATTGGGCTCACCTTTTATTTTTAAGGTTGCATAGATTCTATTATAGGAATGGTCATTACAATTATGTAATTGAAGTTACACTGCTTTTAAATTCAGAGCAAGGAACATAAAACTTTATTCCACAAATATACAACTTCTAGAGGTATACAATAATTTCATTTTATATTTTCATAGGCTAAATGAAGAAGACAGGGTTGAGTGAAAGCAGAAAAGGGAATAATAAGGCAAGAGAGAGAGACAAGAGAAAAACCAGGCAAGGGTAGATCAGATAGAGGTGCAAGGAAAAGAAGAAACCCACGTAAGGAAGACATAAGTAGAAAAAGAAAGAAGCAGACATAGCAGACATAGAAGGACAACCCAACTGGCTCTGAGGTAAGTGAATGAAACAAACTGGACTTCCTGCAAACCAGGGAATGTGGGAGTGATCATCTGATTGGCCTAGCTTGGGTTAGGTGTCTTCACATGGCCCAATCAGCTACAGTCGTACAGGCCATATTAGGCAAATTAAAACAGCGGCTGAAAGCCCAACCCTGGCTGGTGGGTTGAGGAGATGGAAGCCATCAGGTGAAGGGGTGATAGGGTGTATAACCACCCTGAAAATACCAAATATGCCCTATCCTTCCCTGAAACCTTTTAGTTCCCTTCTGGTGAACCAGTCCAGTGGTTCTCATACTGTAGCCAATGCAAAAGTCACCTCAAGGGAATTAACACACAATTTCCCAGGCCCCAGGTTCGTTTTTTGGTTTTGTTTTTGAGACAGGCTGGGGTGCAGTGGTGCAATCACAGCTCACTGCAGCCTTGACCTGCTTGGCTCAACTGATCCTCCTGCCTCAGAAGTGAACAAGAAAGACAGAGACACACAGAAACATGGAGAGCCACTGAGAGACTGATAATGAAGGAGTCAGGCCTGCTCTTCCCAATAGTTATGCTACCATTTCTGACACTTGGGTGGAAGAGAGGTGAGAATGAGACAGAACAACCAGGCCAGAGGTCCTTGAGCAGTGAAGTGGGTCCTAGCCCATCAGTGCAGAATAAACAAGAGAGAGATGACACTTTCAATCATGAATCTTTCCACATATATGGCAAATATAGCCCAAAAACTATTCCAGAGTCAGTTCAACTCACAGCAACTTTCTCTCCTTTGGGAGAAATTAGGAAGAGGTGTAAGAAAAACAGCAGATAGAGCCTTGAAACAAAATTTTTGTAGTACTCCCCAAGCACCATGCTACACGTGCTACATGAAGTGAAAAGTGACCTGACGGCATGTAATGATGCTAAAGAGACAGTAAAAAATTAGGTATGGAAGTCTATTCGATGAGGTTAAAAAGCCTAGGCTATATCCTGTAGGTCAGTGCTGCTTGCTATTGGGGTCCATGAGGATGCAAATTCTCTAGCCCCATCCTGGACTGCTAACTCAGAATTTCAGATTTGAGGCTAGGTATGGTGGCTCACGGCTGTAATCCCAGCACTTTGGGAGGCCAAGGAGGGAAGAATGTTTGAGTCCAGGAGTTCAAGGCCAGATGGGCAACATAGCAAGATCCCAACTTTACAAAAATTAAAAAAAAAATTAGCCAGATATAGTGGCACATGCCTGTAGTCCTAGCAACTTGGGAGGCTGAGACAGGAGGATTGCTTGAGCCCAGGAATTCAAGGTTGCCATGAGCTATGATTACACACTGGACTCCAGCCTGGTTGATACTGTGAGACTCCATTTCTAAATTAAAAAAAAAAAAAAAAAAAAAAAAAAGGAATGAAAGAAAGAGAAAAAAAATCTTTTGCTGTTTTTTAATTTTTAATTTTAATTATTTTTATTCTTGTTGTCCTGTGTCACCAGGTAAATGTATCCACCTCATTGGGGAGGTAAGATTTCAGTATTTCTAGGCCCCCTGGGCTTTATACTATCATACTACCATCAAAACCTCACCTTATTTTTGACAGAGGCCATTTCATATGGGGAAAATCCTGGGCCCAAGAATCCATTCCCAACCCTGCCACTTTATGGCCCTGTGTCTTCCTTCCTCCCAAGCCAAATGAGGATTTCAAACACTGACATCACAGGGCTGTTGTAAGGCTTAAATGAGAAAATAGCTTTGAAAAGTGCTTTTGGCAACTATGAGACTTCAGCCCTCTTTGCTAAGCTTCTGTTCTTATCAAAGAGGGCTAAGCCTGGATCTCAGTGTTCAGCACAAAACTTGCTATCTGGGTGCTCTTTCTTGGTTGAGCGCCTATTCTTATCTTGATGACCCTCACCCAAGAAAATGATGTTGAATTTGGAACCCAGAAATTCTCAGCTCCTGTTCAGATTGCTTTCTTCCATGTAGCAATAGTCATTTGTTGTATCTTCATCCCCCAACATGAAATAGGAAAAACTGATCTGTTACTACTTAGCTCAAAATTTATTAACTAAACATCCCTGCCTTCTGGAATCTTATATGGCAAGTGGAATCCAACCATGATGACATCATGTTACCAAGTATATAATGAGACCTTCCTACAGCTGACCCACTGATATTAAATAAATACTGGGGTGGACCAGTAGGGATACCACAAATACATCCTCCTGGATTCATAGCCATTTTGCAAAGCACATTTCAACAATCTCCTTTGTTGTCTTCTGGAGCTCCCAAGCTGCTACATTATGCATTGTCACGTAGTACTTTATGAAGTTATATGCACCAATATGTATCCCAGCATCTTTTGTACAGAGCAACACTGAGGCGCATCAGCTCAACTAAATAGATTCTCCTATCAAGACTGATTGGTCTCGCAGTAGCTGCCACTTTACACTCCAGGACAAACCGAGAAGGTGGAAGCTGGCTCCAGATCGGATGGAAACTATCTTTTATTATATACAAGACACATCCTTGTCTTATCCTAACTTCAAAACAGCCAAGCAAATTGGGCATTGTTAAATCCTTTCATCAGATGAGGAAACTGCAAGCAGAGAGGTTACACCACTTGTACTTGGTCACACAGTTAATGTCAGAAACCAGAATCCAAATGCACAGGTTTTGTTGGTTAAGAAGTAATCTGTCAAAATAGCAACAAAGTGAGACCTCCATCTTTACAAAAAAATAGAAAAAATTAGCCAGGTGTAGGGTATGCACCTGTGGTCCCAGCTACTCAGGACGCTGAGGAGAGAGCATCACTTGAGCCTGGGAGGCCGAGGCTGGGGTGAGCCATGATCGTGCCACTGCACTCCAAACTGAATGACAGAGCAAGACTCTGTCTAAAAAAAAAATAAGCTGCCAAAACAGGTGTATGAACACATCTTTTAATTTATGTTTAATCGCAACATCACAGTCAACACACTTACTTGCATTCCTAAGTCACAAGTGTGGCTATGTTCCCCATCTTTCATCAGCTCTTAGGAAACAGTGTATTCCAAAGCCTTCACTAACAACTTGCCTTACATTTCATGACCTCCAAAGATCTTGAAGATAAAACACGTCAAAGGTTATTCTCTTTCTTTCTTGGCATTGTTCAGGCACAGCCTAACCCAGCAGTACTTGCCACCCATAGCACAAAAAAAGCAGATGAACAGAGAACTGAGCACTGAGATTTTATCATGGAAACAGTGTTCTCAAATATCAATCACAGAGCTGTACCTTGGGGGCGTGAATTTGAAAGGATAAGGCAAAAAACCTCCTAAAATCGTTCACCTCCGCTCTCATGAAATGGTTGATAAAGAATGGCATTGATTAAAGTGATTTAAAACTGGCATGCTGCGATTGTCCTATAAACTATTCTGAAAACTGGTTTTCATGAAAATAGAGAGAAGGTAATGGAAAATGGAGGTGAACAGGACCTGGGACAGAAGCATTCCAAAAACCTGGTTAGTCCCCAAAACTCATTAGTCTGATTACCATATGCTTCAGTTCATCCCCATCTTCAAGCCATGAGTCCCATATTTCGTGGTGAATCAGCATCCTCCCAGGAGCTTTTAAAAATGCAGATGATCAGATCCAAAGAATAAGTCTCCTTGAGGAGTGGGCCTAGGAATTGGTATTTAACTTTCACTTATAATTAGTGTATTCCAATGCTGCCAGTCACTCCAGGAACCAACTCTCTCAACGGACAACGACACACAAGGCAATTTATGAGAAGGAAAAAAAAAAGTCCTCTGCAATTTAAATCGGAGTTCCTTGCGGCCTGAAATGCTTCTGGGCGGTCAGAAGGCTGGTCTTCCGCAGCACGGCAGCATGAGCTCCTCAGTACGCTTCACCTCTTCTACCAAGTCCCACAAGCCCCTTCTTTACCTTTAACATCTTTTCTGTGTAAGGAAATGCTAATCATTTTGTAGTGTAACATTTCCATTTGCATTCCGGACCATGGAGGAGGCAACACCCTGCTGCCAGACAAACCTATCACTTTCCCATGAAGACACTTGCATACAAAGAAGAGGGTTCCCTTCTTTTTTCTTCTTTTTCTTCACATGTGGGTGCCACAGCTGAGGCTCAAACTCAACAATAAAAGAAGGACAGAGAGCAATTTAATTCATATCTAATTCCCAAAGCTAAGTTGTTGCTTAAGTAAGCAGAGGCTTCTGGCTGGCTCCTCTTTGTGAAATAGTCATATCAAGTAACATTTGCAGAGCACTTTATTTTCCAAATTGATCTTCTTTTCATTACTATCTCACCTAAGCATCAGAATAACCCAGAGAAGTAGGTATTACTTCCTCCATTTAACCTGAAGAGACTGAGGCTCAGACAAGTTAAATGACCTACCCAAGGTCACACAGAAAGGAAATGAAAAAGACATGATTTGGAGCCAGGTCTTTTGACTTCAAGTCTTCTTATGCAATTGTCCTGCCTTTTTAAGGACCTAATAAATATTGCTGAATGAATAAGGGAAGTAGTAGATGGATAGACGGATGATCTCTTATGAAACAGACACAGTGGTAAAAATTCAAATTAACTTTAATATGCACTGTTGGATATAATCAAGGAAGATGTCAAACTTAAATAAAAACTGGAAATGGACTGCCAAACGAAACCCAAAGTGTGAATTTGCTAGCTGGTCTTATCACGTTAAGACTCTGAAACCACATAGCCTGAGTTTGAATCCCAGATCTACTACTTAATAGCTTTGCAACCCAGAGCAATTACTTAACTGCATTCTGACTCAGTTTCTTTGTCCACAAAATGAACGTAATAATAATAAATGTTCTAACATACAGAGTTGGTTGAGGATTTTGAAAATTAAATATATTTAATGGATTGAGAACTGTGCCTGGCACACAATAAGATATCATACATTTCTTTGACATTAATGAAAATAGTTCCTCGTATATAATCTACTCTCAATTGTCTATGTGTGGATTATTCACTAGGTTTTAGGTTTTAGTTGGGGCTGGTTGGGTACCCTTCACACACAGAGATCTACTATCTCAACAGTTAACTGCCCTTGGGAAAAGAGAAGGACATTTGCAGAGCAAGTACCACGTGCCGGGCACCAGGCCAGATACTTTATACACACCATCTTACTTAATTCTCACACCACCACCACCAAGCAGCTATTATTATCCCCATTTTAGAGATGAAAAAAATCTAAGGCTAAGATTTAAATAAACCCTAGCTGGTAAGTAATGAAGGCAAGATGAAAGTAAGCGTTTCTCTCCCCGATCTCTTGCTCTTTCAGACTGTCTCTTGTTCAATATGGATATGAATATGATCCTTACTAAATTCAAACTACATTAGCCGCATGCGGTGGTGTGCACCTGTAGTCCCAGCTACTGAGAGGCTGAGGTGGGAGGACTGATTGAGCCCAGGAGTTCAAGACTGCAGTGAGCTATGATGATGTCACTATACTTCAGCCTGAGTGACAGAGAGAGAGAGAAACCCCAACTCTAAAAAAAAAAATACAAATAAATAAAATTCAAACTACAACTGCGCGCCTTCCACACTAATCATGCAATATATCACACCTAGCTCCAGCCCCAGGGGCAAATCCTGATGACCTGTAGGAACTACTTCTTGGGAGATCAAAGGGCATAGGAAGATCAACCACTCTGTCAAGCCACCATCAAACCGATGCTTTCCCTCAGCAGCAAAAGTGTGTCCTGTGCTGCAACATCCAAAGTACTGGAATAATAATAGTGTGTACCTTAGAAGGTAGTTGTACTGATTGTAATTAATTGCTCTCACCACACAGCAAGCACCCAATAGCTATTGGCTATAAAAGGCAGTTCAGGACAATGTTTAAGAGCATAAACTTGGGGCTGGTGGCTCACACAATGAACTTGTGGTGGCTCATGCCTGTAATCCCGACACTTTGGGAGGGTGAGACAGGAGAAGTCCAGGAGTTCAAGAGCAGCCTGGGCACAATGGCAGGACTCCATCTCTATGAAAAGAAAAAAAAATAGCCAAGCATGGTAGCATGCATCTGTAATCCCAGCTACCCAGGAGGCTGAGACAGGAAGATAGTTTCAGCCAGAAAGTCAAGGCTGCAGTGAGCCATGTTCATGCCACTGCACTCCAGCCTGGGCAACAGAGACCCTGTCTAAAAATAAATAAATAAGTGTGAACTTGGACGTCAGATTGTCTGTATTCAAATCCTGACTATGTCACTTAGTAGTAGGGAGACCCTGGACAAGTTATTTAGTTTTTTTGTGCCACAGTTGCTCAACTATAAATTTAGGATAACAATAGTATACCTGAAAGGGTGTTGTAAGGATTAAATGAGCTAATATAAATGAAGCCATAGAACAGTGCCTGGGGAAAAGTAACTGCTGTATAACTGTTGGTTTTTATTATTAAGAAAATGTGCAGTTGCATTGAAGAAAAATGGGTTGGTGAAATGTGGAAAAGTAGGCAACCACATATATTATTGGTTGGATTTTATATCCGTGCAGTGTTTTAGAGAGTGATTTGGCAATATCCAGCAATATTAATAAATGTGTGTGCACTTTCTGATTTGTTAATTCCATACAGAAATATAAACTACAGCAGTATGAGTGTGTGTGTGTGTATGTATGTTGACAGAAGCAACCAGGAGTTAGAAAGAACTCCCTTAATCTAATAAGGATATCCATCAGAAACCTATAAGATGGTATTCTTAAATGGAAAAATATTAGAAAATCCCCTTAAAATCAAGAACAGAACAAGGATACTCATTATCATTTTTTCTAGTCGATACTATACCAAAGACTAAGCCATCTTCATGGAGAAGAAAAATAAATAAGGATTGGAGAGAAAGACTCAAAGCTGCCATTAAGTACATAGAAGATGACTGTCTACATAAAACTCAATAGAATCTATTGAAATGTATTATTACTGAAATTAAGAAGAGAGCTAAATAAGGTAACTGGCTAGGAGAATAATGTAAAAACTTTAATTTCTGTAAACCAGAAACAAATAGAAAACATAATTTTTAAAAAGATATATTATTTATATACTAGTCTGTAACAAA
The DNA here is from genome assembly GCF_028858775.2 of Pan troglodytes. NCBI lineage: Eukaryota > Metazoa > Chordata > Mammalia > Primates > Hominidae > Pan > Pan troglodytes. The sequence goes on along the minus strand of NC_072409.2, from coordinate 113,227,202 downwards.
TTATCCCAACATTTAGTTTAAATTTTGTTGTTTAAATTAAAACAACATCTCACAGAGTTCAAGCAAGCCTCAGTTCTCTCCATGTGGACCTCTCTGTAGGGCTGCTTGATTATCCTCATGACATAGCACTGCCTTCTTGCACAAAGGGTGCTCTGAGAAAGAGAAAGAAGAAAGCCAAAACCACAGTACATTTTATGGTGTCATTTTAAAATTACCTCTGCTTTATTTTATTCCTTAGCAGCAGCAAGTCACTAAGTTTATCCCACACCTAACAGGAGGAGAATTCAGCCCCACCTTTTTTTCTTTTTTTTTTTTTTTTGCCTGCCAGGGACTGAAAGAAGGAAGCACCACCACCCATTAAAAGGAAGAATTTCAAACAATGTGTGAACATATTTTAAAGCCATCAGGAATGTCATATACAAAACCAGAAAAATTTTAAGTTACTTAGAAATAAATCTAATGAAAGATGTTTAAAACCTTACAGAGAAAAATTTTAAAACTTTAGTGAAAGACATTAAAGAAGACCTAAATAAATGCAGAGATACATGATAAGTAGTCTTAATAGCAATTATTCCAAATTAATATAATAATTCAATTTAATTCTAATCTAAGGCCCCAACAGATTTTTAAAAAATGTTTGGAACTTGAAAAGTAGATTCCGGGCTGAGTGCAGTAGCTCACACCTGTAATCCAGTACTTTGGGAGGCTGAGGTGGGCGGATTACTTGAGGCCAGGAATTTGAGACCAGCCTGGCACTATACTAGCCAGTGTGGTGGTATGCACCTGCAGTCCCAGCTACTGGGGAGGCTGAGGTGGAAGGATGACTTGAGGTCAGGAGGCAGAGGTTGCAGTGAGCAGGGATTATGCCACTGCACTCCAGCCTTTGTGACAGAGCAAGACTGTCTCAAAAAGTAGAAAAGAATAGTAGATTCTAGAGCTTTTATGGAAATAATTCAAAGGTCCAAGAACAGAAAACAAACTCTTGCACGAGAAACAGTACAAGATTGAAGAAAATGACCCACAGATACCAAGACTTCTTATAAAGCTTGGTATCAATGGCTGTTCAAACAGTGTGAGATTGCTTCAGCAATAGACAAACCAAGTAATGGCAAAGAGAGGACCAGACACAGACCAACTATAGAAATTTGATATATGCTAGAAATAATATCGCAAATTACTTGGGGATGAGTATACTATTTAATAAATACTACTCAGATAAGTGGTTATCCATGGAAGTAAAAAGTAAAATTGTATCCATATCTCAGGCCATATTTTCAGATCAATGGATTCCAGATAAATTTTAAACTTAAATGTAATGGAAAATTATAAAAGTTGCCAAAGAAAATAAAAGGATATGTCTTTGTGACCTTACGGGAGGGCTTCCTAAGCAGACACAAAAAGTGCTAGCCATAAAAATGATTGATAAATTTAACTGCATATTGGTCAGTAATGTCCTAAAGTTATGAGGAAATTCAAAAGACCAGAAAATGAAATAATCTATGTAAACATTTAAAAAGTAGAGATAAAACTCTAGATTGATGAGATTTTATTTCCAGAAGCCCTAAAAACTCTAGTTAAAAAAGAAAAATGTCTAGAATTAATAAGAAATTTGATAAGATGGCTAAATGCAAGATAAATATACAATGATAAATAACTTTTCTTTATACTCTCAGTAAGGCCCAAGAAATGGAAATGGGCAGCTAGGCATGGTGGCTCAGGCCTGTAATCCCAACGCTTTGGGAGACTGAGGCAGTTAGATCACTTGAGGTCAGGAGTTTGAGACCAGCCTGGCCAACAATGTGAAACCCCCACCTCTATTAAAAATACAAAAACTAGCCAGGCATGGTGGCAGGTGCCTATAATCCCAGCTGCTTGGGAGGCTGAGGCAGGAGAATCGCTTGAACTCGGGAGGTGGAGGTTGTGGTGAGCTGAGATTGCGCCACTGCACTCCAGCGTGGGCAACAGAGTGAGATCCTGTCTCAAAAGAAAAGAAATGGAAATGGGAGATGTTTCATTTACAAGACAAAGTGAGTAAAATATTTCAGGAGAAATTTAACAGGCAGGCTTAGGACTTTTATAAATAATCTATCGAATCTTGCCAAAAGTCATAAAATAAGATCTGACCAAATGGAAAGACAAACAACTCTGGAAAGTTTCTCTACATTCATATTCAGGTAAAAATTTTAAACAGGGGAATGGTCTTGTTCTATTTGCAGAATAATTTAGAATGCATGTGAGCTGGCATTTGCATTCGGCCATTCAACAAATATTTAACACTTACTAAGTGCCAGCCTCTGGACTACACATAAATAATAATCTAGACTTGGTCTGTGTTCCCAAAAACCTGATAATTGAGTAATAATGGAAGATAACGTTTAAAAATCACAAAACATAAGGTCTGATGGAAGAGACCTTATATGTTACCTATACTCATGTCATTATTTCACATACGTAGAAACTGAGCCCAGAAAGTACATGTGTTTTATTGAAGTTCACATAGCTAGTAGCCGAGCTGGGACTACAACTCAGATCTTGTGACTTCCACAACATATCATTCTGCCTCTCAACTACAATATGAAGAGTTTAAACTATTCTTCTCAGCATAGTCTAATCTAGTACTTAAAGAGATTTTACTGCACAGTTACGACACACGAGCAGTGGGATCAGGCTGGAGAAAAAAACTAAGCATTGTCATGGTGCACATAGTCTATTAATATTTTGTTAGGCAACAAATAAGGTACCTACAAACAAGAGACTACCAGACAGCTATTAAAAAGATAGAAAACTAGACACAGATCTACACGTGGAAAAATGACTGTTACATACCGTTCAGTGAATAAAGGTTGTAGAATGTTACATTTATCCATATTTCATAGACGTAACATTTATATATGTCTAAATACATGTGTGTGATCAGGGAATACTATGCAGCCATGAAAAATGAGTTCATGTCCTTTGCATGGACATGGATGAAGCTGGAAACCATCATCCTCAGCAAACTAACACAGGAACAGAAAACCATACACCATATGTTCTTACTTATAAGTGGGAGTTGAACAGTGAGAACACATGGACACAGGGAGGGGAACATCATACACCATGGCCTGTCAGGGGGTGGGGGGACAGGGGAGAGAGAGCATTAGGACAAATACCTAATGCATGTGGGGCTTAAAACCTAGATGACGGGTTGATGGGTGCAGCAAACCACCATGGCACATGTATACCTGTGTAACAAACCTGCACGTTCAGCACATGTATCCCAGAACTTAAAAAGAAAAAATGTGTTAAATTAGACATATTAAATATATATGTGTGTGTGTGTATACATACATGTGTATATGGATAGAGAGAGACAGCAAGACACAGAGATCTCTGGATGAATGTTCATGATGATGTAAACAGTATATAGTTATTTTAAGTTGTAAGATTTCAGGTGGATTTTATTTTTTCTTTGTACATTTCTCTACTATTAATTTTTTCTTATATTGATCACATATCTTTATTAAAGCAAAAAAAATTAAAATACAGGCTGATCTGAATAACCCCAGGTATCAGAAGCATGACCAACCAGTGGGTTGAAACAAATGTTCATATTAGGATGTAGATTGGATAGATTATAGCAGAGCTTAATCATCCAGAAAAGAAATAAGGGAAAGAATTTGTATTTAGGACCAAATGCACCTTTCTAAAATTTACAAATATTCTGGGATTTATCTGTATGTAAGTATGCACCACAATAATACAAGAGATTCAGAGTTTATATTTACACACAAGGTGGCAGTTAGTCTTAGTTGGCGTATCAACAACCAGTCCCAAACATCTAGAGCCCCAACCATACTATAAAACAATACTATAAATACTGGGAAGTATAGTAATCACCTTCCTGAACTCCCTTGTAACTCAGATCTGGCCAATCAGAAATAAGTGAAGGTTGCTGGGTGGGGCTTCCTTAAACAATATCCTTTTAAAAGGGGCCTCTTATTCCTTTTTTAAAATTATTACTTTGTTGTTGTTCTTGTTTTGTTTTTTGTGGTTTTAGAGACAGGGTCTCACTGTGTCACCTAGGCCACAGTGCAGTGGTACAGTCATAACTCACTGCAGCCTCAAACTACTGAGCAAAAGTGATCCTTTCATCTCAGCCTCCCAAAGCACTGGGATTATAGGCCTGGGCTACCATGTCTGCCCTCTTTTATTTTATTTTATTTTTTTTTAGCAGCCTGAAATATAGACTTAATTCCTAGAGGTCCCAAAGTCATCTTGCAATCATGAGGATCAAAGCTATGTATTAAAGATGGCAAAGCAGAAATATGGAAGGATCCTGGATCCTTGATGACATCCTTAGCACCTCCCACCAGCCCCCGACTGCCAATCTTTGGGCATCTTGTCATAGGAGAGAAATAATGCCTACATGTTGAAGCCATATTTAGTATTCTTTCAGTTACAGGCAGCCTAACATAATCCTAAAAGGTGGATGCAATAAAACGTCCTTAAATTGACTTTATCTAGTCACAGTTTGCGATGTTCTTATATAAGCAGGAGCTAAAATTGACTTTTGCCAAATTAATTTTAGAAGAAATCAAGAGTGAAATTATGGGGACAAGGAAAATCATTACCTTTCTCAAAAAAAAAAAGCTACTTATTAATCACAAGCCCTTCCGCAGCACCCAGCACAGAGTTACATACTAATAGTTGCTATGTCAATTAGGTAAAAAATTTTTATTTACTCCATAAACCCTTTCAGGCAATTACTTGCTAATTTATTTCCAGTTTGATCTTCAGTCCAAAATACTGACTTTTCTCATGGCATTCTCTGAAATCAGCTGCACTGCTTGAAAATTTAATCCACATCAACATAAAAACAATATGACAACAAATTATTTAAATATATTATTTATGCTTTTCAGTGTGTGTAACTCACACACACATTCATCACTTAAGGTCTAACTCTTCTGTTCTGACTTTATGAGTAGCCCCTGTAATGCAGAGATATATTTTAGAAAGCTATGTGGAAAGTATTTATCTACACTATATAATTTTGCCATGACCAATAACTGTTGACCTGTACAAAAAAAAAAAAAACAAAAACCAGCTTTCGGAGTAAAACTGCATAGCAAATTTGTATAATATAATTGAGTCATCATTAATCATTTGCAATCCTTTTCCTTCATCACATTTATTAATCCTTAAAAGATTCAGAGAATGATTCTATTCCAATGTTCTACACATACCATCTGTTCAAGCACATTCCTTATATTCTTACTAGGTTTTCACAGATGCCACTTTTGAAATCGGCAAATCTCCTCAGGAGCATCATCTGGCTCCTGTCACCCCTACTCCAGGGAGCCCTCGTCACTGCAGTAATGCCAGTGTCAGAGCAGATGTTCCATAATCTCTGGCACATTTGCCTTCCTTGGTAGAGCTTTTGAATGCAAATTTTGAGGTGAAAAAAAATCCTTTGAGTGAAAGCATTATGTGCAAATGGTTTCTCTCTGCATCAAATGCAGCACTCAGGCATCTTATTTCTGCTCTTCTGGAGGCTTGGTCAGAGAGAACCTCATTGCTCATAGCAGAGGGAGTGGAAACACAGCGAGACCCAGAGACCAAGAGAGAACACAAGGACACCAAAGGAGGTTAGATGTAAAGCAGTGTTAAATTATACGAGACTAAACTTTTGAAGGTCAATGGGGCTGTGCCCCAACAGAAAATAAGCAAAGTTCTGGTTTGGACAGAAGAGAAGATATTGTTTAAGAAAGGTATGTGACATTCAACCGTGACTATGTAGGCAACAGAAAATGGAGAGCAGAAATCTTCCACAAAATTAGATCTGTGAAGGCAATTAGTTTGGATAACTGAACTCAGCTCTTTTTTAAATGCCAGGATCTGATATTTAAATTACTCAAAAACATTCCCCCTAAATCTATAACTTGCTTGTTCCGCATGGATACAACTTCAAAGTGAAAAATACATTCAAGGAAGCAGAAACAATATCAAGTTAGAAGAATAGGGCACTAACCTGGAGTTAGAAAGGATTCTAGAGTAGAGTGAGTTAGGTGGTACTAACTCACCTGTGAGATTTGGGGCTAGTCGCCTGACCTATCTGACACCTCAGTTTCCTTATTTCTAAAGTGAGCAGTGGAACTACGTAACCCTGGGTCACTGCCAGCTGGAAAATAGCACAACGCCGTGCATGCAGTACAAGCAGGTACACCTACTTCATGTTGAATTAGCTTGCATCCACTTCCAAGATACCAAAACAGATGGCAAGATCTGTTGCATCAGCTGGGGCAAAAAGAAGAAAAAGAACCATGTTGAAAGATAGTCCACGTATGTCTAGGAGGAGCAATAAATAAAGACCAGTAATAAAAGTCAAGATTTTCTAAGTGAGGGGCATATCAATAGGGGCTTCATGTTCAGTTACCACAGTCCAAAGAACAGAAAGATGCCCAGAGATGCAGATACATGTGTCCCAGATCCAGATCCAGCTCTGTTGACCAACAGCAGGCTGAAAACCCACATCTCTAAGTCTCAGGTTCTTTATCTTTTGAAAAGAGAATTAAAGTGGATGGATGTGCTTTGGGAAAATGGATGCACCCTCCAGATTTAAGCTTTATTACAAGACATTGATAAAAAGAATGCTTAGTTACAGCCTCCTCTTCTCCCCATCATTTACTCTTCCTTTTTCTAAACTCACAGACAACTTTAATTTAGTCAGCAAGAATTTCAACCGAATAGGACACTTTGTAATCAATTGCTGCTCCCATTCATTCCACATCTCACCTATGGTGAGACAGGCAAATGTAAAGAGGAAGTGAACAAATAATTCAATTACTAGAAGAAATTTACCAGACTTAACACAAGCTTTGGGGGGGTGGGGGGGGGGAAAGACCTACTCTTTTTTCCTTTATTGAGAGTGGGGAGATTGTTGTGTTTTTTAGAATAATTTATTTTTGTTTGACTATCAAATTATCCAGCTATTTATTTCAACTTCCCATTTTACAATTACAATCTTAGTCATTTACTTTCAAAGGCCCTAAAGGAAATGTAGTTTCCCAAGTAAATGCCAAAGTTCCCTTCTGTCTCCCTCTCTCCCTCTGCCTTTCAGAAATAGGTCTCAGTAAATTTGTAAAGTTGTTTATTTTCAGTACTCTTGCTATTCCTACGATTTGCCTTAGTTCGACTCTTTCAATATTATTCTCCCCAAGCCATCCTGAATCCATTCTGAAATGCCCCCAACCCAAGCCTCCTCTCTACTTGCTCATGCTTCTCAATCCTGTCCCATCATTCTATTCATTTTATCAAAATTCCTTTCTCCCTGTCACATTCCTTTTTAGTCTCAGAAGTAGCAGGCCAGTTTATGCTGGCAAACTCATTTGATTAAGAGGTATAAGAACCTTGTGTATTTAAGAGATGGATCTGGACGCAGCTGATAGCTTACCACTGCCCTGTCCAACATGGTAGCTACTAGCCACATGTGACTGTTCAAATTTAAATATAAATTAATTAAGGCCAGGTGCGGGTGCTTACGCCTGTAGTCCCAGCATTCTGGGAGGCCAAAGCAGGTAGATCGCTACAGCTCAAGAGTTTGAGATCAGCCTGGACAACATGGTGAAATCTAATCTCTACAAAAAAAAAAAAAAAAAAAATTAGCCAGGCATGGTGGCCACACCTATAGTCCTGGCTCCTTGGGAGGCTGAGGTGGGAAGATGGCTTGAGTTCAGAAGGTGGAGGTTGCAGTGAGCTAAGATCATGCCCTGCACTCCAGCATGGGTGACAGAGCCAGATCCTGTCTCAAAAAATATATACATTAATTAATTATATTAATATACACATTGATTTAATATGTATTAATTAAAATTAAATCAAATTTAAAATTTCCATTCCTCTGTGGCACTTGCCATGTTTTAAGCCATAAGAACGTTACCATCCACATAGAAAATGTTATCAGTCAGCACTGCCTTCACATAAAGGAATTAATGTTAATGGTGGAAGAATGTAACCATTACTTCGGTGCTAAGAAACTCTACAGGTAATAAAAATGAACTTATTTGTGTGTTATAGGTGGAGAGTCAGGAATTGGGGTAGGAGGCGGCTAGATGAGGGAAAGATGACTATCTTTTGAGGCGTACTTATTATGTGCCAAGGTTTAGGCATAGACCAGGGAAAAATAGAGAAGTATTCTTTTTATATTAGCAGATGTTCCAGTAACCCATTTTATGGATGCGAAAACAGAACCTAAAAGAGGCTAAGTAATTTGCCCCAACTTTGTAACTAGAATACAAAACCAAGTTTGTATGCGTTCCAGTGTTCTTTTTACTGTACTATGCTGCCTGTAAATCTCTGTCAACAAGGAAAATCTCTATAAATCCCAGCCACTGTTCCTCAAAGGTTATTCATTATCTTTCCTTCAAAGTGGGGACTGGGGCTATGTCAATGCAGAGTAATACTCTTTAACTTTTTATGTTAAGATAATGGTAGATCCACATGCAGTTGTAAGAAGTCATATGGTAAGATTTTGCATATCCTTTCAATAATTTTTTTAAATCTGCTATCATACTAGACCCCCTTCTTAGTGCTGGGGCCACAGAGACAAGATCATCCTTTCCCTTAAAGACTTCAGAGGAGATGAGGAACGTGTAAATAAATCATTAATATAGAGTTGGTTAAAGCAAAAATGTAATGCAACTTTCACCTATCCATTAACAAATAATAATAATAATAATGACATTCTGGCCAAGCTACTGTAAAACAGACACTTAACTTGTATCTGTTTTCTCACCTGTAAAATAGAATTAATAATAGTACCTATACTATAGGATTGGTATAAACATTAACAGAACAGTATCTGGACATTCTATTTACTATTTAATATTGTATCAATTGTTGGTATTCTGGTTTCTATTTTTAAATTTTTCTACAATGCACTTATGTAACTTTTAGAGAAAAAAGTTTAATCACTCTTAGTTAAAACAAGTGTCTCATGTTGTAAGCTAGTAGTATATACTATCTTAATTGAAGACACTGAGATGGGACAGCTGATTCACCTTGGAGAAACACAGCGATGTCAGAGAAGAATCACTGAAAGAGAAAGACAATGTCTGAGGTGACTTTTGGAAGCCAAAGATTTAAGAAGGTTGGAAGAGAATTCAAGATAAATGGATTATCAAAAGCAAAGACTTAGAATCTTAGTAATTTAAAGGCAAGAAGGGGACATGAAGGTCATCCAGTCCTACTTTCCACCCTCTGCAGGTCTCCCTTGCAGCCTGCTCGACTGATTCTTAAATGCATTCAGAAAGAGGGTGCTTTCCCATGCAATACTGTGCAGCCATAAAAAGGAATAAGATTATGTCCTTTGCAGGGACATGGATGAAGCTGGAAGCCATCATCCTTAGCAACCTAAGACAGGAATAGAAAACCAAACACCACATGTTCCCACTCATAATTGGGAGCTGAACAATGAGAACACATGGACACAGGGAGGGGAACCACACACACCGTGGCCAGTCAGAATGAGGGGTGAGGGGAGGGAGAGCATTAGGACAAATAGCTAATGCATGCAGGGCTTAAAACTTAGATGACGGGTTGATAGGTGCAGCAAACCACCATGGCACATGTACACCTATGTAACAATCCTACACGTTCTGCACTTGTATCCTGGAACTTAAGGTAAAATTAAATTAAAAAAAAAGAAAGAGGGTGTTTTCCACATTATGAGTCAACCATTGTTGGACAGTTTTATTAGAAACAGTGTCTATATATGTTTATACTTATCTAATGTTGCACTTACATGCATATACATCAGGGCAAAATCCAAGCAACTACTCATACCGGGGGTGTAATAGTCACTTAAGTGTGGTCTACCCAGGTAATATTCCTCAATCTACTGTATGGATGTGGTGTTTGTGCTTAGCTTCTAGATGCCATACAAACATTACTAACTCCATAGTTTTTAAGTGTTGAAAGTTTGGATAAGTGGTAGTATATGGGTTGGGCATGGTGGCTGACACCTGTAATCCCAGCATTTTGGGAGACCAAGGTGGGTGGATCACCTGAGATCAGGAGTTCGGGACCAGCCTGGCCAACATGACGAAACCCCTTCTCTACTAAAAATACAAAAATTAGCCAGGCATGCTGGCGGGCGCCTGTAATCCCAGCTACTCGGGAGGCTGAAGCAGAAGAATTGCTTGAACCCAGGAGGCAGAGGTTGCAGTGAGCCGAGATCACGCCACTGCACTCCAGCCTGGGCAACACAGTAAGACTCTGTCTCAAAAAAAAAAAAAAAAGTAGTATATTATTTCAATTGAAAAAGAAGAAGATAAAAATATGAAAATGGTGATATTTTTACTTTTTTGTTGTTGTTGAGACCAAGTCTCACTGTCACCCAGGCTGGAGTATAGCAGCATGATCTCAGCTCACTGCAACTTCTGTCTCCCGGGTTCAAACAATTCTTGTGTGTCAGCCTCCTGAGTAACTGGGATTACAGGCACCCCCCAGCATGCCCAGCCCAGCTAATTTTTGTATTTTTAGTAGAGACGGGGTTTCACCATGTTGGCCAGGCTGGTCTCAAACTCCTTACCTCCAGTGATCCACCTACCTCGGCCTCCCAAAGTGCTAGGATTACAGGCGTGAGCCACCACACCCAGTCTTTACTTTTTATAATAGTATAATTGGTTCTGAAGAGAAAAGGTGAATTTATGCAACATGCAAAATCTATTATGGCAGTACTCAGCACAATATAAAGAAAAGATAGACTTGGAAAGCAATTAAGTGTGTGGCTAGCAAAACAACATCAATATTGTATACCAAAAAGGGAACGCTAGAAATACATTTAGGAACTTAAAGGCTAAGCCTGGTAAGAAGCTTTACCATAAGCTTGTAGGTCTGAGGCCTATTGCAAGCTAAACAACATCGGTGAATGCCACACTAGCAGATGCAGACCTCATAATGTTACCCGTCTCAACAACTTTGAAGCACAGTTAAAACTCAACTAAATGACAAAGATAGTACCACAAATCAGTGAGGAAATGATGGATTATGCAATTAATGTGTTGAAACATCTGGATAAAAGCTTGGAAAATAAAGTTAGGCCCCTACTTCACTCTTTACATCAAAATTAATTTCTGATGTTAAAACTATAAAAAGAAAAGTTTTAATTACAGAGAGGTGAAGCCTTTTCTAATACTACACAACACCCAGAAATCATAAAATAAAGATTTTTACATGGAAAAAATATTAAAGGAAAAACAGAAAAAATTTGCAATCCATATCACAAGGGTCTTTTTTCATAATGTATTAAGCTCTCCTACAAATCAATAAGAAAAATGTAAACAATTCAATGGAAAATATAGGCAAAGTAGATGAACAGACAGTTCCCAGAAAAAGAAATAGCTTTTAATCACATGAAAAAGTGTTCAATCACATTTATAAGAAATACAAATTAACCCACACATCATTTTCACTTACAAAATTGGTAGAGTTAAAAAAGTATGATAAGACATTTTCAACCATTGATGGTGAATTGTAAATTGGTAAAACTTTTATGGAGAGAAATTTAGCACTACTAATCAAAATTACAAATGTGCAATCTTTGACCTAGTAATCTCACCTCTAAGAATTTATCCTTTATATATCTTGAACATGTGTAAAGTGATGTACATATAAGGTATTTGTTGCATAATTGTCCATAAAAGCAAAGGTAGAAACATCCTGAATGTCTGTCATTAGGAAAGTGCTCAGTGGCTATTTTTTAAATAAGGTAGATAATTGTGTTCAAATATGAAAACATCTTTTATATGGCCAACTGGAAAAGGCAAAGTATATAGCATTCTGTGATTTCTATTAATAATGAAGAGGTACTGAGATGATGGATAAAGGTAGGTATATTTTTGCTTGTATATGTTTAGAATTTTTCTGGAAGGATAGGCAAAAGGTAGTAATAGTGGTTGCTTCCTTGAGGTACACTTGATGTCTTGAAATTATGGTTGGGGAAGACATAAACTTTCTACTGTAATATGGCTTTTTACCTTTAAAATTTTTTATCATGAATGTGTATTAGCTATGCAAAATAAATTGAATCAAAAAACCAATTCCCTGCTCAAAGCAAATTCCTCCCGCTTCTCTCCTCCCCAGTATTTATTGCATCTTTTGTTATCCTTGCATGTTTATATCCCCAACAAAACCAGGAGTTCTTTGACTGCTACAACTGTGTCTCCATCATGTTTGCATAACCAGCATTTGCACAGTGCCTTAATCATGAAAAGGGTTTTTTTTTTTTTTTAAGTGATGTTTTGAAGGATGAAGAAGACCCTTTTTTTTTTTTTAGGTGGAAGTCAGGCTCCCTTTAAATATGGCCTAATATTGCTGAGCAGGGTTGTGAGGCCCTAAAAACACCTTCCTACCATTCCTGGAATTCTACCTTGAAACATGTCTCTATCCTTTAAGAGAAAGGGAGGAGATAAAAAGGAGAGAGAGAGAAGCTGAAGCTGACTCAAAGATCTGACTGGACCTGAGCAGTGCCCCAGGGAGAATTCATCTGAAAAAAAAAAAAAAATATGATCGTGTGAATGGACAAGAAGGAGATGGCTTTAGATCTTATATGCTCTAAACAAAGAGGGAACTGACTTGTCATGAAGTCAGCTTTGTTCCGTTGCTATGTGTCATCGCTGCTAATGGTGAGTTTACCTAGGGCAGAGGCTACCATCTCAGCCATGAAGCTGAAGACACAGGCATCCGTGTTCTATAGCTAATTCAGTTGATTTCATCTCAGCACACACACACTGAGCACTTCCTAAGAGCAAGGTTGACCGACATTTTTATTAGCAGCAATCTCTGCCTTCTTCTGATTACCTAGAGACTTAAGACCACATAATCATCCCCTACCTCACAGGGTCAAGGGAGTGGGGGAGGAAATGGGCTAAGAGGTTCTAAATCCCTCCTAACACTTGCTTCTTCCAAATCAGCAAGATTAGAGCAGTCCACAGCTGACTGCGTTCAGACCCTGCAGGCTGGGCTGGCCTGCCCGGGACCTGAGGAGGGGCAGCGCCGGTGGCAATGTCTGAGCCCCTAGGTGTGCTGGTCTCTGTAAGACAGTGCAGGCCACGTGATCCATCCTCCTAGAGGCAGTGAGCAGGTTCGGGACCCCCACGCCAGCCAGGAGGAAGAAGCAAGGAGTGCAGTTCCGCAGCCATGCTGAAACAGAGCGAGAGGAGACGGTCCTGGAGCTACAAGCCCTGGAACACGACGGAGAGCGAGGGCAGCCAACACCGCAGGAGCGTTTGCTCCCTGGGTGCCCGTTCCGGCTCCCAGGCCAGCATCCAAGGCTGGACAGACGGCAACTATAACTACTACATCGAGGAAGACGAAGATGGGGAGGGGGAGGACCCGTGGAAGGACGACCCGGCGGAAGACGAGCAGCAGGCACAGGAGGTCACCACCGCCGAGCCTGAAGGCCCCAGCGACCCTCCGGCCCTGTTGTCCACGCTGAATGTGAACGTGGGCGGCCACAGCTACCAGCTGGACTACTGCGAGCTGGCCAGCTTCCCCAAGACGCGCCTGGGTCGCCTGGCCACCTCCGCCAGCCGCAGCCGCCAGCTAAGCCTGTGCGACGACTACGAGGAGCAGACGGACGAGTACTTCTTCGACCGCGACCCGGCCGTCTTCCAGCTGGTCTACAATTTCTACCTGTCCGGGGTGCTGCTGCTGCTCGACGAGCTGTGTCCGCGCTGCTTCCTGGAGGAGCTGGGCTACTGGGGCGTGCGGCTCAAGTACACGCCGCGCTGCTGCCGCATCTGCTTCGAGGAGCGGCGCGACGAGCTGAGCGAACGGCTCAAGATCCAGCACGAGCTGCGCGCCCAGGCGCAGGTGGAGGAGGCGGAGGAACTCTTCCGCGACATGCGCTTCTACGGCCCGCAGCGGCGCCGCCTCTGGAACCTCATGGAGAAGCCATTCTCCTCGGCGGCCGCCAAGGCCATCGGGGTGGCCTCCAGCATCTTCGTGCTCGTCTCCGTGGTGGCGCTGGCGCTCAACACCGTGGAGGAGATGCAGCAGCACCCGGAGCAGGACGAGGGCGGCCCCGACCTGCGGCCCGTCCTGGAGCACGTGGAGATGCTGTGCATGGGCTTCTTCACACTCGAGTACCTGCTGCGCCTGGTGTCCACGCCCGACCTGAGGCGCTTCGCGCGCAGCGCCCTCAACCTGGTGGACCTGGTGGCCATCCTGCCGCTCTACCTTCAGCTGCTGCTTGAGTGCTTCACGGGCGAGGACCACCAGCGCGGCCCGACGGTGGGCAGCGTGGGTAAGGTGGGTCAGGTGTTGCGCGTCATGCGCCTCATGCGCATCTTCCGCATCCTCAAGCTGGCGCGCCACTCCACCGGCCTGCGTGCCTTCGGCTTCACGCTGCGCCAGTGCTACCAGCAGGTGGGCTGCCTGCTGCTCTTCATCGCCATGGGCATCTTCACTTTCTCTGCGGCCGTCTACTCTGTGGAGCACGATGTGCCCAGCACCAACTTCACTACCATCCCCCACTCCTGGTGGTGGGCCGCGGTGAGTACCTTCGCCCTGGGCTTTCCCATCCTCTTCCCCAGCCCAGTGAGCTGCTCCTCCCTCCCCTGGTTATCAGCCACCAGGCTTTGGCTTCTGATCCTCGTCTTCCTCGCCACCCCCAATGGCTGCATACAGCTAACAAAACGGCGATGGATGTCAAAGTCTTGGAAAGAGAATCTCAGCAGATCAGTAAGTAACTGAATTTGACTTAGTCGTAGAAATCTCCAAATCTAGATTTAGTCTTCAAACCTTTGAAAAACAGGTTTTAAAGAAGATTCGTCATCATTACTGTTATTTACCAGTTATTGAGCATCCAGTGTCCTGACAAAGCTTCTCATTTTGGCATCACAGCCTTTGAGATGGTTATGACCACCATTTTTTTTTTTTAAGGGGACAAGCAGAAATGGCTTCAGTTTTTGAAAGAAACTGTAGATTTATGCAGAGAAGGAGGTGAGACTTGGCTGAACCCTGTTGACTCTAACTGAAATCCCCACCACCTCTGGTTCCAGTTAAATCTGAGTGTGGAAAGAAGCATCTCAAACTGAAACTTGCTCTGACTTCACTAAAGTTCTTTCACGACCCTGTATTATTGCCCCATTTTACAGATAGTGAAATTGAAGTACAGAGAGTTTGAATGTGGACACACAGCTAGAGGTGGCAAAGCCAGAACTGAAACTCAGGCCTGTCCATCTCCAAACTCCATGCCTTTCCCACACCCAAGCACTGTCTCTTTCAAGTTTTAGTTCTTTTGCACGCATTGCTGAATTTGTACAGTGAGTGTGACAGTTATTTTTTGTCATTGTTTTAGTTCTTTTGCGTGCATTGCTGAATTTGTACAGTGAGTGTGACAGTTATTTTTTGTCATTGTTTTCTTTGGCCTTTGCCTTTTTATAACTTGTGCTGTTTACTCAAATATCTGTATTTTGAGCTGTGGTAGCTGAATCCCTGGAAATAAATGTTAATCAGGTCTTCTCGGATCAATGAATAAGTTGGCATATATGAAGGAAAGAATTGAATGTCTGGTTTCCTTAGTTTTCTTTTGAAAAGCAGATTGTAATACCTTTAAAGACATTAAGCAAATATAACTAGTTTTCCCATGTCAGAAAGTAGATATTTTCAACATTGTGTATGTTATAACCCATAGTCTGGTGTGCACTTCTGAGACAAACCAACCCAAGGCCACTGACAGTGCAATGCAGCATAATATAAGATTTAGAAAACCTGATTGTAGTCCCAGACCTGTCAATAATTAACCATGACCCTGAATAATTAACTGTGAAACCTTAATCCCTCACTTCCAGTCCTGCTTTCTCACCTCTAAAAGGGGAGGCTGGACATGTAAAAGTCTGCAATTCAGTGAGTCTTCCTTCCCTTGAAAGCAGGGAGCTCATATGTACAGAGGATATGTGAGCTTTCTTCAGTGGCAGGATGACACGATGTTCTTCTGAATGAGCTAGGCAAATTCTGCTTCTCTGATCATATTCCAAGTGATGAAAGGTCATCCGTATAGTAGATAAACCATGTGTACAGATGAGGCTCATGGTTGATGATTTGTCCCCAGCAAATGACATTTACTTTGGGGTGACTAAAGCAGGAAAGCAGAAGAGTAAATCCACATGCTGATGATCTGATACAACACTTGAGAGTCAAATTTCTATTCATCTAAACATCTTTAAAGGCTAGTGCATGAAGGCACTGGATCTAGTACACGCTCTGATACTACAGTTTTAACCCACAAAAGTTTTTTCAACCTTTTGTATATTAACAAATACTTTGATAAAAGTTATGTTACTTTCAAACGGATATGGCTAGAGAAAAAATTTTAATTCAAATAAAACACATAAAGAATAATGTTACTCAGGTTGTATTTTTACCAGTCAATTTTTTTGAACTGAATACCCATTGATCTCACTTAAATTTCTGATCTGTTCAATGTACAATGAAGTCTAAACCTTTCAAATTATCTCTTTTTATGTTAACTGGCACTATTTAACTCAAAATCAATGTTTTTCATAAATTTTACAAAAATTGAATCACCAGTTTTTACCAATCATAAATGTTACCAATTATTGCTCTTATCTGTATGAATTTCCTTTTGAAGCCATTATCTCTATCAGCCACTACTTTCATAGGCCAAATTTTGCACATTCCAACCATCCCATTTACAAACCTTACCCTTTATCAATGGTCTTTGTCCATTTTATTCTGAAAATTATTTATACCAGTAAAATTCGTTACAAATTAGATAAAAGACTGATCATTTGTATTTATTTCTAAACTAATCTATGAAAACAATGGGAGCAATTGCCCTTGAATATTCTAAGACCGCTCTGTTCCCCAGGACTGCTATGTTATTAATCCAGTTCTTCTCTGTGCTTCTAACTACACTCCATAATACAGACTAAAGGCTCATATTCTCAACAGAGCAAAGAGAAAAGAACACTTTGAATTGATGTGGACAAAATGTCTTGTTTCCAGTATGTAGATGCAAAGTGAAAAGAAACAAAACATTAGGACCAATTTGTCATGTAACCCACAAAAATTCACCTTATTCATTCACTGAACAGTAAGTTTCTGAGCACCTCCAGTGTGCCCAGCAGTATTCTAAACACTAGGGATACAGGGTAGGAGAAGAAAAAACAATCAAGTTTTTTCTCTTGTGGAGCTTACATTCTGATGGAGAAAGACAGATAATAAATAATTTCAGGTATTGGCATAGCTTGTGTGGGATAACAAGATTGAGAGTGATTCAGGTAGTAGAGTCTGTCTTTAGTGGGATAGTCAGAGAAGCCCTTTTGGAGAAGACGACATTGAGATAAAGTTTGAAAGATGAAAAGAGACTCATCTAAATGCACCTGACTAAACAGATATGACAATCTGAGAAGAGGATTCCTAAAAGTAACTGATCTCGTGGTTTCTAAGCATTTTATTGATCATGCATCTTATTTTTAAAAATTTGGGGCACATACCCATGATAAATGTGTATTTATTTATAAATAAATTAGAAGTTATTTATTTATAAATAAATTAGAAGTTATTTATTTATAAATAAATTAGAAGTTATTTATTTATAAATAAATTAGAAGTTATTTATTTATAAATAAATTAGAAGTTATTTATAAATAAATTAGAAGTTATTTATAAATAAATTAGAAGTTATTTATAAATAACTTAGAAGTTATTTATAAATAACTTAGAAGTTATTTATAAATAACTTAGAAGTTATTTATAAATAACTTAGAAGTTATTTATAAATAACTTAGAAGTTATTTATAAATAAATTAGAAGTTATTTATAAATTAGAAGTTATTTATAAATAAATTAGAAGTTATTTATTTATAAATAAATTAGAAGTTATTTATAAATAAATTAGAAGTTATTTATTTATAAATAAATTAGAAGTTATTTATTTATAAATAAATTAGAAGTTATTTATTTATAAATAAATTAGAAGTTATTTATTTATAAATAAATTAGAAGTTATTTATTTATAAATAAATTAGAAGTTATTTATTTATAAATAAATTAGAAGTTATTTATTTATAAATAAATTAGAAGTTATTTATAAATAAATTAGAAGTTATTTATAAATAAATTAGAAGTTATAAATAAATTAGAAGTTATTTATAAATAAATTAGAAGTTATAAATAAATTAGAAGTTATTTATTTATAAATAAATTAGAAGTTATTTATTTATAAATAAATTAGAAGTTATTTATTGCCATAATAACGATACATCACCAACCACCCTGAAATTCAATGGCTTAAAACATCAAGCATTTATTTAGCTCATGAATTTAAAAGTCAGCGTATACTATGATTTCAACTAGAAGGTTCTTCTCTTTCATGAGGCTGTTGTTACTCATTCACATGCCTGATGGTCAGCGGGCATGAAGGGAAAGACTAGGCCACGTGTCTGCATTCCTCTGGCAGACTCCAGCAGCCACACGTCCATGGCTGTGGCAAAGAACAAGAGAGAGAATGCAAGCCCCATCATGCAAACACTTCTTAAGTTTCTTTTCATGGCATTTGCTCAGCCCATTGGCCAGAGTAAGTCACATGGCCAAGCTGCAAGTCAAAGGGCAGGGCAGGTTAGCCCACCCACCATAGGAGGGCACTGCAAAGTTATATGGCAAACAGCTTAGATACAGAAAGATGTAAAGAATTAGTTCCAATAATGCAATCTTTCTCCTGCAGTAATATATTACTGCTCAAATATATTATACATATCAGAAAGTATACACTCACAAATTGAAACTTTGAAGATGAGATAAAGAAAAATATAATTGGCATTTCATTTCACCATTCTGGGGCTGTATCCTTTGTGAAATATTCATCCCACATTACAGAGAGTTTCTCTTATCCATTCTTTTATGTATTTTTAATACTTTCAGATAACACCAAATCTGACTTGCTTTTAATAATCTTTCTTCTCTCTATGCCAAGGATCCTGCAAACTTTCTCTGTAATTCAACTCAAGGATTTAAGAAAAATACAGTAATTTTCATTATTGTGAATTCTTCTGCAGCTGCAAAACAAATCCCTCCTGGACACTTATGTCTACAAATGCTCATGTATTAGGATGTAGGATAGACCTGTCTTTTTCATCTGTCAAATGGAGGTTATTTGTGAGCACTAATGTAATAGGAAACATATGTAAACTGCTAGCCTATAGTAAGTCTGCAATAAATAGAAGCTACCATAACTGACTAGTTGATAGTCTTTATCACATGGAAGCAATAACCTTTGCCTCTACATTCATTTGGGAAGAAAATAAAACAGAAATGATTCTTTTTCTACTGAGGAAAAGAAAGAACCTATAAAACATACGAGAAAGTCAGCTGTTCCCTCATGGGAGAACTTCTGAGAGTCCAGATAAACAGGCCCACGCCTAAAGCAGCTCCAGCCATCTTGGGGCTCTCTGGATTGCCTGGGGGTAGGAAATGCACGGCACAGCTAAACAAGAACAATGGGCTCTATGATGAAGCTGTAATCATTGGCCTCCTGTGTGGGTATGGTTTTTTTCCTTTTACTTTTTTTTTTTTTAGCCTCAACATATGACCACATTTTTTTTTCTTATTTTTTTTTTTGCCGGGGGTTGGGGGGTGGAGGGCATGGGTATGTTTTCAAGTAGAAAAGAGTAAGTAGACTTTGAATGAACCATTTCCTTCTGAGTTTTCCGGGGCAAGTTAAAGCTGTAGAAACCAAACAGGAAACTATGGCATGAACTCATTCCTTCAAAAACTAACTTCTCAAAAAGAAAATTTATCTCTAGTTGAGGCACCAGATCATTTTGTCCCAGAGACCTTGCTCCCATCTTTGTTTCCCTAAGGTATGTTTTCATTACCTTGCCAATAGGTGGCACTTACAAGATCACTGAAATTATTTTATTTTTGTTCATTGATTGCTTTGAGGAAACCCATTTGAAAAATAAATTAGGTTGCAGTCAGGAAAATAGATACCAAGGTGAATATTTCAAACAGGGAATTTAATACAAGGAAATAGATAGTTGTTATAAGACTAGAAGAAGAAAAAAAAAGAAGACTGGAAAAGCAGAAAGAGAAAACTGAGATAATCCAGAGATTGGTAATTGCAGGGAGTAGCTATTGGCCCTAGAATTGGGAGAATAAATGGGAAAAGGTGTTGCTACCAGAAGCTAAGAGTCCAGAGGAGGGGCCTCTGTGTAGCTGTTGCAAGGACTCCTAAATTGGCACCATGACGCTGATGCCAGGAATGCCAAAAAAAATGCCTGAACCATAGCTATTGGCTGCAATTGGAGGAATGACAGCAGAAACCAGAGGCAGGATTAGAGACCCTTATGTCCTCATACCATCTTCCAGTCTCTCATAGGCAGAACATAACTAGAAGACAGTGGGCAAGAGAATCTGGGAAATGTAGTTTGCAGACTCCCAGTTCTGGAATTATAGAATAAAATACAGAAGGGTGTCAGGCTTGGGACTAAGAGACAACATATAAATATTAGTAGAGTTCTACCTCCTTCAGAAGTAGCACAGGAGCTACAGGCGGGGTAAAGGCTCTTAGGCATTGTTACTACGTTTGATCTTATGGATTCCCAATTTTGGAGTGGTCTCCTTTTATGTCTTTAAAGTATGTTCCTCATGTTAGCCAATATGACATGAGTGGAACACGACAGCATCATTGAGGGCAGGGAGAAATGCAGGGAAGCTGAGGATGTGGAGAGCATCATTATTGCGCACCTTTCTGTGGATAGATTAATAGATCTCAAACTTACATTTGTGGCTTTGCTTTAGCTGTGCACACCTACCGCTTATTGTACCACTTACAAACATGTCAGAACTGTAATATACAGATGAGGGTTGTTATTCTCCTGAAGGTAGTCACCCATGACCTCATTCTAACAGTGATTCCACTAATCAAGACATTCTTTGAATTCCACTGAGGAATTACCTTCAGAGTTTTTGACACATCCACTTGTTTCTATGTTGTTAAATCTTTGTCTTTTTAAGGCTAGATTCAGTATTTAAAAATAGTTAAGACACTTTAGTTTAAGAATGACACTTAGAGTAAACCATCAAGGTGGATATGACCACTTGCTGCTACTGAATCTACTGTGCAGACTATAATTCAAAAGAGGAATTCCAAATATACTTGTTGCAATAATAGCATGAGTAAGTACAGCCTTTGAAGCTGGATCCTTTGAAGGACAACACGTATTGAGGCTTATAATAATTTTATCCAAAAAAGATCCATCTTCACCACCTCTAATTCCTTTGGAAAACATAAAGAGTGTTATTTTGAAAAATAAGTTTTATTCCCTAGGATAAATTCCTGAATGCATGGACTACTGGGTGCCAAGATTGATTCTATTCCTTGTTCTTTATGAGGGAAACAAACTTGTCTTGTTAAATGAGAAATCCAAGTATTCTGAAGTTTTGGAGAAAAATTTGATGCTTATCCTCATAATATATGGCAGGCCAGGATTTGTTGTTTAGTGAGTAAACTGCCAGGGGAAGGTCACATTCTGGCTTTGGGACCCAAGGCTAAGGAAAGTATGTACGTTGACAGCAGAATGGTTAAGTTTCCAGTTTGCAGAGTTGCTGAGCTAGCCAGTTTTCTTCAGTATATTAAGATGGATTGCGGAAATTTTGGTCACATTTCCAAACCCAACTCCTGCTAATGTGACAACTCATTCTGTGAGGTCACTTGGGTCAGTCTGGGGCCTTCAGCTTTTAATTCCCATCTAGGGAGAAATGGCTTGGCCTATGGAATGTGGAAAAAAAGTTCCCCAAAGCCAAGGAATCCTGAGTTCCTCCTGGAGCCAAGGAACAAGAAACAGATCACTTGTTGAGTCAAATTATTCACGAAATAGACAACATATAAATTAACTGTACATTTTCAACAAATTATTGGGGACCAGTCACACATAGCCTCCTAGCAGAAGAGATCTGTTCTCTAAAAATAGAGATTGAAGATATACAAAAATATTTGGATCTCATTATACACATCAGATATTTATTGTTCTTTAAGCCAATTCTCTTTGCTTTTGACTTTTCACTCAAAGTTCAGCCAAAAAAAAAAAAAAAAAAGAAGTTTGGCTTAAGGGTGAAGCAAAGCCAGCAAAGCCAGTGTGCAGAATGATCAAAAGTTGAAAATAAGCAGTTTATCTTAATTATTTTCTTCCTCAGTGTCTTCCTACTCTCTCGCATCCCCGCCATCCTGAACCCTTAAGTGACTTGTTTCCTCCAAGGCCTCTGCATTGGACTTCCATGGATGTCTCATGTTCTAAACCAGGGGTTCCCAATCCCGGGGCTGTGGACTGGTACTTGTCTGTGGCCTGTTAGGAACCCGGCCACACAGCAGGAGATGAGTGGAGGGCCATCAATCATTACCGCCTAAGTTCTGCCTCCTGTCAGATCAAGGGATCTAGGTTGCTTGCTCCTTATGAGAATCTAACTAATACCTGACAACCTGAGATGGAGCAGTTTCATCCCGAAACCATCCCCTCCCCCAACCCCGTCCATGGGAAAAATTGTCGTCCACAAAACCGGTCCCTGGTGCCAAAAAGGTTGGGGACCGCTGTTCTAAACTACCCCTTCCTGCCACTCACTCCTAAATCCAAACTCCCTTTAGGCCTCCTCCAGGGAAAGTTGACTAAACTTTCATCCAGAGGTGTGAGTAATGGTGTTAGTGACAAATGAAAGCTATTGTTCAGCTCACACAACTGGAGAGAGATCAGCCTGGGGTTCTTTGACTTTTGGTGTGGTCAATGACAAGAAACACCCGGACACAGGAAGGGGAACATCACACACCGGGGCCTGTTGTGGGGTAGGGGAGGGGGGAGGGATAGCATTTGGAGATATACCTAACGTTAAATGACAAGTTACTGGGTGCAGCACACCAACATGGCACATGTATACATATGTAACTAACCTGCACATTGTGCACATGTACCCTAGAACTTAAATAAAAAAAAAAAAAAAAGACACACCCACTCATGCAACCAAGAGGACTTTGACATTAACCCACAATCTCACTTTATCACTGCCTCACATCACCCCTTGGTCCAGAAGTTGGGAGAAGGAGATTCTCTACTGGAGCCAGAGGGCAGAGTCAGGGAGGAGCTTGTTTCCACAGCCTGAGGGTCTGATAAGCACAACGTATATAGAGTTGCTGGTGTAGAATGCACTCAATAAATGTTGGTCTTTGCCTCTTCTCAGTGGAGGCCAGCTTCAGCATGGGGGACCCTGGGATTGCATACATGATATATATATAATATTATTGCTTACACACCCTGTGCCAGGCACTCCTTCAATTCCTATAACAACTCTGTGAGGTAGATACCACACATTTCAAAAGTAGAAACTGAGGCCAAGAGAATTTAGGTGATCTGCCCAACTTATTCAGCTGGGAAGTGGATTCAGACCCATAAGTCTACTGTAGTCCGTTTCCTTCAGCTTATCTACACCACATTACCTCTCTTGGATGCCTGCTTGTATTCTGAGCCTGCAGAAAAAGGCTGCATGACCTCTCACAAGAGACAGGGCAGTGAGTGAGAGGAGGTGCATCATCAGCCCCAAAAAGGAGGTATACCCTTCCTTTTTTCGTGGGCTGGATGGAGCTGTGGTTCTTATCAGTGCCCTCAGTTCTGTCCAGCTGGCTCACTTCTCCATTTCATTCTAATCAATCAACTGCACTATTCCAGGTTCAAACTAACCCTTACATCATCAAAACAAAAATATTTACACTGCTAAGCTAACGGCCACCTCAGCATGGATCAACAAGATGACCATATGCTTTACTGCCGTCTGCTGGAAAATTATGGCAACAACTACCCAAATACACAAAGCAAAAGAGTGCCCCCCTGGAGTAGTGCAACGCAAAAATGTTTACAACTGTGAGCAACAGCTCTGCTTAAAAGGCTTCTAGTAATTTAGCCAGTACTCTGGGGATCAGAGGGAGTACATGAGGCATAAAAAACAGTCCCCAAGGAATTTTCACAGGGTTTTCTGTGGTAACTGATAACTAGTCCCATGGGTATCTGCATTTTAAAACAGAAGCTTGTTAACCTAAATAAGTCTCCAATTAGTGGGATTTAAATCAGTATGACAAGAGTAATGGGAAGTATTTCATGCAGGGGTGAACATATTTTTGGTGAGTGATGTCTTACAAAAGTCCCTTTACAAAATAATGAGAGTGTTTCTCCAGACATCTGCAATTAAAGCACCTTCATATAAAGTCTCTCATTTGAACTACATAACAACTTTGAAAAGTGTTATAACTGTCTTCATTTTAAAGATGAGAGGAAGACAATGGAGGAGTTTCATGGCTTTTGTATGCCTGGTACTGTGTTCAGTGCTTTATATTCATTTTCTTATTTAGCCTTCACAAGAATCCTGAGAGTTAGATGGTTGTCTCCTGTTTTAAATAAAAAAAAAAAAAAAGAAAAAGAAAAAAAGAGAGAGAGTGAGTCTGAAGGTTTTGCCCCAGGTCACTCAACTGGAAAGGTTCAGAGTCAGGACTTGAACCCAGGTCTGACTGTTCTAAGCCCAAGATTTTTCCAATACATACAGTGTACAGGCAAACCCAGGGACCTGCTATCCTGAATCTGGTGCCCGCTGAGTTAGGGAGGCAAAGATCATTTACTGAGCACGTTCTACACCAGGTACTTAACATACTATTTTAAATGCTCTTTACAGCAACCATTTCAAATAGGTATTACCTCCTCCCATATCTTACATTCAAATATGCATGAGTCGTAGTCAGGATTTCAGCCAAAGTCTTTCAGCTCCATCCATAGCTTCCATTCTTTTCATGACACAGGTCCTACAGGGAGTCTTCCTGGTACCTCCTAAAGCAGGCTCCATGGGAAGCCATTACACTTCCCATGTGTACCCACAGGGAGGACACTTCCCTGCTTGCTCCTCTCCCTTTCTTCTCCTCCCCGATCTTAGTGCTAACAATTCCATCCTGCTTTCCTTCCTCTACAGGTGAGCATCTCCACCGTGGGCTACGGAGACATGTACCCAGAGACCCACCTGGGCAGGTTTTTTGCCTTCCTCTGCATTGCTTTTGGGATCATTCTCAACGGGATGCCCATTTCCATCCTCTACAACAAGTTTTCTGATTACTACAGCAAGCTGAAGGCTTATGAATATACCGCTATACGTAGGGAGAGGGGAGAGGTGAACTTCATGCAGAGAGCCAGAAAGAAGATAGCTGAGTGTTTGGTTGGAAGCAACCCACAGCCCACCCCAAGACAAGAGAATTAGTATTTTATAGGACATGTGGCTGGTAGATTCCATGAACTTCAAGGCTTCATTGCTCTTTTTTTAATCATTATGATTGGCAGCAAAAGGAAACGTGAAGCAGACATACACAAAGGCCATTTCGTTCACAAAGTTCTGCCTCTAGAAATACTCATTTTGGCCCAAACTCAGAATGTCTCATAGTTGCTCTTTGACTGTGTTGTGTGAAACATCTGACCTTCTCAATGACGTTGATATTGAAAACCTGAGGGGAGCAACAGCTTAGATTTTTCTTGTAGCTTCTCGTGGCATGTAGCTCAATAAATATTTTTGGACTTGAGTTGACTTGAGAAAATTTTTTTTACTTTAAATTTTTCTAAAATTCTTAACTTTCCAGAGGGAGGGAGGGTTACAGCAGAAATTATACAAGCTTTGGAGTTAGACCAACCTTAGTCAGAATCCCAGAGCTACCAGCTGTATGCTTTTAGGCAAGCGACTCTAACCCTTTAAGCCTCAGTTTCTTCAACTGTAAAATGTAGGCAATACTTACCCTGCCAGGCTGAGCAATAATAGTGAGACCCTGCCTCTACAAAAACTTATTCAGAATTATCTGGGTGTGCTGGCCCACACCTGTAGTCCCAGATACTTGGAAGACTGAGGTGAGATCACTTGAGCCCAGGAGTTTGAGGTTAGAGTAAGCTATAACCACATTACTGCACTCCAATCTAGATGGCAGAGTAAGACCCTGCCTCAAATACATAAATAAATAAATAAATAAATAAATAAATAAATAAAACCACCTGCCTTGTAAAATGAGTCTGGGGATAATAGATATGTGTAAATGCTCAATAAATGATAGGTATTAAAATTGTTTAAGTGGATGTTATCTAGTGAAATCTCTAGACCAGTGGTTCTCAAAGGTAAATTCATTCCTCAGAGGCCAGCTAATGCCTAGAGATGGTTTTGACTGCCAATACTGTGAGGGGCAATAAGGGAGACTTCTGGCATCTAGGAGCTAGGGGCTGAGGATGTTGCTAAACATCCTACAAGGCAAAGGACAGCCCCCATAACAAAGAATTATCTGACCCAAAATGTCAATAGTGCCAA
This sequence comes from Pan troglodytes, assembly GCF_028858775.2. Lineage (NCBI taxonomy): Eukaryota > Metazoa > Chordata > Mammalia > Primates > Hominidae > Pan > Pan troglodytes. The sequence goes on along the minus strand of NC_072409.2, from coordinate 113,200,829 downwards.
ACTGGAGAAACTCTTGTCTAGATTTCATATGGGAGCCCCCAGCTTGGACTTGTGAAACATGCCTAAATGTACTAATCCTCCCCCATTAGGAGGAGCCCCCATACTGTCTTCACCAACTCAGGCCTCCTTTTTCTCTCTCTTTTCCACAAAAGGAAGAAAAAAAAATAGCCTACCTCCTGAACAATTGCTGTGGGCAAAAGGAATTAAATCAGTGTGGCCCGCCACTCTCACTGTTGGTGGATTAGAGAACCAGTGCCCACAGGAAATTGGTCCTTTCTCTCCCTGTAACCTTTTCCTTTTCGTTTCTTTGTCCTTCCTTGGGACTGTTAGAAATGGAAGTGTTGAGAATTAAAGACTCCTTTTAACTGAGCACACAAAGATTGCCCTGTAACTGGAGCTTGCCATGCAGACCCTCAAATTTGTCTCGGGGCATGGCTGGACCTATACTTGTGTCTTAAGAATAAACTGATGATTCAAGCAACAGAGAGAGAAAAAAATAAGAATAGTTGCCTACAATGAGAGGCAATTTGGACTGTATATGTAGTATATAACTTTAATATTTAATACAACCCTAAATAAGGTATTGGATTACTCTTTAATTTAGGAAGAAATGGAAGCTTGGAGAAGTTAAGTAATTCCACTACGTTCACACAGCCAGTAAACAGTGGGACTGGGGTTCAAGCCCAGGTCTGTCTGATCCCCAAGGCTCTTGATGGAGGGCTAAACTTGTGTCATCAGCATCACCTGGAGGGCTTGTTAAAGCCGAGCATGCTGGGCCCTGTCCCTGGGGTATGAATCAGTAGGCTTGGGATGGAGCTCAAGGATTTGCATTTCTGACAAGTTCCAGGTGATGCTGATGGCGCTTGAGCGAGGGAACACATGTTGAGAGCCAGGGGTCTAAATCACTTTGCTCTGCCCTCCCATAAGGAGCTATGATTATGAAAGGAGGCTCTAACTGGAAAACTCTATTTAGATCCCACTCCCCCTTACTCCCAAGTGTTCTTATCATCAGCAGTGACCTGGCCTCTGAAGGGTGAACAGAAGCCCTACTGTCCTAACGTTGCCAGATAAAATACAGGATGCCTGGAGTGTCTTACTCTGTACTGCTAAAACAGAATACTACAAGCTGGGTAATTTTCAAAGAACAGACACTGCTCACAGTTCTGGAGTCTGGGAATCCCAAAATCAAGGCATGTGCAGGTTCACTTGTCTGATGAGAGCTGCTTTCTGTTTCCAAGATGGTTCCTTATTGCTGCATCCTCCTGACGGGAGGACTACTCCATCCTCAGGCGGTAGAAGAGCAAGCTTACCAAACACTACATGAATCCCTTTTTATAAGGACCTTACGTGCTTTCAGGAGGGAGGAGCTCTCATGGCTTAATCACCTCTTAAAGGATCCACCTCTGAAAACTATCACATTGGCAACAGCTGAATTTTGGAGGAGACACATCCCAACCATAGCACCAGTTAAATTTCAAGATAAATAATTTTTAGTAGAAGCATTTTGCAAATATTGCATGGCGTATACTTCTACTAAAAAACTGTTTATTTAAAATTCAAATTTAAGGTGTCCTGTACTTTCATTTGCTAAATCTGGCAATCCTGCACTATTGCTTTTGAGTTTCCTCTGATGGATGAAAATTACCCCCAAGTCCTAAAAAACCCACCCAAACAACAGGCCTCTCAGCCAAGGGAGACTTCTCTCCCCTCTTGCCAAATATAAAAGAGATAAATTTCTAATTAGTTTCTTTGCCAGATACAGTCACGCAAACAAAGTTACAACGTGCAGGTCTGGAGCACAGCTTACATAACCACCTAACACCCTCACTGCAGCAGCCGCCTCTTCTTGTCGACCTCCAGCCTTCCTGCTCCTTCTGCAGTCTCCAAGGGGAGGGATTTACTGATGAAATGCATCTGCTGGGGCTGTTACGAAGGGCCAATGTCCATCACCCCATCCCTGCTTGAAGCCCAGACAGAATGGTCCAGACCTTCCCAGCAGAAGAGACTGCCTGAGAGAAAGGAGTAGGGACCTGTGGAGGAAGGGTCAAGAGAGGTCTGATGAAAGAGATGGACTTTTCCAGATCCCTGGGAGGGAATCTTGGAAACGACAATGGCCCACTCCTCCCAATCTCACTGGCCACATCTGCTCAGCACGGCCTTCCCAGCAAGTAAGACTGACAGATCGAAGGAAGTTAAAACAAAAAGAATGTTTCATAAGCCTCACTGTGTACCAGGCACAAAACCAACATTATGTCACTTAATCCTTCAACACTCCTATGACATGGGTTTCAAGGTGGTCATTTACAAAGGCTTAGCTTCCTTTAACTTGACACGGTCTTTGGGTCTGGGTTTGAAACCTGGCTCTGCCATTGACTAAGAGGTTAAGCCATATGACGTTTCCATTTGCATTTTAAAATGTCTGAATAGTGTAATTTCACATGGCATAACTGAATAGTTGTGTGACCACAATTTCCCTCAGCCTCAGTTTCTGCTTCATTTAAATGGAGATGATAACGATGTCTTTCTCAGGGTTGTGGTGGTAATAAAATGATATCATAGATCTCTTAATGTACTATTTGACACATATTTACTGCTCAATAAATTTAGGTCACTATTATCACCATCATCATCACTATTTTGCTAGCTGCATAGGAAAACTATACAAGTCCAGACAGAGTCACCTGTCATCGAAGAGAGGATTCTGTGGGTGAAGACAGCTTTTGAATCCTGTTGCCAGCCCCCTAGCCCAACCAGTGGTATGCACAAGGATCTAGATGAGTCTGCCTAATAGAACTTTCTGTAATGATGGAAATTTTATTATGCGCTGTCTGATGCAGTAGCCATCAGCCATGTGTGGCTAGGGAGCACATGAAATGCAGCTAACATAACTCTGGAACTAAATTTTTTATTACTTAATTTTAATTAATTTTATTTTAGATTCAAACGTCCTTGTGTGGCTGGAGGCTACCAAATTAGACAATGCAGATGTACAGTGCAATGTAGCCTCTTCTTCTGCCCTCATGGTGGGATCTCAGGAGGAGTGTTTGGCTTTTTGTGAAGGAGTAGAACCAAGAAAAGAACAAGAAAACATGACAGTACCCCTGTTCTGGCCCAGCCGCTGGAATGGGTTTCTAGGCCAACAGGTGCAGCATTGTAAATAGATAGCGTTGATGTGATTGGTGGACTGGGATGGCCTCCTTTGTTAAAGAGAAAAGAAAAGAAAATCTTCCAAAGTATAAGCAACAACAAAAAAGAGCTGTGAAAAGACCATCTCCATTATTCAAATGGGTCCCAACCTTCATCCCGAGGGGCTTTGGGGCTCCCTCACTTGTGCCTGCCCAAGGCCATACACATTATCTTCTTAATCTTCTAACCCAGACTGGGCCAAAAACACTTCCCCTGTTTCACCTTAGCTTCAAAAAATAAGTTGACATGTTCACAAGAAACTTTTCTCAAATTTAAGGGGAATGCGTTAGTTATCACCTGCCTCCAAAGATTCCAGGTTCAAGAAAATAGTCTGCATTTTGTTGAGCTCCCAGTTCCCTCCTCCCAGGCTGATGTCCTGGTTCCCCAAGTCGAGGGGAAGGTGGTCCCTACACTCCAGCTTTCCTTTCCCTCCCTGGTTTCCTCTGATGTGATGCTTTTAAAACTCATGTGAATTTTGTATTCTACCTTCTATGTCTATTCTGGTGTGCTGGGCCTTCTCCCTGTGTCCTCCCACAGCCATTATTTACCCTTTTCTGCCCTGCAGCATGACCAAGGGGTCTTGGAGAGAATGTTCTGGGTGTGTACTCCTCACCCTCTCTCTATCCACTGTCTAGTCTAAGCAGCAGTTGAGTTCCTACAGCCGTGGCTCAGTTGAGTAGCCTTGTTTAACCACAGCATTCACAGGTCCTAGAAACACCTTTCCCTCCTGTTGTTCCCTCAGGCCTATGAGTAGTAATGGCCTCCCACTGTTGCTAACTCTTGAATATCTTACCGAGTCTTGTTGGTTCTCTTCATCCAGATCATACCTGTGTGTGTAAATGGAATCTTTATTAAAATCTCTTCAATTAAACTGCTTGAGTGTGCCATCTATTTCCTGCTGGAACCTTAATACATCTTGTATTGTTTAAGAAAAATATATCGTGCATATTCCCCAACTAGCCACCAAATAGATGAGGCATGTTTGTCTGACAGTCACCACCCCAGACTGAGAAAGACAGTCTTCAGATTTATCAACAAAGAGGCATGTCTGCGGGCACAGTGGCTCATGCCTGTAATCCCAGCACTTTGAGAGACCAATATAGGCAGATCACTTGAGGCCAGGAGTTGGAGACCAGCCTGGCCAACATGGTGAAACCCCGTCTCTATTAAAAATACAAAAAAATTAGCCGGGCGTGGTGATGCATGCCTGTAATCCCAGCTACTCAGGAGGGTGAGGCAGGAGGATCTCTTGAACCTGGGAGGCAGAGGTTGTAGTGAGCTGACATCGCACCACTGCACTCCAGCCTGGGTGACAGAGTGAGACCTGGTCTTTAAAAAAAAAAAAAAAAAAAAATGCCATATCCAACTCACAGATGATTGATAGGAAATGATAATCGGCATATCTCAGTGCCAATAAATGATTCATCTCTCCTGTCAAAGGCTTCCGGCTCCACCATCTTTAGGAGAAGTTTTCTGTGACTAAATCTGTTGAGTTCCCTTACACAACCTCATCCCAATATACAAATGGATTTTTGTGAATATATGATGGAATCGTGTGCATAAAATCTGTTCAAATATATGCACCTAGAAACAGAAGTTTTGGTGCCCTCTGAGGACATCAAGAAATCATCTCAACCAGGCTCTTACCTTGATTCAGGTAAGGTTTATTTACCTTGTTTGGCAGGTGGTATAACTGAGACCCAGAGAATTTAAGAGAAATGCCCAGAGATGGATCTGTTTCCCATGCTGCCACCCGCTCCCTATGTCCACAGCAGATATTGTTAATCAATCACATTACTCATTCCCATTGGAAGGCCTTCTTGTTGCAGTTCTCTAGCAACCAATGCAAATCTCTCAGAGTTGACACTCAAGACCTGTTTGTCATCCTAGCATGTGCTTGAGTGTTAAAAACCAGAAAAAAGAACTAGAAATCAGTCTCTATAGTCTCCTAGTGCACTGTTCTTTTTGAAGGATTTCCCTGTAAATTCAGAAAACCTGTGCAGACTACGCTCAGTTATCCTTAATACCTAGTATGTTTTGTTAAGTAAGCCTCTTTGCCTCCTTCTTTTTTTTTTTTTTTTTTCCAGACAGGGTCTCACTCTGTCACCCAGGCTGGCATGCAGTGGCGCAATCATGGCTCACCTCAGCCTCAACCTCCCAGGCTCAGGTGATCATCCACCTCAGCCTCCCTAGTAGCTGGGACTACAGGTACCCACCACCACACCTGGCTAATTTTTGTACTTTAAAATTTGTTGTTGTTGTTGTTGTTGTTGAGACAGGGTTTTGCATGTTGCCCAGGCTGGTCTCCAACTTCTGGGCTCAAGTGATCTGCCCACCTCAGCCTCCCAAAGCAAGAGGATTACATGCATGAGCCACCATGCCTGGCCAAGTGAGCCTCTTCAAGCCTCAGTTTCCACCTTATAACATGGAGATTAAGATTTCCTTATTGGGAGGGTTAACTGATACATAAATGCAAAGTACCTGGCATAATATCTATTATATAATGGGTGCCCGGATCATGGTAGCTCTTATTATTCATATTTTATCAACAGAATGTCCACCATCCACAGTGTGCTCTTCTGTGGTGGTCTTCAGGGTCCCCAGCCATTAGGCTGTTCACAAGTATTTTATTAATTTTCCTGAAATATGTGCATTCTAATTGCATTTCTCCACCACATTCAAGTTATGTGTGACAAATGGCTTGTTTTGGCCAAAAAAATAAGAGCAAGAGATATTACTTCTGAGTAGAACCATTTAATTGCTACTTCTCTCTTCCAGTCTTCCTTTTCTATGTTTTTGTAACTGTGGAAACACATGTCAAGATGGAGCATCCATCAGCCAAAGGCAGAGTACCTTGATGAACAGAACCCCAGGCTGACCCCTGTTGGACATGTCATGTAAGTGAGAAATACACCTCTGTTGGGTAAAGTCACTGAGATTCTGCAATCGTTTCTAATTCACCTTGATGAATGCCTCTTTTTGCATCAAGTTTCCATCATAACAGAGAGGTAACATGAAACATTTATATGTCTTGAATATTCATGTCCCCCAAAGTAATTTTCTCACTCTTCTACATAGTACTTGATAATAATGCTGCTTAAAATGTATCCAATGCCCATTACATGCCAAGCATTCTTTCTGAGCACTTCAAGCAAGCTAATGTATACATTTTAGTACCATGTCTGGCACATGGTAAATGTCCAAATTTATTCTAATCATCACTACCATCACTGCCATCATTACTATGCACCATCTCCAGTCCTTATGACAGCCCAGGGAGGTAGGGACTATTATTATCTCCACTTGACAGAAGAGGAAGCCAAGGCACAAAGTCATTAAGTAATATGCTGAAGGTTTCAGAAGCTGAAAATAATGCCACAAGGGTTTGGGCCCAAGTATGTCTGAAACCAAAGTTCTTGTCTTTTCCATAATGCTCCATATACTACCCATTAAAGACTGCCAAATTCCATGCAATAGATTTTCCTCAGACAATTTCTGCTTCCCACTGGTGTGGCAGGTGCCCCAACCTCAGAATCGTCGCCCTGGTTTTACCACTTGGAGCTGTTGTAGACTAATTCACTGAGGGAGAGAAAAATTGGATTCCTTCAGGCTAATCCCTTCATGGAAATTAAAACTTGGCACTCAGAAAGAGGATTTATATTTTTCTACCAGCTTCAAGATTCACTACCAAAGGGATTGCCCTCTCCTTCCTTCATTTTCCTCAAAATCTCTAGCCTTGTCTGTCACTTATTTCTGTTTCATAAGTAGCATGAGACAAAGGGCCAGTGACAAGTTTTTCCTTCCCTGCTCATCCTCCTAGAGCTACAGAGTCCACACAGGGAGGCAGAGAGAGAGAACCCAAACACGCACAGACATACCAACCAACCTCCACTCACCACATCTGCCTCCAGGCCATTTATTTCATTATAGCACAGGATGCTCAAGAGAACTCAGGGAGGGGGACAATTTCATTTTTCCTACACTTTGGAAATTAAAATTATTTCCAAAAAATAATGTGCTTTGTTCTTCAAGAAAGCTGAGGAGAAGAGAAAAGAGGTCAAAGGAGTAAGAGGTAAAAAAATGAGAGGCAGAAAGGGAGTGAGGGAGAGAGAGATAATAGAAAGACATATAGCAGTGGCTCACACCTATAATCCCAGCACTTTGGGAGGTCAACAATGCAGGAGGATTGCTTGAAACCAGGAGTTTTAGACCAGCCTGGGCAACATAGTGAGACCCTGTCCCTACAAAAATTTTTCGAAAATTAGCCAGGTGTGGTGGCATGCACCTGTGGTCCTAGCTACTCAGGAGGGTGAGGTGGGAGGATTGCTTGAGTCCAGGAGATGGAGGTTGCATTGAGCTTTGATTGTGCCACTACACTTCAGCCTGGGTAACAGAGTGAGAGTCTGTCTAAAAAAAAAAAAAAAAAAAAAAAGAAAGACATATATATATATGTATGTGCATGCATATATATGTATATATGTGCATACGTATGTATATGTGTATGTATGTATGTGTGTGCATGTGCGTGTGTATGCAGGATATAGAAAGAACAGAGTAGCAATGAGATTGGCTCTGCGTCTTCATTATATCAGCAACCATTTGATTTTTTTTTTATTTTAATTGGTACTATTTTGTCAATCACCCACATTTGGAGTGTTTTATGGAATCCCTTCCTTGAACTCCCACTCATACCCCTAGAAAAGCCTCTAACTCAATGGTTCCCACGAGTCTAGTTTATATCTGTGGTTCTTCTTGAAATGACATGGGGTAGTGGGAAGGAGGAACTTTCTAGTTCAACTAACTTGGGTTCAAAATACAGCCCTAGCCCAGCCCATTGTTTTCATTCAACTAATACTTATTGATAACCATATGTGTGCCAAGCACTGTTCTAGGCACTGAGTTACAGTGAACAAACTTCCCTGCCTTCATAAACCTTCCATTGTAGAGGAATAAATAGAAAGAGGAATATATAATATTTTACTGCTAAGTACAATGGAGGAAAATAAATCATAGGAGGAGGATAAGGAGTAACAATACTGGAGTGAGGCACGATGTTCAATAAAATGATTGGGGTGGGCCTCACTGTGAAGGATGACACTGGAGCAAAGCCTTTCAGGAGGTAAGGACTGAACCCCAGAGGTATCCTGGGGAAGAGCAAACACCCAGTGCAAATGTCCTGGAGTAGGAGCACTCCTGGCATGTGAGGAGGCCACTGAAGGAATGAGGAACAGCAAAGAGGAAGGTGTAACAGATTGTAGGTCATGGTGCAGTGGTAGAGTTATTGAAGTTCAGACACTAGAGGGAGTGAACTGGAAAGAAAGATATCAAAAAGTGGGATGTATGAAATTGACTTCATGGAATGATTGCCATTCCCATGCATAATTTACAGTAACGACAGTAAGTGTCTGAAGTAGGATAGAAGAAAAAATGACACGTGGTGAGAAGGTGAAGGTTATTGGAAGTCTCACTGATGTAGGTATTAAAGTACCTAGAGTAATGGCAGTGAGTGTCTGAAGTACGATAGAAGAAAACTACAGATGGTGAGAAGGTGAAGGGTATTGGAAGTCTAACTAATGTAGGTATTAAAGTACCTGAGAATTAGAGAATGGTGTTGGAGTATAATCGCCCAATGGGTTCATTTTGCCCACTGCCCACATAGAGCCGATTTATCAAGGGGACTGCTATAGAGAAAGTTTAATACACATAGAACCCCTAAACAGAAGACCAGAGTTTTATTATTACTCAAATTGCCTCCTTAAAAATTCAGAGGCTAAGGTTTTTTAAGGATAGTTTGGCAGGCAAGGGGCCAGGGAATGGGTGCTCCTGATTGATTGGAGATATAATCATAGGGGTGTGGAAAATGGCCCTCATGTGCTGAGTCTGCTTCTGGGTGGGGTGGAGCCATCTGGTCATCAGAAACACAAAAGCCTAAAAAGACATCTTAAAAGGTCAATCTTAGGTTCTACAATAATGTTATTTATATGAGTAATTGGGGAAGTGGCAAATCTCGTGACCCCCAGAACAATGGCTAGTTATTGGTTAACTATGCTTACATTTTAGCAGAATTCAGACCCCTCTCATCCTCCTAACCTGATTAAAGTAGTGAAAAAAAAAAAACTAGTGAAAGGCTCACTAGTTTTACAAAGGTAGTTTAGTTTTGGGAAGGGCTATTATCATTTAAAGTATAAACTAAGTTTCTCCCAAAGTTAGCTTGGCTCACACTCAGGAATGACCAAGGACAGCTTGGAGGTTAAAGGCAAGATGGAATTGGTTAGATTAGATCTATTTCACTGTCATAATTGTCGCACTGTTGTAATTTTTGCAAAAGTGGTTTCAGGAGAGGGTGACAATGAGCCAGGTCCTACTCTTCAAGGAATTACAGGGAGGGTCTGGAGAGCAGTAGTTGATTGTGATAAGAAGGGGGAGGGGGTCTGTGACTTGCAGTTCAAGCTTGGTTTGGAGCAGTTAGTGAAGAAGGAGGCAGATGGTCTGAATGCAGCAATAAGGAGCTAGGAGGACACCTACCTTACACCAGGCCCTGTAGGTAAGGGTCATTGGATAGAAGGCAGCCACCACTTGAGAGAACTGCAGGGAAACAGGGTTCTCAAGGGAGAACCAGGTATCAGTTAGGTCAATCTAATTGGGAGCACCTGGAGCTTAGGTTTCCTGTTGGCCCTGGAGGAAGGAAGACCTCACAGGGGTATTCTGAACTCTACTTAGTTCCTGCCACATCTAACTCTTTGTCCTTGGGCAAGTTATTTGACCTTACTGAGCCAGTTTTACAATCCATAAAGTGACTCAATGAGACCTATCTCACAGGATTGTGGTGAGGCTTAAAACTGGACAACATCCAGAAAGCATCTATAAAAAGATACAGTCCAGCAGATGGTAGGTGCTCACCATTGTCAGGCCCACAGCCTATGGCTCAGGTTACACAGGTCTGAGTTCAAATTCTGACTCTGCCCCTTACTATTACTGTGTGACCTGGAGCTAGTTATCTAACTTCTCTGAGTCTTACTTTTCTTCTATAAAAGATTGGAAGACTTATACCAGGCACAAAGGATGCTTGTAAGGAATAAATGGAAGAATAACATAAAGAGCTATTAAATTTTGCCACCTTCTCCTTGCTAGAAGAAACTCCAAAGCATAAAAAAGTAGTTTTCTCCTTCCTACCCCTAGCGATTTTTAAAGTGAATCAGCAGGCCTCTGTAGTCTGGGCTCTCTTGTCCCAGGAAAAGTAAGGAGCTTCTTTGAGAAGTTTCAGGACTGCTACTAAGGCCTACAATACATTAAGGGGTTAGGCAAGATCATGGTGAACTGGAAGGTAACAGAGACTAGAGTTTGGAGTTGACAGTGGACTACGGGTAGCCCAAACCCAGGAAAAGGCAGGTGAATTCCCTAACATGGGGGAAAAAGGAGGCTTGGTTCTGCAAGAAAGTGGCAGAAAGCTATCTGGCATTCTAAGGCAGACTCGGGGATGTGCCAGGCTGCTACTGGGATAGTCATTCCAAGTCTTCACTTCTCTTCCAGCCCCATCACATTGATGGGTGCTTCTGCAGCCTGGAAGTCAAGGGCACCACAGCGTTATGTAGAGCAAACATGTTGCAATTTTTATCCCCGTCTTGTTCTTGGCTCAGAGCATAGCAGGCCACCTGCTCAAGACGCAGTCAGATAGCTATTGTGTCAAGGTCACCCTCCACACAGGTGTCCCTGGAGGTCCCTTCAGTACAGGGGGCTGGCAGCTGCTTAGGGTGCAGCTGCCTTGCCAGACATTTTAGGTGGCTAGGATGAAGTCATCTGAATTCAGTGCCTTCTGCTTCTGTTTGCTCTCAATGCAGCTTTCAAATTTCAGACTCTTTCTACTCACTCCTTGGTGACTTAAGGCCAATCATTCAGGTAAAAATTTGCCTAGGGCTTGTCTTCTGTTAAATGGAAATAATTTCTATTTCATAGGATTTTTGTGACTCATGAACAACAGAAACTCTGCAAATGGGTGTCGCAATTAGGTGCTAAATGAATGGCCGCAGTAATAATATAGTAGAACTAGTAGTACTAGTAGTAATAATAACAACACTACTAAGACAACAGATACAGTGACCAGAGGCTGGCCCAGCTTTTCACCAGTCCCAAATGTAGGCAGCAAAAATAGGAGAAGGCACATTGGCCCAGCAGTCCTGAAAACATAGTTCTGTTCATGGCTTTGCCACAGACTGCCCTGGTAATGTTGTAATTAACCCCTCAAGTCTCTGCCTTTGTTTCTGTATATGTCAAGTGGAGATGGTCCCTTCCACTTTAGAAAAAAAAGTTGCAGCTGGAAATGATACTGTTAGGCTGGGAGAGATCCCCAAACTCCAGAGCACTTCAACCCCAGCCAGTGTCCAGGCTCTTGACGCTATCGTGAGAAGGAATTCAACGATGAGTCAGAAAATCGTGAAAGCATGGAGATATACTGCGAAGCAAAACGTACACACTCAGGGGAGTGCAGGCCTACTCAAGAGTCACACGCAAGGGGGTTTGGGGCTGCTACCCTTATGGGTTTCTTTAACCAAGGGGTGGAACATTCATGAAAATTCCTGGAAAAAGGTGGAAATTTCTCAGAACGGCAGTGCCATCCATTTTTATACCAAATATGGGGCTTCCCGGAACTTTCATGGCACTGGTGGACTTAGTGTTTTAATGCACATATAATGACTTCCTAGGAGAAACCCAGGTAAAATCCAGCTCCATGTTGGGTCCAGCTGGTCTTAGCCAGCTTGGTCCACAGGCTGGTTTTTCAAGGTCTTAGTCCTTGGCTTCTGTAGCTATTTCAAGTTTCCTTTTGCTGGTCATGTGAAACTGCTGCCTGGAATGTTCTATTCTACTGCAACTATACTATATTATTCCTGTCTCAGAAGGGCCCTGTGAGAATATCTGGTCCAACCTTCTTTCCTCTGCACCCCATTTTATAGAGGGAAAAAATTGAGGCCCAGAAGGTAAAGCAGCCTACATGATTAGTGCAATGAACACTGTTTCCAAAACCATAAAAGCTTCATTTAATTTCATTTTGTTTTGTTTACTGACATGGGTTGGGAAGATAGTGGGGTAGGAGCAAAGAATCAATAAATGTGAGATTCTTTTCCCTTGAAAGGCTTTTGATATACTGGGAAAACAAGGTAAATTCATGCCAGAAAAAAGTTTTTAAAAATGAAATAAGATATGAGAATTTATCTGAAAAATGTAAAAATAAATAGACAAATTATGGTAGTGGAGGCCAACAGAAAACTTTCCCTTTGCCCTCTGAAGGTTCGCTGAAAAATAAACTGACAAAAGGCAGATTAATAGGAGAAATGGCACACAAATTTATTAACATGCATGGGTGAGAACCACAGAGTGATTGCCCCCACGCCCCAGTGGGGTACAGAATCTTACACACCATCTTGGGATTACAGAAGAATGGGGGCTCAGAGTATAGACAAAAACAGATGATGGTGGTAAATTGGGTTATGGTGGCAAGACAGGTTGTGGGAGAGAGAGAGAAGAGGATACCTGGCTAGCAAAAGTGGTCTTGTTACATGGATGAAACCTCACATTTAGCAGCCTGCAGGGAGAATAGATGGTAAATGTATCTTTCAGATATTTAAGGTGTCAGGCTCTCTGTTAATCTTTTCTAGATAAGGACAAGAGAAAGCTTCAGGGAAAGCCTGGCCGCCTCAATGCAGATTCTCTACAGATGCCAATCTCCCCGGCAAAAGACAGCTTTGCAGGGCCACTTCTGTGTGCAGGCTCTCTGAACTGCCATCTCAAAATACGTCAAAGAAGTATATTTTGGGGTGAAGTATTTTGGTCTACTTCAGTAGCCAGCCTGCAAGACGGCTCCCAGTGACTCCACCCTTTGGTATTCACCCCCTTGTGTAGGCTCCTCCCACATTGTACCAGGGCTGGTCTGTGTGACCAATAAAAGACGGCAGAAGTGACAGTCGGTCACATCTGAGATTAGATAATAAAAGACTGCAGCTTCTTCCATCTTGGGCTGTCTCTCAAATTGCTTGCTCTAGATGAGGCCAGCTGCCATGCTGTGAGGACATTCAGGAAGCCTGTGGAGAGACCCACGTGATGAGGTATGCAGTCCACAGCCTCTGAGGAGCTGAGTCCTACTAACTACCCCATGAGTGAGCTTGGAAGCAGATCCTCCAGCCCCGGGTGACCACAAGCCTGGCTGACAGCTTGACGGCAACTATAGGAGATATCCTAAGCTAGAACCACTCAGTTAAATCTTATCTGGATGCCTGGCCCATGGAAACTGTGACATAATATATGTGCATTGTTATCAGATGCTAAGTTTGGGGGTTGTTATGGAGCAATAAACGACAAATACAAACATCATCATTCTTTATAGAGCACCTACTGTGTGCTGAGCCATGCTTCCCAAAGAATACGTAACAAAGACTTCAGCAAAAACTCTGGCTAGGGATAATGATTGCATCAGGGGTTTGAACTCACAGGTCTGAGTTCAAATTCTGACTCCGCCCCTTACTATTACTTTGTGACCTGGGGCTAGTTATCTAGCTTCTCTGAGTCTTAATTTTCTTCTATAAAAAGATGAGAAGACTTACACGAGGCACAAAGGATGCTTGTAAGGAATAAATGGAAGAACAATGTAATCAGCTATTAAGTTTTGCCACCTTCCCTTGGGTTTGTCTCTTGGGAACCAGTGGGTGGTACACACTAACCCCTCAACTCTATCAAAGTAAAGCCATGGTTTCTTTCCAAAAGCAAGATCACAAGGCTTGTGTGTGCCTGCACGATGAGTGAGAGAGAGAGGCTCATTTATATTAATTTCAGCATGGAGTAGAGATCCAAGACATGGCTGCCTTCCACATGGGCCTTTGAAGGAGGCAGGTTCTAAAAGATTATCAACAGTAGGTGGGAATAAAACATCTCCTCTGGGCCCGGTGCATTGGCTCACGCCTGTAATCCCAGCACTTTGGGAGGCCAAGGCGGGCGGATCACCTGAGGTCGGGAGTTCGAGACCAGCCTGACCAAAATGGAGAAACCCCATCTCTACTAAAAATACAAAAATTAGCTGGGCATGGTGGCGCATGACTGTAATCCCAGCTACTCAGGAGGCTGAGGCAGGAGAATTGCTTGAATCCGGGAGGCAGAAGTTGTGGTGAGCCAAGATTGTGCCATTTCACTCCAGCCTGGGCAACAAGAGTGAAACTCTGTCTCAAAAAAAAAAAAAAAAAAAAAAATTCCCCTCTGGAAAACGGCCTTTAGCTGCTCCCCTGGAGAACCTGGCTGCATCTGTGAACCTGGTAGGCAGTAGCTACATCGTATGTAGTGTGGCATCAAGCAAGTCAGTTGTTCATCCACAAAATGGAAATAAAATTGATTTCCTTCTCTCAAAAGAATGTAGCAAAGGTCAGATGAAAAAATGCTTCACAAATTATAAAACATTGTACAGGTGTTGATTATAATGAAAATAAAGTGAGATCTTATATATAAAGTTCCTAGAACAGGGCCTGGCTGGCAGTATAAAGTTAACAGATGGTAGGGTGTATTTCTATTGACGGACTCACCTCTGGTAAAGTGAGAGAGAAGCAAGTAAAGCGATGGCCGCAGAGATTTTCTGACTCCTGGACTGTGCCCAGAAGCCACTTCCTTCCTAGGAAGCCTCATCAATGTGCTGCAGACCACCCCTCTGCCACTCCTCACTCCCACACTCCCACCCCCAATTAGAGGCCTCTGCAGCCATGCTGAGTATAAGCAGGATTTGGATCACAAAGCAGGGGGTAGAGGGCAAGAGATCTAGGAGGATTTGACAGCTTCCTCTCTCTAGAATCTGAGGAGGCTGAGACAGCCTAAAGGCATAGGATGTAGTGATAAGAGATAGGAAGACTAAACGGGCAGGAAGAGAAACACAAAAGCCCCTTTTATCCCTCTGCCCAGGGTTTGGGTACTGATATCAATCTCCAGCTCTGGGATTAATGGGGAAAGGCAATACACACCTGCAAACAAGTGCATTTCTCTTGCCTTTAAGATACAAACTAGATCTTGAGGTCTGTAATGAATTGAAATGTGTCCCTATCACCGAAAATGTTGAAGTTCTTACCCCCAGGGTCTGTAAATGTGCCCTTGTTTGGAAAGAGGGTTTTGGCAGGTGATCGAGTCACAATGAGGTCATTAGAGTGGCGCCTAATCGGATATGACTGTGTCCATATCAAATGGGAAATGTGTACACACAGACGGACACACAGACAGGCACACAGGAAGAATGCCATGTGAATATGACAGCAGAGATCAGCGTGATGCATATTTGATGATTATCTGCAAACCACCGGGAGCTAGGAGGGAGGCCTGGAACACACCCTTCCCTCACCGCCTTCGGAAGGAACCAATCCTGCTGACACAGTGATCTTGGACTTCCAAATTCCAGAACTGGGAAATAAATTTCTGTTGTTTAAGCCATCCAGATTGTGCTACTTTGTTACAGTGGTCCTAGCAAATGAAGACAAGGTCACTGGATGTCGTCAGCACAAAACTGCCAGGTCAGATAGAAACAATATAGAACTCTGCACTGCCATTTACTAGCAGCATGACTTTGGGTCACGAGCTTGCCTTAATGAGCCTTGGGTATTTTACCGTCAAAAGGGAAATTCCTATAGAATTTATGGATAGTTGTTGAAAATCAAAGCAACAAATGCAAAGCTTCCCGTTACAATGCCTGGCTCCTAGCACCCACTCAACAATGGCAGTGGGGTTATCATTAGCAGAGATAACATCCGAACTCAAATTCCTTTACCCTCTAAACCAGAGGTCCCCAGACCCCAGATTGTGGACTGGTACTGGTCCATGGCCTGTTAGGAACTGGGCTACCCCGCAGGAGGTGAACAGGCCCGCAAAGCTTCATCTGTGTTTACAGCTGCTCCCCATCACTCACATTACTGCCTGAGCTTCTCCTCCTGTCAGATCAGCGGTGGCATTAGATTCTCCTAGGAACATGAACCCTACTGTGAACTGCACATGTGAGGGATCTAGGTTGTGCGCTTCTTATGAGCATCTAACTAATGCCTAATGATCTGTCGCTGTCTCCCATCACCTCCAGATGGACCATCTAGTTGCAGGAAAACAAACTCAGGGCTCCCACTGATTCTACATTATGCTGAGTTGTATTAATTGTTTCATTATATATTACAATGTAATAATAATAGAAATAAAGTGCACAATAAATTGAATGTGCTTGAATCATCCTGAAACCATCCCCCGCTAGCCCCCTGGTTCATGGAAAAATTGTCTTCCATGAAACTGGTCCCTGGTGCCAAAAAGTTTGGGGACCATGTTCTAAAGCACTCCAACCCTCACAGAGAAACAGAAGGACTAACTTCCTATCAGTCTGTGAGGACACCAAATGCTGTGAAGGAAAGGCTTTAGACTTGGATTCGACTTCTATTGCTTCATAACAAATTGCCACAAACTTAATAGCTTAAAATACCACCCATTTATTGTCTTACAGTTCTGTAGCTCAGAAGCCCAAGGGGACTTAGCTGGGTTCTCGGCTTAGAGTCTCACAGGCTGGGTTTCTACCTAGTGGCTCTGTGAGCAACTGCTTCCTAGTTCCTTCAAGTTGTTGGCCAAATTCAGTTCTTTGGCCAAATTCAGTTCTTTGCAGAGGTAGGACTAAGGTTACTGTCACTGCTGGCTGTGGGCCAAGGGTCAATCAGCTCCTCAATGCCACTCTCATATCATTCCACATGGCTCCCTCCGTATCTGCAACAGAGGACTGCTGTCATGTCAAATCCCCCTCACACTTCGAGTCCTTCTGACTTCTTCTGCCACTAGCTGGAGAAAACTCTCTGCTCCCTTAATGGGTTTATGGGACTAGATTAAGCCCACCTGAATAATCTCCCTATGTCAAGTACTAAAGAAAAAATTATTAATAATGCTTGTTAAACACAGAAAGGAAGACTTTGTTCAAGAAGGGACTATGACTATTGAGACTGGCATATAGACTACTGCAACGGGGTTTTGCAGTAGGGAAGAGAGATTGTGCTCAACTCTAAATAAAACAAGGAGGCCGGGCGCGGTGGCTCACGCCTATAATCCCAGCACTTTGGGAGGCCGAGGCGGGCGGATCACGAGGTCAGGAGATCGAGACCATCCTGGCTAACACGGTGAAACCCCGTCTCTACTAAAAATACAAAAAATTAGCCGGGTGTGGGCGGGTGCCTGTAGTCCCAGCTACTCGGGAGGCTGAGGCAGGAGAATGGCGTGAACCCGGGAGGTGGAGCTTGCAGTGAGCCGAGATCGCGCCACTGCCCTCCAGCCTGGGCGACAGAGCGAGACTCAGTCTCAAAAAAAAAAAAGCAAACAAAAAACAAAAACAAAAACAAGGAAAAGTGGGAATTTATAGCGAGGAGCAATGGATGGAAAATTACTAAGAGGTAACATCAGTGGTAAGGAGGATAATGACTGAACTGACCTAACAGGATTCTTGCTGAAAGCAGACCAGAGTAATAAGACAACATTTAAGGGATGGTGGGGGATAAGGAATTTGATCGGATATGGAGAATGGGGGATTCTGGCTAAACTGACTTAGCAGGATTCTTGCTAAAATTGGGCTCTTGAAGGATATGCCCAGGGATGGGACCTAATGGGGCTCAGAACTTGACTAGAGCTTGGTTCAAGAAGAGAACCTTTGACACATGCAACATAACAATCTCAGAAGTAGCACCAGAGGGCGATAGTCATGGGGCCATCTTAAAATTCTGCCTAACACGCTGGGTTCCTACTTCTGCTATTAATTGGACAGGTAGACAAGATGCTTTTCCTTTTTTTTTTTTTTGAGACAGAATCTTGCTCTGTTGCCCATGCTGGAGTGCAGTGGCGCGATCTTGACTCACTGCAAGCTCCACTTCCCAGGTTCACACCATTCTCCTGCCTCAGCCTCCCGAGGAGCTGGGACTATAGGTGCCTGCCACCATGCCTGGCTATTTTTTTAAATATATTTAGTAGAGACGGAGTTTCACCGTGTTAGCCAGGATGGTCTCAATCTCCTGACCTTGTGATCTGCCCGCCTCAGCCTTCCAAAGTGCTGGGATTACAGGTGTGAGCCACCGTGCCCGGCGTGATGCTTTTCCTTTCTAAACTACAAATTCTCTTAAACTCTAATATTCTATAACTCTTTCCATGATCAAATTATATTTTCTTAACTATCACCGGATGTGTGTCCTGCTTGAGAATCGCAAAGAAGTTTTTAAAAAAATTTTCTCTCAAAGAAGCTTTGCAATCTAAATGCAACATTGTTTAGGCTTCAATGCAAGTTTGATCATGTGGCAGCTTAAAAAAATACTGACGTGTGAGCTAACACAAGTTAGTAGACAAATTTCTACAGGGTCCAAAACACTGTGTTATAGACACATAGGTCTGTGGGCTATGCCTGCCTGGCTCCAGACCTCAAGTCTAGGCTATGTGTCTTTAAGAGAAATGAATGGAATGCATCTTTTTGTCTAAGTATTCCCATGTATGTATACATGTCTATGTTTAATTGTATTGGGGGTGTAGGTGGGTAGTTAGTGTGAAAGTTGATCATACAAATTGAGTCATTCTTAACATATCCAACTAAAACAGAGTCAAGAAGCTATCGGGAAAAAGCACTCAGGACTTACAACATTGCTCCAAAAATCTAATTCTCTGAAAGCCTAGCTGCTGAAACTACCCACTGTAACCTGAAACCCATTTTATCTAATAGCTGCTGAAGCAACCTGCTGCAATTCTAAGATTAATTTTAACCACCACCATCACTCACCAATAAAAACTTCCAAGCTCCCACTTTACTAGTGCCAATTAACTTTCTCAAAGAGCAGTACATAATGTTTCTCTTTTTTATAAAACCTCCAACATTTTTTGTTCTTCAGGCATATCAAAGACCACCTCGTCTGTAGGTATGCCCTGAATTGCAATTCTTTCTTCCCAAATAAAATGTTAAATTTGGAGATTCAGCTCTACATTTTTATTTTGATGTTGATGATAGATACATAGAGAGATAGATGAAATTTCTCTCATTTGATAATAGTAGGAAAGTCCACAGTTGATGATTATATTCTCTGGCAAGGTCTTGGTGTACAGAGTTTATCCTGGAAAATTTTAAATCCATACAATTAAAATATATAGTACCGGGAAGAAATGTGAAAAACTTTGTAATGGGCAAAAAGATTACTGGGTGTCTTTTCAATAGAATGCTTTTCAATGGTGATATGGTTTGGCTGTGTCCCCACCCAAATCTCATCTTGAATTGTAACTCCCACAATTCCCACACGTTGTGAGAGGAAGCCGGTGAGAGGCGATTGAATTATGGGGGTGGGTCTTCCCTGTGCTGTTCTCGTGATAGTGAATGAGTCTCATGAGATCTGATGGTTTTAAAAACAGGAGTTTCCCTGCACAAGCTCTCCTATCTGCTGCCATGTGAGACGTACCTTTCCCCTTCTGCCATGATTGTGAGGCCTTCCCAGCCACGTGGAACTTTAAGTCCACTAAAGACTTGTAAATTGCCCAGTCTCAGGTATGTCTTTATCAGTAGCGTGAAAACGGACTAATACAAATAGAATGCTAAGTGTTTAGAGAAAACTTGCAGAGTTATTTGATTCTAAAGAGGTCTGCAAATTTCATTGTCCCTCACAATTCTGCAGTGCTGTAGAAATAGAAGTTAACTTCTGGAAGTCTAATAGGATGTAAATCATTTTTGTTAATAGAAATGCAAAATTTTGTTGATAAAGATACAATGGATTATGTATGACCCTACAGATATTGACTAGATTTTGTGTCTGTTAGCAAATTTTTATAATATTTCTGTTACAAAATGGTTCCTATGAAGAAAAAAAAGACCACCTTCTTTTTCTTTGAAGAGAAAATTTTTTTTACTTATCTTCCTTCAAAGAAAGAGAAGGGTGCCAAGAGATGTAGAACTGCATAAACAAGGGAGTCAGAGTCATTCAGGAAGAGTGGAGGTGAGTCTAAATAGAATATGTGCTAGTAGGGTGGTCCTTTACAAGTAGCTTTTTGAAGAACACAGGGCTTAAAGTTCAATACTATCAATATTATGTAGCAGAATGAAGCAATAAGGGAACATCCATCTTTTGTTTTAAAATTCCAGTCAATCTGGAATGAATAAAGCATTATTCATCACGATAGAAGCGAATCCTTATAGGGGGAAAGTTCTTTGACAGATGGTAAAGATTCAAAAATATCTATACCAAGATCTTAAAATTTTTAAGGCATGAATCGACAACATTTCTTCATAAATTTGGAAGTCCTTTGATATAAAATGTACCCAAAGTGTTAACTGGGTATATTACATGACTTATTTACAGCACAAGAAAACTACCTGTAATTTTTTAGTTTTGAATTAATTGATATTTAATATTCTAAGAAAGGTCTTGGATTATTTGGCCAATGGTTTGCTTAATTCAAGGTATTTTACCTTTTCTAAAATATTATTTTTAGTCTTCTCATATTTTCTAACACAGTTTCCATAATTAATAAAATGTTAACATCTCTCCTCAAAAATACTTGCATGAACATGTGTGTATGCAAGCAAGAATTCAAACAAAATTTTGAAACAGAATTTTCAAACAAAATTTTGAAAAAGAATTCAAACAAAATTACCAGCTCAAATTATTTTAAGAAACTTTTTAGACAGCAAATATCTTTTCATTTTGTTATTTTATTTGTAAAATTACAATGCAGTTTTCTTTAAAACAAAAACTGTTCCGGTTGTAGTACTCATTTCTGTATCTCTGCTTAATTTTGTAACAATAGTATACCTTTATTTTAAACTTAAAAATTTATCCACATATAATTGTTTAACTAGAAAACTAGTCAAATTATATTATAGTTAAAATGCTATACCTATCAAGTTAATTGCAGATATGGTCTGGCTCTGTGCCTCCACCCAAATCTCATCTTGAAGTGTAATCCCCACGTGTCAGAGGAGGGGCCTGATGGGAGGTGATTGAATCATGGGGGTGGACTTCCCCCTTGTTGTTCTCTTGATAGTGAGTTCTCACAAGATCTGATTGTTGAAAACTGTGTGGCACTACCCCCTTTGCACTTTCTCTCTCTCTCTCTCTCTCCTGCCACCACGTAAGACGTGCCTTTCTTTCCTTTCACCATCCACCATGATTGTAAGTTTCTTGAGGCCTTCCCTGCCATACAGAACCATGGGTCAATTAAACCTTTTTTTTTAATAAATTACCCAGGCTCAGTTAGTTCTATATAGCAGTGTGAAAACGGACTAACACAATTGCCAACCACAATCTACATGGGTATCACTATAGCTCATGCTGTTGGTACAAAATTTTGACAAAAACATTACAATACTAATATTCAGTACATAGAAAAAATCAGTTGAACTAAAGCAATCTATTGACACTGACTAGATCAGCAAAGCTTCCATGTATAACACCAGAAAAACAGGCAGGATGGAGTGGCTCATGACTATAATCCCAGCTCTTTGGGAGGCCAAGAAGGGAGGATCACTTGAGCCTAGGAGTTCAAGACCAAACTCCTGACTAACTAGTGATACCCCTTCACTATTTAATAAAATAAAATAAACAAAACAAAATAAAAATAATATCAGAAAGAAAAGAGCGCCCAGCCCACACACTATAATGCAATAATAATACATTAAATGATGTAACTATTAAAGTGAAATTTACTCCTATTAAAACCATGTATTTGTGTCCAATGGGAAAATACTTAACACTGCTTCAGTTTTAAATTTTAAATTAAAATTAAATAAAATTTAAAAATTAGCCTCTTGGTCAGTCTTACCATATTTCAAGTGCTCAAAAGCCATGTATGAAATAGTACAGTTTAGAAAGGGCAAGAAAGAGGTTTGGTGACCTTCTGGGAGGTGTGGGAATTTGGGAATATAGAACAATCACAGGAGATAATTTTAAAGCTTTGTTATACTCTATTATCCTACCTTTGCTAATACCACAAGAAAATCTACAGACAATCTATGACTTGGCAGAAGTGAAAAAAATTAAGATCCAAAAACTTATACAAAGAATCAAGAAAACCAAAAGTTGGTTCTTTGAAAGGATAAAAAAGAATGATAAACCACTAGCTAGGTTAACAAAGAAAAAAAGATACAAGATCCAAATAAGCATAATCAGAAATGACAAAGGTGACATTACAACCGATCCCACAGAAATACAAAAGATCCTCAGAGAATATTATGAACACCTGTATGCACACAAACTAGAAAATCTAGAGGAAATAAATTCCTTGAAACATACAATCTCCTAAGATTGAATCAGGAAGAAACTGAAACACTGAACAGACCAATATTGAGCAATACAGAGTTCCAAAATCAAATCAGTATTTTAAAAAAAAACCTACCAACAACAACAACAATGAAATTCCCTAGACCAGATGAATTCACAGCCAAATTCTACTAGACATACAAAAAATTAATTCTGCTAAAACTTTCAAAAAATTGAGGAGGAAGGATTCTTCCCTAACTCATTCTACAAGGCTAGCATAGCATAACCCTGATATGAAACCCTGGCAAAGACACAACAACAACAACAAAAAGAAACTGTAGGCCAATATCCATGATGAACATGGATGCAAAAATCCTCAAAAAATACCAGCAACACAAATTTAACAGCACGTGAAGAAGCTAATTCACCATAATGAAGTAGACTTCATTCCTAAGATGCGAGGTTGGTTCAACATACACAAATCAATGAATGTGATTTAGCACATGAACAGAATTAAAAACAAAAACCATATGATCATCTCAATAGATACAGGAAAAGGTTCTGAAAAATTCAACACCCCTTTATGTTAAAAAAAAACCCTCAAGAAACCAGGCATCAAAGGAACATACCTCAAAATAGTAAGAGCTATCTCTGACAAACCCAACATTATACTGAATGGGAAAAACCTGGAAGAATTCTCCTTGAAAACTGGAACAAGACACAGATGCCTACTCTCACCTCTCCTATTCAACGTAATACTGGAAGTGCTAGCCAGGGCAATCAGGCAAGAGGAGGAAATAAAAGGCAATCAAATAGGAAAAGAAGATGTCAAACTCTCTGTCTTTGCAGATGATATGATTGTACACATAGAGAACCCTAAAGACTCTGCCAAAAGGCTTCTGGAACTAATAAATGACTTTGACAAAGTTTCAAGATACAAAATTAGTGTAAAAAATTCAGTAGCATTTCTATTCACTAATAATGTTGAAGCTGAGAGCCAAATCAAGAACACAGTTTCATTTACAATAGCCACATACACAAAATACCTAGGAATACATTTAACCAAGGAGGTAAAAAATCTCTATAAGGAGAACCACAAAACATTGCTAAAAGGAATCATAGGTGACAAAAACAAATGGAAAAACATTCCATACTCATGGATAAAAAGAATCAATATCATTATCATTAAAACGGCCATACTGCCCAAACCAATCTATAGATTCATCACTATTCGTACCAAGCTACCAATATCATTTTTTACAGGATTGGAAAAAATGATTTTATATTCATATGGAATAAAGAAAGAGCCAGAATAGCCAAAGAAATCCTAAGAAAAAAGAACAAAGCCAGAGGCAACACATTATCCTACTCCAAACTGTACTAAAAGGCTGGAATAATCAAAACAGCATGGTACTGGTACAAAAACAGATACATAGACTAATGGAACATAATGGAGAACCTAGAAATAAAGCCCCACACCTACAGTCATCTGTTCTTTGACAAAGCTGACAAAAATAAGCAATGGGAAAAGAACTCCATTTAATAAATGGTGCTGGGATAACTGGCTAGCCATATGAACAAGAATGAAACTGAACCCCTACTTTTCATTATGTAAAACATTAACTCAAGGTAGATTAAAGATTCAAATGTTAAGACCTCAAAACCCTAAGAATCCTGGAAGAAAACTTTGCATACAGCAATCTGCACATTGGCATTGGGAAAGAATCTGTGGCTAAATCCTCAAAAGCAATTGCAACAAGAATGAAAATTGATAATTGGAACCTAATTAAACTAAAGAGCTTCTATACAGCAAAGGGAACTATTGACAGAGTCATCGAACAACCTACAGAATGGGAGAAAATATTTACAAACTATGCATCTGACAAAGGTCTAATATCCACAATCTATAGGAACTTAAGCACATTAACAAGCAGAAAACAAACAACCCCATTCAAAAATGGGCAAAGGACATAAACAGACACTTCTCAAAAGGCATAAACACAGCCAATAAGCATGTGAAAAAATGTTCAACATTACTAATCATTAGAGAAATGCAAATCAAAACTACAATGAAATACCATCTCATACCAGTCAGAATGGCTATTATTAAAAAGTCAAGAAACAACAGATGTTGGCAAGGCTGTGGAGAAAAGGGAATACTTACACTCTGTTGCCAGCAATGTAAATTAGTTCAGCCACTATAGAAACCAGCAATCAGGAAGCTCTCTTCCTGATTTATGGACAGCTGCCTTCTCATTGTGTCCTTACTGGCCTTCTCTTTGTATGTGCAGATAGAATGAGCTCCCTGCTGTCTCCTTATAAGGACACTAATCTTATCAGATTAGGGCCCCACCTTATAATCTCTTTTAACTTTAATTACTTCCATACTCCAAATATAGCCACAATGGGGGTTGGGATTTCAACATATGAATTTCAGGGGAACACAAACATTCAGTCTGTAAGAGTTATTATGCAGACCAACAAGGACAGGTGTGACATTTTATTCAATGACCACATACAATTTTAGGAATTTTTTTGTTTTTTTAAAAGAATTTTGGCCAGGCATGGTGGCTCATGCCTGTAATCCCAGCACTTGGGGAGGCTGAGGCAGGGAGATCATGAGGTCAGGAGTTCAAGACCAGCCTGGCCAATTTAGTGAAACACCATCTCTACTAAAAATACAAAAATTAGCCACACATGGTGGCATGTGCCTGTCATCACAGCTACTTGGGAGGCTGAGGCTGGAGAATCGCTTGAACCCAGGAGGCAGAAGTTGCAGTGAGCCAAGATTGCGCCACTGCACTCCAGCCTAGGCGACAAGAGCAAGACTCCATCTAAAAAAAAAAAAAAAAAAGAATTTTGCTGACTAGGGAGTCACAGAAAAGTGGACCCAATGAGAATCCACAGCTGGTCCAGAGTTTTATAATAAATTACATATCTTTTCAGCATTAGCTGATATGTAACTAGATGTAGCCTTCCTTCAATAACCGTATTATCTAGCTAATTTGAGGTATGAGAGTCGTAAATTGGAATATACTGTCAACCTAAAAGGAAGAAGCTGAGCCCAAACGAAAACTAATATAAGTAGAGAGTTTATTTGCACCAAGCCTGAGGACTGCAACCCAGGAGCATAGACTCAAGTTGCCCTGAATATACAATCGAATTAGCAGCAGTTACAAGTGAATTTTTACAGGGAAAAAAGAGGGGACAGGGAGTGGACTAATACAAAGTTGTTAGTCAGGAATTGTCACTGGTTTATGGAAATAACATAGATTCATGATTGGCTATACATTGTTAAGCTATAAGGTATGGCTTATAGTCTCAGGTGAGGAATTATTAGGTTAATTTATAGCTATTTGTGGCAGTAGCAAGCAATTTCAAGAGGTAAATATATAACTCAAAAGTGGGGGAGTATGTGTTTGCTGTCTCATCTAAATGTCTCTCTGGGCCTGATAATTTAAAAGAATAAAGATTCTTTTCTCAATGCCAGTAAATTTAGTTTATTCCTCCCCTCTTTCTCATCCTAAAAGTGGCCCCTGAGCTCACAGGTTTATATCATACCATGACATCATAGGAGACCAGAATATGTCACCCCAAATATGCCTCCTTGGCATAAGGATTATTTGGAGCTAATTATTTTGAGAAACAGCAGACAAAGGAGAAGCTCTGAAAAGAGCAAAACCAACTTTTTGTAAGGAAATTTACCTTTATAAATGGAATATCCATGTGTAATAGTGTCTCCCTCTTTGTACCAAGAAGAGAGGATGACTAAATCTCAAGAGCCTTTTCTTAATGGAAAAGACACTGACTTAAATCTGCATAACAGAACTTACTCTCATTTATCATATGGTTCCTGGTCACATTCCCATAACTTGCCTCCCCTGCATCCTTCTTCCTTTGATTTAGCTGAAGATGGTATTTAAGGCTGAATTCTAAGGCACCTCTTGGGGTTACTCCCTGGATTTCTCCCATGTGTATATGACGAGATATACATGTTAACAAACTTTTTTTTTTTGTTTTTCTCTTGCTAATGTATCTTTGTTATGGTGGTCTCCAGCGGAGAACTTAAAAGGAAAGAGGGTAAAGGAAATAAAAATATTTTACCCCGAAATATATTTATTTGACATATTTTGAGATGGCTGCCACAGGGACAGCAGACTGAAGCAGTCCTGCAAAGCTGTCTTTGGTGGAGGAGGTATGTATGCATCTACAGAATCTCAATTAATGCAGCCAGCCTTCCCTCATCCAGATCTAGGAGGGATTAACTGAGAGTCTGACACCTCAAAGGACCTGAAAGAAATGTTTACCATCTATTCTGTCTGAGGACTGCTACCTGTGAGGTTTCATGTATATTAACAAGACATCTTTGCTAGCCAAACCCCTCTTCTCCCCCTCTCATAACCTGTCTTACCACCAGAACCTAATTCACCACAATAACCTGTTTTTTGGCCATGCTTTGAGCTTGCATTCTTCCTGTAACATAGCCTCAAGATGGTACGTAAATTTCTGTACCTCACTTGAGGGCTGTGTCTTCATTCTGAAGCCTCCCGTGTATACACATTATATCAATTTGTATGCCTTTTCTCCTGTTAATCAATCTGCCTCATGTGAGTGATTTTCAGCACAACTTCAGAGGCCCCTTATAAGAGAAAATTATGTTTTCCTCCCCTGTAACATGGTGGGGTAGGGGGCAGGATGGGCATCTGGCCCATGGTTGTTTTTCTGCTAGCATCCTCTGCTGAAGTAAATCATCCCATCTATTCTTTGCCCCTTAACTCATAACCTAAGGAATTCACTAGTCAGGTTCTCCTGTCCTTGGAGATCCTGTCTCTGGTTGATAGAGGCTGCTCTGTGCCTTCTTCATGCTCATCACAAAGCCTCTTGGGCAAGCCACATTCATTTTGGTTACTATCTCATGCTTTTGTGGCATTTCCAGAGACTAGACCTGGGAACTTAGACCCCTTTTGCCTAAACATACCACTTTCTTCATTCTGCCTTGATCAGCACCCCCATTCCTGGGGTTCCATATGCAGTCTCTCTCAAATATACACCAGCAATAGAGACACAACTGTTTCTGTCCTCAGAGCTCATCAGTTACCTGAGACATTGTATTCATTTTGCAATCACCCAACAGGTTCTTCCTGCCCACTGCACAGACAAAACCAGGTCACTGAGACAGTGGTATTGCAGTAAAGAGCTTAGTTAATGCAAAGCTGGCTACATAGGACATGGAATTATCACTCAAATTAGTCTCCCCAAAGGCTCAGAGGTTAGAGTTTTTCCAAGGATAAGTTGGTGGGCAGGGAGCTAGGAAATGGGTGCTGCTGTCCAGCTGGGGATGAAATCATGGGTGTCCTTCTGTGCTGAGTCTGCCTCTGGGTTGGGTGGCAGCAGGGGCACAGGACTGGATGAATCAAACCATGGGTCTGGGTGGGGTCAGTCAGTTGTCAGAATGTAAAAGTCCAAAAAACATCTCAAAAGACCACTCTTAGGTTCTACAATAGTGATGTTATCTATAGGAGCAATTAGGGACGTCACAAATCTTTTGACCTAAGGCCACATGACTTCTGAGTCATAAGGAATTTTGGAAACTATGCTTATATTTTAGCCGAATTCAGATCCCTTCCTTAATCCTAATCTGGTGGCCTTTCAGTAGTTTTCTGTCCCTTAACAAGGAGGGAGTTAGTTTTAGGGAGGGACTATTATTATCCTTGCTTTCAAGTTAAACTATAAATTTCTCCCATGGCTAGCTTGGCCTATGCCCAGGAATGAGCAAAGACAGCCAGCCTGTGAGGCTAGAAGCAAGATGAAGTCAGCCATGCTGGATTCCTCTCACTGTCATAACCCTTGCAAAGGCAGTTTCCCTTTCAACCCAATCAGATAAAAAGACTATTGATCTCCTTCTCAAAAACCTACAGCAGTTACTCACCCTCACTCTTCACCTCTCAAGCCATCCTGTACCATTACAGATGATAAAGAGTTTCTATTATAGAGGAAAAAATAATAACCCTGTTGACCTAAAAGGAAAAGACTACGGCACAAAATATAATTTAAAGAGTTTACTTGAGCCAAAGTGAGGACAGCTGCCCAAAAGACTCAGATCCAAGTAATCTTGGCTATGAACTCCTCTGTTCATATTTGGCCTCTGTTACAAGCAGGTTTTCAAAGCCAAAACAAGGGCAAAACGAATAAGGTACAAAGTTGTTTACAGAAATAACATCAATTAATGATTGGCTATACATTGTTATGCTAAAAAGTAGGTGTTATGGTGTGAGACAGGGCATTATTAAGTTAATTTATAGCTACTCATGGCAACAGCAAACAGTTTTGAAAGATGAATACATAGCTCAAAGGGAGAAGTAGAATATGACTGCTGTCTCATTGTGATGTCTCTCTAGACTTGCATTCCTCTGATAAAAGTTACTTTCTTTTCTCACTCCCATAGCTTCTTAGTTAAAACACAGCCATCTTTAAAAAGACAGATTAACAAGAGAACAATAAACAGAAGTTTATTAACATGTATATTTCATATCTACACGGGTGATACCCAGAGAATGAGTAGTTCTCAAAGAGGTGGCTTTGAATTCCAGCCTTTATAGCATCTTCAACAAAATCAGTAAATATTTAGAGAAATGAAAAGACTAAGGAAAATACTTTAAGTCTTTACTGGTGATGTTACCTTCTCTAGTGCTTGTAAGGCTGCAAGGTTGGGCTACATCACTGTGACACCCTAACCCTGCTTCATCTCGAGCAAACAGGATACCTGTAGTCAGAAGTTCCCCCTCTTGACCAGACCAGCAGAAACAGGGGAGATCCAAGATGGCAGCTCATTTGACCTCTGAAGAGCCTCTAACTTCATCATAACCTGATTACCATACAACTGGCACACCTACTGGCAGCCATAACAGGCAATACCTTACCATTAAAGGAAGGAAAAAGGGCAGCATCCAGATTCCAGGAAATCTCTGCCAATTTCCAGAAAAGACATGAATACTCCTCCCTTTCCTTTTCATGTCCAACACTTACATTGAGAAACCCTATATTTTAACCCCATCACCCCTCACTAATTGATAAATTGGTTTCAAAGCCATCCTTCTGCTTTTCCAATTCCTGGGCTATTAAATAAACACTTGCCCTAGCTGGGCGTGGTTGCCCATGCCTGTAATCC
Source organism: Pan troglodytes (assembly GCF_028858775.2). Taxonomy (NCBI): domain Eukaryota; kingdom Metazoa; phylum Chordata; class Mammalia; order Primates; family Hominidae; genus Pan; species Pan troglodytes. The sequence goes on along the minus strand of NC_072409.2, from coordinate 113,171,231 downwards.
CAGCACTTTGGGAAGCTAAGGTGGAAGGATTGCTTGAGCCCAGGAGTTCGAGACCTGCTTGGGCAACATAGTGAGACCCCCGTCTCTAAAAAAAAAAATAAAAACTTGGTCAAGTGTGATGGCACACATCTGTGGTTCCAGCTACTGAGGAGGCTGAGGTGAGACGATCCCTTGAGCCCAGGAGGTGAGTCATAATTGCGCCACTGCACTACATCCTGGGCAACGGAGCAAGACCCTGTTGATACAGGAGCTAAAAAGACATTATTTAGAAGATTAGTGAGAGTAAGAGAGTCCTCAGTAAGGCTTCCCTTTTAACAAAAAGCAGCCCCAAAATAATTTCTTTTCTAACAAAGAGCAGCCTGTAAAATTGAGTTGGAGACATAGATAAGCAAGCTGGAAGCTTGCATGGGTGAATGCCTGCAGCTGTGCCAATAGGAAAAGGCTAGAGGGCCAGGCATGTTCAACATGGCAGCTCCATCTTTCCTTTGTTAACCACACGTACAGTAAATGTACTGACAACATGGCGCTAGCCAGGTAGGCAGCTCCATCTTTCCTTTGTTAACCACATGTACAGTAAATGTACTGACAACATGGCGCTAGCCAGGTAGAGAACCTATCTGCATGACAAAAGATTAGGATGGGGCAGCCAGCTTCTTCCTGCACCATGTAAATGGCACACCTGGTCCGACCAATCTTCTGGGCCCTATGTAAATCAGACACTGCCTCCTCAAGCTCATCTATAAACACCCCCCATCCCCCTCATGAATTTCACCACTGAACTGGAAGACCCACTTGGGAGCCCCTCTCTCTCTGCAGAAGAGAGTTTTTCTCTTTCTTTTGCCTATTAAACTTCCGGTCTTAAACTCACGCCTTGTGTGTCTATGTCCTTGATTTCCTTGGTGTGAGGCAAAAAGCCTTGGGTATTACCCCAGATGAACCATACTGCTTCAGTGTCTCAGAAAAACAAACAAAAACCAAGCTTGCTCTGCTTGACACTCGCTTGTGGCTTTGTGTATTGGTTCTGCAACACCAAACAGGAAACAATCTCAGCTTTTCAGGCTACAGAGTTTATCAGTATCAGTGACAACTTCGGGAGGGTAAATAAACGGCAGATACATGCTAGTTAGTGTTAAATTTAACCAAAAGTTTCCTCCTTGCATATTTTAAGTTCTGCCTAAAGGATTCTCTGTTCATAGTAAACTGAAACCTAACTGGCTGTGGACATAGACTGTAAACCACTCCTCTGCCGATCACCGAGTTTTGGCCAAAGGTAGCCGACTGTTCAAACTGTGTTCAAATGAGGCAAGCTCCAAGCTGTAACCAATCCAGCTGTTTCTGTATCTCACTTCCATTTTCTGTACATCTCACTTCCTTTTTCTGTCCATAAATCTACCACCTGGCTGCACTGGAGTCTCTCTGAGCCTGCTCTGGCTCAGGAGGCTACCTGATTCGCAAATGGTTCTTTGCTCAATTAAACTCTGTTAAATTTAACTTGTCCAAGATTTTTTTTTTACATTAGGAAAGCTTATTAATTTAAATTCCTCTGATACTATCTCCAGGCCTATAAGGGTCCAAAGCTGTTTTCAATGGTTAATAAAGGTTAAGGAGGTGGTAGAGAGGTAGGTAGGATAACTTTTGTCTTTATAAATTGTAGACGCCAAGGCCCTTGGCCTCTTGAAGATTTGCTGAAAAATCAACTTACAAAAGGCAGATTAATAGCAGAAAAGGCACACAAATTTATTTAACGTTAGTTATAGACAGGAGCCTTCAGAATGAAGACCCAGCTTCCCTATGTGGTGCAGAAGCTTATTTACCGTTGAGATTAGAGAAAGAATATGGGCTCAGAGCATGGCCAAGACCAGGTTTTAGTGCCAAAACAGGTTATGGAAGGGAGAAATGAAGAGACTTGGCTAGAAGGCGTGGTCTAGTCTACAGGAATCCTCACAGACAGCAGCTTTCAGGGAGAATAGAAGTGTGTGTGTGTGTGTGTGTGTGTGTGTGCACGTGTGTGTGTTTTCCAGACTTTTAAAAGTGTCCAACTCTCAGTTAATCTTTCTAAATCCAGATAAGGGAAGGCTTCATTAATGAAGGTCTCTCCAGATGCAAATTTTCCTCACTAAAGACAGCTTTGCAGGGACACTTCTGTTTGCTGACCCTCTGACAGCCATCTCAAAATAGGTCAAATAAATATATTTAGGAGTGAAATATTTTTATTTCCTTCAAAACTATGTTCTGCTTTAGGCAAATAGAGGCAGGGCTGAGAACTTTCCTGCATCTACTTCTTAATTGTCTTCAGCTCAATAATTCTTTCTATTTTGGGGAGGCACATGCTGGTCTCCCACATTATCATCCTCTGTATGGCAAAAAACTTAGTCTTAAATAATCACATATTTCTCCACTGGCACAAGCTATTTTCTGAGTCCTCTAGACCTGGCTTTAACCACCCCTACCCTCATTTTTATAAGGAAAAGTAAAGAGAAAATAAAAAGGCTAGTAAAATGGAAATCTGCATACCCTCCACCTAGATTCTCCACCTGTCAACATTTTATATTTTACTTTAGCATTCTCTTTCTCTCTGCACACAAATACTTTCCCTCTCTCTCTCTTTAAAAACTAAATGGGTAGTTTTACTGTAATCACTCAACAACGTCTCCCTGCCCATTGCACAGACAAAATCAATTCACTGAGACTGCAGCACAGCAGTAAGGAAAGAGTTTAATTGACACAAGGCTAGCCATGTGGGAGATGAAGTAATTACTAAAATCAGTCTCCCCATAAGTTTGGAGGTTAGGGTTTTACAAGGATAGTTTGGTGGGCAGGAGGCTAGGGAATGGGGGATGTTGATTGATTGGGGATGAAATCACAGGGGTCTGGAAAACAGTTCTCATGCTCTCAGCCCACCTGTGGGGGCCACAGGACTGGTTGAGTCATGAATTGAGGGTCTGTGTGGAGTCAGAAATGCAAAAGTCTGAAAAACATCTCAAAAAGCTAATGTTAGGTTTTACAATAGTGATGTTATCTAGGGGAATCATTGGGGAAATTGCAAGTCTTGTTACCTCCAGAACAAGGGCTGGTAATCATTTAACTACGCCTACATCTCAGCAGAATTCAGGCCCCTCTCATAATCACAACCTTGGGAACTTAGTTTTATAGAGGTGGTTTAGTTTGGGGAAGGGTTATTATCATCCTTGCTTTAAAGTTAAACCATAAACTTAATTCCTGCCAAACCTAGCTTGGCTTATGCCCAGGAATGACCAAGGACAACTTGGAGGTTAGAATCAAGATGGAGTAACTATGTCAGATTTCTCTTACTGTCAAAATTTTGCAAAGGCGTTTTCACTTCTGGCACCCAAATCTGCAAATGAGGGGAGTTGGGCTGACTAGCATATCTCTAAGGACCCTGGGATTCAAAATTATATGTGGATGGGTGCTTTCTGTGTATATGCCCTTATTGTTCCTTAAAAAAAAAAATGGTGTTGCAAACTCATATCTCATCATACATTCCCGGGAAAATCAGCCAAATCCAGAATAAATGTGCATGATCCTTGCCAGCTGAAAAAGGATTAAAAAGAGAGAAAACACCTGGCACAGGCCCTTGAAATCCTTTTGCTCAAGTCTATTAAACAAGGCACAAATAACACTTGAGGTTGCGATAATCTAATCATCTTTTTGTGAACACTATAGCTAAAGATAGATACGAGCAGGGGCTTCATCAAGAAAGGAGGGCAAGGCTGGGCGTGGTGGCTCATGCCTGTAATTCTAGCATTTTGGGAGGCTGAGATGGGTGGATCACCTGAGGTCAGGGGTTTGAGGCCAGCCTCGCCAGCATGGTGAAACCCCGACTCTACAAAAATGCAAAAATTAGCCAGGCATGGTGGCAGGTGCCTGTTATCCCACCTACTTGGAAGCCTGAGGGAGGTGAATCACTTGAACCCAGGAGGTGGAGGTTGCAGTGGGCACTATTGCACTCTAGCCTGAGTGACAGAGTGAGACTCCTTCTCAAAAAAAAAAAAAAAAGAGAAACAAAAGAAAGGAGGACAATGCACTCATATTCTCAGACCGCTTCATTATAGAGTTCTTATTACCAGCATAACATTGCCTGCCGCTGACTCAGAGTCACACCTCTCTGCTCTACAAAGAAAGAAGCTGTCCTTGCCGTGGGTGACAGCCATTGAGAACTACAGACTTCTCTCCTGCTTGAGAGAAATGCGGCACAGGAAACAGCAAGAATAATTCTGATCAGTGGTTGTCAGGCAGTTTTGTAACTTACAAAGTATTTTCCCTTGCAGAGTTTGGTTCATCTAAGATCATGGAAACAGGAAGTGGCAAACTCCACAGTAGCCACAGACAGGAGCTATGACCAGGGCCTCATATGACGCTCACAGCAGTAAGGCTTGGCTCTATATACCAACACAGGTATATAATAAAAGGAAATTAAAATATTTTATCCTAGGCCAGGCGTGGTGGCTCATGCCTGTAATCCTAGCACTTTGGGAGGGCAAGCTGGGCAGATCACTTGAGTTCAGGGGTTCGACACAAGCCTGGCCAATATGGTAAAACCCCATCTCTACCAACAATACAAAAATTAGCTGGGCATGACGGTGCATGCCTGTAATCCCAGCTACTCGGGAGGCTGAAGCACGAGAATCGCTTGAACCCGGGAGGCGTAGGTTGCAGTGAGCCGAGACTCCGCCACTGTACTCCAGCCTGGGCGACAGAGCAAGACTCTGTCTCAAAATAAATAAATAAATAAAATAAATATTTTATCCCAAAACCTATTTCTGTGACGTATTTTAAAAGGGCTATCACTTGGCCTATCACTTCTGACAGAAGTGGATTTGCAAAGCTGCCTTAAGTGGGGAAAATTTGCATCTATAGAGAACCTTCATTACTGTAACCACGCCCCCTCCCCTTTCTATACCTTCCCCCCTCCAGGAGAGATTGAGAGTCTGACACCTTTTAAAGTCTTAAAATAAACATTTACCATCTATTCTCTTTGGGGAAGGTTTCATCTATATAACAAGGCCATCTTTGCTAGCCAAGCTTCTTCCTTTCTGTCTCTCTTAACATGTCTTGCCACTAAACCTGACTGACCTGTTTCTGGCCACGCTCTGAGTCTGCATTCTTTACTGTGGCCTCAGTATGGCATATAAGTTTCTGTTACTCATTGGGAAGTTGGCCTTTTCATTTTGAAGCCTCCTGTGTATATACATGTATTACTCTATTCTTGCATTGCTATAAATACTGGAGACATGGTAATTTATAAAGAAAAGAGGTTTAATTGGCTCATGGTTGTGCAGACCATACAGGAAGCAGGATGTTGGTATCTGCTCAACTTCTGCTCAGGAAACTTAGAATGACCGTGGAAGGCAAAGGGAGCAGCAGGCACTTCACATGGCCAGAGCAGCAGCAAGAAAGCAAGTGGGGAGGTGCCACACACTTTTAAACGATCAGATCTCACGAGAACACACTCACTATTGCGAGGACAGTACCAAGAGGGATAGTACTAAACCACTCATGAGAAAACTGCCCCCATGATCCAATCACTTCCCACCAGGCCTCACCTCCAACACTGGGGATTACATTTCAATGAGATTTGGGTAACGACACACATCCAAACTATATCAACATGTTAAATAAATTTGTATACCTTTTCTCCTATTAATCAATCCGCTTTATGTCAGTGATTTTTAGCGAGCCTTTAGGAGGCCAAGAGCCTATGGCCCCCACAATACCACTACAGTACATACAGGCACTATATACCAGGAATTATAAATTTACACGTGTTTTCCTACATTATTGCATTTGATGCTTACATTCCTATTACTTGCAACAAAGTATCTCACCTAATAAAATAATGGAAAAGGTCTATTCCCTTGCCCTAACTACTTTTCTCACACACACGCAAAATAACAGTCCTGGCTGGGCACTGTGGCTCGGGCCTATAATCTCAGCATTTTAGGAGACCGAGGCAGGCGTATCACTTAAGGTCAGGAGTTCGAGACCAGCCCGGCCAATATGGTGAAACCCTGTCTCTACTAAAAATACAAAAATGAGCCAGGCATGGTGGCGCATGCCTATAATCCCAGCTACTTGGGAGGCTGAGGCAGGAGAATTGCTTGAACCTGAGAGACGGAGGCTGCAGACAGCCAAGATCATGCCACTGCACTCTAGCCTGGGCAACAGAGTGAGACTCTGTCTCAAAAAACAAAACAAAAACAACAACAACAACAACAAAACAGTTCTGCTGGACAAATGGAGTTTGTATTCTTTATCATATTATGTATTGGAGAATCTCCACACGGTATGAACCCTCTTAGGTAGATAAGCAGGGCAAGAATTATTATCTCTATTTTGTAACGAGAAAATATTACTCTGAAAAAAATAAAAAGAATTTAACCTGTAATCTTTGTATTACACTCTATACATGCTGCTATGTCTGTATACATGCTGCTAGTATTAGGGAAGTTTAACCTCAAAAAGTTTCCCAGAGTTAGGTAAAACGGTCATAAATTTGATGTGGAAAAATAATTGCTTCAGTATAGTCAAGGAAGACAACTAGGAAATATAAAATAATGGGGAAAAGGTGCGGCTCTGAAATCAAATTAAAAATATTTGTATGATAATCAATAAACATACTAGTGGAACTGAACAGATAATCTAGAAATAGATCCTAGTTTATGTGAGAATATATCATAAAATTAATAGCTCAGTTCAATGGGGGAAACCATGGATTTTTAAATAACTAGTACCTGCACAATTGGCTATTAATATGGAAGAAAATTAAACTCTGTAATGTACACCTTCATACACACACTAACATCCAATTTTAGAAGATTAAATATCTAAATGTCAATACTTGTTGACTAAATAATGACAAATTGAAATAAAAACTCACACACAAAAAATCAGAATGACTACATGTATAACAGAGATAGGGAAGGCTTTCCCAATCAAAATTTAAATCTAAAAACTCCAAGAGGGAAGATGAGCTTTTTATGATAAAAGATAATATATCATAAACAAATGATATATTGAGAAAAATATATTTATAATGCTCGTCAGGTAAAAGATAAGTATCTCAAATAAACAAAAAATCCTACACTTTTTAAAGAAAAGGACAACCCAAGAGAAAAATAGAAAAAGGATACAAATAAACAGTTCACAGATAAACACCTCCAAATTGCCAACAAAACATATGAGAAAATGCTCAAAGTCAAGGACACGTAATACCTTGTCAAGGACAAGGTATCCTTTTATATCTATCAGACTGAAAAAAATTGAAGAGAGCTATAATATTCGTTGCTGGCAGCGATGTGGGGGAAAAGGACACTGTTTTACACTGATGATTTTTTAAAAAGGAACTTTTTTTTTTTTTCTGGCAGAGTCTCATTCTGCCACCCAGGCTGGGGTACAGTGGCACATTCCCAGCTCTCTGCAACCTCCACCTACCAGGCTCAATCAATCCTCCCCTCTCAGCTTCTTGAGTAGCTAGGACTACAGGCATGTACCACCATGCCCGGCTAATTTTTGTATTTTTTGTAGAGATGGGGTCTCCCTATGTTGCTCAGGCTGGTCTTGAACTTCTGGGCTTAAATGATCTACCTGCCTCAGCCTCCCAAAGTGCTGGGATCACAGGAGTAAGCCACTGCGCCCGGCCATGACTTGTTAAAAAAATATTTGGAAAGCAATCTTGGAACTTCCACTAAAATTTAAATATACACGTCCTCTGACTCAATAGTTTTACTCTTGGCATTCTATCCCATAAAAATAAAATCACTAGTGTGATGGCATACATAAAAATGTTAATGGCAGCATTCATTTATTCAACACATTTTATTCAACAGCTATTTTATGCCTGACACTCTTTCAGGAGCTAGAGAACAACAAAAAGATTCTTGCTGGGTAAATCTTGTTGGGGGAGATAGACATGAATAATCTTAATAAGTAAATAAATACACCCTAGTACATTAGAAACAGATAAGTGTTTAAAAACAAGCAAGAGCACAGTAAGGGGAATCAGCAGAGCTGAGATGATAGGGCAGGGGTGTGAGCTACAATTTCAGATAGGTGGGTGTCTTACTCAGCTGGGGCTGCTATAACAAATTACCATAGACTAGATGGCTTAGACAACACATGTTTATTTCTCAGAGTTCTGTATGCTGGGAAGTCCAAGGTCAAGGGGCCGGCCAATTCCGGTCCTGGTGAAGAAGGTCCACTTCCTGGTTTGCAGAAGGGTGTGGTAGTGTATATTGACGGGGTAGATAGAAGAAGCAAGCTCTCTCCTGTCTGTTCTTAGAAGGGTACTAAGCCCATCATAAGGGCTTCCCTCTCGTGACCTAATTACTTCCCAGAGATCCCACCTCCAAATACCATCACTTTGGGAATTAGGGTTTCAACACGTGAATTCTGGGGGGATACAAACATTCAATTTATTGCAGGAGGCCTCCCTAAGAAGGGAGTTGAGCCGATGCTTGAAGAAGGCAAGGGATATCTGGGTAAAGAGCCTTTCAGACAGAGGTACAACTAGTGCAAGACACGAAGGCAAGAGACTGCCTGGCATGTTCAAGGAACATGAACGAGACTGGTATAGTGTGGATGGAGCAGGTTGAACAAGAGGGAGAGCAGAATAAAGTCAGAGAGAAATGGGTTGCGGGGAGGGTAGGCAGGGGTGATATGTTATATGTGGGATCTGGGAAGCCACTGTAAAGACTTTGGCTTTTATTTGGGAGTAAAGCAGAGAGTCACTACAGGGTTTTGAACAGAAGAGTAACACGATCTGATTCATGTTTTAAAGGATTAATCTGGCTGCTTTAGAAAATAAACTGTTATTCAGAGAACAAAGAGAGAGGAGAGAAATAAAATGAATGCCCACCAACAAGAAAATGGTTGAGTTATACCAGTTGGCTAAGAAAGATTTTAGAGAGGGATTATTGAATGAAAATGGCAAAATGGAAGGAAGCATATTAAAATCTATTTTGGAAAGATAAATAACCACCAAAGAGAGGAATATGGGAAAGGAGGAAAGCAAGCAAACAGAAAGACTATATTTTAAAAAAATGCAAACATGATATAATTATACACATCTTTATGTCAAATTATATGGGTGTGTATGTCTTTATGTGGCATACATAGCCTCTGGGGAGTGGACTCCCAAATCACCTATAACCACCCAATGGGTTCTTCCTGCGTGCTGCCCAGATAGGGCCGATTTATCAAGACAGAGGAATTGCAATAGACGAAGAGTTTAATATACATAGAGTCAGCTAAATGGAAGACTGGTGATTTACTATCGCTTGAATCAGCCTCCCCTTAAATTTGAAGGCTAGAGTTTTGTTATTTTTCTGTTTGTTTTTTTTTAGATACGGTCTCAGTGTATCACCCAGGCTGGAGCACAGTGACACGATCATGGTTCACTGCAGCCTCAACCTCCCAGGCCCAAGTGATCCTCCTGCCTCAGTTTCCTGAGTAGCTGGGACCACAGGCATGTGCCAGGATGCTTGGCCAATTTTTATTTTTTTTTTGTAGAGATGCGGTCTCCAAGTGTTTCCCAGGCTGGTCTTGAACTCTTGAGCTTAAGGAATCTTCCCACCTTAGCCTCCCCAAATGCTGGGATTACAGATGTGAACCACCATGCCTAGCTAGAGGCTCGAGTTTTTTAAAGATAGTTTTGTGGGCTAGTGAAGGGGTGGTGCTGATTGGTTGGGGATATCATAGGGGTGTGAAAAATGGTCCTCGTGTGCTGAGTCCACTTCTGGGTGGGGCCCACAGGACCTCTGAGTCATGAGTCTTGGGTCTGGGTGGAGCCATCCGATCATCAGAAATACAAAAGCCTGAAAAGACATCTCAAAAGGTTAATCTTCGCTTCTATAATAATGATGTTATTTACAGAAGTAATTGGGGAAATTGCAAATATTGGGACCTCCAGAATAATGACTGGTAATCATTTAACTATGCCTACATCTTAGCAGAATTCAGGCCCCTGTCATCCTCCCAATCTGGTGGCTTTTCATTAATTTAACAAAGGACATTTAGTTTTTGAAAGGGCTATTATCATTTAAACTATGAAATAAATTTCTCCCAATGTTAGCTTGGCCCATGCCCATCAATGACTAAGGGCAGTTTGGAAGTTAAGGCAAGATAAAGTTGGTTAGGTCAGATCTCTTTCACTGTCATAATTTTCTCACTGTTATAATTTTTGCAAAGGTGGTTTCACTTCTAAATTACAGGAGAAACCAGGACGTAGTGAATAAGGTCTGATCTTGTTAACGAATTTATGGTCAATGAGTTCAGAGGCACTGAAGTACTCTTGGCTGCGGGGGGTGGAGGGAGGGTAAAATATACACCCCCCCCCCATAAATTTTGGATAATCTTTTGTCTTATTATTCACATAATGATATTCACATGTAATCAGTGACTTATTTTATTTTTATTTTTATTTTTTGAGACAGAGTCTCCCTCTGTTGCCCAGGTTGGAGTGCAGTGGCATGATCTTGGCTCACTGCAACCTCTGCCTCTGGGGTTCAAGCCATTCTCGTGATCAGCCTTCCGAGTGGCTAAATTTTGTATTTTTAGTGAAGACACTAAATACTACCGTATTTTAGTGAAGACACTAAATACTACCGTATTTTAGTGAAGACACTAAATACTACCGTATTTTAGTGAAGACACTAAATACTACCGTATTTTAGTGAAGACACTAAATACTACCGTATTTTAGTGAAGACACTAAATACTACCGTATTTTAGTGAAGACAGGGTTTCACCATGTTGCGCAGGCTCCACTCAAACTCCTGGCTTCAAGTAATCTGCCTGCCTTGGCCTCTCAAAGTGTTGGGATTACAGGCATGAGCCACCACGCCTGGCCTCATCAATGACTTTTAAATTACTCTGTTTTAACTTGAAAATCTCCTGTAAAACCGTATTTCTGACAGTATCTCCAACTGGGGAGAAATTATGGCATAGGCCAGGCCCAAATCTGGCACCTCTCCCTTATTTGAGACTTTAGGAGTAACCAGTGAATTCTAAACAAACCTTCCAGACAACCCACTGATAAGAGCAGCAATTCAGTTTATCAGCTGTAAATTACCAACATGAAAACAAGCCAATATTTTTATCTCTCCACCTCCTCCTTCTTATCTCCCCCAGGGACAAAAATGGAGAGAAAGGTTTGTTTAAAAGTGATAGCAAAGCAGTTAATTGCAGTACTTATCAGCCAGCACGGTTTCATTAAGGCGTGCTTAAGAAAAAAAATCTCACTAGTCCTACAAGCTCCTTTGCTGTGTTTAGCTGAGTACCTTTACGAGTACAGACATCAGCTAAACATCAAATGAAGATTAATGAGTTCAGCAAATGGATTAGTCTTTTTTCTCCTTCTATTCTGATGTTGAATCTATATATCTTGCTCAATTTCACATCCCACATTTCACAAGAAGCCTTGGTAATGTTACTAACAGTATCTCACCTGTATGTAATGACTAGTGCACAAACACTTTTATGTACATCATCTAATTTCACTGTGAACATAACTCTGAGATACAGGCAGTCAAGGCATTATTATTTCTGCTTATTAGAGGACAAAAGCAGAGCCCAGAGGGTTAAAGTGGCTTGTTCTAGGTCACAGAGTTAGCAAGTAGCCAAGGTGACACTAGAATGTAAGAAGAATGATTCCTCTTTGAATGAGATAGCCATTATGTCATCCCGCTGCATGGTTTGGCAACTCAGGGATGTAGTTGCATCTTATTTTCTTAGTTTTCCCCCAGGGACAGCTGAAATAAGGAAGATTTTGGAAGTGAAGAGCCAGCTGCATTGATGATACCCAAGAATAGGATTTTGACTATCAGGGCTGTGGCATCCTAGGCCAGGGATATGGATAAAACATCGGGGACAAGAAGAATGCCTTTGCCTGCTCATGATTTATAACCTGAGAAAGAGTTCCTTACACTGAAACATAAAAGCAAGAAAGAAGAATGACTAGAGAAAATGACAGTAATTCCCCCTAGGAATTCATTGAGAATGGATTCAACTACAGCACTTATGATCTCAGAAGTCTATATAGTTCTGCACAAAGAGTAGGAATGAACACACTAAACATGAAATTTTCATCCAAGTAGGGAACTAGTCTCATAGGTACCAAGGAGATGTGGTGGGTTGAGGATCTCACCTCATATGACCAAAAGAAAAGTTGAATCATCCAAGAGAAATATTTAGAAGAAGGGAAAAGGGAGTCACATGGAATGTTAAGAGGGTGTGACGTTAGCTGGAAATCCATAGACTGAAATAGACTCACAAGAAAGAGTATTTGGGTGAAGAAAAAAGAGAGAGAAACAGGAATTCTACCTGTGGGGGTATGCTTCTTATTAAAAATCCCACAGCGAACATTATTAAGAGAGGCACAAATCTCAAGATTGAACAACAGACCAGAAAAGAACCCAAGTTTCTTTAAATAAGCAGACTTGACCCATACTTGCAGATCTGTTGGAGGAAAAACAGATGTTGGCAAAATTATGAAAAATAAAAAAAAGTAAGACAAAATTCCAACTTCAATTATTTTTTTCTCCCATGGCATATATGTAAAATAATCTGTGAAAGAGAAGACTGGACACAAGCCATGTTAAGGTTTCCAGGGAGGGGTGCAAGACAGATTCCAAAAACAACAAACCATTGCTATGCAATAAAAATTCCAGCATCGGGTATTTAGCAGATGGTTTTCCATTTAGAATGGAAAGCAGTGATCGTCAGAAGCCACCATGGGGTCTGAAGTGCAAGCATGACAAAGTAACCTAATTTCTCCTGACATGGTAGCAGGATTGACAGAGCAGAAGGATGCAGATAACTTGCATTAGCAACATTTCTGACATTCTTTCTTGACATTGGACAAAGTAAACAAATGGGCTGGAGACTAGCATAAAGAGTTAAACTTGTAGCTTTTTGGACTTGCCCAAAGAGTATTGATTGATGCATCCATGTCAGCTTGACAACAAAGGAGACTTTAATTGGTGCTATTGGCCTTGGTCCTGGGCATGGTCTTGATTAAAAATTTTACTAAAAACTTGAGCAAAAATACAGACACAGTGGTGTGCTGCAGCTGGCTTGTGAAAGCCTTCTACCATGATTGTGAGGCTTCCCCAGCCACGTGGAATTGTAAGTTTAATTAAACCTCTTTCTTTCGTAAATTGCCCAGTCTTGAGTATGTCTTTTTCGGCAGCATGAAAATGAACGAATACAATATCTAAAGAACTCTTTACCCCAAAACAACAGAGTATACATTCTTCTGGGTGTCACATGGCGCTTGCTCTAAAATCGATCACATAATTGGAAGTAAAACACTCCTCAGCAAATGCAAAGAAACTGAAATCATAACAGTCTCTCACGCAACAGTGCAATCAAATTAGAACTCAAGATTAAGAGACTTACTCAAAACCACACAACTACATGGAAATTGAACAATTTGCTCCTGTATGACTCCTAGGTAAATAATGAAATTAAGGCAGAAATCAAGAAGTTCTTTGAATCCAATGAGAACAAAGAGACAATGTACCAGAATCTTGGGGATGCATCTAAAGCAGTGTTAAGAGGAAAATTTATAGCACTAAAATGCCCATATCAAAAAACAAGAAAGATCTCAAATTGACATCTTAACATCACAACTAAAAGAACTAGAGAACAAAGAGCAAACAAACCCCAAAGCCAGCAGAAGACAAGAAATAACCAGGATCAGAGCAGAACTGAAGGAGGCAGAGACATGAAGAACCCTTCAAAAAATCAATGAAGCCAGGAACTGTTTTTTTTTTGGAAAAAGTAATAAAATTCATAGACCACTAGCTAAACTACTAAAGAATAAAAAAGAGAATAATAAAATAGACACAATTAAAAAATGATAAAGGAGATATCACCACTGACCCCACAGAAATACAAACAACCATCAGAGAATACTGTAAACACCTCTATGCAAATAGACTAGAATATCCAGAAGAAACTGATAAATTCCTGAACACATACATCCTCCCAAGACTGAACCAGGAAGAAGTTGAATCCCTGAATAAACCAATAACAAATTCTGAAATTGAGGCAGTAATAAATAGCCTATCAATCAAAGAAAGCCCAGGACAAGATGGATTTACTGCTGAATTCTACCAGAGGCACAAAGAGGAGCTGGTACCATTTCTTCTGAAACTATTCCAAACAACTGAAAAGGAAGAACTTCTCCCTAACTCATTTTATGTGGCCAGCATCATCCTGATACCAAAATGGCAGGGATATAACAACAACAACAAAAATTTCAGGCCAATATCCCCGATGGACATTGATGCAAAAATCCTCAAAAAATACTCACAAACTGAATCCAGCAGCACATCAAAAAGCTTATCCACCACAATCAAGTAGGCTTCATCCCCAGGATACAAGGCTGGTTCAACATACACAAATCAACAAATGTATTCCATCACATAAAATAAAACAAAAACTACATGATTATCTCAATAGATGCAGAAAAGGCCTTCAATATAATTTAGCATCCCTTCATGTTAAAAACTCTCAATCAACTAGGTAATTGATGGAACATACCTCAAAATAGTAAGATCCATTTATGACAAACCCACAGCCAATATCATACTGAATGGGTAAAAGCTGGAAGCATTCCCCTTGAAAACCAGCACAATGATTCCCTCTCTCGCCACTCCTATTGGAAGTATTGGAACATAGTATTGGAAGTCCTGGCCAGGGCAATCAAGCAAGAGAATGAAATAAAACGTATTCAAATAGGAAGATAGAAAGTCAAACTGTCTGTTTGCAGATGACATGATCCTATATCTAGAAAACCCCATCATCTCAGCCAGAAAGCTTCTTAAGCTTATAAGCAACTTCAGCAAAGTCTCAGGATACAAATTCAATGGACAAAAATCACAAGCATTTCTATACACCAAAAATAGACAAGCAGAGAGCCAAATCATGAATGAACCCCCATTCACAATTGCTATAAAGAGAATAAAATACCTAGGAGTATACGTAAAAAGGGAAGTGAAGGACCTCTTCAAGGAAAATGACAAACCACTGCTCAAGGAAATAAGAGAGGACATAAACATGGAAAAACATTTCATGCTCATGAAGATGAAGAATCAATATCGTGAAAATGGCCATATGGGCCAAAGTAATTTATAGATTCAATGCTATTCCCATTAAACTACCATTGACATTTTTCACAGAATTAGAAAAAAAATACTTTAAAATTCATATGGAACCAAAAAAGAGTGTGTATAGCCAAGACAATCCTAAGCAAAAAGAACAAAGCTAGAGGCATCACACTACCTGACTTCAAATCATACTACAAGGCTACAGTAACCAAAACAGCATGGCACTTGTACAAAAACAAACACATAGACCAATGGAACCAAATAGAGATTTCAGAAATAAGACTGCACATCTACAACTGTCTGATGTTTCACAAACCTGACAAAAACAAGCAATAGGGAAAGGATTTCCTATTTAATAAATGGTACTCAGAGAACTGGCTAGCCATATGCAAAAATTGAAACTGGGCCTCCTTCCTTTTTGTTTTTTTTTTGACACGAAGTCTCGCTTTGTCACTCAGGCTGGAGTGCAGTGGTACAATCTTGGATCACTGCAACCTCTGCCTCCTGGATTCCAGCGATTCTCCTGCCTCAACCTCCCAAGTAGCAGGGACTACAGGTGTGTGCCACCACATCCAGCTAATTTTTGTATTTTTAGTAGAGACAGGGTTTCACCATGTTGGCCAGGCTGGTCTTTAACTCCTGACCTCGAGTAATCCACCTGCCTTGGCCTCCCAAAGGGCTGAGATTACAGGCGTGAGCCACCATGCCTGGCTGCTTTCCTTACTTCTTATACAAACATTAACTCAAAATGGACTAAAGAATTAAATGTAAAATCTGAAACCATAAAAACTCTAGAAGTAAATCGGGGCAACACCATTTAGGACATAAGCACAGGCAAACATTTCATGATGAAAACATCAAAAGCAATTGCAACAACAACAAAACAAAAAAAAAGAAAAGCAATTGTAACAAAAGCACAAATTGACAAATGGGATCTAATTAAATAGCTTTTGCACAGCAAAACAAATTATCATCAGAGCAAACAGACAACGAACAGAATGGGAGAAAATTTTCACAATTTATCCATCTGATAAAGGTCTAATATCAAGAATCTACAAGGAACTTAAACAAATTTACAAGAAAAAAACAACCCCATTAAAAAGTAGGCAAAAGATATAAACAGACTCTTCTCAAGAGGAGACATTTATGTGGCCAACAAACATAAGAAAAAAAGCCCAATGTCACTGACCATTAGAGAAATGCATATCAAAACCACAATGAGATATCATCTCATGCCAGTCACAATGGTGATTATTAAAAAGTCAAGAAATAACAGATACTGGCAAGGCTGAGGAGAAACGGGAACACTTTTACGCTGTTGGTAGGAATGTAAATTAGTTCAACCATTGTGGAAGACAGTGTGGTGATTCCTTAAAGACCTAGAACCAGAAATCCATTTGACCCAGCAATCCCATTACTGGGTATATACCCAAAGAAATATAAGTCATTCTATTATGAAGATACATGTACATGTATGTTCATTGCAGCACTATTCACAATAGCAAAGACATGGAATCAACCCAAGTGGCCATCAATAATAGACTGGAAAAAGAAAATGTGGTACATATAAACCATGGAATACTATACAGCCACAAAAAGAATGAGATCATGTCCTTTGCAGAGACGTGGATGGAGCTGGAAGCCATTATCCTCAGCAAACTAACAAAGGAACAGAGAACCAAACACTGCATGTTCTCACTTTTAAGTGGGAGCTGAACAATGAGGGGGGACACCTCACACCAGGGAGGGGAACACCACACACTGGGGTGTGTTGGTGTGAGGGTGCGGGGGAAGGAAGAGCATCAGGATAAATAGCTAATGCATGTGAGGCTTAATACCTAGGTGATGGGTTGATAGGTGCAGCAAACCACCACGGCAAACATTTACATATGTAACAAACCTGCACGTCCCGCATATGTATCCCAGAACGTAAAATAAATTAAATTAGATTAAAAAAATACAAATAAAACCTAAAACTATAAAACCTCAAGAAGAAACCGTAGAAAATGCCATTCTGGATGTAGGCCCTGGCAAAGATTTTATTATGAAGACTCCAAAAACAATTGCAACAAAAATAAAAATTGATAAGCAGGACCTAATTAAACTAAAGAGCTTCTCCACAGGAAAAACAAAACAGTAAAACAAAAACAAACAAACAAAAAACTATTGACAGAATAATCAGACAACTTACAGAATGGGAGAAAATATTTGCAAACTATGCATCTGACAAAGACCTAATATCTAAAATCCATAATGAACTTAAACAAATTAACAAGCAAAAACCAAACAACTCTATTCAAAAATGGGCAAAGTACATGAACAGACACTTCTGAAAAAACATACATGAGGCCAACAAGCATATGAAAAACTGATCAGCCGGGCGTGGTGACTCACACCTGTAATCCCAGCACCTTGGGAGGCCAAGGCGTGCGGATCATGAAGTCAGAAGTTCAAGACCATTCTGGCCAACATAGTGAAACCCTGTCTCTACTAAAAATACAAAACATAATTTAGCCCAGTGTGGTGGTGTGCACCAGTAATCCCAGCTACTTGAGAGGCTGAGGCAGGAGAATCAAGTGAACCAGGGAGGTGGAGGTTGCGGTGAGCCAAGATTGCACGACTGCACTCTAGGCCAGGCGACAGTGCAAGACTCCGTCTAAAAAATAAAATAAAATAAAATAAAAAAAAGAAGAAAGAAAAACTGATCAACATCACTAATCATTAGAGAAATGCAAATCAAAACCACAATGAGATATCATTTCACATCAGTCAGAATGGCTATTATTAAAGTCAAAAAAATAACAGATGCTGATAAGATTGTAGTGAAAAGAGAACACTCATACATTGCTGATGGGAATGTAAATTAGTTCAGCCATTGTGGAAAGCAGTTTGGAGATTTCTCGAAGAAGTTAAAACAGAACTTCCATTTGACCCAGCAACCCCATTACCGGGGATATACCTGGAGCAATATACATTATTCTGCCATAAAGACACATGCATGCATACGTTTGTCACAGCACTACTCACAATAGCAAAGACATGGAATCAACCTAGATGCCCATCAATGGTGGACTGAATAAAGAAAATGTGGTACATATACACCATGGAATATTATGCAGCCATAAAAGAGAATGGAATTATGTCCTTTTTAGCAACATGGATGGAGCTGGAGGTCATTATCCTAAGTCAACACAGGAACAGAAAACCAAATTCTTCATGTTCTCACTTATACTTTGAGTACACAAGGACACCAAGAGAGGAACAATAGACACTGAGGCCTACTTGAGGGTGGAGGATTGGAGGAGGGTGCAGATTGAAAAACTACCTATTGGGAACTATGCCACCTACTTGGGTGCCAAACTAATCTGTACACCAAACAGCTGCAACACACAATTTACTTAAGTAGCAAACCTGCATATGTACCCCCCGAACCTAAAATAAAAGTTGGAAGGAGAAAACAAAAGCAGGGAGTATTCCTGTGAAATCTTTATCAAATACTAAAGCATAGGCAATTCTAATTTAAAAACCAAAGAAGCATAAGTGCAAAAAATAAAAGGAAATTAAAGGCTAAAATTCAGACTGATTCAACTGATGTGAGGGAAGCACTTGTTAATCCCCCGGCTCCTCCTACTTTCCATTGCCTGATTATTCTGAATACACTAACTCTTTTGTGCCTTTTCTCTTTCCCCTTGAACTCTCTAGCAACAGATGTCCTTTAACACGGGGATCTTCTAATAAATCTCAGGTACCAGCCTCAGCACAATGTAAGCCTTGATGTCAAGCCAAACTCTGAGCCATTTTCAAGGATTTTCCAGACCCTAAAAAAGTCCAAACTAAATTTACAGAAGAATTTAAAATTATTCTTTGTGCTTATGATTCAGGACTCATTGATTTATATCAATTTGTCAATACGATAGTCCTGGATGTGCTCAAAAATGGCCTCAAAAGTAGATTAGAAGTATCCAACTAAAGATTCTGAAGATCCTACCAAGCATCCCTCTAAGGATGGAATAAAGAGAGCTAGTAAAATAGGACAAATACTTCTTGAGACCACATCTGAGATTTTTCCTATAAGAATAGACTGGGCAGGCCGAGCATGGTGACTCATGCCTGTATCCCAGCACTTTGGGAGGCCAAGGTGGGCAGATCACGAGGTCAGGAGATTGAAACCATCCTGGCTAACACAGTGAAACCCCGTCTCTACTAAAAACATAAAACAATTAGCCGGGCGTGGTGGCGGGTGCCTGTAGTCCCAGCTACTCGGGAGGCTGAGGCAGGAGAATGGCGTGAACCCGGGAGGCGGAGCTTGCAGTGAGCCGAGATCGTGCCACTGCACTCCAGCCTGGGCGACAGAGTGAGACTTTGTCTCAAAACAAAAACAAAAACAAAAACAAATCACAAAAGAATAGACTGGGCAGTAATCCAGTCTTGCAAACAGGAAAAAAGGTGAATCTGCTGCTTTGAACTATCACATCTACTTAGAAAAAATATTTAAGCTGCACTCTGGCTTTAGAGATGATGAATTAGTCTTGTAATCCCATTTTGTTAATAGATTGCATACAGAGATAAGTGATTTATTGAAGAATCATACACTAGAATAGGAAGTTACTCCTTTGGTGGAGTTACAACATTTAGCCGAACATCTTCAGGGAACATTGGAACAGGAAAGAAACCACGGGGTTATGCAAATTAATGACCTTGCAATTACAATTGCAGGAGTCCTGCCCTAACTTTAAAAGACTTTTATAACTCTTTTGATAAAGACACTTACGGTTATCACAAACAGAAAGTAATTTGGAAAAAGCATTTAAACAGCAGTATGGACCATGTGACATAGCACAAAAGGGAGATCCTCAACCTCCCACCTCTGGTGATAATTGTCCATGTTGATAGAGCTCCAAGGAATCTCCATGTAAGCAACTTTCAATAATTCCTTTAAATCAACAAGGAGAAACTAACTTAAAATAAATAGAGAAACATGTACTGTGTTGGCAGTTACTAGAGTAATTCTTTATTCTTAATCCCACTATGATACATCAAGAACATCCTTGGAATACTAAAAATATCTTAGTAATGGGAGTTTCCTATCAAATACAAAGAGTTTCTCTGTTGGAACCCATAACTGTCACCCTTGGCCTTACCTCTGAAAGTCCTGCTTTTCTGTTACTGTCCCTGTGAATCTCCTAGATACAGACCTGCTTTCTGTACTAAAAGGTCAAATAAAATTTCCTCTGAAGAAATAACCATAGAAATTCCAGATTCATCAGACACTGAAGCATTATGTTCTCCAAGCCCAAACTGAATGTCCTGAGGAGACTATTAAATTCCATAGAAATATAGATATTACAGATCTTGCTGAAATACTTGACGCTCTATGGGCCTCTTCTTCAAAAGATGTGAAAAAAGTTAAAAAAAATCCTGAACCTTTTACAATTCAAATTGATGCTTCAAAACGATCTCCTAAATTGTCTCAGTACTGTTTAAAACCTGAAGTCATACAAGGGCTCACTCTTAGAAGATTCAATGAATCAAAGACTTATTTCTTGTTTTTCTTAAATACTCCTATCAATGGAGGCTAAAGCAACTCCATCTTGAATGGGAGACTAAGCAACTCCATCTTCCATGCTAATCCACCACGTTGACTTCTCATTAACCCCAGTTCCAGGAAGGGCTCCAAGATTTCCAGTTTATCTATTGTTTCTCGTATAAAAGTGGATTCTTACTGTAACTCCTGCCCTTAGGTCAAATAACTTTGATGTTACTGCACTTCAATTGTCTTACAACATTCCTTCGGAATCACCTCTCCACTACAGTATATAAACCCTGAGTCTAGCAGGTAATGGCATGGGGATCCACCATCTTGTCTTGCTGCCACCTGAGACACAGACATTAATTTGTTTGTAAGTCCCTATTAAATGTTTCTTTCTGAAAAACTAGATATGTCAGTCTCTTTCTTTGGTCTCTCACCTTCCTTGAATTTTAGGGGTAAGTTTGCATAAACCTACCCACTGCGAAACACTGTCCTACCTATAAGGACCCATGAAGAAGAATAGAGATCTATACAAGATCTTAGAGCTATAAATAAAATTATTCCAAGATTTCCTTTAGTGCCTAGCCTAACCACCCTATTGAGAAATGTCACAACTGAATCCAAATGGTTCATAGTAGTGAATTTATGCCCTGCTTTCTTTAGCATTCCTGTAGACAAAGGGAGCCAATAATTATTTGCCTTTACTTAGAAAATTTAGCAATATACTTAGACAGGAATGCCTCAGAGATGTACTAAGGCTCCCTCATACTCTTCTCAGGTTTTACATCAGGATTTTAAAACCTTACTATTTCCCAGAAATTCTACCATGATTCAATATGTAGATGATTTGCTTTTTTGCTTTGTATCCAAAGAGACCTCAGAAATTGATTTGATATATTACTGTAACGATTGGCTTGCAAGACCATAATGCTTCCTGAATAAATTTTATTTCTCATAAGATTTAATGCACTATTTCTTGTGGGAATTGATATTTATCCACAAAAGGATGTTTTATATCTCTAGAAATAATAAATATTATCCCAAATTATCCTAAACCAGTGACTAAAAGACAATTCAGAGGATTCTTCAGACTTGCAGGAAATTGCAGGTCCTGGGTGACTAACCGGTTTTATGAGATTATGCTTCTTTCTCCCTCAGACCAACATATTCTTCACTGTAACTCGCTGAACCCTGTTAACCCTCTTAGTTTGCCTAATGAAGGAGAGGCTCACAATTGAGTCAAAGTGGTTTCCCAAAATTTGACTCTTAGCCTAGATTTACAAGAAACACCACTGACGAATCAGAATTGGTACTCAATGTTGATGGCTCCTGTACCAAAAATTCTAAAAGAAAATACCAAGCTGAGTAAGCCATCACAACTCAGTATGAATTATTAGAAAGAAAAGTGCTTCCTCAGCTTAATTCAGCTGAACCTGCAGAATTATTTGCCCTCACTTGAGCCTGTGAATTAGCCAAAGATAAGACTGTAAATATCTATGCTGATAGCAATATGCTTTTAGCATCATCCATAATTTTGCTGTTATGAAAACCCGAGAGGTTTATGATACCAAATAGCATGCTATGAAAAGTGAACCTCAAGTTGCCACTCTTTCTGCATTACTGCTACCTTCACAAGTTGTTATAATAAGAGCTGAATCTCATATCTACAAATCTGACTCTGAATATCAAGGAAATACTGTGGCCAATGTTCATGCTAAAGCTGCAACTACAGAGACACCTAACATACTAAGGCTCTGTAACTTGAATGAGCTCCCTAAGGTTGATCCAAATCAAATAATTTATGATGATTTGTTAATAAACAATGGTATGCTCCTGAAATGAAACAAGACTGGCATGATAACAGATGCAAATATAATTAAAAAAACAAAAACAAAAACAAAAAAACAGGAAAAAAAAGGGACTCATGGAGGACCTATACGGATGCTTGGTACTTCCAGAGTCTTTAAAACTTCCTTTGCTGAAAGCCTTGCATTCAGCAAATCATAATGATATTAATAAGATGACACAAATTATGGAAGAATATTGATGGAGAGATTGCTCCAAGGTGGCTAGATGGGGATATAATCAATGTCTGACTTGTCAAACTCATAATCCTGGAAAGACCATTCAAGTGGCCCCAGGAACAACTCCCCAGCCATCAGAACCATTTGAACATTTGCAGATGTTTCATTCAATTACCCATTTTTATGGGTTATCAATATGTGTGTAAAACAATCTGTATGGTTTTTGGATGTATGGAAGATTTTCCCTGTTAAAAGGCTGAGGCAATTACTATTGTCAAAAAATTATTAGAAAATGTTTTTCCACTTTGGGGAATTGCAAATAAAATTTCTAGTAACAGAGAGACTCACTTTACTGTATAAACTGTAAAACAACTAAACAAGATTATTCAAACATTATGGTATTATTATTATTCCCAGTATCCCCAATCTTCAGCAAAGGTTGAATGAACCAATGGCATTCTAAAATTAGAACCAGCAAAACTAACTGAAACCACAGGATTACACTGGCCTAAGGTGTTGCCTTTAGCTCTTATGATCTACACCTTTTAGAAAACATAAATTGACTCCTTATGAAATTGTTACTTGATTATCCATGCTTTTAATGACAGAACCCCATGTTCATCCAGTACTTATAAACTCTGACACAATCAATATTATAAAGCATTAATTCAATATTCCAAAGTATATTTACAACAGGTAAAATAAGTCTTCAGAGACTCACTGTCTAATGATGACTTCATGCCCAACACATTGGAACTTGATGACTGGATGTTCTGAAAAAGACATCAATGAAAAACTGCACTTGAGCCTCACTGAAAAAAAAAAAAAAAATCCTATCACATTCTTGTATGTCTCATACAGTAGTTAAATTAGAGGGCATCAAAACTTGGGTCCATATCTCTCAACCGAAAAGAGCTTCCTCAGACTACTGGACATGTCAAGCCACAGTTGACTTAAAATTAAGTATATTGAAGGAAAAGTTTTCCCCAGAAACAGATGACAAAATGAGGTGGACAGCTTCTGCCCAAGAACACGGAACAGTGCCCCCTTGTATTCCCTTTATCTTTCCAGAATTTGCTCTTAACTTCCAAAATAATCATAGTAAGATGACTGTGATCCTACTACTTTGCAAACTAATACACAGTGTTTAAACTCACACTTTTATTTCTGTTACGAACATACACCACACAAGCTGAACATGTACTAAGGTCTACTCTCCAACACATAGCCTCCCTCACTAACCCAAATAATTGATGGTTTTGTAGCCATCTAAATGCTTCGGAAGGCTGGATGCAGTGGTTCATGCCTGTAATTCCAACACTTTAGGAAGCCAAGGCAGGAGGATCATTTGAGCCCAGGAGTTCAGGACTAGCCTGGACAATACAGCAAGACTCTGTCTCCACAATTTTTTTTTTTTTTTAAATAGCCAGAAATGGTTGCAGGCACCTGTAGTCCATGAGGCTGAGGTAAGAGGATCACTTGAGCCTAGAAGTTGGAGGTTGTAGTGCGCTATGATCCTACCACAGCATTCCAGCTTGGGCAACAGAGCTAGACCCTGTCTCTGTTAAAACAAACAAACAAACAAACAAACAAACAAAAACTTGGGAAGAATTTCAATTAATACTAGAACCAGCTCCTATATATGATTTGTTGACCCATTCAGGAAAATGACTTTACAAAAAGGTTTAACATAAGTCATCTGACTAATACTCATGGCCAGCTGGTTTGGCATTGGGAAGAAGCACTGGAAGCCACGGGATAGCTTCTAGTTACTGTAAGTTTTATTACTGGTGACTTATCTGTATGCACAGAAAGCCTTAATGGTACTAGATCTAACTCAGGTAAGGTCCCAGATTCACTCTGTAATTAAATCCTTTGGTTTGATTCAGATGATGAAGACTGGACTTCTATACATAATAACATAACATCATTAAAAATTGACAATGTTACATCATTAAGGAACCTACTGAAACCCATACATTGGCTCAATGGAAACTGTAGGTAAATGGAATGCCTCAAATGTACCACTATGTAAGATAGATAACAGTTTTGGATGCTGGATAGATCAATACACAGGACATATCAAGAAAGGGAGTTAATCATATTTAATTTATGACTGAATGCATAGATTATTTATCCAATTCAAAGAAGTGTTTTTTGCTCCTATCCTGGTTTAAACCACAATCATTCAAACTGACAATGTGCACATGCCAACATGCCAAAAAATAATCACGACATTCATCTCACTCCTGATTTGTGGGTAGTGGGATCTGTCTTAATACTTTATCTCGGTAATACTGGCTTTTTCATTCTGTGTGGTAATAAGATCTACAAATGTTTTCCACTCGAATGATCTGGACACTGTGATTTGGGTTCTCACCCCAATTAACTAAATACGACTTCTAAATGATAGTCAAATTCTTAACAGGATCATTTGTACACAGAACCCTCCCGCCCCCATAAGTTTCTCATTAGTCTCAAAACCTCATTATATGAAGAAGTTCTGGATCTTATTCTCTTACTAGAGAATTCTGCCCTCAAATGGGAGTGTTTGAACTACAAAAATCACTTATCAATGTTTCTGCAACTCTTGTAAAATAATTTAATGGTACCTTAAATTCTCTTCAACTGATAAAATCTAAAATGAGCAGTTTAGCCTCAGTAGTGCAGATGCTCCCCAACCTATAATGCGGCTACATCTGGATAAGGCCATCATAAGTAAAAAAAAAAAATCTTAAGTTGACAGCACATTCTAGACTTGTAGTTTTAATTTACCACGGGCTTACTGGGACATAATCCTATCTTAAGTCAAGGAGCCTAGTGAAACATATCTCTTTTGCACCATCATTAAGTGGAAAAGTCATGAGTCCAACCATCATAAGTTGAGGACCTTCTGTACTTCAAAACAGAAAAGTTCTTGATACCCTAACTACTCAACAAGGAAGAGCTTGTGCGCTTATTGGAGAAAGATGCTGTTTCTATGTCCATAAACAAGGAATTGTAAGCCCAGAAACTGGAGACCTAAAAGATAAAATCCAAGTATTCCACCTAATTGGGAAAGCCCAATCAGTTTATCCGTTAGTGGTTAAAACTTGACTCTGGGGGACCTTGGCTTTGGGGTATTTCTCAAACTCCTGGTATTACCCTCCTATTAGTCATACTGACAATATCCCCTGTACATTATATTCTTTCAAGAGGCTTACATGCTTGTCAGCAGCCACTAAATCATTGGATGATCTCCATGAGAATTGAAGGGCAGAAACTATATGAACTCAAATCATAAGAAAATAACCTATGATAATTTCAGTATGCAAACTTTAGGTGAGCGTGGGAGAAGAAAACAGTATGTGGTGACTGAGAGTAACGCTTAATAGTTGGCCACACTCCCAGTTAACTGAGTGTGTGACCAAAGAGGGGAAAATGTTAAAGATATACTTTTTAGAGGCCACAGTTTGATTATCCCCTTAAAACAGACATCGATAGCCACGAGTGAAAATTAAAACTGTCCTGATTCCCCTGTAATACTAGCTGTAACCATAAACACAATTTAAGCTTTCCCAGGTCAGCATGACCTTACAATTTCCAGCTAATTAGCTATCAATAGGTAAGCTTATAGAGCCCAGCGGCTTGAAAAGATAAGTTTCAAGTAGCCCATCATGATAGGGAATAATGTTCTTTCTCATTCTCACTTAATAAACTGTGCTGTAACTGCTGTGGGCTGAGCTTCTTAATGCTTTCAGTTTGAAGTTCCCCAGATCATAGCCTGTACTTTAAAAACTTCTAAATTGTTCCAACTTGATCTGGTTTTATTTTTGTCAAACTGAAAAGTACAGGTTAAAGCCAGGTTTAGGCACAAGGAAGCTGGACTCAAATGATGTCACAAAAACTTCATTTTTCTCCCCGTGTTGCTCAGTTCCGCTTTCCTCCATGTTGGCTTCCTTCAGTAGTAACTTAAGGCGTTTATCATATCAACACTTGCAACCCCAATAGCTTAAGCAAAAGATCCGGTCACTTTGGTGACAGGGATTGGAACACGATTGTTTAGTCCTGGGTTATTATTTCTATCTCCGGGTACAGAGACTGAGGGTAGAAAAGCGCTGGCCAAGGAAAAATCATGATGCAGTTACCAGGAGAAAGAGAAATCAATGGTGGGCATCCAAAGACAACACATGCCCACTAACACACACCACTTGATCTGTGAAAAAGAGTAAGAAATTCTAATTCACCTCAAAAAGGTGTAATCTTAGGATCACTGAATTAATGAAAATCGAATATCAAGTTATGAAATGTAGAGCTATAACTGCTTAACTACTCTTGTAGTATTGTATACAGTACTTGACATTTTACTTTATAGGGGACATTAAATACTCAAGAGAAGGCAGATGAGGTTGTCCTAAAAACATATGTAGAAAGATTTACAAAAAATAGTTGAAGAAACCAGGAAATGTTTGTTTTGGAGAAAAGAAGACTTAGGGGATACAGGATCCCTGTCTCCAAATATTTAAAGCCCTTACTTCTGACAGAGAATGTCCTCTGTGTGGCTCTAGAAGGTACAATCACAGGATCAGGCGGAAGATTTAGGTTGCAGATAAGAAACTACCCTCTAACAATGAAGGCTGCCCAACAATAATGGGTTGACTCTTAAGTCTGGGAGGACTCCTTGTCATTAGAAATGTTCAAACAGGGTTTGGCTAATCAAACTTCTGGAAGGCTATTGAAGTCTGCTGGGGATATTGCATAGTGGAATAGCATTTTACTTCAAAGTTAGGCTCTAAAGTCAGTAAGGCAAAAATCACATATGCCAAAACTGCCTTGAGAATTACCTGTGAAATATGGTATATGAATCACGGTTTTAGGACATGTGATATATATGTACAAATGTATTATATATTTAATAATGCACAATATAATAAAGAATGCAATTTTTTAAGCACTGGCATCACAGTGCTTAAAAACCTGTGAGAGGTTTTTTGTAGATGTGTAGGAACTAAATAAAGCAACCATTGCAATCACTGATTCAAGTATCCTATTTCACGTTCACTTTGGGGCACACACTGATGGGGTATAATAGTAGGTGCATTGCTGTAAACACCTCACTCTTTGCTCTCACTAACAAGCATATTTAGTTGAATCATCCTATTGTATAATAAAGAATTTGACTAGCTTTTGTCCCTGGTTCCTGGGAGGGAGACTAAATCTCCTTAGAGTTTCCCAATTAATAGCAGTGTCTTTGTTATTCATGAACCTCTTGGATCACATCTGAGTTTATGGTAAGAGATGAGATGACTCAGGAAGGGGGTTGGTCACCAGAAAAATCTACTATATGAGGAGAGCTTTGGGACTTTGAGCCAGCCTGACCTCCAGGAAGGGTAGAGGGGCTAGAGATTGAGTCCATCCATGGTCAAGGATTCAATCAATCATGTCTACAGAGTGAGACCCCAACAAAAACTCTGGACATTGAGCTGAGTGGGGAAACTTCCTGGTTTTTGAGCCCATCAATGTGCCAGAGGGTGGTGCATGCTGGTTCTACAGGAATAGGACATGGAAGCTTTGCATTCAGGACCCTCCCAGACCTTGCCCTGTCATCTCTTTATTTGGCTGGTCCTGATTTATATATTTTATAAAACTGTAATTGTATATATAGTGCTTTCCTGAGTTTTCTAAGTTGTTTTAGTGAATTATCAAACTTAAGGGTGTTGTGGGAATCTCTGAATTTGTAGCTAGTGGTCATAAGCGTGGGTGGGCTAGGGACCCCTGAAGTATGGCTGGCACTTGAAATAAAAGCAGTCTTGTTGGTGACTATGCCCTTAAACCTGTGAAGTCTGACATCAACTCTGGGTGAATAGCATAGAAATTGCTTGGCAGTACATCAGTTGGTGTCAGAGCATGTCTTAAAGAAATAAGAAGGTGGCTGCACAGTACCTCCAAAGAGCCTTGTGATTCTAAGATTCTTTTAAGGCAAAGAACCAAACAAAATTAATACTTTTATTCTGGCCCATAGAGAAGTGATTAAGCAATTGTCTCTTTCACTATCTCGCTTTATGAGATGTGAGTTCAAAAAAAATGCAAGAAAAATGGAATGTAGGAGTCTTTTAACTCATAAAATCTCAGCTTAAAGAAGCTAAGGTCTAATGATGGAACAACAGCTTGTCCACAGTGAGGCTAGGCCAGTTAGGAAGAGAAGGCAGAGCCCCTGTTTCTAAATCAGAATATGGCCTGGAAGACACCAATATTCTAATAACAAGATAAGCATGCCTACAGCCTAATGGCTTAAGGGTTGCCAAGATATTTCTTTTCTTCTCTTTCAGAGAAATGTGAGTCAAAAATACCTGCCGCTAATATTAATGTAGAGGGAGGGGAAATCTATTTGCAAGGTCTTTTGGGGCCAGAAGGACAATGCATTATTTTCCCAGTCCCTTCAGTCAGAGCCTAACAGCAGCAGTATTCATCCCAAACATATCTATTCAAATCCCTTACGATGACCCCAGAGACGCTGCCCTGTTCTCTTGGCACAGAAGGGCAGAGAATGAATTCCCAGAGAGCAGAACTGGGAACAAGGGTGGAAGTTACGGGGGGCCTTCGCAGCTGACTGTAAAGAACTTTCCAGTGGAGAGGAATCCTCAGGAGATATACAACAAATACCGTGTTACCAGCAGGATCTAACCTGAGGGCCACAGCCATATCCTGGGGACGAGTGGATGAGGATGCACACAGAGAGGGAGCAAAGACACCAGATGATATCTAGATCCCTGTAGTTCCGACAGTCTAGTTCTAACCTGACTGTAGATTCAAAGAAAAACCAGGGAAAATATTCTCACTTTAGGAGCTTTCTCAGCTGTGTTCTTACCACAAATATTCTTCAACAATAAATCCCACTAGAATACCTAGCAGCATGACGTTATTTAGCGCAGTTAAGAGAGATTTTAGAATTACTGCAATGCCGTTTAAATTCATTATCTAATGCTAATTAAAATGATCTGTTTCGCTGTCACCAAGGAAAATCTTGTTAGGGAAACTGATGAGTTACAGCGAGCTCTCTGGTACTGAGCTGAGAGCAGATGGGTGCTTACAACATCATACATCCTGTGCCATTGACAATTAAGACTGAGAGAGAATTAACCTGGCAGTACACCTGGCCTCGGGCAGGTTTGGGGGCCAGCTAGGCATCTAAAGAGCACTCGACTGCACAGCAGACCTGCCTGTGACCCTCTCTGCCAGTTACCTTGGGGCAGTCACCTCACCTCTTTGGGTTGCGTTAGATCAGTGGTTTTAAATCTTGATGCACATTAGAATCACCGAGAGAATTTTTAATCCAGATTCCCCACCTAAACCAATTAAATATGAGTCCCTGGAGGTGGGGCCTAGGCATAAGAATTTTAAAGCTCCTCAGGTGATTCCAATGTGAAGGTGGGGTTGATTACTACTGCATTTGATGGTCCCTAAGGACCATGCCCATTTCCAGACTAATTGAGAGATGAAAAATTATTGGCTTACTTCATCACTCCCTCGCAGACATTGGTTATTAGGAGTCTGACTCAACTGAGTACTCCACGTGACATCAGCCAGGCAGTAACTGCTGTTAAACCATGGTCCCTGTCTTGGTTATTTTCGTAGATGCCTGGCACATCCTAGGCGCTCAGTACTCATTTGATAAATGAATGGTTCAGAGGGCAACAATTCAATTTGCAGTTCACCCTTTCTGCTTCATTTTGGGTGGCAAAAGGAGTAACATATGAGTTACAAATTTTAAATAATGTATTAAATTCATCTTTAATAACAGAATAGTACAAAATAGCAGTAGCTTAAACAAAAGAGAAGTTTATTTCTCTAACACATAAAACGTTGGCTTTCAAAATATGGTCCTTGAACCAGGATGATCCATATCACCTGGGAAATTGTTAGAAATGTAAACTCTTGGGCTCCAAACCAGACGTACTAAAATAGGAACTGTGGGGTGTGGCACAGAAATCTGTTTAATAAGCCCTCCAAGTGATTTAAGAACCACTGCCATAGAAGAATTTGAGAGGGAGGTAGTGCAAGATTAGTATAGCAATTCCATGAAGTTGGGACCTGGACTCTCTGCTCACCATTCCTTCACCCCTAAGGCACAAACCTTGTCCACATATGATATGGCTGCTGGAGTTCCAGCCATCACATTCAAGCTCAAAGGAGAAGGATGGAGAAAAACCTAGAGAAGAGCACTCACTCTTCTTTCACATGACTTCCTGAAAGGACTTCTTGTCCTCTTAGATCTCATTGGCACAAAAACTTTTCTGTGAAGAACAGCAGAAAATGTTATCTTTTAGCTGGGCACATGACCACACCCCTAAAAATTAAGGTTCTATTCATGAGGTGCTAAGACAGTAATCTAGTTGTTTCTGCCTTAAATTATTACTCAACAGTGGTAATAAAGAAAACTAAAACTTAGTGCTAATATGTCCAGGTATTGTGTTACATTCCTTATGACAGTATCTTATTTAACCTTCATAACTCTATGGGGAATTGTTTTTCTCATCTTGTAGAGTAAAAAAACAAACAGAAAACAAACAAACAAAAACAGGTTTTTAGAGATTGGTTAATGTGCTTGATGTCACTAACCAGGAAGTGATAAAGCAGAATTTCAACCCAGGTGGTTTATCTGCAAAGCATGCATTCTTAGCCTCTAAGCTATGCTACTCTGATAAAAAGTTTTGGTGGAGATGAAAAATGAGTAATAACTGACACCTTATATCTGTTCCTCATTTGCAGGAATAATATAATATTGGTTTTGCCATCGTTTGATTAGGTTGAGCTTGCAAAGCAACTCCCACCCCACTCCAAATGGCTGATATGTTCTAAGACTGTGTTTTCAGGTCACTTAGGACAGGTCTGCAGCGGTGTCTGCACATTAAGAAGCATTGGGACTAACACTAGGGAGAATCCAGGGCTCATGGGACCTGAGGCTTGTACAACTCAGGATCCCCTGTTAAGAAAAAAACCCATTAAATTGTGAATACACGATTAGGTAGTGGGCTTTGGAATGCCCAGCAAGTGAGGGGCAGTGATACTTAAGCCTCATTGGCTTAATGGGAAATCTACCTCCAGCCTAATGCTTCCTTTCCCAGCACTGCTTGCCTGTAGCATGGAGGACACAATGCAGGTCACTGCAATCAAGCAATCACCAACTGTAGAAGAAATAATGGAGATGACATTGATCAGTGGTCTTCTAACTTTGATTTGTTTGTTCTTAATGGCAGAATCCTGTTACAAAAAGAAATCTCACTCTGAATCTGAACACATTGAACAGATACAAGTGTGGCTGCTCTGGCTGGAGACCAGGTGGTAGTAGGTCAAAAGTCCCATCTGCTCTTGCCCATAATGTAATCTCCAAATGAGTTATTCTTCCCTGCTGCACAGATAAACCCAATTCACTGACACAGCATTATTGCAGTAAAGAAGTAGTTTAATTAATGCAAGGCTGGCCAAGAAGAAGGACTGGAGTTATTACTCAAATCAGTCTCCCTGAGAATTTGGAGGCTAGGGTTTTAATAGATAATTTGATGGGCAAGGGGCTAGGGAATGGGTGCTGCTGATTGGTTGGGGGATGAAATCATGTGGGAAACGGTCCTTGTGTGCTGAGTCCATCTCGGGGTGGCGGCCACAGGACTGCTGTTTGAGTCATGAGTCATGGGTCCAGGTGGGGTCAGTTAATTGCCAGGATGCAAAAATCTGAAAAACATCTCAAATGACCACTCTTAAGTTCTACAATAGTGATGTTACCTACTGGAGCACTCGGGGAAGTCACAAACCTTGTGACCTCTGGCCACGTAACTGCTGAGCAGTAAGGGGTTATAGAAAGTACACCTACATTTTAGCAGAATTCAGGCCTCTTCTATAATCCTAATCTTATGGCCTTTCATTAGTTTTACACGGACAACTTCAGTCCCTGAATAAGGAGGAGGGGGCCAGCTTTAGGGAGGGACTATTATCATCCTTGCTTTAAAGCTAAACTATAAACTGAATTCCTCCCATGGTTAGTGTGATGGTTAATAATGAGTATCAACTTGATTGGATTGAAGGATACAAAGTATTGATCCTGGGTGTGTCTGTGAGGGTGCTGCCAAAGGAGATTAACATTTGAGTCAGTGGGCTGAGAACGGCAGACCCACCCTTAATCTGAGTGGGCACAATCTAATCAGCTGCCAGCACAGCTAGAATATAAGCAGGCAGAAAAATGTTAAAGGAGACCCTGGCCTAGCCTCCCAGACTGTATCTTTCTCCTGTGCTGGATGCTTCCTGCCCTTCAACATTGGACTCCAAGTTCTTCAGTTTTGGGACTCAGACTGGCTCTCCTTGCTCCTCAGCTTACAGATGGCCTATTGTGGGACCTTGTGATCTTGTAAGTTAATACTTAATAAACTCCCCTTTATATACACACACACACACACACACACACACACGTATATACGCACGTGTATATATATATAACCTTCATAACATTTTACATATATATACACGTATATACACACACTAAATTCCTCCTATGGTTACTGTGAGGTTAATAATAAGTATCAACTTGATTGGATTGAAGGATACAAAGTATGTATACATATATCCACGTATATATACAAATACACATACACATATATGTGTGTGTATATGTATCCACATACATGTATATATACACACATATATGTGTATATGTATATATGTGTGTATACACACACGTGTGTATACACACACATATATACACATATATGTACACATGTATGTGTACATATACACATACGTGTGTGTATATATACATGGATGTGTGTGTGTATATATACGTGGATATATATACACACACACATATACCATTAGTTCTGTCCCTCTAGAGAACCCTAATACAGTTAGCTTGGGCTACGCTCAGGAAGCAGGGAGGACAGCCAGCCTGTGAGACTATAAGCAAGATGGAGTCAGCCATGCTAGACTTCTCTCGCTGTCATCTTTGCAAAGGTGGCTTCAGTTGCAGCTCCAGAGGCATCTTGGGGCCTCAAGGAACCTATCTGAAAATCACCTGATGTATTCTAAGCCCCTCTTCTTATAGGGGAGAGAACAAAGACCCAGGAAGACTAAATAACTCAGCCTAGGTCATCAGCTGGTTACTGGCAGGGTGGGGACTACAACTGTGATCTATCCACAGATCTTTTCACTATACTTTAAAAATCCTTTGATTTCTAGGCCAGCCTTCAAAAGCCTTTTATTGAGCTATCTCTTGCCCTATCCCAAATATAGCATTTGTAGTATATGATAGAATCAAACCACAAGGTATTACCCATTTCTATGGGAAAAGTCAGAAAATGTCTCCCCAGCTGCAGCCTTAGTACAGAAGGGGTGGGTACTCTCTCAGCTTAAGTCACTAGAGGTTTTTCCCCTGAACTGCTGTTCTTCTTTCTCCCCTTGTTTCACCCTGCATCACTAGCCAAGTCCCTGGCACACCCCAGGGAAGGCAAGAGGCAGACAATGGAACCAGTGGGTAGCATTTGTACCACTGAGAGGGAAAAAGCAAAAATCCCTTGGGTCATGGGAACATAAAATTTATAAGCTGTGTATAGAGAGAAGCTACTTTCTTGTATGAAAAAAGGAAACAGACATGCAATGAAATATTACACATAGGCGCATGGCTATTTTCTTTTCCATCTTTGATTTTTATTGCTGACTGACTTAAATATGGGCTGCAAGTTTAATCCTCCTCACTTGCTGGAATTTCATGTTTTTTTCTGACTATGCTTCTGGTCCTGGCAAAACTTTGCCTTAAGGAATTTCTCCAGAGGTATTTTAACTCGATGCTCATTTTCATGGAAGTATCACTGGTTTTTGCCCACCTAGGTCTTACAATAAACTTTCTCACAGGGTTGTCTGCTTTTTCTTTCAGAGCTTTCCTTGATTCAAACAATTCTCAAGTAAGTTGTCAGTGGGCAAAATTACTTCATTTGGGTCTTCTAATTAGAAAGGAAAAATTCTTCCATCAGTCCCATGCCTTCCTCAATTATAAAATTTCACTTAAAAATCTCAAACCAGTAAGAAGACTTAATGCTATTCAGTAACTAAAATTATAAATCTCTAAAGCTTTCTTTAAAACAAAAGAAACCTAAAATGCAATCTGAATGTAACAGAATCGTTTTCCACGGAATAGTCACATCATGACCACAGTTGACAGCAAATGGTAACTGGAAACAGTTTGTTCTTCTACTTGGGAAATGGGCATCAACTGGCTAACTTTTAAAAGGAGTGAATAGATCTCTTAGGTTTTGTTTTGTATTAGTCAGTTTTCACACTGCTTTAAAGACACTACCTGAGACTAGGTGAATTATAAAGGAAAGAGGTTTAATTGACTCACAGCTCTGCATGGCTGGGGAGGCCTCAGGAAACTTACAATCATGGCAGAAGGGGAAGTAGGCATGTCTTACACGGCAGCAGGAGAGAGAGGAGAAAGCAAAAGGGGAAGAGCCCCTTATAAAACCATCAGATCTCATGAGAATTCACTCACTATCACAAGAACAGCATGGGGGAAACCACCCCCATGATCCAATCCCTCCTTCAACACGTGGGGATTACAGGTCCCCCACTCCACACGTGAGGATTACAATTCGAGCTGAGATTTGGGTGGGGACACAAAGCCAAACCATATCAGTTGTACAAAAAGGCAGCAAAATAACAATTACCTCTAAAGTGCAATAAAGATACAAAAGGCTACTTCGTGATGTCAGAATATTAAAAACACGATTCTCACAAAAATATATGTCAAAGATTTATGTAACTCATTCATGAGAAAACAAGCAGGTAAAACTAGTTCAAAGGAGGATACAGTGGACTGAGTTCTATATGTACATTTTTCTGTATGTCCATTTCAGGAAAAGGAAGTCTACTGGAATAAGATTGCAGTTAGATTAACACCTGGTAATAAATAGGGCAATAAAACTGTAATTTTTGGAGCTGTCTCTACTATAGGGCAGAAATCATTTGCAACTTACTGATATTCTACTCAGCATTATCCACCTTCCCAGAGTCTGGGCCCTAATAGAATAATAGCATGTCAGACAAAATCACACCCCTCTAGAAAGTCAAATAACCTTGTGGTTTTGCAGACCATGCCCTAGTATGTCTTTAAATGGGACAAACCTTTTTGCTTTATTTCTACACTTTGGATAATTTTACTTAATGGTAGTAGAGGTTTTTTTGTTTTTGTCTGTTTTTTTTTTTTTCCTTTATAATCTGTAAACTACAACCCTGTGAGTTGGGAACCAAACGAGGTAAGGAATATTTGCAACCATCTGGGGAGTCATAAACACAAAGTTTTACAAGGCATCTTCACATATGGTCTTATTTGATTCTGACCCCAGCTTCCTGAGATGTTCAGGTATGATCCCTATTTTCACAAATAAGAAAAGAGAGGTACCTAAAGATTGTGACTTGCCCACATTCCTGGTCAGAACCAGGGCCAGTCTACAAAGCCAGATCTTCTGAAAACACACACCAAGGGCTTTCACTGTGGTGCTGCTCTCAACAACCCCTCACATCGTAGAGAAGCTTATGGTTTAAAAAGCCCTTGGCAGGCTGGGTGCAGTGGCTCACGCCCGTAATCCCAGAACTTTGGGAGGCCGAGGCAGGTGGATCATAAGGTCAGGAGATCAAGACCATCCTGGCTAACACGGTGAAACCCCGTCCCTACTAAAAATACAAAAAATTAGCCGAGCGTGGTGGGGGGCGCCTATAGTCCCAGCTACTCCGGAGGCTGAGGCAGGAGAATGGTGTGAACCTGGGAGGCGGAGGATGCAATGAGCCGAGATCAGGCCACTGCACTCCAGCCTAGGTGACAGAGCAAGACTCCGTCTCAAAAAAAAAAAAAAAACACAAACCAAAAAAAAACTTTGACAAATTGAGGACGCATGAAGCAGGTGGTTTTGTTTTACAGACGGGGAAAATGAGGACCATGATCACCTGCCTAGCAAGTGACAGAAGCCAAATCATGTCCAAGTTCCCCAACAAGTCAAAGGCTAGTTCCTCCACAAAACAATCACCTGGAGTTAATCCACTTTGTCCCTCGGCACTGACCCAAATCTCATCTCTGGACACCAAGACCACCAAACAACTTGAATCCCCCACTTCTCTGCTGGACCTCCACTTATCAGGCCAGGTATGTGAGTTCAATTCACCCCTTTCTCCTGCCCCAAGAAACAAACTCCCTTGTTAACCTGTCTAGCTCTCTGCCCTCTACCTCAGCAAGTTGATAGACTTCACAGGAAGGTGTTATTGACAGGCAACAGCTAGTGGTGCTATTCCACCAGGGTTATTTGTATTTTAAAAGAAGC
Organism: Pan troglodytes; assembly: GCF_028858775.2. Classification (NCBI taxonomy): domain Eukaryota; kingdom Metazoa; phylum Chordata; class Mammalia; order Primates; family Hominidae; genus Pan; species Pan troglodytes. The sequence continues at coordinate 113,134,213 of NC_072409.2, read as the reverse complement.
CCATTTTGGTATAATTACTTTCACCTTTTGCTTCCTAATCTATGTTGGCAGAAATGATTACAAGGAGCCTGCAAACCCAACCTTAGCCGAAGCACCAGCTGCCAAGGGAATGAAGGCTCATGTTTTGACTATTTTTCAAATGTACATTGCTGATGTTTAAAATTGTAAATATATTTTAAAGTGGTAATGAATTTATGGGTGTTCTTACGTGACTTCTTAGCCAATATATGTTTAAAAGTGTAACTGTGACTATGTGTAGGGGCAGAAGCTGCTGAAATGTTTTATGGGAAAATCTCAAGGAGGGGAACCTGAAGCTCACAAAGACACAGTGAAGTATGATTATCTTCATTTTAAAAATGATGACAATGAAACAGAGAGGATATGTAACTGACAAAGATCATCCAGCTACAGAGCCAAGCTTCAAATGCAGTTCCAGGCCTGTGCTCCCAACCACTATTTTATATTGCCTTTAATTTTACCTGATTTTCATTTTCCAAAAGGGTGTGACTTATATACAAGTATGCAGCAGAAAACACCCCATCCTAACCCTGATCATCTGTAGGAGGGTCCAGCAATAAAGAAAACTTTTGAGGGTTGAAAAGCTACTATAGAAAAGCAAACCAGGCTTATGGAGACTGAGAAACATTTGAGAGAGGAAAAGATGAACTGTATTTTACCAACTGTTAACACTTTGACTCTAAGACGTACCATTATTTTATCTATCACTCAGAAAAAAAGCTGCCTATCAACGGTCATGCTAATATGCCACTGACTGTAAGTGACACCCTGAAAGATTTGTTAAATGCAAAATAAAAATGTACATTTTTAGAATTGATGAAATATAGTAACACGCAGGCAGGCAGCCCAGGCCATGGTCTAAGTTTGAGATCCCAGAAGAAGTGAGAGCATCTTTCACGATTTTTCTTCCGGAAACTGACTTGATGTTATTACATTCAACAGTAGGCAGCAGATGTTTTAGCCAGAGAACTGTAAGTGCTCTGGTTTCAGTCTCATGCCAGTTCCTGATATGGTGCTACTCTTAGTATTAAGAGTACAGAGGCTGGGCGTGGTGGCTCACGCCTGTAATCCCAGCACTTTGGAAGGCTGAGGCGGGCGGATCACGAGGTTAGGAGATCGAAACCAACCTGGCTAACACAGTGAAACCCCATCTCTACTAAAAATACAAAAAATTAGCCAGGCAAGGTGGCGGGCGCCTGTAGTCCCAGCTACTCGGGAGGCTGAGGCAGGAGAATGGTGTGAACACCGGGGGCGGAGCCTGCAGTGAGCCGAGATGGCGCCACTGCACTCCAGCCTGGGCGACAGACTGTCCCTGACTTATAATAGATCAACTTAGGATTTCTTTTTCTTCTGAGACAGAGTCTTATTCTGTCACCCAGGATGGAGTGCAGGGGTGCGATCTCAGCTCACTGCAACCTCGGCCTTCCAGATTCAAGCAATTTTCCTGCCTCAGCCTCCCAAGTAGCTGAGATTACAGGTGCCTGCTACCACTCCCAGCTAATTTTTGTATTTTTGGTAGAGATGAGGTTTCACTGTGTTGGCCAGATTGGTTTTGAACTCCTGCCCTCAAGTGATCCGCCCACCTCGGCCTCCCAAAGTGCTGGGATTACAGGTGTGAGCCAGCCTACTTACGATTTTTCAACTGTGCAAAAGTCAAAATGATGAAGCAAAGTGATATGAACTCAGAATTCTCTTCAACTTACCACGGGACATGTATACTTCATTAACTAATCACGGTGGCCAAGGGAGTGTTGTGGTTCAGAGGCCAGAGTCACATGCCACTGGTCAAGGCAAATCATAATTCGACTCCACCCAAAAAGGCGACTAAAATGTAGGAGGAGGGGAACCTCCAGAAAGGTGCCGGGCAGGGTATTATTACCAAAAGAGCGGATTCCAACAGATATTTAGAACTAGACTTAGATATCGAGTTATACAATGGGGCCAAATAGTTGATCTGGTAAGAACAACTGAACCCATGTCTTGTCTGTTTCTTCAAAAGGATATTCCTGCTGTTACAGATCTTTAAGATGCACAGTTTCTCTATCACTGCCTACTGCTGAATGTGATAACATCAAGTCAGTATGTGCTTACCGGTAGATATATCAATAAGAACCTAAGTTGTAAATGCAAGAGGATTTTCATCTAAAAGGAAAGTCTGTTGTCAAGCATCTGGAAGTCATTTTAAGATATCTAAATTAGTCATTATGTTTAATTATAGTCATCAAGAGCTCAAAGTCAGATGATTCCCATGACCTTACCAGACTCCTCTCACCTTTCCCTCAAGTAGTTATCACATATCAAGCACAACTAAGAGCTAATCATTTCCTCCCAAGGTACAATTAACTCCCTAAGAAAAAGAGCACAGACCAAAATTTCTCATTCCCACATTTTTGCAGCTCTGTCTGTCCACTTACATTCAGCCATGGGCATGAGCCCATGTTTAAAAACTGGATAAAACATTTTGATGAAAAACATTCCAAACACTCTTCTTTCATAGGCTGTTATCTGTGGTATCATCCAGGGCATCATCATCGGTACAAACATACATAGCAATCAGTGTCTGTCTGCACACTATGGAATGCAGAGCAGCCATTTAGTTACTATTCATAAAAGACACACAATCCAAAGGGCATACTGTATCTCCTGGTTAAGGCCATTCATTAAAAAATTTACTAATGCGGCCAGGCGCGGTGGCTCACGCCTGTAATCCCAGCACTTTGGGAGGCTGAGGCGGGGGGATCACGAGGTCAGATCAAGACCATCCTGGCTAACACGGTGAAACCCCGTCTCTACCAAAAATAAAAAAAGATTAGCCAGGCGTGGTGGTGGGTGCCTATAGTCCCAGCTACTCAGGAGGCGGAGGCAAGAGAATGGCGTGAACCCAGGAGGCGGAGCTTGCAGTGAGCCAAGATGGCGCCACTGCACTCCAGCCTGGGCGACAGAGCAAGACTCCGTCTCCAAAAAAAAATTTACTAATGCATCTGGGGAAGAAGTTAGGGGACTTGGGGCACTTGGATGGTGGTGTTTTTAGGTTCAGAAAAGATGAAGATGATCATAAACTTAGTTTCCTTACGTTAAGCACTATCAAAAGGTAAGACGAGCTCAAGTCTCAAATTTTTATGTTTGTTTAGGTCATTAATTTTGGCAGAAATAGTTTGATTATGGGCTCCCTACTAACTGCTGCTGTTTTGTGATCTTGTGTTCTCTTAACCATTATTCTAAATACATATATCCATAAATTTGCCAGACTTAAAAGTGACTAATCTGCTAAAATTAAGATATAACTTTTTCAAATTCTCACTGATACAGAAACGGAAGTGCCATCTCATGTTTTCAAGAGCAAATCTTTTGAGTTTGGTCAGGTAGGAAGCCATTTCCTCTAAGAGGCCTTTATTCTGTTATGCAAGTGCTTATTACACCAGACATAAAGGGAAAATGGAGTTCTCCTTCCTTCTAACATCAGCTAATTCCTAGGAGAAGCAGGGTTTGATGCCAATTGAAAATACAATAAGCTGAATTTTCAAATAAAAGACATTCTCAGATCTGCTAAGTTCATCCATGGAAAAGAAGACCACCATGAAGCCAGGTAGGTTGTTTTCAGTTTGTTTAAAGCCATTTGTGGATTTCTGCTTAAAAATGGTGCATTGTTGAGTTTATCTCTGTTCCTTTCAGAAAGAGTAAGATAAGACTAGAAAAATAAAATTGTATAAATTCAGAGGAACAAAGTAAACAGAGAAGCCACAGTGGGTGAGAGATAGCACCAAGTATCTGGAGGAACAGGAAGCAGTAGAGAAGGCGACAGAACTGTGAAAGCGGAATACCTAGTGCATGGAGAGGAGCGAGTCAGTTCTCACCATGATGGACCAGAAAATTCCAGCAGCTAGAGGAGAATGCTGGGCTAAGCCTTGGAATGGAAAACAGGGGGATTGGCCCAAACTGCTTGACTACCACTCCCAACCCTGGCAGCAGGCTGAGGATGTGCTTTGTGAACTTATGTTGACTCATTTTCTCAAGACTAGGGGGCCCCAGATATGAGAGGGCATGAGGGAGAGGCACTGTGCTGAAAGCAGGTAGGTTAATTAAAATCTGCACACTGACTATTGAGCAACTGAATGCTGGCTGCAGGTGGATTTCTCTCTGGAGGCACTGAATGGCCCAGAGGAAAGGCCTACAGATACTGACATCTGGAGGACCCCAGTGAAACAGCAGGATCCACAACTAACCACTGGTACAGTAAAGTCAACATTAGAAAAGAATGCCCTCTTTCTCATCGGTTTTAAGATTTTAAATGTCTTAAATATATGAGAGCTAAAGACCTCTCCAAGAAAGTCTCAAACAGAGCCCAAACAGAAAGAGCAGATGACAGAAAAGAAAGTAAAACAAAACAACCAACCATAAAATTGAATAACACCAGGAAACATGAGATAATGCATACAAGAAATAAGAAAAGGACACTTTAATGAAAAGGCTGGGAGTGGCTAGGCATGGTAGCTCAGGCGTTCAGGAGTAGCCTAGGCAACATGTCAAAACCCCGTCTCACAAAAAATGCAAAAATTAGCCAGGCATGGTGGTACATGCCTGTATTTCCTGATGCCTGACAGGCTGAGGTGGGAGGATCACTTGAGCCAAGGAGGCAGAGGTTGCAGTGAGCTCAAGTTGCACAGCTGCCACTCCAGCCTAGGTGACAAGACCCTGTCTCAAAAAACAAACAAACAAAAAACCCAAAACACAAAAGGCTGGCAGAGAAGGTAGAGAAAATATCTCACTCAGAAAGCAAAGCAAAAAAACAAAAATAATAAAAATAGGGAAAAGAAAGAAGATTAGAGGCTCAAATCATTTCAACTCTCAGTAATAGCTCCAAAGAGAAAGAATAGAGAAAACAGGGGGCAGGGGGTACATTTAAAAAATCGGAAAAAAAAACATGGAAAAACATCTCGCAGGATGAAAGGATTTGGCTCTTCTGACTAAAATGGTTCACCAAGTGCCTAGCATAAAGAATGAAAAGAAAATATACATCACACATTCCAATGCACACGATCCTGAAACACGAGAAAGCTGGAGACTTAAAGGCCGCATATAAAGATGGAGAATAAGGATGGCACTGGACATTAAACTTCTACAACTTTGCAATCTAAAGACAATATTGATGAGCATCTTCAAATTCTGAGGCAAAATTAATTTTAAACTAGAATTCTATGTCCAGCTAAACTAGACATCTGGGTTTGAGAGTAGAATAAAGACATTCGGACTTGCAAGGTCTTTAGAATGTATTCTTTCTCAGGAAGCTACTAGAGGATGTGCCGTGTTGAGAAAAGGGTGTTAAGCAAGAGAGATGCATGGGATCTGAGAAATGGACTTTTCATAGGAGAGAAACTAAGGGAAGGCAGACGATGATGATGGTGAAGGAGCAGCAGTTCTTCAGGACATCCCGAAAGCCAGGAGGGGTGTCTCCAGGAGAAGGTGGAAATGCTTGCCGACTTGACATGTTGGATACTGTGGAAATTGGTATTTAGAGACAGCCAGGTTAGCATACTTTTGGCTGCAAGTTGCAAAAGATCCAACTCAAAACTGACCTAAAATGAAAAATTGGGGTTTATTCTCTCACATAACCAGAAGTCCACGGCTAGCGCAGCTCCAGGAGTTAACTTATTCAACAGCTCAACATCATCAAAGTTCCAGACTCTTTTCACAAACCTTTGCTCAGCCATCCTCGGCATATTTGCTATTTCCTGTCAGGCTTCTAGCTTGCAGGCTGGGCCTAGTCCTGCACATACCAAAGCTGACGGGCAGGAAGGGAACTCTCTACAACCCAAGAGACCTAAGAAACCCTCCCAGGAATACCATCTCTCTTCCAGCTTTCACTGGTCAGGCTCCTTCCTAAATCCATCACTGATTTAAGAAATGGGCCCTCAGGACTCGGTCATACCAGTGCTCTTCTGCATAGGACACACAAGCGAATCAGGTGTACAGCTGGGTGGGGTAATGGATGAGGTTGTCAAAATCCCAACACATTCACAACCAACTAGAGAAACACTGAATTATATCAGTTAGGATATTTAAGCCACGTGGAAAGGAGCAGACACCAGAATAACACAGAAGCCTTGGTGGGCTAAAAAAAAAAAAGAGGAAAATGGCTGTTGAGTAATTGCTAAGGGTGCCTTCAAGAGAAGAATTTAAGCAATTCTGACGTAAAGTTTACGAAAAATCAACAGAGATGTAGAAACTAAGCAAATGAAAATAAATGACTAATTCCAGAAAAATTAAAATAGTAGAGGAAATGTAATGGCTGCTCACTGCTTGAATCAATATTTAACAACATTTATGTAGGTATAATAAGGTAAACCCTGAACACTGATTTCATCATACATGATGCAATTCTACTGGGAAGGGAGGGAAGAGGAGTGGGGAACAGTGATGGTAAAAGTTCTTAATCTGCATTTCCTGTAATAGGAAATCAAAAGAAAACACCTGCAACTGACAGATTAAAAAAATTATACACACTGCATTTAGACATTTAGCAGAGCGAAGAATAATCAGTAGTTCTGGAGAGGGTGAGGCAGGGGTGCAGAGGAATGGGGTAGATTGCTGCTTCTGCTATAAGCTTTATAAAAGTACTCCTCAAATTATGTACACATTATCTTAGTTTCAAAGATGAAACAAAGAGCAGGGGTTCTTTCCCCCTTTCTCTGAATGGCTTCTTTATACAGAGAACACAGATCACAATGTATTAGCCAAACAAATGCAAGCTCTACTGTTGCCTTTTCCCCATTCACCTCCTTATCCCATCGCAGTTCCTCCAGCTCTCCACCCACACCCTTATATTGGGTGATGGGAGAATCCATGTCAAAAGTTACAGCCATCAGCGCTTTTGCAGTGTGGGAAAGATTCAATACACCGTGGCAGGAGGGGTCCTGGTAGTCGGTAGGCTGGAGTAGTCCTGGGACCCCATGGTCTGGACAGGAAAGGCACAGCCAATTCCTCAGCAGGTGTAACTGCAGTGACAGACCTGAGTGAGTACCCCATTAGACTACTTTGACAAAGCAGCCAGATACTCATAGGCATGACTACATGAGCCTGACTGAGCTACCAATCCTTCTAAGCTTTGTTTGCTCAAACAACTGCAGTTTTAAAATTCAAACATCCTAGCTGTAGTTAAACTTCTGCACTGTAACAAATTTCCACCTTCTTCCTTCTTATTCAAACTCCATAGGCTTTGACATTTTAGGGCCAGTCTCAAGGGAGAAAGTCTAATCACAAGGAGCTATTTACTTGGAAGGCCCAAAATCAGAGACAAGGAGAACTTCCCAGTGACCCTGACTTTAACACTGCAGTCCACAGTGATCCCCTAATTCATTTAGCACCTTTCCTCCTATGAGCTTAACTTACCTGAGTGGCTTTCAAACAAAATCTAGCATGGAACCTAATCCATAAAACAGCTAGGTAGGCAGCTGTGAACCTCCCACTGCCCCGGTACTCATTAAATTCCACTTTACTGTGCCCAGGACTCCCCCTGGCTCTTCTTTTCCACATCCTGCCTTCCTTTGACAGGATGAAAGCCCTCTCAAGTCCCACCTTCTCCAGGAAGCCTTCTCAGACTATGCTCACTGAAGATGTCTTCTCCCCTGAATCAACTCTTTCAACTACACTTTATATATCTGGTTGGTCCCACCACATATGATTGGTAAACCTTCCACATTAATTGCCTCACACTGATATGCTTACTACTCAGTGTAACAGAGGAGACAGCTGAGATTTTTAAAAAAGACCATTTAAAGAAACAATTTATATAAATAGATTCGTATACAAAGAAGAAACACATATACAGAGTACCCCAATTACCACTATGGTGGACCCTACCCCTTCTTTTCTGCATTGGGAAACAGAACAGAGAACAGAAAAAATCATTCCATCTTGCTCTTAACTCTTTCCACCTATGTGCTCAGTTTTTCAAGTAGAATTTCTATTCCTTTGCTGGTGCTTTTGGTTTTTTCCAATGTAGGAATCAAGCTTTTCAGTGCAGCTTTGACTTTGTTTGCAACTTCCAGGTCACAACTCTGGAGGAGGCTGAAGAGAGGAAAAAAATTAAATTTCATAAGCATTCCTAGATCATCTCCAACACTACCTGTACCAACAGCGTAAAAGACTTTGTTAACTGTGACACAAGCCTTGTAACTATATACACATTATTTTTCATTCAAAGGATGAATGATGAGACCAGTAGCCTATATTATAACACCACGGAAAAAAACGTTTTAGAATCTTGCTGGTGGAGTCACCCAAGCAAAGACATTTGTAGGACCAACACCATTCCATACAGAGTTGGTTCTACCTTCACATTATCTTAGGACTTACTTACATCCTGTCTTAAAATACATGTATTCTATCTTCCCTTCCCCATCTCAGGACTATAAGCTCAAGAGCAGGGACCGTATTTTATTTATTTCATGATGCTACATTTACAGAGCAGACAGCCAAAATATGCCCACCACGTGGCTGAATGAAAATGTGTGAACAGAGGCACAGAGAGGTCAGAGTTAGCAGGCCTTCTCACTGAACTCCACAGCACTAACTTTGAGTGAAAGGGCGAAGAGCTTCACTGTGGAGCTTCACTGCTTGGGTGGGAAACCTGCCTCTACCACTCAGTAACTGTACAACCAAGAGCATGCTATTTAAACTCTCTTAAGACTCAGTTTCCCGAATTGTAGAATGGGATTCACAACAGAGTCCACCTTCCACCTCACAGAGTTGTTTTCTGAGGCTCAAATGGCCTTGTATCTAAAGCACCCAGCCAGAGCCTGACACTTAGTAAGCACTTAATAAATGTTAGCCATTCAACAAAATAAGCCCGACCTCTGCTTTCTGAAACCCTGCCCGAGTACTCTATCAGAAGTGAAAGGAGCCATAGAGGCTGGTAACAGCAGGCCCATTTCTCTGTGAATAGGACCTACAGCTCTGACCGCAGAGTACCAGTCCTGAATTTCCTGTTCTCTTCTTTTTCGGGACCCTTTGTAAATACGGACCTCTGAAACACATTCTAGAAATGAGGTACTTGGTATTTTCCAAAGTCCCTGGTCCCAGTAACTTCCAATATGTCAATAAAGAGGAGGATAAATTATCAGCACCAAGCAATATTCTACCGCTTATGGGAGATAAGAAACAATTCAGCTTGCCACCTACGATGCTAAAAAGTAAAGTTCCCTCGTAATGAATTTGTGACTCACTAGGTGTTTTTATTTCATACATCTTGGCTAAACACACAGTTATACAACACATATTAATAAGTTATTGCTCACTGAGCATATGCCACATATTAGACATAATGCTAGGCATTTTATATGCATCATCCAATCTAGTTTTCATAACGACCATAGGGTTATCATTAATCTCATTTTTTTTACCACCAAGAAAATTAAGGCCCAGAAAAGCTGAATAATTTTCCCAAGGCTATGCACTAAGCTAGAACCCAGGCAGTCTGTCAAGTGCCAATGCTCCCAAATGTTAGAGAATTCTGCTTCTCTGAGTTACTTTTCAGCCAACATACAAGGCTGATTTTCTTTTCACCCAAAATTTACAAAAACAATTTTTTTGTATTATTGTTATATATAGCTCAACTTCCATTTAGAACTTCAAATATTTCCTCTGCTCCTGTTCCAATTCTGAGTAGTGCTCCATAATAAACCTATAGTATCCTTCCTATGTTTGAAATCCACCTAATGGGAGTTCTGATTGATGAACAACCTTTATAAATTAATTTCATGGCATTGCTGAAATTTCCAGTTAATTGAGTGTAATGAAAGAATGTGTCAGTAGGTGTTAACACTCCAAATGCCTGGTAAAAAAATTTGTAATGAAAAAGTTCATGTATCAGCTAACGAATTCTGACTGTTTAACACCAACTGGAAAATTAACTAATTTTAAGCAGAAATGAACAAAATGATCTGTAACACTTATATATTTGGAGACACTGACATACCTGAAGCTATGAATGCTCCTGTGTGAGTATTATGTGTACCAGATCACGTATATGTTGAAGAAACACTTAAAATAACATTTACAAACAACATAGATTAAGTTGCATAGCATGTTGCAAGTAAAGTATCTCGAGAAATTCAAACTAGGGTTGGTATCTGTTTTCCCAAACCTTAATAACACAGCAGGGGAAAAATCAACAGCAATTGCTTCAAAGCAACATACAAATCTTTTTTTAAATGAATGCTCTTAACAGAAGGTTTTCATCTGCACACAGAATGTATGGAAAATTTCAATGATTTGTGGATTGATTATAAACTCAACTAAGTTCAGAGAATAATACAAAAGAGGCCATAGCTCATCACTGTTTTTTTCTCATTTTAAGTCAGATATCAACAAATAGCACACACACTTCAGTAGCAAATGCTCTTCCAATCCTTTTACAATCTTTTAAAACAATGAAGGAAATTACATGTAGAATTAGGCATGATTTAAAAGTCAACATTGTCACAGTTTTCACAGGGATGTAAGTTATTCATTAAAAAAAATACAGGCTGGGCACAGTGGCTCATGCCTGTAATCCCAGCACTTTGGGAGCCCGAGGTGGGCAGATCACGAGGTCAGGAGATCAAGACCATCCTGGCTAACACGGTGAAACCAGGTCTCTACTAAAAATAAAAAAAATTAGCTGGGCGTGGTGGCGGGCACCTGCCATTCCAGCTACTCAGGAGGCTGAGGCAGGAGAATGGCATGAACCCAGGAGGCAGAGCTTGCAGTGAGCTGAGATCGCACCACTGCACTCCAGCCTGGGCGACAGTGTGAGACTCCATCTCAAAAAAAAAAAAAAAACAATTGTGTTTTGGTCAAAACCATAAATGTGGTGAAGCCACCTGATACCTTGTGAATGTTATAATTTGTCAAAAAGATGGTAGTTTAAAAATCCTAAGGGCCAAGCACAATGGCTATGCCTGTAATCCCAGCACTTTGGGAGGTCAAGATGGGAGGACTACTTGAGCCTAAGAGTCTGAGATCAGCCTGGCCAACACAGGGAGACCCCCATCTCTACAAAAAATAAAAAAATAAAAATTAGTTGGGTGTGGTGGCATGCGTCTGTAGTCTCAGCTACACAGGAGGCTGAGATGGGAGGAAAACTTGAGCCCAGGAGGTTGAGGCTGCAGTGAGCTGAGATCGTGACACTGCACTCCAGCCTGGGTGACAGAGTGAGACTCCGTCTCAAAAAAAAAAAAAAAAAAAAAAAAAAAATTCCTAAGGACTGACTGAAAGAGTTACATTTGCTTTCTAATATTTGGTATGCTTGTCTAGACCATGAGTGACTGGGAGTAATATTAGACTACTGAGAACAAATATTAGAACTGAGAAATCAATGTGAAGGAAGTGTGTCTTTTGCATGACCAGGCCCTGCTCAGAGAAGGGCACATGTTATACATACCTAGAAAGAATAATGGCACCTCGATTTACACTAGCCCAGGACTTCAGGTTCTTCATACCAACATGCTCTACAAGTGTTTTTGCAAAACAACCTGTAAAATATACTGAAGCTTAGTGAACATCACATAATAAGATATATACTCCCTACCCCCTTCTCTACTGCCCTTAAATCTGCAAATATTTTTAAATAAAAAAGCTAACAAAAGTAGCTTTCACCCAATCTCCCTTTTAACACAAAAAATTCCAGTGCAGGTTTATCTAATGCATTTCTAAAAGAGCCATTTCTTTTAACTCTGATTCAAAACCTAAGCTATGTTTAGCAGTAATTACTCAAGATAAACTATGAATTCTAATAAAACACTCACTTGGTTATGTCTGCATTTCTTTGTATTATTTAATGATTTAACTTTGACCTGAAAGCTATTCAGGAAATAAATGTTTCACAGTAGCACCTCATGCTTGGTTGAAATCAAGTTCTTCCTCATGGAGAAATGCTCACTCAGAAGGTGCCATGAACATAACACAGTGTTCACGTGTTCAACAGTGGTTGATAAATGACTGTTCTAGCTTAAACTTGGCATTTCTCTTTACAACGCTTACATACTCACAAATCAAAAATATCATTTGTCTCCCGTTAGTCTAGTATTTGATTCCCAAGGTCTTGGTATTATCTTTTTCACTTTGCAATTAATGCTTGGACAAAGGAGAAATTCCGATAGCTAAGATTTAGTGCAGATGGAGGTAGGGACAACCTATCTTGAAGGCAAACATCATAGTCAGGTAGTATGTACTATATAATTCATTCAAAGATACCTGAATGTAAGGACTCTTTAAAAGCCAAGAGGCCTATGGCTATTCAGCCTTTCATGGTACCTGCTAAAGAGGGACAGAGTTCAGCTAGTGAGGCAAATTGTTTTCCAAAGCGGACCACAATAATATCTCCTGTCCTGTGTGCTCTTCTAGAATGCAGCCACTCCCCCATCTATAGGGGGAATCCATGTCTTCTTTTGAATCACAGTGGGCCTCTGTGATTGACTTGACCAAGACAGTATGATGAAAGTGGCATTAAATGACTGCTAAGGATAAATCATGGAAGTGCCACACATTTACTTTGTTCTCTTGGGATGCTCACTCTTAAAAAAGCAATCACCATCTCGTGAAGGAGCCCAAGCAGCCTAGAAAGGGAAACTGAGGCTGTTGGTCCCCAGCCAACAGTCAGTACTCACTTGCCAGCCATGTGAGTGAGTTAAGCGAAAAGTGGACACTCCAACCACAAACTGAGCAGCCCTAGATGACTCTGACTCTGAGCATAGAGTGGCAAGCTCCACCAGACCCTGATCAAGTCATTGTTTTGAAAACTACTAAGTTTTAAGGTGGCTACTATCCAGTAAAAGAGAATCAAAACAGCTAGACGTGCAGGAGGACAAACTCATTTGGTGCTGAATACGACAAGACAAACACATCAGACCCAAACAGGCAGATTTTAGGGGTGTCAGCACATTTTAATTAAGAGGGAGAAAAACCACTGGACATTAAGCCAGACTACTTTTCTGGCATAAACTCAACTATACATCAACTTTTTAATAATGAAAAAGTTTATTCCATATGTTATTTTTTTCTTTAATATTTATCACAAGGCTTCTCTTTTACAAAAAAATTTAGTGAAAAATAGCCCCAGGTCCCCATTCTTAAAGGTAAAGTGAGAAGTGACAGCTCTACTGCTATACTGATTGCCTCACTAGCCATTAGAGCTGCCACTTGCCGCAAGACATGAATTCATGATCTGTCACTTTTTTCCAGACATTGTAATGAAAAGCCCAAACTGTTTTAACTCAGTAGGGGAAAAAAATCTCTCCAGTGGTTTAAATACCAGATGGAATTTGGATTTTGTAAGTGAAGGTCTGGTTGGAGATAGGACTGAGAGGGGAATGGCATGCAAATGCTAATGCTGTCCTTCTCTAGAGAGCTGAGTTTCTACAGAGCAGCTGTAAGGCTTACAAAAAACCAGAAAGCGCCAAAGACTGGCTTACTCTTTGGTCACATGTATTTCAATGCCAAATAAACAGGCACTAGTCCAAAACTCTCTTACGAGGATAATCTTCTTCTGCTTATTCTTTCTTCAAACATAGAGATAAATGTCATGCCTTTCTACTGAGGTAATGATACTCAACAATTGGGGCCCCCTACCCCTCTCACCATCCTCATTAGAATGGCATTTTAAGGCATTGACCAAGCCAGGTTAGAAGCCTGCAGCAGCACAGGAAGGAAAACAGAGAGAGTGAGGGGTCGGTGGAAAAAAGAAAATTAAAAGAGTTCTCAGGCACAAATATTTCTAGGGGAAAAAGCATTACCAGCAACCACTGAATCATTTCTTATTCACAGACACCATTTCTAGACACTTGACAAACTTCATTTGAGCTTAAATGGCTGGTATAAAGTTCAGGGATGCCAGGAGTTACTGGAATTCCACATGAGATACAAGAAAAGGTCAAATTTCATAGCCTACCTTCTCTCCCATTTTCTTTCATCTTTTTATCTTGCTCTATTAACCACTTCAGAACTAGATGTCCTGCAGGATGTTCTGCAATGTGAAGCTATGAAGGGTCAAGAACAGTTCATTTTAAAAGTTGTTTTCATTCATGCAAATACATTTGAACGAATACATACAATTTATGCCACCACATACAGATAAGGACTCAGCCACTTTTAAAGTTCCACAGGCTTAAGAGGTCTTTATCTAGGACAACCATCATACCTGGGGGGACCACAGATCTATTCTAATCCCCAGACTGAAAGACAGTTATGCCAGATAACACAGCCACTGCACAGTGCTTCAGTCTCAGCTTCATGAAATCTGCTCTGAACAGTAGCAGCACAAGGCTCATCTTAATGCTAATCACGTCTTGGATTGAAATATGTCATTCTCAGACACAAATAAACCTACAGGACAGAACACTATAGCACAAACATCAAAACCCAATGCTGCATGCTGTTTAAGTACACATGACCACCTAAGGGGATTACCTGATGAGCGAATCAAGAAAGCATCTTTTCAGCTCAACCTTACTCCTCTTCAAGAGCAATACCAAGCGTTCCCAGTTATTTGGGCTACTCCTTAGCAAGTATGGGAGGCAACCGGCTCAGTCTCCTTATAGAGAAACTTTCAAGGTACATTCATCTTTCCCATTTGTTATTATGGTCAGGAGCCAGGGCTTCTCTAAGATCCATGGCCCACTTCTCTTCCCCAGTCTCAGGTGTCAGAAGCACCTTGGGCACTCAATACTTGGCAATGATTTCATTCATAAGCAAATTCACATCTGTAAAACATTCCCAAGTGCCAGGCTCTGACCCAGATGGTTAGAGAAAATTAAAGATGAATGTAATTGCTGCTGTGAGAGGTTCTTGGTTGTTTATTCAAAAGGTATCTCCCTCCCCAGCTTTCTTACTGATACCCCACATCCTCCAAAAACGAAGTTTTTGTGGCCTTTGCAGCTTTCCTGCCTGTGCTTTAGTGGCACATTACCTCTCCGTCCTTGCCACCAGGATGCAGTCCTGTTGCTGCCAAGCTGGCGATGGCATTCATGGTAGGCTGAACGTCTCCAGTGGCAGATCCCAGAATGTCAGACACCAACACACACGCAGACTTATCTAGCACCACTTCTTGGGCGTGTTCTTGCAGGTAGCTTAACAAAGCTGGAGAAATGGATTCTAGGAGCTCCCGTCTGCGGACCTCTGTATCTTTCTTACTGTTGAATATGTTGAATGGGGTGTTAAGGTAAGATAAATCGCAAAGGAAATGTGTGATATTATCACAAAAACCTCTAAGAGCTTATCACAGACTGTATCGCACTCTATTATTATTGTCTTTCTGTTAAGCATGTAGACAATGAGTGATATGAGTATGTGTTCTGTTTTTAAAAATGTTTGTGTCCCACGATCTGAATAGTGCCTGGCACAGAACAAGGGCTCAATAAAGGGAGTCTGGCTTGTGTAATACCAAAAAAAAAAAAAAATCCAAAAACCAAATAACATACCCAGAAAACAACACATTTACACTGCTGTATGGACACCATACTCTAGGGTGCTCAAATATGTGGTATCAGTAGCTTTGAAAATAAAGCAAAATAAAAGCCAAACCACGCACTTGAATGCCTACTATGTGCCAGGTGCTCAGGTGTTCTTTTGGCACGACACTTTTATTTCCTTTTCAAGATAAAAACTTTAGAATCTGTCAAAAATATAGGCTTGAAAATGGAATTCACCTTTTCAGCAGTTTTAGAGAGGGTATGGATTGGTAAGTGGATTTCTGGAAGCATGCACTACTCAACATTAACAGAGGAATAAAGAAGTCAAGCCATTTACTTGGTTTTACCTGTGTGCATTTCCATCTCCTTTTTGCAGAACTTCAATGATTTCTCGTACTGTATGTGCAGGATCTCTGGGGCTTAGTAAGTACAATAGGACCTTCCTTCCATATTTGTCATTTACTATGCTAGGCAATGAACTGATAATTTCCTATAAAATTATAAACAAAAAAAAAGAATCAATATCTGCATTCTCAAAACAAAGTACCACAGGACCTTTCTTCCATATTTGCCATTTACTATGCTAAGCAAGGAACTGATAATTTCCCATAAAATTATAGTACATGTGCTGCCAAAGTGAGCACAATGTCCTATAAAATTATAAACAACAACAAAAAAAGAATTGATATCTACATTCTTAAAATAAAGTATGCCTAGAATTTCAATGGTGAAGAATACATACTTAACTACTATTTTTCCCAGCGTACTTCATGGAAAATGTGGAGCTAGTTCTGAAATTGTGTCATTAAAGCACACAGAGATTTACATTTAGAACACAGAATCAATTCTCTTTTGTGACTAGCATTACTGAACAACTCATATTTGCATTAACTGACCAAGCTCAAGGACTTAAAAAATATTTAAAGGTGTTATCTTCATTCATTATGGCCAGTATTTCTTGGGCCACTATTACTAGGGACATCACTTGCTGAGGTCACTGAGTAGAGGCAGTTAACTTGCAGCTGCATTTAAATGTAGCATCGGCATGAATGAAGAACATTTCTATTAGAATTTCCCTGCTGAGATGTATGTGAAAGGGGATAAAGAAACTCTGTTAAATCGAACAAGTGGATAAAGGCTTTTAAAGTTAGCTTGCTTATTCATGGCAAATGAAGGCTGTTTAGCTACCGCAATGAAAAACAAAAACAGAGGAGGAGGGGAAACCAAATCCAGAAAGCCTCGACTAGGCAGTTACAAATTACACTATATGACATTTCCAATCAACATACCCAAGAACAGTAACCTCCTTTTCTAGCTGTTCGAATTTAAGGGACAAAAGCAATGTCATCCCCACCCTAACTAAACTCCTGTGTAAATCTGATGTTTTCAAAGATAGAAAAGTCACTTGAAAATTTTTAAAATTCCTTTATTCTTAATAGAGAAGATGCAACAGAAGAGTCATCAATTTGTTTCCCCACCTCTAACACTCCTATTTCTTGTAACAAACTTTATAATATTCAATGCATGTTTGAGCACCCCATATTCTTCAGAACTGGCTGGGCCTCGGAAAGAGTTCTGTCCAACTGGCCAGGTTTACAGATGAGGCATCCAGAAAGAGGAAAGGATCTGCCAGGGGACTCACAGTGGCAGTGTCCTGGTCCTCCAACTCCAAATCTAGTCTCTTTCAAAGAAAACATAAAACCTCCTCTTAAGGAAGGGAATTCTCTCTGAGATGATATATTCAGATCTGCTCTTCTTAAAAGGGCCTATTTATTATGATGAGATTAGTAATTTTAGTGTGAGGAACCAAGCTCAAAATCAAGTCAGCCATCAACGATGGGACCATGAATCTCACTGCATCATGATCCTATGGCTGATGATGCTGCTCCAGGTTCCAAATACCATGTTTCTCTTTTTAAAATCTCAACCTTCCCTCATTTTTTGCACAAAAGTATAGCATGCTTCTGATAACAGTAGCTAACACTCGTTAAGTGCTTACTAGGAGTCAAGCACTACTGAGAGCTGCACACTGATCATCTAACGTAATCTTCTGACCACTATGTCCTGTTTCTACCAGTCCAATCCCCATTATGCTCTCCTAACTACTTCTGAAGTTTAAGATCACAGTATAAAGATTCCCGTGTAACACATAACAGTTTTCAGAGAGCTGAAAAATTCAATAGGTCTAACCACCTCAAAATGAATAACTAATTACAACCACTCAGGGAAAACGAACTTAAAATCTCAGTAACAAACGGGAAAACACACAAAAAACATACAGAACTTGTTACAAGGTAGGGAACTCTCTCAAGGAAAACAAGCTCCAAAGTGAACTCAAACTATTTTTTTTTTTTTTTTTTGAGACGGAATCTCACTCTGTTGCCCAGGCTGGAGTGCAGTGGCGTTATCTTGGCTCGCTGCCATCTCTGCCTCCTGGGTTCAAGCAATTCTCCTGCCTCAGCCTCCGGAGTAGCTGGGACTATAGGCTGCACTATGACACCCAGCTTATTTTTGTATTTTTAGTAGAGATGGGGTTTCGCCATGTTGGCCAGGCTGGTCTCGAACTCCTAACCTTAGGTGATCCACCCACCTCAGCCTCCCAAACTGCTGGGATTATAGGCATGAGCCACCACACCAGGCCAATCTATGTGTTGCAGATAATGAAGTGTTTAGTGCCCCCAAATATGGCATACCCTGAGTGTGCCTTTAGTGTACCTTTAGGTACCTATATTAAGCTTTAACCAACTCATGAGAGAGGACAAATGCTTTGTTATATATTTTGTTAATTTGTTGAAAGAAAGAGGTGAGAATAATACATAGCCTGGGCCAATTTCTACAGTTTAAAAAAAAAAACAAAAACAAAAACAAAATTTCGCTGCCCTTAACAAAATGACTCTGAAATATAACACCTTTAAAAATTTGTTTTTTTGAGAACAAAAACAAAACAAAACAAAAAAACTGGGCAGTATGTAGTGAACAACTATAATGGCTACTCTACACTTTTAGTTAACATTTTTTTCCTTGGTATAGGGAGGAGGCATGAAGCCGGCAATGTATTCCTCAATACACTGAGCTTTCTCCACAGCTTCCATGCTTAGGGACTAATCCAACACATATGGCTTGGGCAGAAATGGTTTTATAAAATGAGAAACTGGGACTTCATGATATGCATAAAACCTGTGCTTAAATACTACTCAGACCAGTCCCCAAATTCATTGAACTTTACTCCCTTTTGGTTTGTAATTAAGGAATTTAGAATCTAAATTCATATTTAATTAAGGCTTTTAAAAGAATGCATGTTTATAAATAACAATTTTACAAAAAACTAAAAAACATTTCTTCAAAATGTAGTATCATTTTTTCAACCCACCTTATTGATCAGCAAAAAAAATGTAGTATCATTTAATCCTTCCCCAGCTCCCCCTCGTTACAGCTTTCCCCTACCATCAAAAACATACATCTTTGAAAGAGTACTACTCCATTTCTCTTTAACTTGGGTTACAGAGAAAATGGGGAGGAAGTTCTAGATTATCACATGGTGTGTACTAACAATTCCAGTAACATGCATAAATAGGTAAGAGACAGCTAAGGCATAGTTGATTTTGTGCAGAATTTAATCTCTGGGGTCTTAAGTTCAAGCTGTGTAGCCTTTGGCAAATCCATTAAACTCTTTGCATATTAATTCCCTTACATTTAAAAGGAAATGATACACCTGCCTAACTCATGGGCTATTACCAGGAGCAAATCAGAAAAAGTCACACTGCAAAGTGAAAGCTGCCATAAAATAATTATTTGATATTAAAAACATACCTTTCAATATGTATAGCCTCCTTAACTATGGAGATTAAATAAAGCTAGCTGAGTCATGAGTTTTTACCCTCAAGAGAAAGAATACCAAAAATTGTTTAATTCAAAAGGTTTTGGCTTAGCTTACTCCTAACAAGAGTTAACTTACAGAAAATTCACAAAGGCCCATTTACTGTAATTTCTTCTTAAGCTCTAAAGTAGGCATGTAAACAAAGAAAGCATGGGAATTACAAAAGACTTCCCTTCTGAAGACATCTTTGGCCAGTTCTGACTGCCTTGTGCTGAACTCTAGCTAGATACCTTGGCACTCCTGTTTTGCCAAAGCGCTTTTAAAGAGGAAGGGTAAAGGTCAAAATAAAGATGCACAATGAAGTAGGGTTAAAGCGTGTGCATTTTTGGTTGAGGGTAGAAATGTAAAAATCAACCCATCCATGGTGCTGAAGACTGAGCCTGTGGTGTCCACTCTTACGGTAGTTTGCTATGAGGACAAAAAGAAATGCAGACTACTGTATAGAACCTAAAATCTAGTGAAGAGGGAAGAGAGTTAATAAAAAGTTAAAACTAAGAGATTTAACTAATGGATAACAGAAATATAGAGGGCAGGTTAGATCATCAGGCAGCTTCCCAAGTATTTTGTTCTGAAAACAGGGTGACTGTTTCCAAAAGTCTACCTTTTCAGCTGCACTAAAAAAACTGGAAGGTCTAGTTTAGTGGGTACACTGCTTCATTCAGTTTTGCAAAATAAAAAACGTCCTGGAGATTGCCCAACAATGAGCATATTTAATACTACTTAACTGTATCCTTCAAAATGGTTAA
The DNA here is from genome assembly GCF_028858775.2 of Pan troglodytes. Classification (NCBI taxonomy): domain Eukaryota; kingdom Metazoa; phylum Chordata; class Mammalia; order Primates; family Hominidae; genus Pan; species Pan troglodytes. The sequence goes on along the minus strand of NC_072409.2, from coordinate 113,114,129 downwards.
CATGGTAAATTTTGTTATATGTAGTTTACCTCAATTAAAAAGAAAACAAATGTGAAGATCTATCGCCATGGAGCTCACACTGCCAGGGACTGGAGCTGAATGGTGCCCACCACCTTGCAGAGGGCGTGTGCTCTCGCCATTTCCTACAGTCCCTCCCACATCTCCTTGTCTCACACCTGGCCTGGCCACTCATTTACCTATCTGGTCAATGAAGGTTTGCAGGTTTGTGAGCCCTGGGTGAGATCATGATTAACTGCTCAAGGAAAGGATGGCAAAGAAAAAGACTATAGTAGTTGAGTGGGTGGGGAGACCACATCTGACTAGAAGATCACTATCTGCTGATTACACTAGAGCTTAGTCTTAACAGAAAACAAGCAGTGATTATCGGGCTATGATTTCAACTTGACATTTTGGGAAATCTAGTTACTCTAAATGGAATGCTTAGCAACACACTAAGCTTTCTTGGCTATTTTTAAAAGCACTGCGTAATGCAATGGTTTCGTAGTGGCTGAGTGGGAAACAGGAACACGTGACTCTCTATATAAACACACATGCAGCAAATTTGGCAGCCCAGCAATTCTGCTAAGTGCCTTAGAGAAACTTAACATGTACCCAAGGAAACATACACAAGAATGTTCGTGGATTTGGATTAGCAAAAATTAAGAATTAAAGTTAGTTTTTAAAATTGTAAACAACCTAAACATCCATCACCAGGAAAACAGAAAATAAATCGCAGTATAGTCACATGTAATAGAATACTATTTGGCAGTGAAAAATAAATGATTTAGAATAGGGATGGGTAAACTATGGCCCATTGGTCAAATTCAGCCTATAGTCTGTTTTTGTCCATCTTGCAAGCTAATAATGGTTTTCACATTTCAAAAGGGTTTTAAAAAACAAAAACAAAATGCACAAGAATACATTATAGGACCATATATACCCCACAAAGGCTAAAATAATTATTAAATGGCCCTTTATAAAAAGGCTTGCTGACCCCTGACAATAAATCTCACAAACATGAGAAAAGAAAAAAAGCAAGATGCAGAAAAATACATGTAAGACATCATTTATACAGAACTTGTAAACATGTAAAATAAAATTAGATACATGTTTTACAAAATAAAAAATGTCCACATATAGTGAAAGGATAAGGAAATGCATATGAATAATAAATACCAAATTTATCATAGTAGATATGGGGCGATGATACGATATCAGGGATGGGTACACAAAGGGCTTGAACTTGAACTGTATTTGTCAAGTTTTATTTCATGTCAGGTGGTGGGAGGCTGGATGTTCACTGTATTATTCATACCTTTCTGTATATTTTAAAGACAATGGCTTTAAAAATATGCATCAATATTTATTCACCCTCAAACAGCAATTGGCTAGTGTACTTATTTACTTTCCAGCGACCACTGCTGTCAAACCGCCTGCATATCAATTGACTGCAAAGGTAAACTGGATGAAACTTTATGTTTATTTAGGAAAGTAGTAAGAAAGAGCTCGTATCCATTTTGAAAGGCGAAGAGCTCAGCTGACCAGGCTGTGATTTCAACCTGACATTTTGGGAAGTCTGGTGCCCTGAACAGAGTGCTTAGCAACACTAAGCTTTCCTGGTTATTTTTAAAAAGCACTGCATACTTCAACTGTTTTTGTGGTAGATGAGTGATGGGAAAAATCCAAGGGCAATTAGCATTCCAGAATTTTATCACGAGCTACACAGTTTAATAATACACAGAACCTGTTGAACGTTTGTCAGTTACAGGCAAGAGATCAGCAAATCAGGCCATTCAGGGAAAGCTGCCCTAAGTATGAGAAAGTCATTAAGAATGTGGGTTAAGCAGCTGTGGGAATCAAAGTGATAAGCAGAAGGAATTAAGACTTTTTCAACAGCAACTTTAAGTGGCATACATCTTTGGAAAACAATTAACAGACAATTCTGGCAAATCATGAAGGAAATTTGGTTTCTCTTGAAATCCATTTGGAACAGCTATGCACATTTTAGTTGTCGTGAAAATATTAAACAAAAGCAAACTTTCAATATCCCAGCCTGTTTCCATTCCTGTGAAACAACTTTATTCATCAGCCAATTCTATGGCCTCACATCTCTGTCACAAGAATGAAAAACAATCATTATTGATTGGAGTCAAAAGGGTAATAAAGTCACAAGGAACATGTCAAAATACTCAGTTTGTAACATGAAAGTCTTGCCAACTTGTTTCTTCCCACAATCCTATCCCAAAGAAAGTCATCACAATCTTAAAACAGTCAAGGGTAAAGTTGGAAAATGACAGCAAGGGCATGAGAAATTCACACACACTGGGACCTACAGCTGGCATCTAAGAAAACAATCTTCCCCTCCACTAGCTGGTATACTTTTTCTACTACACTCAGCTCTACTGATCCCAGGAGGCTACAAAGAGAGACCACAGCACCACCACCTGACAACAGGTAAATTCTCTTTTTGAATCATCATATTCTTCTTTCTTGCAGATGTGAAAGTACCACATGTCATCACTAAGATTTCTCCAAGGGTCCCATTTATGTATATCAAACAGAAAGGCTTGTGTAATTTTCAGATGAATAACCTATGTCTATACAGATTATGTGGTTTTCCAGACGTTTCCAAGTTTGGTCACTACTATCAAACTAGTATTTTCTTATCCCCACCCTGCTGCAACCTCTACCATATACTCAACACCACTCATACACTAAAAACAAAAGAAAAGACAATCGTAGAATCAGAAAAAGAGACTATTGATGCAGAATGAAGAAAACAAATAGTTTAGAATGCAATTTTTACTTTGGAGCACTTCCCCTAAGAGGACAATTGGTTTTTCTGAAGGCAAGGTTAGCGATAAATACACTACATTCAAGTATTACCACTTTATGGTCATTACACTGGACTAGAAGGAATTTCTGAAATGTAAAAAGGAAGCTAGAGTTTTAATTTTAGTAATAACTTTTAATCTGACCCTACAAAAGCTCTAAGAAGCATCACAACTGAGTGAGTTTTGTACATTTTTCTTCTCCATCAGCTCAATCCAGCACAGATGCATTGATTAACCGGGTAACTGTGCAGAGGTAATTATTTCTCCACAGGGAGAGAGATAATTTAATAGGTCACAGATACTCTCTGCTTGTATTTGAGTTCTGGAATAACTAAGGAATTACTATGCTAGTTTCTGATCATATCTAAATATCACTTTGCTAATTTTCCATAGTTTAGAATCACATATGTTCTAAAGTACCATGTTATCCTAATCCAAAATAAAAGTGTTAAATCTTAATTTGACCAGTCTTAAATATTTAAAACAGTATTAATATCAAGTTACAAGGTTAAGATTTATACAGGAATAAAACAAACCTCCAAAATAAAACATAATTAACTTAAAAGTAAGCAAAAATACTGATAGAAGGCACAGCTGCCTTCTATCTTTACACATGCATGGTGAAATCAAGCTTACACATCCACAACTGGTTTATCGATGTAACTTAAATTCAAGACCATCAGGATTACTTACTGATATGATTATCTGCTTCACAAGCTTAGTATCATCAATACAATCAAATGCCGCCAGTAAAACCAAATGGGAGTATTGGCCCTGCAAGAATTGGAAGCCAGCAAAGGTTAAAAACAAGTGCATAGATCTTCCCTCTTATTTCACACATGGAATATCTTCATAAAGGTAGAGCGAGACTCTGCTCAAAAAAAAAAAAAAAAAAGTTACCTACATTGACAACTTGTCTAACATAACAAGATGAATAAAAGCCATTTTAATGAACTTCCTCTCTTATCATGACCTCATTAATTATATTCTAGACGTAAGGTTGATTTTTTTTTTAAAGCACATTATTCATTACCAAATAGTCTAATACTAATACCTATTTACATAGGTTACTGTTAATGAATAGCTACTTGAAAATTATACTTAAAAGTTCAAGTTGTAAGATTAACTTCAAAAAAACCTACATATATAAACACATATATGATACTCCAATCATGAAAAAGAAAATATAAACTCACACAATTTTACACACATACACACACACACACGATATACATAATACATGTACACAGAAAATCCTGGAAGGCAAGGCATTGTAATAGTCATCTCTGGGTTATACAAATGATTTTTAATTTTCTTTTCTATATTGCTCAATTTCTTTAAAGTGATCTCACAAAATTAGAATATAAATATGAAAAAATAAACTAGAAGAGTATAATTATACACTGAATGATATAAAAATCATTACTTTAAAAAAGTATAGCTGCATGAGATCACAGAAATACACATGTGGCTTTCACAACACTCATCTTTTGAAATAAAATTATTTCCATGATGCTAATACTGTTCCAAACATTTAAAGAACACCTACTTTATGTTAAGAACAAAAACAAAAGAAAACAGAAACCTGTTTCCAGAGCTTGTGGCATGAGTATCCTGGATGTTGATATAATTGTTTCAAACTCTGATAGGAATTTGATTTTTGATAATAGCCCACAATCATTCAGAGCCAGATCTGATGAATATCACAGGTAATACAATTTCAATTAGAAACAATAACGAAGTTGCTAACTGTAAAGTCAAAAAGACAAACTGAAGATAAACAACAAAGGTCTTACTATACAAAGACCAACAACCAACTAAAAATGGGCGAAGCCAGGTGCGGTGGCTCACGCCTGTAATCCCAGCACTTTGGAAAGCTGAGGCTGGTGGATCACGAGGTCAGGAGATCGAGACCATCCTGGCTAACAGGGTGAAACCCCGTCTCTACTACTAATACAAAACATTAGCTGGGCATGGTGGCGGGCGCCTGTAGTCCCAGCTACTCAGGAGGCTGAGGCAGGAGAATGGCGTGAACCTGGGAGGCGGAGCTTGCAGTGAGCCCAGATCGCGCCATGGCACTCCACCCTGGGTGACAGAGCAAGACTCTGTCTCAAAAAAAAAAAAAAAAAAAAAAAAAAGAACGTGAAGAGTCAGATCACAAAAACAGAAGTACAAATGTCTTTAAATGTATGAAATAATGCTTTATGAACTAATTAAGGACAATAATTAAAACAATGAAATGCCATTTTTCCTATAGGCGATGGTGAAAACCTCTGACAATAGACTAATTTATCAAAGGTTTAGGGAAAAGCAGGCACACTTTTATGTTGATGAGAATGTAAAGTGGTTCAACTTCTTTGAAGAGCAATTGACAACACCTATACAAATTTAAAATGCAGGTATGAGCTGATCCAGTAATTCTAGTTCTAGGGATTTATCTTGCAGACGTGTTTCCATGTAAGTACAAAGACTTACATATGAATATATTCACTGGAGTACTAATTGTAATTTTAAAAATTCTAGAAACTACCAAAATGCCCAACAGTGGGGACTGGTTAAATAAATTATGGTATAGGCATACGATGAAATATTATAGTCACTAAGAAAAGTGAGGTAGACAGATGTATGTATATTGAAATAAAATGACCCATAATATGAATTAAGTGAAGGAAACAAAATATAGAACAATGTGCCTAGTACAAAATCACTGGTTTCAGTTCTCTTAACTCGGACACACATAAGCATAACCAAGCATAAAATATTTCTAGGTGAATACGACAGAAGGTGGTACAGAATTGAATGTAAGTGAGAAACAGACAAATCCACAAGTATAGTTGGAAATTTTAACATGTTTCTCTCAGCAACTGATAGAACTAGAAAATAATAAGTCAGTAAAAACACTGATGGTATGAACACTGTCAACTACTTTGATCTAATTGACAAATATAGAATACCCCACCAAACAACTCTACAATATATTATTTTCAAAATACTTAGCCCATATGTTAGGCCATAAAACAGGTCTCAGTAAATTTAAAAGGAACAAAAGAATATAGAATATATCCAGAAACCCCCAATATTTGGAAATTAATAATTCCAAATAATCCATGGATCAAATCCATGGGTAACGTTAGCTTATCACCCCTTTAGAAGTAACTCTTCGAGATTTAAAAAGATATGTACTTAGTGTTAAATTACCTGACATAAACAAACTGTAGAACTAAAACAATATAATTTTATTATTTTAAAATGTTATACTCTTAATACCTTTGTGAATTTTCTATTAACATTCTAGTTTTTACTCATTTTAATGTAAGGTATTCAAATTAGAATGTCACGCAAAAAAATTTACTTAATATTGAATTATGAATTATAATTATGAATTATATTTATATTTCTAATATAATAATATGTTATATAATATATAACATTATAATTATAATTCATATTATAATAATGAATTATGAAATATATATGAATATTGAATTATGAATTATAAAAAATATGAGAATTCCATATTTCACTTTATTATAGGAACGTTAGCTGCCTTCTGAATTCTTCTAATTTCTAGCCCAACAGAAGACAATAGTCAAGTACACAATCACACAGCATTAATTTTAACTTGTTTGATTTAGTATTTCAAGCAAGCTGAAGTATTCACCAGATGCTAGTAGTTCTCACTGGATTTTTTCAAAGGATAAAGTAGTTGATTACTACATAATTTTAGTTCATCAATAAATTAGAAATTTGTTATCCATCAAATATATAAAGTATAACTCAAAAATTAAAATTGTATTCACTACATATATTCTAGTTACAGTACACCATAGTAACAGCATGAAAAATTATTTAATATCTAAAAACATATAAACACTATTTTTGAAGCAACAAATCCCCCAGAAAAAACTTTTGTACCTATGAATTTCATTAGGAAAATTGTTACTGCATTTCTAAAGAGCTATAAAATTTAACAACTAAAAATTTCCATAACCACACTGCAAATTTATTCTAAAAAAAAAGATACATTTTAATTTCTTTTATGGTTTTGGTCATAAGGAAAACTAGTATCAAGTTTCTGAAGTGCAATCTGGCATCATTTACCCAGAGACTAAAATATGTACATACTGTATCCAGGCAGTAATTCCCATATTTAATTAACATGACTGGACAAATTCACCAAAAAAGCTAGTAAATATCAGGTTTTCAAAGAATATCTAATAAAAGTAGAGAACTATCACAATACAATGTTAAATTAAAAAAGGAGAAAAGAATGCATGTGACACGATTTCCATTTTGTGTAGATAAAATATGAAAATACATGTAGACGCAAAGAAAAATATAATAAAACAATAATTTTCTGCTTGGTAATTTTCTGAATTTTTCCAAATTTTCTATAATAGACATGAATTCATCTTACTATCAAAAATAATTAGAATATGTAGTTTTATTATACTTACATTAGCCACCTTTTCAACATAAGTCTTCATTGTTTTCACAATCACTTTCCTGTCCTTAAAAAGGAAAGATTGTCTCACTGAACTTTCAGTTATGTATTAAGGGTATTTTGTAGTTAAACATTTTAATATAATATTTATTAAGTTTTCATTTGAGTGGCATATGTTTTAATCAGTAAAAATAATAGTTATGCAGCCAGAACGAAAAAACTGTAATATACCAAAGAAGTTGGCTTAGAGCTATTACAAGCTTAGATGTGTATGTGATAGGGTTAGGGTTAGGGTTAGGGTTTGCAAGCCACCTTTCACAGTGAGACCAGACAGATCCTTCTTCCAAGCTCTAAACTGTCCTCAAATGCAGAGTCTAGCAAACAGTTAGTACTCATCTGCATTTGTTGAACAAAATTAAATTTGCATTAAAAAAGTAGATATAGTACAACTATCTTTTAAAGGCAGAATTATGCTGACCAAGGAAATAATGATAATTTCTGTTAAACTTCTGTGATTAATAAGGATCTTTACCTTTTCCCTCAAGTACTTAACACCTATGGGAGCAAATGTGTGTGGCCAGCTGTTTGTTATCCCTTCCCATTTTCCCCTGCCACAGTATGATCATTAAAAGAGGAGGTACCAAAACCTCTATAAACTAAAGCTTAAATACATATGATGTTTACTTGCTTGATAGACCTCTTCCCATCCTTTAATGAAACTTCAAGGTTTCTATTAAAGCAGAGAAAAGAAGAAACACTACGCCTAAAGAAGATGGCTCATTCCCATCAGGCTCTAAGGCACAACCTTTGGAAGATAATGCTGCTATGCACAACAGGGCAAAGACCAAAGGGGGTTAAAAGTCTAAGGACAGCTAAGTCAAGCCTGCAGATAAAGCACGGCCCTGACTTGTACAGTTTAAATGCGCAAGTGCTGTCACACTTACCTTGGGCGTGCCATGCCACAGGCAGTGCATGGCCACTCTGGCGCCATCGTGTGTGTGTGCCAGGTAGACCACCGCTTCGCGGATGGCTTCAATCATTTCCTAGGGAACAAATGCTGTCAGGAACAGGGCTTTGCTTTATTTTCTTCTTTCTGCTGTTTTATCTGTCTGTCTACAGGGGGCAGTTATGCAGAGAGAAGGAAAGGAAGAGAGTGCCAGGTAGCAAACAATTTCATTTTGTAGACAATCAAACAGAAACACGAGCTCTTTCTAGAAGTGTTCTTTTCCATCAAGAGCAGTAAATACTGCTGGCAGACAATTTCTATTAAAAACAATACCCGACTTTTACCAATGTCTGTTAAAAAAAAGGTCAAGCTATATGTGTAGTATAATATATTCTAAATAATTTTCCAAGAAAAAGAAGCCTAGGAGGTGGTGGTGATAAGAAGGGAGCTTTTAACAGAATAGCGAGATAAAGAAAATGCTCTTCCCCAAAAGAGACCTGTACGCCATAAACAGAATCAAAACACTCATTTTGACTGAAAAGCTTCCCTTTTTAGTTCATAACTGGATTATCTCCAAAAATCACATTCTTTACCATAAACACGCTTACATAACATTTCCTCATGAAAAATGTCTATACTAATATTTAGACTAAGACCTCACTGATAAAATGACCCTTTAGTAAAAAACATTTAATTTCTCACTAGGTAGCTTAGCTTAATTTAAACTTTAGCCTTCATTTTCCATGTATATAATTTCTTATTTACATTTTCTTTTTTTTTTTTTTTTTTTTTTGGAGACGGAGTCTCGCTCTGCTGCCCAGGCTGGAGTGCAGTGGTGCCATCTTGGCTCACTGCAACCTCCGCCTCCCAGGTTCAAGCAATTCTCCTGCCTCAGCCTCCGGAGTAGCTGGGGCTACAGGTGCCTGCCACCACCCCCGGCTAATTTTTGTATTTTAGTAGAGACGGGGTTTCACCATATTGGCCAGGCTGGTCTCAAACTACTGATCTTGTGATCTGCCCGCCTCGGGTTCCCAAAGTGCTGGGATTACAGGCGTGAGCCACCGTGCCTGGCCCTATATTTTCAAAGTCTAAGCATGTAGGATGTAAACGAGTTCTGGCAACTAACAAGTGCAGAGCTCCATTTTAGTCTACTCCCAATTTAAAAATGTACATTAAATAAATACAAAGCCTCATGCCACGAAAGAGAGGGTAGGTGCCTAATTTCATCAATAAGGAACAAACAATTTCAGCCTCAAGTATCTAACAATCCCTTCCCAAGATGACTCTCAAGAGCAGTTTCAACTAACATATCTGAACTTAGGAATCTCTTCAGAGCTACCCAGATGGAAAGCCATGCATATATTCCAATTATGCTTCCATTTTCCCCGAAGGTTTTTTTTTTTAAGTCTCTTTTGAAAATGCCCCCAATACCAGAAAAGACAATTTGTCTCATTACTTTACACGCATGCTAAGTTCCAAATGATTTTTTGCTGTTACTGAAACATTCAACACTAAAAAGATACTTTCTACCACTGAATATATTCAAAGAATCATTGTGTCATTTCTGAGCATATAGTCCTGCCTCAGAACCGTGGGATACTGTATTTTTCAGGAAATAAGAAAAATCTCCAAAAGAGAAGGTGCTGCTATGGTCATCAAACCATAAGCTTACGTGGGTGGCTACCATCAGGAAATTATTTTGCATGCCAATTTTAAGAGGGTCAAAACTCCAATGAATGTATAGTCTGGCGTATTTGTTAAGTCAGTCTCATTATTTTCATTATCCCTTGTGATTGGAAAATGAGGACAAATGGACAATGAGCTCACTGTATGATGAGGCGAGCAAAGTTCAGGGAACGAAATGATGAATTCTCATTTGTATTCCCATGACTGACTTGAAGGGCAGTGCAATTTACCTTCACTCTGTTCTTCTATGATATAAAGTCCAGGTTTTCATGGTCCATTTAGTTTTACAAACGTATCCTCCTCTAACCTTTTAATGCCAGCTAATTTTTTTTTTGTATTAGCACAGTTGAATTTAAAACTATCCGAATGCCTGAATATTCCTCCACGAGTTAGTTAATTTTCAGATTAGGTTAGCCAGCGGATACTCTCTGGATTATAATTAAGATATAAAAATTTAATATGATTAGTAAAACTAGGGTCAATTCTATTGTTTACTGGAATAAAACCTAAATGGAATTAGCAAACGTGTTCAAAGGGAGTTGAGTAAATTATCTTCCCTAAATAAGGAAGCAACTCTAAAATTTCCAAAAGACAACGTACATCAAAGCAGTTTTTCAAATTTCTACACCGCCCCTCCTCCATGTTTTAGTTTAAAAACAAAAACCAAGAACTTACTGATCTGAGTTTGGGGGGTGCATAGGTAAAAAAGTCCAAGAATACTTTATGCACCAATGAGTGCTTAATCACAGCTTCCCTGAAAACAGAAAAAAAAGCAAAAAGACACAACAGATCTGGCACTGCAGTCATACAAAGACAGGTAATCTCAGAAGTCCTAAAGTAACCTAAACAAGTGAAATGGTTTTACTGAATACAATTTGTCATAAAATAGACTGTATTTTTCAGAAATACTAAAACTTAAACAAAAATTTAGATGGTAAAATTGATTTAGTGCCATCTACAACCAAGACCAGAGTATAAATTTCTAGTATTTAATCGGCAAACATAAAATCAACATTTGAAATATGCTCTGCTCTATTAAATAAGGACACCTACATTTTTTCCCCCAGCACTGGACATAATGATTAGAAATCCACATGTGGACGTATTTTTTTAATAGTTGTTTTATTTCTGTTAACACCCTTCACAATCCGTCTGTTTCACAAAATAATTTTAGCAGAATTAAAACCTGAATGAACCAAACATTGTCAGCAATTGCAACAACACCTACTTAATCCAAACCCCCTAGTGTGACACTTGGTGGATCCAGGTGTACAGTGGAGGCCGATGGTCAGGCATAAAAGACCTACAAAGTTCACAGGTGATACCCAAGTAGACAGCAAAAACTAACACTGCCTTTATGGGCAAAGCACTGTTCTGAGTGTTTTGGAACAACCAACCCATTTAATCTTCATAAAATTCCTATGAAGTCTGTACTATTATTATCATCCCAATTTTACAAATATGGTAATTGAGGCACAGGGAGGTTAAGGTGCCAAAGATTGCAGTTAGTAATAGTGGGGGGAGTGGGGAACCAGGAGTCGTACCCAGGCAGTCGGGTCCCAAAGGCTATGCTCAGCCACTCCACTACTGGACAGATGCCATGAAGGGCACAGACACAGGCTTCCAAGTCTTACAATCCATTTTTTAATTTTTTTTTATTTTTTTAAGGCAAGGTCTCACTCTGTTGCCTAGGCTGGAATGCAGTGGCACAACCATGGCTCACTGCAGCCATGACCTCCTGGGCTCCAGTGAGCCTCCTGCCTCTCAGCCTCCCAAGTAGCCAAGACTATACACACATGCCATAAAGCCTGGCTAATTTTCTTATTTTTTCGTAGAGATGGGGTCTTGCTATTGCCCCAGATGGTCTTGAACTCTTGGCCTCAAGTGATTCTCCCAGCTTGGTTCCCCAAAGTGCTAGAATTATAGGCGTGAGCCACTGTACCTTGCCTACAACCAAATTTGAGTAACAGATTATATTTGTGAAACTGTTTAGTATACATGGCTTCCATGTAACATTTTATTTGGGGAAAGAATGTTTCATTGCTTAAAAAAGCTCATAAATCACGAATGCATGTTAGTTATCATTTTATAGGGTACAATATCAGAAAAAGAAATCTCCTTTTGCACCAAGAATGGTTTCAAACCAACACTTTTGCACTCTTATTTAGGACAGATTAATACTTGTAAGCAGGAAATAGCTACCTCTTCTGGGCAACAGTTATGGAAAACCTTCCTCCTTTGAATGTCATTTCTTAAGAACAAAACAAAAACAACTTTCTTACTTTTGGGCCATTGGAGTTAGAATCTGTTTCATTTCATCCATAATAAGCTCTAATTTTTCTGGCTGTACCTCTAACACTTTGTCCAGAGTTGGGTGATCTGCTGACTGCAACAAAACAAAACAATCAAACCCCTCTAAATTTAATCAACTTTTTCACTTCAGGAAAAAGAAAAGTAATTAGTCATTTTAAAGTAAGTTTTAACAAATTTAAGATTTCCCATATTTACATAATGAAAGCTCTGCTGTATATCCTTGTGGAGTAACCTGATTAGCTGATTCTCAGTCTGTGTATCTATCAGTGCATTTAAAGAGCCAGGCCAACCAAGTTAACCAGCTAACAGTTACTTGCCAAGCACCTAGCTCTTGCCCAATTATGAGATCAAGTAGTCACTTCACAAATTCTTGCCACCATATGTTTTATAATTAGTTGGCTATTCCTATTAAATATAACGAACTGTTAACAAAATTAGTACAGCAACAAATTCAACCCAAGAATCGAACCTGGCTAATGGAGGCAACCCGGGAATCAATCCATATCCCTTCAGACAAATGTGTGCATTTATGTTCCAAGGTTTGAAATAGATTCTTTAACTAGCTAGTCCCACTGCTAACTATTCTCAGATTCAATCCCTGTACTCTATCCAGGGTTAGGTCTCTCTGTTCCCCTTCATCTCCAGATACAATCTGAAGAAGGGCAATGCATGCACATGAAAAAACACAGGAGAAGCTAGCAACAGAGAGCCCAATACACTTCAGCCAGAGCTGGTTGGGGGTGGTCACACAACTTTGGTAACTATTGGGAGTCTTCTCCTTCAGTCTGACTGTAAAAATAGAAGTATTGAAGTGCTACACACAGAGCACTCAGGAGAGGAACAAAGTTTGAATTGAAGGGGATTTAAAGCCAATGCTCTGGAGAAAGAGAAACTTGCTCACTATACCAGAAACAAAATAAAGCATGAGGGAAAATCAAGGGCATAAGATGGTCTCTTAAAGAACCAGCCACAGTAAAAATACATTCAAAAGATATATAGGGCACCGGAAGTTAAGGAAGAGCATATCGAAAAAGTAAAAGTACTAGAAAAAGACTTCTGGAGACGTCACCTTGTAAAGCTGAAACGTGTTCCCATAGAGCTCTTCCGTCAGCATGTTCCTCTGCTCCAAAATGGCTTTGTCATTGTATGCATACTCCACGATGGCTGATGCTTCCGCATGCCGCAGCATCTTCCTCACGTGGCCTTTAAAACTTCTGATTATCTCTGCAATCTGTGGTTTACTTCTAAACGCAACACAATCATGGAAAAATAAATGATAGAAGGAGAAAGCTGGGTGACAATAAAACACAACTTACTTCTCCCAAGACCAACTCATCAATCTGTGTCACTCTGAGGAGTAAATGAGCTAGCATGCATTGAGAAGCTGTGGCCAGCACATAGTAAATGCTCAATAAGTGTCATTTCCTATTAAACTGTTCTGCTCGAAAAAAACAGTAGGGCAGGAAAAAAGATAAAAGTAAAAGATTCAAGGAAATAGAAAATCATATTCTAAGATTCTTTTTGAAGATGGACTTAATCACAAGTATTTTAACTATATCCTAAAAGAATCAAACAGCTGGAAACTACAGCTAGGAATACATTTTTGAAAATTTTGTCAACTGCATATATTACACTTTTTGTTGTTGATTATCATATTCTAGCACATTAATACACTCAAAAAGATTGGTCAAGACAAGTACTAATTCCACTTAATTTAGGGAATTCTCCCATGTTGACATTTTCTAACCCACTGACCCTCTATCAGTTTACTCACCTGTCCCTCCCCAGTCTCTACCCTCTTAATACTGGTGGCTAATTATAAGTTAATTATTCTATTTCTCTTCTTCCAGAGGTTCAAGATAAACATTCACAAATCATCCATCATGTAAAATTATTTTTACTATGCTACAATACCAGTCTACTTCAAAAGTGCTTATCTGTTGCTCACTCTGTCTTTAAAACTTTTGAATGCCAACAAATCAGAAGGTGAGGGTATACCTCCATCAAAGTCATAAATTTCAAGCAGATTTGCAGGACATCTCTCATGTGTCTTTTTAGGAATGAAGGCAGTACCATAATTTTACATTAATTTCGATAATTGTATTTAAGATGATACTCTCTAAAAACAACACAAGCATCTGCTGAGAGCCATTACTATTACTTATAAAGACCACAGACTTCCCATCTCGCATCTGAGCACAGTTGGAAACCATGTCTTCAAAAGACAAAGAAAAAATGTATTTTATACATAAAACAACTTACCCATACATGAGAAATTTCTTAACAATATTTCTCGAATATTTGGCTTTACTTAACTCAACCAAATCATCTGAAAAACAAAAATACATTACAATGACTTCAGATCTCATTTCAGTTCTCTGGAAACAAAGGGAGGAAATTTGTCCCAGGCAAGAAAAAAATAAAAACAAAAAAGGATCTGGAGAAGACACATCTAAACAAAAATTGTTTTCTAGGACACTCTTGGGTATTTTAAGAGAAAACAAGTGACTTATTGCAAATGATAACATAATCTTTAGTATGTAATAAATACCTCGCAATTCTTCAAAGGCCTGTTTTCTCTGTTCTTCATTACCATACTGAATGTAACACTGGATCACACGAGTTGAATCATGTGCAAATGCAATCTGCAGGAAAAAGTTTGAGTTAGACTAATTCTCTTTTGAGACTTATGTTTCTCATTCATTTATTGTGACCTCTTCTGGAATTTCTTGTTAGAAAAAAGGTAGTCTTCATGAATAAAATCAAACCTAGATTACTGAGAACTACTTGTTTTAATTATACAAAACATCATTCTTTTGTTTTGAGGCCTACCATATTTGATAGGTACAATAATGACATTGAGGCAAGGATAAATTTAACCATTTTGCAAGACTCCTCTCATTGTAATTAAAACCAAAGCAAACCAAACCATCTGATGATTATACAGACTATACTTCTCATTTCTTTGATAAGTTACCGTCCCCAAAAGGGAAATATTTCTGTTTAAAAGGTCTATTACTGTATGATTTTTATATAAGTGATCTAAGAATGTTTGGCTTTGGCAACCAGAAGTATACCTGTAAGATCAATCTAAAAGCCTTCCTAAAGAAATAAATACAACTATATCCATAAACACTGGCAATTATATAATAAGTTAATCATCCATTTGTCACATTTCATTATAATTCCTGCACATATATCCAGTTATATCTCTAGAAGAGTTGTTGTGTTTTGAATCTGATTCTCTAACCCATTCCTCCTCATGACTGTTGGAAGGACCCACTGATCAATTTTCCAGAGCGCCCTCCACTAATCACCCATCATGCACAATTATTTGTACTACGCTACAGTACCAGTCTACTTCAAAAGTGCTTATTTGTTGCTCACTCTAAAGTTTTTGAATTCCAACAAATCAGGTGAGTGTATACTTCCATCAAAGTCATAAATTTCAAGATTTGTAAGACATCTCTGAAGGATCTCTTAAAAAAATAAGGCTGTTTTTGTGCATATATTGAGCACCTATTATATAATCAACATAAATGCCTTAAACATAGTGTTCTTATTTATAACTCAAAGCAACAATAAGAATGAGCTGTTACTATTCCCACTTTACAGATGAGGGAAGTAAGGTTATGAGAAGGAACTCGCTATCTCTATTACCCCGAGGAAGAATCTTACTTCTCTGAGTCCCAGATACATCAAATATACAACACGGATGATGACATACAGTAAACGACACAATGCATGTGCTGGTTAACACAATTCCTAGCCTATAGTAAATAATCAATAAATAAGTTATTGTTATTGTTTAAAGGCACACATATTTTAAGCAGCCCAGCCAGGATTTGAATACCAAACTCACTTCTAAGACCATGGTCATACAGCTGTGACCTCAGGGTAGTTGAGAAAGAATCCTGAGTGAAATATTTATAAATTGTCGGAGCTGAGGGGGCAGTCCTATCGTAAAAAGATCCTGCTGAATTTATAAGAAAGCAGCAGCTGATGACTTGCTACTTTCCTTCAAACTGTAATATAGCATCTGGTTAGACCTATGCATCTGACTTGACAAAGGCTGCCCCTCCAGGTGCCGTAAAACTATGAGAATCTGTTGTCTTCCAAGCCATTATGTATTAATCCAAATACACAAGAGTCACAGGAAATTTATTACAAAACAGGATTAAGCAGCAACAATGAAAACTACTTTAGAATTCTCAAATGATTATATTTTAGTTAAAGATCTTCGCATGATGTTTACAAAAGCATGGAGGAAAAGAATGAAGTAATATGTTCACATCACAAATATAAAAAAGTTGGCAATTGAGAACATACTAAATTATATGGAGTTTAGAACAACACATTTATAAAATACTACTGAACTAATAAACTTCTCAAGATAACTTTAAGGGAACACTGGCTTATTTTAAGAATTATTTTAAAATGACTGAAAAGACTGATAATCTTTTCAAAACTCCCTAGCAGTAAGGTCCCTCACTTTTAAATTTTTATGTAGTTTAGTGTTATGGAAGATATTTAAAACTTTTGGCCAAATACACTGGAAACAATGACAAGATCATCTGTCATGAATGGTCAGCTACTCCTGAGAGTGAGGCAACTTCAACTGTTTAAAATTGCAACAATGAGTATATGCTACTTACAGTTTTAATTTTCCCTTGAATCAACTTCTGCAAATCACTCATTAACTTTACTCTTTTTTCTTTGTCACAGTCTTTTCTACAAATGAGGAGAGGAAGGAAACACAGTTGAAATAAAGAAGTTATTTTAAACACACAAAATTAAAAACTGTACCAGTATATGTTCTCCAAGTTCAGCATGATTTTCTTTTCTAAGGCAGCAAACCTCTGCCATTAAAACTACTATTCCAGAGCAGCCAGACAAAAGTAATTTTCTCAAAGGCAGAAACTCATTTCAAAAGGTATAATTTTAGGTATCAATCCAAATCTTAACAGCCAGAACTTCAGAAGTAAAAAAAATAATAAAACAAATCTAAGATAACAAATACTGAAGTATCTCAAAATCTAGCTGATAAGAAATTGTCCTTCATTTTCTCAGAAATCTCTCAGGAAGAATGTCAAATTTATTTCAACCTCATACATTTTCATAAGCATATCCGATGCCATCATAATGATTCTACACACTTCTGTGACGGGCAGACTTCCAAGTACTGATGTCTCTAATGGGGTGTCATGAGGACCCCCTCAATAACCCAAGTGCTATGTCATTTATTTTAGGACATCTCACTATTTACAAGGTACACTGACTTCTCTACTGTTGCAAAGGGACTAACAAAGGCATCTTTAGGTAGAATTACCTTCTTAAAATCTCCCAAATCTGCTTTGCCCGAACAACAATGTCATAGTTGGTTTTATCACTGAGTTGTCTGCTTTGCTTCAGTTCTTTCTTCTTCTTTTTGAAGTCATCCCATTTGGGCTTCTTGGCTGCTGATTCTAGTTATTATAGAAATTATTTTCAATTACATTTAACATTCTAAGTGTCATAAACCAATACAAATTAGGTAAAAAGGGCAATCACTAATCAGGATCAATGCTCATTCTGGAAGCTAAAAAGGGGAACATACCATCCCCCATATATACTTTACTTTGCTTTCTGAGCAGTTTGTACTTTTTACATTTGGTTAAATTTAAATCTTCATTAATTCTTCTAACAGGATACCTATTAAGAGAAAAGGACACTAAAAGAATTACAAAAGTAACTAAAATATTTTAAATATCTTTTTCAATTGTGAAATAAAATTCTACTTTTTAAGATTAAGATCATTGGACTTTAGGTATAATTAACTTCCAATGAAAACAAAAATTAGCCCAAATGAAAACAAGAAAAACAACTTCGAAAATTCACTGTTCTGAGTGCTGCTGTATATTAAGTCACTTATTTCTTACAACAACTCCAAGAGGTAGGTATTAATATTACCCTCTCTTCCATGGTGGGGAAAAAGAACAAAGCAGTTGAGCTCTCTATCTGAGGCCACACAACCTGCAATGGTAGAATTAGGACTCAAACCTAGAAACAACCCTCTGCTGTCTTAGTCATGACAATGAACAACCAAAATTTCCAAGTTCGCCACAAACAGAGTGATACTATAAAAGTCGAATATCTTTCTATTACCACTTTTTTGTCTTCAAAATCCAAGTAACTTACCAATTGAACTAATGATGCCAAACAAAGAACAACTTACTAAAATGGGTATTATTTACATGAGTATCTGGCACAGAATCTTTTGGGGGAATTAGTCACTTCTAACTATCTCCCTGTCTCTATAAAAAACTGGGAAAAATGCAAAAAAAAAAAAAAAAAAGAAAAGAAAAACCCTGTAAAACCAAAACCTAGCTATAGCCACTGATAATTTTCCTCTTGCTTTTTCTCCATACATGTTTTAATCTTTAAAAACTCAAAAAGTGGCCAGGTGCAGTGGCTCACGCCTATAATCCTAGCACTTTGGAAGGCTGAGGAAGAAGAATCATTTGAGGCCAGGAGATTGAGATCAGCCTGGGCGAAATAGTGAGACCCCGTCTCCACAAAAAATTAAATTAAAAAATTAGCCGGGTGTGGTGGTACATGCCTGCAGTCCCAGCTACTTGGGAGGCTGAGGCAGGAGGATCACTTGAGTCCAGGAGGTTGAGGATGCAGCGAGCCATCATCACGCCATTGCACTTCACAGTCTGGGCAACAAAGTGAGACCCTCAAAAAAGAAAAAAATTCAGAATCTGCCTTCACTCAATATGATTAGATTATGTTTGCTCATGAAATTAACATTCCTCAAGAACATAATTTTTAATGGCTATCCAATATACTACAATGTATTTATTATTCCTTTATTGTTTACTTATATATTCCCTGTCTGGTAATACAAAAGATTATAGGCAACAGAGGGCATATTTACCATTATATTAATATGGTATCCTCTACTATACAATAGCGGATAGGAACTGATCCAGGGCTAATTTAATTCCATAAAGATTTGGGTACCCTTGACATATGTCATGCTAGGCTGCAGTACATTTATCAATGTGGGGGTTCTCTAGTAACCAATCTCTCATGTTATTTTATCAGTCTAGTTACTGATACAAAAATATGAGAAAATGAAATCAAGAGTCCCATTTTGAGATATCAGGAACATATCTCCCATAGCCAAAGAAATCATAACTTTCCTCATATCAATGTGAGAAATTAATGTATACGTGTTTAAAATGCAGGCATCAAAACTCCAGTAGAGAAAGAAAGATTTGGGATCTAGTGGAGAGGCTAGGAAAGAGAAAGTAGAAAAGAGAGCTGGAAGAGAAACTGCTGGCAACTGGGGAGGAGGAAGATGAAGGAGGAAGAAAAAATGACAAGCGAAGATCAAGACTGGAGCATGAAGAGGCCCTGCAGCCCTAGTGGGAAACGACGGCATTTCCCCTCCTTCCTCTCTCCCTACCTCCTTGTCTTAAGGCTGCGGTCCCTCTGGTAAGCAGCCCTTGGGCAGGGTAAAAAGCAAGCACCAGGACGAGGGGATGGCACTGAGAAAACCATCCCCAGTGGTCTCAGCTGGCAACAAAGGAGCAGTGTTAAGACACGCTGTGCTGGAGAAAAAGAGAATAAAAGGCACTAGAAAAATTCTCAGGAGGTTGCAAAGAAAGTAATGATATGACAATCCACATAACCTGGAAACTGCTTGTTTGAGATCAATGCAGGACAAAGCACGACAGCGGAATGTTATAAAATAGAGAGCAAAGCTCTGGGTTAGAAATGACCCACTGAACATCGTTGACAGAGATGGGCAGTTTGTTTCAACAGACAAGCACGAGACCTGCCAATACTTCCAATCAGTGAGCAACTTGTCCTGAACCAATTAAAATCAAATCTGTCATGTGTGCACAACACCTTCTCTGGAACTACTATGGATCTGCGCCATCAGATGGGTTTATTGTATCAGACTGGCCTAAGCTCTGTGAAGGCAGGGTCTGTATGTTTCTTACTCACCAAAGCATCCTTAACCACGGCTGACACTTAACTGGGGACAGACTGATTCTTTAAAGCCAGATTCTATGATTAGTTGGGGCCTGTATCCTTACTGATTATTTTTGTGTGTGTGCGTGTGTGTGTGTGTGTTTTGCCCTATCTCCTGGTACAATGCATAGAAAACTCAAATACTCGTTCGATGAATGAATAAATTTTAGCTTATAAAAAGAAATGTTTTATTGAGGTTCCACTGTATAAAGCCATTATAATTCAACTTAACTCCATGGCTACGGTAATTCAGAAAAGGGCTAACAAATAAGAAACTCTAAGCACCAGAGGAAAATTGTGAGCATGAAAGATGCTTTGTTGTTTATTTAAGCCATCTACCTGTCCCAAAATGTTACCTGCCAAGGAATAAGAATGTGAGGTTTCTAACACACCTCCAGAGTCCCTGTGCACAATCGTTCAGGCGCTAGTTCAGGCATGAAGGAATCAGTACTTACCATCGCTTTTACCATCTGGCTGGAATTTTCTCTTCTTGTTGAATTTATTTGCCTGCTGGAATTTGTTCTTTGGTGATTTGTCCCCTTGCTGCTTATTCTTGAACTGCTTCACACCCTTTTTCCCAAGTTTTGTGATACTTTTCTCAAAGTTCCTAGATGTGACTTTAGGTCCACCTTCTTTAGCAACTTTCCTTGTTGGAAATGTCTTTGAAGAACCAGAATCTAGTGACAATAATAATTATAAGTTCAATGATTCTGGGCCCAAATCTCTTTTATCTATTGGATTATATTCATTACAGAAAATTATACTTTTTAATCCTAATACCATGTCTTACTCTCAAATATGCAACATAGAGCCTTTTGAGTAGAACTGGATTTAAACAATCAAAACAAAAATAAAAAATTCTTTCCTTGATTATAAAACCACCTAGAGAGTAGAGAAATGTAAAATAAAAGCTACCCATGATTCTACCACTAAAGATAAACACTGATGTCAGTTTGGTATGTTTCTCTAGTTTTAAGCATACAGCAGAGCTATTATTTATATACCTTTGTATTCTGCTTTAATGATGGTCTACACAGAATTTTCAAGAGTTCAATAACAAAAGAAGTCTTAAGAAATGACTTCTTGAACATTCTTGAAATTTGGAAAGTATATCATAAGGACATCTAAAATGTTAATTTTAAAATTTTCTAGTTTTAAGAAAATTTTAAAGCCTATATTAAAATTATTTAACAAAAACTTTTGATCAAGAAGGCTTACAAATTAGTACCTAACAAATGAGATGCAAACAGTAATGGCTAACATTAAGGAAACATTAATCATTTGTATAGTTCCTTGACTTTTCTGTTTTACAATACTGACACCTGATGGAATAATAAAGACATCACCATTATAAATTCTGAACCTAAAAGTATTTGGCTTATGAGCAGTATGTATTAAATAGTCCTAGTTTATCAAATGTTAAAATAAAATATATGGTGAACTAGTGTGAATAAAATGAGGCAACAGCAGCAACAACTGAGATAAGGAGTCTTTCATGAATAAGGCATTCCTCAATCATTCTTGCAATTTCTTAAGGGTCTAAATGTCATGAGCAACATGTTAACTCATACACAATAACACATACTTCTTCCTACTATTTTAATCCTAATCCTAGCTAATGAATACAGATTGAAATTTACTACATGCCCTCCCATCCCCCAATTATAATAGCCAAACACCCACATGGGAAGCATATCTTACCACTATTTTTATGAAATCTGTTTTTTTCTTGTGCTGTCTTTGTACTCTTTCCTGTGAATTGCTTTTTCCCTTTGACTTCCATCGTAGCAACTCTGGAAAACTAAAACCAAAACCAAAAACAATCACTGCAGTTCTCTTCATCAAATAAGAGCTGTTTCATAGTCATTGCCACATTTAGTCCTTCAGTCTACAAATACAATACAAATCAGTCAGATATAGAATGGACAACTACTTAAATCCAGCAATTTTGCAATCACTGACTCAAACTTTAAAACTGAAAATGAACAAGGTATCAATAAAAAAACTAAGAACAACACACACCCTGGCCAGTGTTTGATATCTCTGGAGGCATCACTTCACTTCCACAATAGTACTGGCTAAAAATAGACCACTATTGACACTAAGTATAATAAGCATCAGAGTTTGCATTTTGTAACCTGGGAAGACTAGGGGATGAATAACTGACAAAATTATCGCTTGATTTCTTGGAGCCTAAAAAGCCAGGAATAAATAGGCTGCATGTACCACTACATGCATTTAATATAAGAAAATAAAGGATTATCTGAAAGATTCCTATGCAATCCAACACAGCTAAAACAAAGATTAGCATCCAGTGTTTAATTTGTGATTGTTTTAGACGCAGCCAAGTAATTGGCAGTGAACTCCAAAATAAGATGTTGAAACGGTTAATATTTCATTGAAAGGAATCTGTCTAATAGGCGCTTTATAGGCTACTGAGACACCATGGTGCACAGGATAAACAAGTTATAACCCATCACCTACCCAAAGTCCCTGAAAGCAGCAGAACAGATCAAGAGAGAAAGCCATTTGGCTCATTTCTCCACTTTCCAAAGTTGGACGATCAACTCATTTGAAAGCTGACTGTAAACTACAGATGTTAGGGATCCCTAGACAACACCAGATATTTCTAGATTAGAATTGCCCATTCAAGAACTAATTTCTCAGGATATTACCATAAGAGAAAAGAAGGGTTCTGGGATAAAACATATTTGGGAAACAGTAAGTTAAATGACAAGAATCAGCCCGTAAGAAAAGGCTTTTCAGATTCTTTAATTTGCTAATATATACAATCAATTGTCAAGCAAAGGCTAAAGGATGCAGGATTTTCCAACTCCAGTTGAACCACTTTTTCCTGGAACATCACAAGGGAACAGCAGAGTTCCAAGGAGTACTCTGGAAAGTGCTGTCCTCATCTAGACTTTTCTAATGATTTTGAAAAATGGACAGCCCCTGAATTACTCAGCTTCCTCAGGGCATTTAGAACTGAAGGGTCACATTATTACTTGGCTATGGCCATCATAACCATACCTGCATCTCTCAGCTCTTCTACACCTGTAGTTTTCTAAGAATCCATTCATTTACATGTTTTCTCTGTATGTTTGTTCTAATTTTTATATTGAAATAATTTTAGCTTTACAAGAGAGTTGAAAAGATACACAGTTCACATATACCCTTTCCCCAGCTTCCCCTAATGTTAACATACAATTAACTAAGCTACAGAGTTGAGTTGGAGTTTACCAGTTTTTCCACTAACATCCTCTTTCTGTACCAGGATACACTGAATCTGGCCATCAAGTCTCCTTCGTATTTTGTAGAATATTCCTCATTTGGGGTTTGCCTGATGTTTTCTCATGATTAGGCTAAGGCTACACATTTTTTGGAAGACTACCAGAGGTCAAGCTTTCTTCTGGTAGTACTCTATCAAGAGGTACATGACATTAACATGACTCATTACTGTTTATGTTAACCGTGTTCACTTGGTCAAAGTAGTGTTTTCCAGGTTTCTCCACTGTAAAGTTGCCACTTTAACCTTTCCATCTGTATTAGATCCAAGCCACCAAGTCCAGCCCAAAGTCAGAGGAAAATTAAGCTCCACTTCCCAGAAGGAGGGGTACTAAAGAATCCAGGCATATGTTAAACTACCACAGCAATTAATAAACATTTTAGACAAGATGTTTGGAGAATATGTAGACATCCTATGTCCTCCTAAGTTTTACCTGCTAACTTTAGCATTTGTCGGTGGATTTCGCCTGCAGCAATTACTGCATTTAAATGGTGATCTTCTATTTCTCTTATTACTTTGTTATTCTCAACTTTTCTGCAGGGAAGACTTGTCCCATCTTTTCCATCTATTTACTTGTATCATATAGTCTCAGATATTCATTTCATTCCTTGGTTATAATCCAATACCATTGTTATTTTGTTGCTCAAATAATTCTAGCTCCAGCCAGTGGGAAGTTTTTCAGGTTGCTTCTGTGTCCTTTTGACATGGCCCAACTGTTTTGTTTTGTTTTTTAAAGCACACCCTTATTTCCTGGCACTAGCTCCAGGTTCATTCTGTATTTTCCTTAACCTAGCCCTGAAATCAGCCACTTCTCCAAGGAATCCTGGTTCCTTTCATTAAGAATGGTATTTAAAAACCAAGATCTGAGTGCTAGGCGCACTTGTTGTCACTGAGGTGTCCCTGTTTCTATGTCCTTTCAGCAGACAGATTCAGGAAACACATATATGTATATTAACTTATGCATATGCACATACCTATATTTATTTTTATATCTATTAAAATAACACGAAGCTCATACTGATGTTTCCAAATCTAATCAAGCACCGCATATTTTCCTCTAGGCATCTCCTCTTGCTCATTTGTAACTTCTTTCTCTGACAGTGAGCAACCTGCTTCCCACCATCTACAATTTATTTATACACATGTTCCACCCTACTATACATGCATAGTTTCAGAATTGCTAACCTGTACCCCATGAGAAATAAATTTACAATGACAGTACAGTGTTGATGTACAATTCTTTTTTGTATCCATTCAAAATACTTTTCCAAAGTTACTTAGAGGCTTGCATGGTGGCTCACACCTGTAATCCCAGCACTTTGGAAGGCTGAGGCAGGTGGATTACCTGAGGTCAGCAGTTCAAGACCAAACCCCATCTCTACTAAAAATACAAAATTTAGCTGGGCATGGTGGTGGTGCACACATGTAATCCCAGCTACTCAGGGGGCTGAGGCAGGAAAATCACCTGAACCCAGGAGGCAGAGGCTGCAGCGAGCTGAGATTGTGCCACTACACTCCAGCCTGGGAAACAGAGTGAGACTCTATTTCAAATGTTAAACTACCATAGCAATTAATAAACATTTCAGACAAGATGTTTGGAGAATATGTATACATCCTACCTCCTCTTAAGTTTTACTTGCTAACTTTAGCATTGAAGTCAGTGTATTCTGCCTGCAGCAATTACTGCTGCAGGCCAAAAAAAAAAAAAAAAAAGCTACTTAGATCAGCCCTTCGGCCCCTCACCCTCTTTAGTGAAGTTACATGTTTATAGTATAGTTTAACTAATTTGTCACAGTCTGCATTCCATCCCCAGAAATGCTGGCAGATTTATTAAATGTGCATATAGTCAAGTTTACTCTTTCTGGTGTATAATTCCACGGGCTTCAACAAATGGCTAAGACTCATGCATCCACTACCACAGTATCTTACAGAAAAGTCCTGTCACTCTAAAAAGTCCCCTGGTACAGCTCCTTTGTATTCAACTCCTTCCCTCTTTCCTGACTGCCAATGATTAGGTTTTCACTTCTGTTTTGTCTTTTCCAGAATGGCATTCTTATACATGGAATCATACAATATGTAACTTTTTGAGTCTTGCTTTTTGCACTGGGCAAAATGCAGTTTGCTTTGCTTGGGAACCCTGTACCTTCGTAATGAATCATCACATTCAATAGTGTCTCTTGGAATTCGCCCCCCTTTTTCCTTTCCCTCTATTACCCCATTCAGGCTCCTGCTACCTCTTGCTCAGTTTTGTTTAGATCCTATCTGCTTTGATCCACTTTCCGCTGCCTGATTAACCTTCCGGTAGCACACCTATTTCATGTCATTTCCACGCTCCAATAGCTTCAAAGCTTTCCCACTGCCTTCAGGAAAAAGTTCCAACTCAGGCATTCACAGCCATTCAAAATGTGGTCTTAATTCACCCCACTCATCACCACCACACAGGAGCCACTATTCTTATCAGAATAGTGAAGTTTAAAGCCATTCTCTCTACCAACACAATTTCTACCCATCCTTCAAATTCAGTTTAAATGACATTTTCTTATAGACCAACCTCTACATGTTAGCATTCCTCAAATCTTTGTCCTAGGGAACTTCCCTTCTCTCTCCACACTTCTCCCTAGGTGGTCTCATCCAATCTCCTGGCTTTTTATGCTGAGTACTCCCAAATCATGTCTCCATTATGAACTTCTCCTTGGGGTCCAAACTTGTGTATAACTGCTTATCTGATACCTCTAATTATGTGTCTACCAGGAACCTTACCCTTAATATGTCCAAAACATAATTCTCTATGTTGTTCTTTATGTTATTGTTGTTTGCCCCACAAACAACAATATACTATTTTTCCCTGCCCTATCGTCCTCCATCTCAGCCAATGGCACATCATCTACTTTACTGCTCAAGTAAGAAATCTGAGTTACCCTTGACATTTTCCTCTCTACTCTACCACGCTGAACCGTAAGTTAGTTCTCTTAAATGCCCCTTAAGTCACCACCCTAATGCAAACTATTACCAATACAATGTCTTGAGCTTCCAAATGTAATACATTTTCTAAAGAGAACCAGGGCCTATTCATGATTCTCACTTGCTTATAAGTCTTCAATGTTTTCTACACATGGTAATAGGAACGGAAATGTTTTCCTATTGTACAGAAAAAAAAATTCCCCATCGTGACCTTCAAGGCCTTACAGAACCTAGTTCCACTCTATCCGGCTAACTTTATCTTGTACTCCAACTATACTCTTTCCTAGCTCCCATCTCAGGAACTTAGCCCATTATCGCCTCTGCTTGAAGTACTCCCTGAGCTTCCAGATCTCCGCTTAAAGATCACTTCTTCAGCCTCCACTATCTCCCAACTCAGCATCCAGTTCGTTTCCTCCCAGCACTTATAATCTGCGTACATTCAGGCACACCACCTAGCACTGGAGTTGGTGTTTGTGAAGCAGCACAGACAGGCTGATCAGGCCGAGCACGGGCTGGGATTCTACAGTGAAGCTAGTCCAATCTAACCCGGCACGCGGGGCAACGTGGTGGGAGAGAGGTCGGAGTCCCGCCCTTCTTGCCAGGCTCCAGTCAGTCCCAAACTCCTAGCCCAGAAAGAGGCCAGAGGAGACTGCCCAGTGGACAACAGCCCCGAGAGACCTTCCCGACTTCCAGCGCCCGGCAGGGTGCGAACCCCTCCCAAGAGCGACCGCTGAGCCTGCCACACTCACCGCACACGTGGGACAGAGACAGCTCGCGCAGCGGATCCCGACCGCCTCTCCGCTTCCGCTTCCGCTTCCTTGCCTTGCTCCGCCCTCGGGCCGCTTTTTTTCATCTTCCGCGGCGGATCAGGGACTAAGAGGTGGAGCTTACCAGACAGTACAAAAATTCGGAATTTCTATTGGTCCGCTGCTGTTATGCCTCCTCTTGAGGCGCGAAGATTTTGGCCCTTGAAAGAATCCGTCGGGCAGAGGACGCGACAACGGCCACGGGAAATGACGTCATTAACCCTGTGGCTTCCGTGCTGGAAAGAGAGGGAGAGCTCCTGCGAGGCAGAACAGGCTGCTGAGGGAGAGACTTGGCTGGCGCGGTTAATAAGAGGCCTGCATCCCGTAGCCTGAACAAATATTGAAGTAGCTAAAGTTTCTAAAGTGTGTTAATTTGCATATTCCTCAGCAGTCCAGCGTGGAGGATAAAAGGGGTATCTTGTGAGTCGATTTGAATTGTAATCCCGTTTTTTTCCCTTGCTAGCTGTGTGGCTCTGGGAAAATTACAGTTTTTATGAGCTTTGGCTTCCTGATCAATAAAATAGAAATAATTAAGTTATACGTGCAAAGCGCTTAGCATGGAACGCTCTCAATAAATGTTTGCCATTTTTAGTGTCTGCTCGTGCCTGGAAACTGCTGTTATTCCATTTTATACTTCAGGAAATAAGATTGTGGTTAGGATATATGCCCCATTTTCCAGATGAAGAAACTGACACCACAAACTTGCTCGTGTCAAGCAACAGAATTTTATTCTTTAACTGTTCTAGAGGCAAGAATTCCAAAATCAAGCTGTTGGCAGAGCCCTGCACCTTTTGAAGGCTATAGGGGAGAATGCTTTGCTTCTTCAGCTTCTAATGGTTCCAGGCGGTCCGTGGCTTCTTGTTGCATGACTCCAATCTCGGCCTGTCTTCTAATGGCCTTCTCCTGTGCCTGTGCCACTTCTCTGTGTGTTTTTAGGACACTGAACATTGAATTTAGAGTCCACGGGGATAATCCAAGATCATCTCATCTGGAGGTCCTAAATCACATCTGCAAAGGCCCTTTTCCCAAATAAGGTCACTTTCACATGTCCTGGGAGTTAGGACATAGACATATCTTTTGGAGACTATTCAACCCACTGCATCTGTAAAGTTGAGGAACTGGCACTTGATCCCTGGTGCCAGACTTCAGATTTTACTGTCTTCCAACTTACTCCGTTTTCTGGCCACTAAGGAGTTAGAGTTGAAACTGGTAATTTAGCAGACTGTATGCTTCTTGATGACAGGGGCCATCATTACTTTCCAGGCACTTATCTCACTATGCAGCACATAGATACTTGGTAAGTTCTTGTTGTCTACCTTAACTGTTACTAGTTTACATTTCAGCTCATTTAAATCTCATAAGAACGTTTTAAATAGGTCTTTTCTCATTTTACAGAGAAAGGCAAAACATAGTAGCTTTGGTCCAGTGAGCCTGACTCTAAACTCAACGTGGCTGCCTCCGTACTGCTTTCAATAATTCAGTAAATGCTAAGAGAAGAGAATATGGAACAGGAATTGCAGGAGGCCCATCAGCTGTGCCTTTTGGGCAAATAGCATAGTAGTGGGGATATTAGACACCTTGAAACACCTGACAAGTAAATGCTGGCCAAAAAGAAAGAAAAATCGCAAAATACACCCTATCACACAACCCTGGGAAGGGATACGTTTGTGTTTTCAACTTGACAGACAGCAGCACCCCATATCCTTGAAGACAGGTCCATGCAGTTGCCTTAAGCATCTACACCAAAACCCTGCTATTCATTTGCCTTTTCACCAGGGAGGAAAAAAAAAAAATGTTATCACATATCAAAGCCCTTGATTATTATTAAAAACTTTTTTATCAAGTCTTCTGTGAAAGTGGATTGATTTGGATTTTTTTTTTTTTTTGGAGTGAATTGAAAGCATCGTGTGGTTTTGCAGAACAGCACAAAAAAAGTTTATCCTGTCATTTTTTTTTTGTCAAGCAAACCCATTAATTCTTCGAATATCTAATGATCTAAATGTAGACCACTAGGTGTACTCCTACAAGCCTAAGATGCTCTTCTTGCGTGATACACAATTTAATCAGAGCAACTAGACTTGCACACATCCAAGAGGTTAATAACAGTACTATAGCAATGCAATGAAGAGCATTGAGATTAGAATCAAAGGAACCTGGCTTACAATCTAAATTCTGTATGGCCAAGGACTAGATAGTTAACTTGTATGGGCCTCAGTTTCTGCATATGTAAAATGGGAATAACAACACTTGTTTCTGGAGTTGCTGTGAGGCTTTAAAGTGATAATATCTTAAAGTTCTTAGCCAATAGTAAATGTTGAGTGATTCGTAGCTTAAGAGAGAACCAAGGAGTACCCATTTGAAATACTTTGGGGCCGGGCGCTGTGGCTCACACCTGTAATCCCAGCAGTTTGGGAGGCCAAGGCAGGTGGATCACCTGAGGCCAGGAATTCGAGGCCAGCCTGGCTAACATGGCGAAACCCCATCTCTACAAAAATACAAAAATTAGCCAGGTGTGGTGGTGCATGCCTGTACTCCCTGCTACTCCGGAGGATGAAGCACGGAGAATCGCTTGAACTGGCGAGGCGGAGGTGCAGTGAGTGGAGATTGTGCCACTGTACTCCAGCCTGGGCGACAGAGTGAGACTCTGCCTCAAAAAAAAAAAAAGAAAAAAAGAAATACATTTGACTTCACATAACGGAAAGTTCAGCTAATGGTGGCTTAAGCAATCATTTTCTTAACATAAAAATTTGGAAGGTACTTGGTTGTTGTGGTTCAATGACACAATGTCATCAAAGAGCCACGCTCTTCCAGTCTCTCTTCTACCACCATCCTCAACGTTGACTTTTTATTGTCCCATTTACTGCTTTTGGATTGCAAGATGAACTCCTCAGTTTCCATATTTATCTAAGAGTTCAGGGCTAGTGAAAGTGGAGAAAGAAATGAAATGCACTTTTTCCTCCCAGTGGGGCTCTGTCCTTTTATCCCAGAAGGAAAAGACCCAACAGGAGTCTCCCTTCTATTTCAGTGCCAAGAACTGGAATACACGGCCACCCCAGAATTGAAAGACCATCAGATATAATGTTAACCAGGCATTTGGATTTCATTCTTTTTCTAGTACTCTGGTAAAATTAAAGATCACTTAGCAAATATGCTTTTATCCAGCAGTAGAGATTTAATTTGTGACTTAAGCTAATCTGGTTTAAAACTTAAAATAACTATAGTATCCCAGGTGGTGGATAGCAATCTGGGCAGCGCATCGAATCACCTGTGGAGTTTTTGTTTTTGTTTCTTTAAGTAGCAGTAATTCTGATTTAATTGGTCTGGAATGGGACCTGAGCATTGAGAATTTGATGCATAGATCATGCTAACATGCAGCTAAGGTTAAGACCCAGTTATTTAAGGAATGGGGTTCAAGTTTTGTTTGTCTGTTTGAGACAGAGTCTTGCTCTGTCACCCAGGCTGGAGTGCAGTGGTACGATCTCAGCTCACTGCAACCTCCGCCTCCCGGGTTCAGGCAGTTCTCCTGCCTCAGCCTCCCAAGTAGCTGGGACTACAGGCATGCGCCACCAGGCCCGGCTAATTTTTGTATTTTTAGTAGAGACAGTGTTGGCCAGGATGGTCTTGGACTCCTGACCTCAGGTGATCCACCTGCCTTGGCCTCCCAAAGTGCTGGGATTACAGGTGTGAGCCACTGCTCCGGGCCTGTTGATTTGATCTTTTAGTTAACTAGGGGTTAAATCTCCTGGTTCCTCTTTGTATTGCAGGCACCAGAATTTAAGAATTAAATATACAATATGCTTCTCTCTGTAAGTAGAACATTGGAGAGAATTGTATCTTTCTTGCTGATTGAGTTCTCCTAAAGTGATTTAATACTATTAGATGTTAAAAAATGGTTTACATTTGAACTATACACTTTCAAACATACTCTGGAAAATGTTTGCTTCTTTTTTCAATTTCACACAATTTTGTGCAATTTTCCTTTTTCCATAAAAATAAAATAGGTTAGGTGTCAGCTCCCATACATCTTCCTCTTCCCAAAATCAGTTCTCTGGAGTTCTAATTAGTGGATTTTTAACGAATTGTGTTGTTTTTCTGTTTCTCAAATGCATAAGCAGAGATACAGGGCATGTTACTGATATAAAGCATAAGTGATATTTTGGCAAGGATTGGGCTTTATTTTCAGGACCTATTAGAATCATAAATCCATGGAAACGGAGCAGTTGCCAACACATTTTTCTTTAGTGAAAAAGAACTGCTTCTGAATAGTGTGCATTATGTTTTCCAATATCGTACATTTGCTACAAAGTGCACTAATGTAGTCTAAACATTAATTGAGCATTCATAATGCTGTACTTGCTGTCTAGTAAACACAGTATTAACCTTGTCCTATTTTGCTTTCTTTGATGACAAACTTTGGAGCAGCAGAAAATTACATGGCTAAGATGTAAGTTTATCTGATTGTAGTAGTCTCACCTTAATAAAAGCTTGTGTCGGCACATGATGGAGAAATGAAATAAAAAGTAGGTAATATCACTTAAAGCCCAAGAATTGTCACTTACACACAGTGCATTTATAATGCACTATGGTTTTGTCAAACAAAACGCCTCAAGCAACACATACTAGCTTCAGTTTTTTGTCTAGGATAAGAACAATTAATATGTTGGCATTTTAAGTTTTTAAAATTCTGCTTCCAGGCTTGATAAAAGTTATTTCCTTTGGAAAGTATCAATTAGTTTTTTCGTGTGATTTCCCTAATTTGTGAGCAATAAAGATAACCAAGCATATATTTTATTAGGTGAACAAATAAGAAAATTGTTTGTTTCAAATATGAATAAAGAATAATTTTCTTGCAAATCAAAACCACAATGAGATACCATGTCACACCAGTTAGAATGGCGATCATTAAAAAGTCAGGAAACAACAGGTGCTGGAGAGGATGTGGAGAAACAGGAACACTTTACACTGTTGGTGGGACCGTAAACTAGTTCAACCATTGTGGAAGACAGTGTGGCAATTCCTCAAGGACCTAGAACTAGAAATATTTGACCCACCCATCCCATTACTGGACATATACCCAAAGGATTATAAATCATGCTGCTATAAAGACACATGCACACGTATGTTTATTGCGGCACTATTCACAATAGCAAAGACTTGGAACCAACCCAAATGTCCATCAATGATAGACTGGATTAAGCAAATGTGGCACATATACACCATGGAATACTATGCAGCCGTAAAAAAGGATGAGTTCATGTCCTTGGTAGGGACATGGATGAAGCTGGAAACCATCATTCTCAGCAAACTATCTCAAGGACGAAAAACCAAACACCACATGTTCTCACTCATAGATGGGAATTGAACAATGAGAACACTTGGACACAGGGTGGGGAGCATCACACACTGGGGCCTGTCATGGGCTGGGGGGAGGGGGGAGGAATATCATTAGGAGATACACCTAATGTAAATGACGAGTTAACGGGTGCAGCACACCAACGTGGCACATGTATGCATATGTAACCTGCACGTTGTGCACATGTACCCTAGAACTTAAAGTATAATAAAAAATTAAAAATAGAAAAAAAGAATTTTCTAATTATTCCTCCCACTTTTTAAAACTATAGAAATTTCATGTTGGTACTTAGAATAATGATCTAGCTCCACTTACCTACCCAATATTCCTCTCTTCCTTTATTATTTTTTTCTTTTTTGGAGAGACAGGTTTTGCTATGTTGCCCAGACTGGTCTTGAACTCTTGACCTCAAGCGATCCTCCCACCTCGGTCTTCCAAAGTGCTGGGATTAATGGGCATGAGCAGCTGTGCCCAGCCTACCTCTTCCTTTTAAGATGAAGAAATAAATTAACCCACTTGCTCAAACCTATTATGTCAATTTAAATTCTCCAGGAAGCAGATGTCAAGATAGAATGAGGCCAAGAGACATGTTGTGAGAAAAACTTCACAATAAGCTGAGGGGAGAGGAAATAGCAGTAAATAGGGAGCACCCGATACCATGATACAGCTCTGACGTGTGTCGAGAGAGAGGCGGAAAGAGGATGCGGTAGAAAGCCTTCAGGCTGTAGTAAAGCTCTGAGAAAGCCTCGGCGAGGCCAGCATGGCACTGCAGAGCAGATTTCTCCTTAAAGGAAAGCTAAATTGAGTAGGAAAGGCCCAGCTCAAGTACCCCTGCTGTGCTCAGTCATTGGCTGGGAGCAACCCAGGGAGTGCATGGCCTCAGCATGAATGCTGCGGTGGATGCTGAAGTTGTGGCAGCTGGAGGCATAAGCTAACTACACCTCTCGCAGCCGGTTCTCTCTTGAAAGGAGCTTGGAGCAGTTCACTCCATGGCTGCCAGGGTCTACCCCTCACACAGCACAGGGCTATTTCTCCATGTGTGTTTGGGGAGCGGCTCCTCCATTGTTCCTATGGCCCTCTGCTCAGGAGGGGAATGTTAGAAGAGAGAGACCAGGGGGACAAAGTATAGTCTCCTGGGGGCTGCAGCAAGTACTCATCATCTCATTCCAGCACTATCCATTCTAAATTCACCTCATCCTTGGCTATTAGCTTGGCAGGTCTTGATGACTAACCTGGTCATGTGACTTAAACCATTGGTTTTACAGGGTCTGAGACTCTAGTAATCATAGCCTCTAAGCCAAGGGTTGCTTCCTATGTTCATTTACCATTACAGTGGGGGCTAAGGAGAACTGAGAAATACCTAAGTGGATCGATCGCCTAGGTTCTATATGTATTCCTCCATGTCTCAGTTGACCAAAAGCAGTCCTATCTCCTCTAGTTATCGGAGTTAATCACACTTGCCCAGATGGAGACGCCCCTTCTTACCTGTTAATCTTGTACACAAGGAGTCCAAAATGTCCAGGAGACATCCGTAGTTCAATGAAACTCTTGCTCTGTCCCCTGGCAAGAGTGTGTCTCCTTTGAAGACAAGGACTTCTAAACCTGCAGAGCCCAGAGTTAAGGCGACAGGAAACATGCATTTCCCCAGAGGGCCATTGAGAATAATGGTAAGAATGATGCTTCCTGCTTCTTTCCCCTGGTTCCTTGACCCATGTATTCTTATTAGGAGCATAGCACTCTATAGAGATCTCTGATTTATTTATTCTGCATTCTGGAGGATAGCACCTCCTTTTTGTAGACTATTGCCTGTAAACTGGTGCTCCAGCTGTGCCTTCGATAGGCCACTGCAATGTTCTATTGTGGGTTGATTGCCTCTTGATGGAGCATCTGTGATGTGATCTGGGAATCACATGACCATGGGCTCACTTCTGCGCCCACTTTGCTGTGAGTTGTGGCCCCTGTTTGGATGCTATGTTACATAGGTTTACATGCTTGTGGATCATGCACTGCATAAATGTCTGGATATTGATGCTGGCTGAGGCTCTGTGGGTGGGAAAGGCAAACTCATATTTGGAATAAGACTATCCCACTGAGGGGAAACTGTTGGCCCTTCCAGAATAAAAGGAGCCCAAATATTGTCAAGTTGCCACTGAGTGGCTTGTTGGTCTCTTTAGGAAATAGGGCCATATCAGGAGTGCAGCATTTGTTCTTCTTGCTGGAAGACTCTACATTTAGAGGAAGCAGCAGTTAGATTGGTCTTGGTGAGTATAAGTTCACGCTGTTGGGCACATTTGTAGCCCTCACCTCTGCCATTGTGTTCACTCTATTCATGTGTCCATCATGCCCAATGCTGAAGACTGACGGATGTCAACTGGCCACGATATTTTGTCTACTTAATTGTTCAATGTTTCTCCTTTAGTGGATGCTTTCTGATGGGTATTAGCACGTGAAAATGTTTATACTTTGTGTAAATTCTCATCTGACTCCTGGAAGCTTCACCAAAGTGGCCTGTGCCTGAATTTTTGTAAGATTTCTCTCCCGCCCTCTGGAACACATGTTTCTTACCAAGATTCCTAGCATAGCAGCCATGTCTTCATTTTATTGATGTAATGGATCAAATGTGATATTCTACAGGATGTCCAGATGGTCCAGATCTCTTCGGACTATATTAAGACAGAGGGTGGGCGAGCTAACATAGCCCTGGTGCAAAACTGTAAATGAGTATCGTTGTTCATTCCAAGGAATGTGAACTGTTTCTGATCTTATTTTCCATCTATTTTTTTCCATCTTTTTTACCATCTGCTGTGGCAACTCAGGCATTTCACCTTTGCTCAGCAACTGGGCACTGCTTTTACTAGGCTTTGGAAAGCCACATAGCAGTGTGTTTGTCCCATCCCTAGGGCCTTACCAGGATGCTAAAAACCGTATCCCAAGAAAGTGACCCCAACTCAATGCACTCTTGCTTGTTCACTTTTGTCTTCCAGCCCTTTGGTCAAGAACTCTCATAGTCCTGCCCCTGACAACTCCCCAGCTCTTGAAAGTAAATGCTGTAGGTAATTGTTGCAGGTCCTTTAGGGTACAATCTCTCTGTATCCTCATCAGGCCTGGTATTTCTCTGGGATTTGACCTCAGTTATTGGCCTGGCAGTCAGGAGAGGCATCTGGGGTAGCTCTGGGTGGGGGAAGATGGCAGAAGTTGTCTTTCAGAAAGAGACCTCTGTGTTGTCTTTCTGCAGGAGGGAAGTTTAGGTCTTAATAAGGCCCTAAAACAAAGATTCAAGTGCAAATGGCTTAGTCTGGGAATGTCTGTATGGGAATGGGGAGTGAGGCAGGGAACAGAAGATAACCAACAAAGTGTTCATGGTCAAACAATTTACCATTGTGGGTAACTGAAGATCCATCTTGTTAGAGAACTTTGGAAGCCAATGTAGTACATATACCTCAGAGATAACCCACCCAAGGGGTCCAGAAGCTGGGGCATTCATAGATGAACTCCCATCAGCCATTGGTTGACGACTGCTTCTGAGGGTGGGTGTGGGGGTAGTATTTCCCTAATATTTCTGGTCTGCTATATGAGCATCAACGTGGCATCTAGTGGCATCAGAGAAACTTTCAGAAAAAGATCCATCTGCTGGCAATGGAAGGCCAGACAATGTGTACTGAAGAGGCAAGGGTGGGGATTCGGACAGTCTACTGGCAGGATCCACTACAGGATTATTAACAGTGGATTATTTCAGTTTCCTCAGCAGACCAGAAGACCAATGGGCTGATAGTAGGGAGTGAAAAGATAGAACAGATTTTATGAGCTTGTATAAAGGAATATTTTCAGGGATTGGTCTTAAAGACCCTTGTCTTATAAGGCAACCAGGGATTTTGGCCATTTAATGACTTCGGAGTTAGCCTCAAGAGAAATGTTATCCCACATGCATTATTCTTAATACAGTAGGGAAAATAAGTATTCACAAGATCAATCTTTTTAAAAAAAGGATCTGGGGAAAGGTGGAATAAACACACTCATGGAATAGTAGTGTAACATACAGTCATGGGCCATATAATGCCATTTTAATCAACAACTGTCCACATATACAACAGTGGTTCTACAACATGATAATGGAGCTAAAAATTCCTATCACCTAGTGATGTCATTGCAGCCATAATGTAATAGCACAATTACTTAAAAAATTAATGTAACCTAAGTGTACAGTGTTTATAAAGTCTACAGCAGTACACCATAGTGTCCTAGGCCTTTCCATTCACTCATCACTCACTCAGTGACTCACCCACAGCAATTTCCAGTCTTGCACTCAATTCATGGTAAGTGCCCTAGGCAGGAGTACTATTTCTTATCTTTTGTATCATATTTTTACTGTACCTTTTCTGTTTACATATGTTTAAATACACATATACTGACCATTGTGTTGCAATTGCCTACAGTTATGTAGCAGAATACCATGCTGTACAGGTGTGTAGCCTAGGAGCAACAGGCCATACCATATAGCTTAGGTGTATAGTAGGCTGTACCATGTAGGTTTGTGTAAGTGCACACTGTGATGTCCACACGATGATGAAACACATTTCTTCTTCTTTTTTTTTTTTTTTTTTGAGACGGAGTCTCACTCTGTCGCCCAGGCTGGAGTGCAGTGGCGCAATCTAGGCTCACTGCAAGCTCCGCCTCCTGGGTTCATGCCATTCTCCTGCCTCAGCCTCCCAAGTAGCTGGGACTATAGGTGCCCGCCACCACGCCTGACTAATGTTTTGTATTTTTAGTAGAGATGGGGTTTCACCATATTAGCCAGGATGGTCTCGATCTCCTGACCTCATGATCCTCCCGCCTCGGCCTCCCAAAGTGCTGGGATCACAGGCGTGAGCCACTGTGGCCGGCCGAAACACATTTCTAACAACACATTTCTCAGAATGTATCCTTGTCTTTAAGTGGCACACAACTGTACCTCAAACTCCAGACTTGCTCGTTTTAGCCATTCTGTCCTTTTCATAGAGATGAAACAAAAAATAAGAAATAATGGAAATCCAGAAACATTACCTAGGAATTAATGAAAAAAAATTAAAAGTACATTCTAACAGTTTGTTCAAATATTTCCAGCAGGAGCTTTTGAGAAAATCTCCCCCAAGTCTGATAATCAAAAAATAGAAGCATGAGCGAATAATATACTGAGGCATTAATTCAGTCTCATTCTCATAGCTGTAACAAAAAGAATGAGAGGTATTTTCCCTTTTCTTCACCCCTTGGCTCATCAGCAAGACAGAACAGACTTTAAAAGAAAAGAATATAAAAGAAAGATAAAGGAAAGCCAGGCTCCTTGAAGAATGGACCTGAGATATCCAAGAGGGAAAGCATTCCAGGCGTCAGGGAGCATTGCAGGTGGTGATGGGACTGCAGTGGAGGTGGAAGTGGGGGGTGGGAGGCAGGACTCCCGCAATGTAGAGGAACACAAGGTGGAACAGAAGGGAATGCCTCTGAGGGTCCAAAGGGCTTGGGGAATGAGCATTTCTTTGACAATCACAATGAACTGAAGATTAAAGACTCTGTTCCTTGATTTTTTTTCTGGCAGCTAAAGCCCTGTGGGACTCTACATGATGCATGAGACAGGGAGGGACTCCTAGAGACACTACTGAAAATATTCCACCACCTCTAGTGGGTAGCAGCTTAGCCAAATCTTTTCAATTTAGAAAAAAAAAAAAAAAAAGCTGATTCTTGCAGCAAATTCATACCTGCAACAGAAGGAATAACTAAGACATACCCTATACTTAAAAAAACCCCACTTTTTTGAAATTATGTACTGAGAAGCACCACACCCGGGAGGGCAATGAGTGATATTTTGCCAGGTTTATGGCTGGAATCATCCTCCCCATGACTATTCTCAGACTTTGTCCATCAGTGTAGGTGCCTAGACATTCTCAGCAACCTAAGAAGATTTAATTTTCCCCACTCTTCTTCTGAATTATTTTCTATCCTCTAGAAATTGACATGTGAACAAGAATGGGTACATATGACCAAGGAGAATGGAGATATTTTAAAGGTATATATTTGAATATAATGAGAAAGGATGAAGAGAAAGCAAAGCACAAAAGTCAAGAAGATGAAACAGAAGAGGAGGATGAGAAGAGTGGAAAAGGGAAGTGGAGGAAAAGGTGAAGAGTAGAAAGGCAGAGGAAGAAGAGAGGGAAGAGAGGCTAGGCCAGGTGCTGTGGCTCATGCCTGTAATCCCGGCAGTTCAGGAGGCTGAGGTTGGAGAATCACTTGAGGCCAGGAGTTCAAGACCAGCCTGGGCAACATAGCGAGACCCCACCCATCTCTACGAAAAATTTTTAAAAGATTATCCAGGTGTGGTGGTGCATGCCAGTAGTCACAGATTCTTGGGAGGCTGAGGCAGGAGGATCACTTGAGCCCAGTTTGAGGCTACATTAAGCTATAATTGTGCCACTCCATTCCAGCCTGGGCGACAGTGCAAGACCCTGTCTCAAAGAATGAAAGGAAAGGAGGGGAGGAGAGGGGAAGGGAGGGGAGGCGAGAGGAGAAGGAAGGAAGGGAGGGAGTGAAGGAGGGAGGGAGAGAGTCTTAGCAAATACTATATATGCTTGAATATACAGAGCTCCTCTCTTCCATTAGTTGAAGAAGCCCCAATAGTATATTTCGGCCAATTTGGTTAACTAAATTTTTATAGCCGTAAGTGTACTAACCATATGTCTCCTTATAATATTAATTTATGTAGTGACACAGACACATTTAAAATCACTTTAAAAATAATACACAAATTTATAAATATTGCTTGTTCTTACTTTGACATTTCATTTAGTAAACTTTGTACATTCATTTTTGACAGCAGTATCTTTGTTATCACTAGAGCCACTTTTTGAGTCATCCTATGCTATTTTCAGGAAGGACATTCAACATTAAGGTTTATAACTCAGGAATGATGCTTTGATGCTATAAGCAGCAGAGAAACCTGCCATAGCTCAGAACATACCTGAGAATCATCCAGTGACCCTCACAGGCCAGGAGAGTCCAGGTGGGACAGGTCTCACAACAGGCACAGTAAAACAGAGTGCATCTAACAGGTAGATTGGGATCTCATCATGGCAGGAAATATGAGTCTTTTATTTAACAAGCATTTGATTGCTCCATGACTGGCAATTTTTTTTAGACACTAGGGAAACTTTAATAAGAAGCAAAGAAGACAATCTCTATACTCATGGAGATTATGTTCTAACAAGAGGAAGAAAACAACAAAAATTAATAAGTAAAGCACATAAAAATTTAGATAGTGATAAATACTATGAAGAAAAATAAAGGACGGGCCACACAGTCTCTGGGCCCTTGAAAGAAGCAAGAGAATGCAGAATGCGCCATGTTAGTAACTGGAGGAACAGTGTTTTAGGCAGAGGGAACAGCAAGTGCAGATGTCCTGAGGCAGAGCCATGCTTTGTTTGAAGAACAGCAAGAAGGTCAGTATTGTTGGTGAGGGTAAGTGGAGAAGGAGATGGGTTTAGGGGGTTATCTGTGAGCCTGATTACAGTGTCTTGGATATTGAGAAGACTTCTATTTTTTCTCTGAAGGAAAGGGATTGTGAGCAGAGGAGTGGGTACGATCTAACTTGTGGTTTTACAGGATCATTCTGGCCGCCATGTGGGGAATGAACTTAGCGGGGAAAATGTGGAAGAAGGTAGACCAGTTAAGACACTCTTTCAATAATCTGAGGAAAAGGGCTGGTAGCTTGGACCAAGGAGTGGGCAGTGGAAGTTGTAAAAAGCAGTAAAGAAGGTGGGGAAAAGTAGCAGAGCCCACATGCAGAGCCAGAATCAAAATCATAACTGTTGAGTCAAGGGCAACTTGACCAAAATATGAAAGAAAACCCAGGGTCAGTGTGTCAGAAACCCTGGGAATCCACTAACATCAACATCACCTGAAGCCTGCAGATAGCACGCCCCACTCACAACCCTACAGCCCTGATATCTCTTTGTACACCTTGTATTTGAAATGATCCAGGCATTATAAAAAATGAAAATGCTATTTTGAGGGAAGAGGGACCTTTACCATTATTGAAGGCTTGAGAATTGGAATTCAAATTGCCAATCACTGTCTTCTGCTAAACATTTCTAAAAAGGAGACAAAAATGTGATTCCACAGAACACTGAGCATTATCATTCATTGAATCTGTGAGATTTGTGAATTGACAAAACTAAACACATGCAGTGGACGGAAATGGGGAAGAGCTATGTGCTGATACTTTTAAATGCCACTGTGTTTCGCTATGAAGGTTTCTAATTACAAGACAAACAGAAGTGTGCACCGGAGGAGGAGCATCAGCCACCAGATGGCACTATTTCCCTGAAATACCCAATGGTACCCAAAATCACCAGGATGGCATACTCTCCAGGATTCTGCAATACTCTCCAGGCTAGAAAGGAGAGTCTTTCATTATTATTAACATCTCTTCTAAAGTCAGGGTCTAGAACCACAGAGGCAAAGGTTCTGTCTGTTCTGAGGCAATTCGGTTCCCCTGGCACAGGATGGCCTGAAGGATTCTGTTTTTCCCAACAAAGCTCTCAAAAGAGTTTAATGCAGGAGCTCTTAATCCCTATGGCAGTCTGGTGAGACTTCTGAACTCCTTCTCAGCATTGTGATTTTAAATGCAAAAAATAGGATGCATAGGATTGCAACAGAAGCCAGTTATATTGAAATGCAGCTACTGG
This sequence comes from Pan troglodytes, assembly GCF_028858775.2. Taxonomy (NCBI): domain Eukaryota; kingdom Metazoa; phylum Chordata; class Mammalia; order Primates; family Hominidae; genus Pan; species Pan troglodytes. The sequence continues at coordinate 113,072,764 of NC_072409.2, read as the reverse complement.
AACATTTAAGCAAATGCAAGACATAGTAATATATGTGCTTTTTTATTAATGCAGTAAATAATAAAAGCCAGAGGCAGGCCTCCTATCCATTGTAATCTTGAAATAGCAATAAGCAAAAACAATATTTCAAAATATCTGCAACAACTATAATATGATGTTGTGGCTTAACAATCATATTTTATAAACTATAATTTTACTTAAAAGTTAGTAAAAAAATAAAGGTGTATTTTCTTTTCCCTTCTCTCTCTCTCTTTCCCTTCCTCCTTTCTTTTGTTCCTTTAAAAAATATTTTCACTGGCCAGGCATGGTGACTCACGCCTATAGTCCTAGCACTTTGGGAGGCCGAGGTGGGCAGATCACGTGAGGTCAGGAGTTCGAAACCAGCCTGGCCAACATGGCGAAACCCCGTCCCTACTAAAAATACAAAAAATTGGCCAGGCGCAGTGGTGGGCGCCTGTAATCTCAGCTACTTGGGAGGCTGAGGCAGGAGAATCACTTGCACCTGGGAGGCGGAGGTTGCAGTGAGCCAAGATCGCGCCATTGCACTCCAACCTGGGCAACAGAGAGAGAGTCTGTCTCAAAAAAAAAAAAAAAAAAAAAAAAACAAGACAAACAAACAAAAACAAACAAAAAATTATATATATAATGATTATATTATTATAATAATATATTATATATTTAGAATATATATTTAAATATATATATAAAAATATATATATATTTAGAAACTGTTTCTGTCCATGAACCTCTTGATTTCTGTCCATGAATCTCTAGAATATTGGAAGACCCCAAGTTAATAACCTTTGGTTCAGTGCCTTTTTAATGACTGTATCATACATTTTTGCCAACTGAAGAAAGTAAAGCCTCCCTCAAGCTGGCCACACTCAAAGAAGAAATGAGTTAAAGAGATTTTTTTTTTAAGTTACATTTTTTTTAAAGAAAAGATCAGGTGCAGTGGCCCACACCTGTAATTCCAGTGCTTTGGGAGGCTAAGGTGGGAGGATCACTTGAGGCCAGGAGTTTGAGAGCAGCCTCGCCAATATAGCCAGACCCTGTTTCTACAAAATATTGAAAACTTAACCTGGTGTGGTGGCTCACGCCTGTAGTTCCAGCTACTTGAGGGGCTGAGGCACAAGGGTTGCTTAAGTCCATGAGATCGAGGCTACAGTAAGCCATGATCACACCACTGCACTCCATCCAGCCTGGGCAACAGAGTGAGACCCTGTATCTAAAACAAAATAAAAAACAACTTCCACCCCCCAAAACCATCTGCATTTTATACTGTCTCTCTACAAAATGTTTGTTGTGGGTCATGAGCAAATTTCTATTGCTATCAAATAGAATACACATATTTATATATATATGTAGCTAAATATATATATATATAGCTAAATACTCTAGAGACTGGGATAAACTATAAATATAAATATAAATATATGAGGAAGAGAAGAATACGTGTTAACTAACTTTCAATAGTACAAATGAAAGTAATTTTGTTATTAATACTTTAATTTATTTGTAAATTGTCTTACTTTCTCATCATGAACAACATGGGTAAGAATATTAATCATTTTACCTTTGTGTCTCATGGCCCAGGCAAATCAAAGTTGTAGTTTACTGAGATAATATGCAAATGAGATCATGGAACTGCTGCTAGTGGGACTTTTTTAATCTCGTGGGTAACAAGAGACTGCAAGCAAGAACTTCACATCCTTTACATTTTCTAAGATGGGAAGAAAATAAACTCTACAAACTGCATATTGGGGAACTCAGTCTTCGTTCCCAAGAATGTACGAACCTGGAGAAACTGTTAAGAGACGCTGATCCCAGTAGGTGGCGCCAGCAAGCAGTCACCAAGGACAAATCCCAGCACAGTCACTCCACTCTTTTTCTGGAGCTTACTAGACTGGAGTGGCATATTAACAGGATGTGTGAGTCCTCTGAAAGGTGTCTGAGGATCTTGCTAATGGTATACTTTCCCACAAGTGAAGAGATGTATGCTAAGCACAAATTAGGTGAATTCAGAACATTTAAAAATAAATAATCAGCCATTCTCATATCTCATTAGTTTGTAAGATCTGCCATCTTCTCCTTTTTTCTGTGGGAAACCAGTCTTCTAGACTCACACTGGCATATGAACTTGTTTTCATCAAATGAGTTAATAGGAATGGGAGAGTTGATTTAGGAAATTTTGGGCTACATTGAGGGAAGAAGTTGAATGTGTTGAATCAAAGAGATGATGCATTTACTCTCTTTTGGGTGAGGCAAACCAACCTGGAAAGTTGTACTCTGTTTGGAAAATCACATTTTGAAATTAGATACAGACAAATTGGAACACCTCAAGCAGAGAGTTAAGGATGCTGATGATTCAGGATATGTATAGGAAATAGTACAAAGGATTTGAGATGTTTCAACGTGAGAAGGTGCATGGGTCATGACAGGGAGGGGGATAAAGCGTGTTGCTCACAGGTTGGGGCTGACACATAGAAGACTGTACGATTTAGACAGTAAGTGCAGTCACTAGTCTAAGACCACAAACGAAGGGGAAATAATTAGGTTTAATAGCAGAAGAGCATTCAGTCACAAATGTTCTAAGAGGAAGATATGTTGGCATCTCTAGTAGTGAGTTCTAATTCATCAGAAGTGTGCAAGCATAGGCAAGCCCCAGTTACACCTTTTATGGATTTGGGGAAGAAGATTCAAGTATTGGATTAGTGGTAGGTAAGGTCAAAGTTTCTCATACACCAACTAGTCTAGGGATTGATGGTAGTTTATTCAAAAATTTTTACTGGCTGGTGCGGTGACTCACGCCTGTAATCCCAGCAATTTGGGAGGCCAAGGTGGGTGGATCACCCGAGGTCAGTAGTTAAAGACCAGCCTGACCAACATGGTGAAACCCCGTCTCTACTAAAAATACAAAAAATTAGCTGGGCGTGGTGGTGGGAGCCTGCAATCCCAGCTACTCGGGAGGCTGAGGCAGGAGAATTGCTTGAACCCGGGAGGTAGAGGTTGCAGTTGGCCAAGATCGCACCATCGCACTCCAGCCTGGGCGACAACAGCAAAACTCCGTCTCAAAAAAAAAAAAAAAAACAAAAAACAAAAAACTTTTTTTTTTTTACTATGTCCCTGGAAAGAAATAGGCAGCATGGTTCACAAATCTAAATTTATTCAATGTAAAGGGCTATCATTTATTCTAAAATTATTTACTTCTTACTTTGTGAGGGTGACACGACTTTTCTTTGTATGAAATAATTGTTGGTGATAGATTGTAGTATGTTTGTAAATATACCTTACCTGTTGGAATAAAGTTTGGAAATACTCTATTGAACTCTCTAATTTTTATTGAAATATAATAATAAAAATTGAAATGTAAAAAATTAAAAGGTCACTTATCTTAGTGACCTTTAGGCTCCTTTCGGTCCTGAGATGCTGTGATTCTAGGAACTAATTATTCAGCATCCTTAAGGAGTGAGAGTCTCTTCCATTTGATTTGTCTCCCCAGTCAGCCTGGAGTGGGGCTGGCACATGTTAGGCCCTGCCTTCCTTGCGCACTCCTTCTATGCTCATCACTGTCTGGCTTCTCTTCACACTTTTACCACATAAGTGTGTATCCCTAAATACTATCATTTATGCTTTGCGTGTATTTGGCCTTTATAAGAACAAAATCATAGAAAACGTGTCCTTTTGTTTCTGTTCTTTTTTGCCCAACGCTTGAAAAAAGAAGATCAATCTGGATTGTCGTGGATAGCTTTTATTTTGTGGCGAAATATAGCCAGAATATAGCACATTTATCGATTTTACTTTGATGGACACCTTTTCTACTTTTGGCTATTTTGAATAATGCTTCTCCAACATTCTTATTCATATCCCCTCATGCAGAGTAGAGAAGAACTGATAAGTAGAATATTTTATATTAAATACAACCTTTGTGAAAATCAAGTATCCTTTCCATGCACAACGACTGACCCAATCCTTATTGCCCAAAAGGGACCCATGATTGAAATTCTTTCAGCCTGTTCACAAAACCAGGGAACACATATCCAAAAGTATCAAGTATATTGTTGGAAATATGAAGAGGTCAATTTGCTGATTTTCCCCTACTTCAGATATGTCTGCCTGAATTGGGTCAGTCTCTCTCTCTCTTTTGTTTTCAGGGTTCAGATGTTTTTTTTTTCTTTTAATGCTTATTTGGAAAATGACTAGCATATACAAAAAAGGTACAAAAATATACAGCTTACTGAATTAGTGTAAGGTGACCATCTGGGTAACTACTGCTCATGTCAAGAAATAAACAACATTTTCAGCACCCTAAAAGTCCCCACAGGAGTCTCCTGGCTGTTCTTTGCTCTTTACTTTTGTATTGAATCTTCAACAATTAAACATAGATTTATCTGGTTTCATTCTTTTCTCTCCTTCCTCTTCCCCCTAACTGCTTGCTACTAGGAAGTCTTTTTATCTAAATTTATTTTATAACAGCATACTTGCTTATGTAATTCCTGTTACTTTCTTTCAGGCTCAAAAAATCTGGTATTATAAAAAAATTATTCTCTCAAATTTTTTCAGTAAAAAATGTTTTTTTTTCTACATATTTAATAGGGTAGAAAAGAGAATGGAGAATAAATGAACTTAATGGATCATTCAGAGTAACTTTACATGTCATGTGAATTTAAACAAGATGATTAAACCAGGAGAGCACCAGAGTGCCACCATGCCTTCAGCTTTATCACAGCTATGCCAGTCTCGTTACTGGTACTGGTCACCTCTTCCTTCTCTCCTCCCAAAGTTTCCTCCCCTATTTGGTAATATTTGGCCTCTTTTCTATATATACCAAGTACACTTATTCCTTTTCTTCTAAGTTTTCTATCAAGTCCCCATTTCGGATATTACACTAAAATCTGTATCAATGATAAGACCCACATCTCTCCCAATGATACTTGCATTTAAATAATTATCAAAAACATCCAACAGAATTTTATAAGCTCTAAATAGTATTTATATGCAGGCTTTATATAAAAATATTGATGTAACTTACCGTTAAGAAAAATGGGGTAAATTTTGCAGAAGAGAGAACTATCCCATGAGTCAACCTTTAGGAATGCTACACTGAAATATACAAGCTGAGCATCCCCAAGGAAAACTTGATAGATACAAAGAATATGGAGATTAATCATTTTATTCTCTCAAACAATGTCCCAAAAGACAAGAGAGAAATCTCTTAAACATAAGAAATCACACCAGGCCTAGTGGTAAAGAAATTTTAAATATAAATCATATTAATACACTTGATATTGTAAACATTTCTAACAACAGGGAGGCAGGAGTGTGATATGGCTTGGATCTGTGTCCCTGCCCAAATCTCATGTCAAATTGTAATCTCTAATGTTGGTGGGGTGGGAGGCGGGGGGGCGCTGGTGGGAGGTGGTTGGACCATGGGGGTGGATTTCTCATGAATGGTTTAGCACCATCCCCTTGGTGCTGTTTTTGTTATAGTGAGTGAGTTCTTTCAAGACCAGGTTGTTTAAAACTGTGTGGTACCTTCCCCCTTACTTTTTCTTGCTCTGGCTCCTGCCATGTAGGATACCTGCTTCCCCTTTGACTTCTGCCATGACTGAAAGCTTCCTGAGGCCTCCCCCAAAAGGAGAAGCCGCTATGATTCCTGTACAGCCTGTAGAAGTGTGAGCCAATTAAGCCTCTTTCCTTTATAAATTACCCAGTCTCAGGTATTTCTTTATAGCAATGCAAGAACAAATGAATACAGAGTGGAAAGGATCTACACAGGGAAGATTTGATTAATGATATATTGATGATATCAAGAGCAACATGTATAAAGAAAATGTGGTAAATATACACCACATGGAATACTATGCAGCCATAAAAAAGAATGAGATCATGTCCTTTGCAGGAACATCGATGGCACTGGAGGCCATTATCCTTGGCAAACTAACAACAGGAACAGAAAACTAAATATTGTATTCTCACTTATAAGTGAGAGCTAAATGATGAGAACACATGGACACCTAGAGGGGAATAACACACACTGGGGCCTCTTGGAAGGTAGAGGATAGGAGGAGGAAGAGGATTTGGAAAAATGACTAATGGGTACTAGGCTTAATACCTGGGTGACGAAATAACCTGTACAGCAAAACCCCACGATACAGTTTACCTATGTAACAAACCTGCACTTCTTCTCCTGAACTTAAAAGTTAAAAGAAAAGTTACATAAAAAAAGAGCGACATGTAAAGCTAGTAACCAGGAATCTCAGAGCTGCTGCTTCTTGATTAGAAGTCCCTTCTAAATTCGTCAGATCTATGTAGTGGGTTCTAGTAATCAACTTAATCACCTTGGGTATCCTTATCAATTGGAACTTTTTCCCTCTGGCTCCTTCCTAACAAAAATCTAAATAAAATGATAAAGATTTGTGGAAGGAAGCCTAGGCACCAGCTTGAGATGGCCTAGAGGAAGCAAGATTCTTCCTGGTATTGTGGAAGCCATACCCCATCGACCCTACTTCTGAGGGCTGCTCTGCCTTACCCCTTCTGTTCAGGTAACCCATGTGTTTGGCCACTGATGCTGGTCTGGCCCATCTTTTACCAGGTCCTTCACATAAATTTGGAGGTCAATACATTTCATTAAGAGGAGGTTGAGTTTCATTTGGAAAGCTGGAGAAAATATATTTTACGGATGATCTTTCCATTTTAACTGTTAAAGCCCACATCTGCTCACTCTTGTGTGTGACTTGCACAAGACCTCTCTACGCATCATCATCCACCTGCTCCAGAGTTGCCAAACAACTGGATTTTAGAAATTAAACAAAACTTTAACTACTCAATTATTCAGGAAAGTTTCATAGTATTTCAGGAAATGGTTGTCAGACTTTCAACCCAAGAAATTCATGGCCAGTGTGCTAGTGAATAGAGCTACAAAAGCTTTATTAAAAATTTTTAGCTCTGAACTACATCCGACTGCTGGTAACCAGAGACCTGATCGGAGAAGCTTAAACAGATAAGGGGTATATGTTTTGATATTAAAAAAAAATAACAGAGGTAGACAGGATAAGGCTTGTATGGTGACCACTGCCATCAGGAATGCAGTCATCTTCCTCCTTTCTGCCTCACCATCCAGAAGGCAGCCACTCTTCTTGCAGTTTAGCAAAGCCTGAACAATGTGAACAGTTACAGTGAGTTCCAGAGTGGGAGGATGGAGAGGCTTTGCCTCTGAGGGCAACAAGAGAGAAGAGTTAAGGAATATTTCCCCTGAAAGAGAAGAGGTTGGAAGTCAATGGATGCCACATATTTTTGTGCATATTTCTGTGTAGATTTCTGGATGATTAGTGGATCAAAAGGATCTTTTTTTTTTTTAATTTTTTTTTATTGATAATTCTTGGGTGTTTCTCACAGAGGGGGATTTGGCAGGGTCATGGGACAATAGTGGAGGGAAGGTCAGCAGATAAACAAGTGAACAGAGGTCTCTGGTTTTCCTAGGCAGAGGACCCTGCGGCCTTCCGCAGTGTTTGTGTCCCTGGTTACTTGAGATTAGGGAGTGGTGATGACTCTTAACGAGCATGCTGCCTTCAAGCATCTGTTTAACAAAGCACATCTTGCACCGCCCTTAATCCATTTAACCCTGAGTGGACACAGCACATGTTTCAGAGAGCACAGGGTTGGGGGTAAGGTCACAGATCAACAGGATCCCAAGGCAGAAGAATTTTTCTTAGTACAGAACAAAATGAAAAGTCTCCCATGTCTACTTCTTTCTACACAGAC